>NC_141543.1:40910000-41510000 GCF_021556685.1 Rattus norvegicus | reverse complement strand
ATATTTTCTAACTTGATGAAAACTACAAACCCGGGCTGGAGAGACGGCTCAGTGGTCAAGCGCACTGACTGCTCTTCCAGAGGTCCTGAGTTCAATTCCCGACAACCACATGGTGGCTCACAACCATCTGTAATGGGATCCGATGCCCTCTTCTGGTGTGTCTGAAGACAGCTACAGTGTACTCATGTACATAAAATAAATCTTAAAACAAAAACAAAAGCCCTACAAACCCATCTATCCAAGAATCGCATGTAAGCAATGAGAACAGTTAGCTGGAGCACGGCAAGATGGCTCAGAAAGTAAAGTGCTGTCTGAACGAGCCTGACAATTGGAGGTCGATCCCTGGAACCCATGGTAGAATAGAAAGCCAACTCCCAAAAGTTGTCCTCTGACCTCTCTAAGTTTGACATGACAGGCACACCTGCGGATATCTCTTCCTCCCCACCATCTGTCTCTTTTTCCCTCCCTCCCTCCCTCCCTCCCTCCCTCCCTCCCTCCCTCCCTCCCTCCCTCTCTCCCTCCCTCCCTTGCTAGGTGTGGTGACTCATACTTGTAATCCTAGAATGTGAAAGGCTGAGGCAGGAGGATTAGCAGTGAGTCACATCCTGTCTCAAAACAAAAACAAATTAAAAACGTACAATAAGATAGGTTATAACCATTTTGCCTAAAATCAATGATAAAGAGAAAATCTTGAAAAGTAGCCAGAGGCGGAAAAAATATTAGATGCGGGTATGGGAATTCTCACACGATGCTGACGAGAATGTGACGTGTAACAGCTCTGAACAATTCGGTTGTTTCTTAAGCCTCGAGGCAGGTGTGGTAAGATATGTCCAGAGTGCCAGCCCTTGGGAAGCCCAGACAGGAGCATCACCATAAGTTCAAGTCCACTCCAGGATATATAAAAAGTCCTAGGCCCCCAGCTCTGAAAAAAAAAGAAGAAAAAAAAAAAAAAAAAGAGTCCTAGGCCAACCTGGTTTAAGGAGTGAGATCTTGGCTGGATAGGATGGTTCACGCCTTTAATCCCAGCACTTGGGGAGGAAGATCACTGTGAGCTGGAAACCAGTCTGGGCTACACGTGAGTTGAAGCCAGCCTGGGCGATGGTGTAGATGGGTCATCCTATCTGAAAAACCAAAACAAGGGCCAGCAAGTCTGGTTTATTAAGGATAGGTGTTTGCAGGGTTGGGGATTTAGCTCAGCGGTAGAGTGCTTGCCTAGCGAGCGCAAGGCCCTGGGTTCGGTCCCCAGCTCTGGAAAAAAAAGAAAAAAGAAAAAAAAAAAGGATAGGTGTTTGCAGCCCAACCTGACAAGCCAAGTTCAGTCCCCAGGATCTACAAGGTGGAAAAGAGACCCAACGCCTGCAAGTCGTTCCCCAACTTTAACCTCAGTGTGTATGGTATGTACATGCACCCACATACAGTATACACATCCTAAATAAATAAAGAATGAAAACTAATCAAAAGTAAGAGAAATCCTGTGACTCTTGATGGGCTGGCAGAAGGTCGGGAAGCAGGAGCACCAAGCAAGCATGAAGTTATTTGGAGGGCAACAGCTACAGGCAAGAACTTGATTGTTGGAAAGGCTCCCGAAGTGCAAATGTGTCTAAATGTATCAAATTCTCCCAAATG
Source organism: Rattus norvegicus (assembly GCF_021556685.1). Taxonomy (NCBI): domain Eukaryota; kingdom Metazoa; phylum Chordata; class Mammalia; order Rodentia; family Muridae; genus Rattus; species Rattus norvegicus. The sequence continues at coordinate 41,508,374 of NC_141543.1, read as the reverse complement.
TGCAAATGTGTCTAAATGTATCAACTGGTACAACTTAACTAAGTAACTGTCTTTGTTGGTCAATCACAAATTAAGAAAAACAACAATGAAAAAAAAATTCTACATCCCAACTGCCCCAGGCTTGGGTGGTTTGGGGGGCAGAGGGCAGGTATCCTGGGGTCAGTGAGCATCTCACTGAACTTCAGATACTACTCAGGTAAAAACCTCCCTGCAAAGGCAAACACAACTAGAGAGCAGCTAGGCTGGCCCAGGCATTTGGCAGAGGCTGCCAGACTATTCTGGAAGGAATGTGGGTTTAATCAGTGACTCCCATCAGCTCGCTGAGTGACTCTCTTCCAAACCACATCAGCAGGCAGATTTCCTGAGTCCTGCTCTTTCCCAAATGCATGCTAATGTATTGAAAGGGGGTGGTCTACAAACAAAATCCAGTTCTTTGGGAAGCCTCCATTCAGGTTCCTATTCATTCGCTTTGAAGGGCACGCATCACTTCCCATCGGCCCCACTGTGAGGATTCTTCACATGGAGCTGACAGAAGAAATCCCTTCTGAGGCCCTCCTGCTGGATAGATGGTTTTCACCACAGCATTTGGCTGCTTGAAGAAACCCCTCAGGCTGCTGGGAGACAGAGAGGCTAATCCTCCTCCACATGACAGTCAGGGTCCCCATAGTTCCTGGCATTTGTCAGGCTCTGCCTTAATCACTAACAATCAGTTCTCTGCTTCCAGCTCACCCCAGCGTCCTGTGTCCAAGCAGGTGGGTCTCAGGTGGCTGGGGTTAGCTATGACTAGAGCTTAACACAGAACTACGCAGTTTACTGAAAACATTTCAATCTGGGGGAGATGGCTCAGCGGGCAAAGTGCTTGCCGTGCAAGGATAAAGATCTGGCTTTGATCCCTAAAACTCAAGAAAAGCCAGGTATGACGGTGGGAGATAGCATTCCAGCACTGGGAAGGAAACGGTGTTTCTAGGGCGTGAGAGCCTGCTGGTCTGATGTCACTGGTGATCTCTAGGCTCAGGGGAAACCATATCTTAGAAAAGAAGGTGACGAGCTTTTGTGAGAAGGCTCAGAGGGAAAAGGTGATAACCCAAGTTCAATGCCTAGCTCTAGCTAGCCCAAAATCTAATTTTAATTAAAAAAAAGTGGAGGGGGTTACTGAGGAAGACAGCTGATGTCAATCTTGCTCCCTCCCCCAACACACCTGTATGCATAGGCACACATGTAAAAACATTGTAAATCGACTACATGATTCTGGAGTATAACCTCTGAAGATGACACATCATGTCACCATGCTTTGGGAGGGGCGTGCCTTGTAGTTTCCTTTTCTCGGTCAAGCCTGAACGTGATGATGTCATAGGTTAAATGGCATTCCTGCCGAGTTTCTCTGGCAATATCCTGATCCTTAGTAACTCAGAACATACCTGTGTGTGAGGATGGAGTCTTAGAGAGATAGTGAAGGTAAGATAGAGTGAGACCCTGACCCAAGAGGTCAGTGTCCTAATAAGAGGGGACCGAGACACAGACACACGCAGAGGAAAGCGGACAGGCAGATACAGCCTATGCCAGCCAAGAGTAGCTTCAGAAGGAACCAACCCTGTCAACATGGTGATGCCAGACTTCCCGACGGCAGAGTTGAGAGAAAATCCGTTCCTGCTATTCAAGCCACCCAGCCTGTGATGCTCTGTCATGGCGGCTTAGCACACTAATGCCAACCAGGTCTCAGACTCCCCCACCCCATCCTGACTCTGTTCTTCTTTTAGACTGCCCACCAGAACCCATGAGGACTCAAAGAAAGGAACAGTAAGGAGACTGTGAGGCCCAGCAAGCAGGGCCAAGTGAGTTTCTACTTCTTCTGGTTCTAGGAAATAGCTAGTGAGGTCTCCAAAAGGATTCTGCACCAGACTCGGTCTTGTAACCATGATTCCAGGTTAGCAAGGCAAGGCAAGGGTTTTAAGGGCCCCAGGGCTTTGCTGCATCCTGCTGGTTATCCCTAAATAGAGCTCACTGCCTCTCCACAGAAACCCAGTAAGGCAGGCTCTGTAGCCCTTTTCCCAGGCCTAGAAAAGCCACCTCTAATGTCCTCAAAGGAGGAACAGAAGACCCAGTGTAAGGAGGCTCTCGGGGAACCTGGGTGGAAAAACTTCTACCAAAAAGCACAGGTTAGACCGATCCCAAGTGGACAGGTGTCACTCACACAGGTGTCAGTCACACCCCCCCAACCCACCCCCCACTGGATTCCTTTGCAACTCCACCACATTGTGTGGGTACACACAGACCAACTCTCAAGCGTTCCCATGTATGCACAAACTCTCACACCCATGCATGTGTGCACTCAGGCACACATCCATGTGCACACATGTAGGCATATGGCAGCATTCCCATGCAAGCATTCGCACCCACATACACAGCCGCATGCATGCAAACGGTCACATACAGGCATGCACACTCACACAGACTGGTGCCTAGACACACACTCAGGTGCCCTCACACAGACATACATGCACACTCATGAGCACACCTGTACACATGATTGTTCCGTCACACCATGTCACGCTCTCACCTATGACTGTCGCACTGCCACCATGGGGCTGCCCTCTATTGACTGCACCACAACTTAGGTCTGAAGACAGTACCTCAGGGCAGTAACAGAGCTCCACCGCACAAAAGGTAGCAGCACGAATGAACGAACCTCGGCTTCTCTGTGCAATGTTTGCCCCAGGAGGACCAAACTTGAGTCAGTTTTATTTATTTAAATTGTTTTTTTTAATGAAAAAAAAAAAGACCAGACTGCATTTTAATTGCTTTACGATTTGTTTCACAACTAAAAGTTGGAAATAAATTCCATTTTGGACGTTCGTACTCCCCATCTGAAAACACCCCAGCCCTGGCCCTCTCGGCCCAGATTTCCTGGCCACATTGGGGAAAATAAATTCTCTCATTTACAAGTGTGAATTGAAGCAGATGTGTGAAGCCTCTGGTTTATCACGAGCACTTAGGCGTGTTTGGGCTGCACCGTGTGATCCCGGAGCTGGACCTGCTCAGCAGTCAAAGCGAGTGCACGAGGTGTTACACTCATCACAGTGACAAATGCACGGTCATTTCCATGAGCACTCGGCTTTTATTTATTTAATTTTTTGGTCATAAGTACAATTTTTTTTTTTAAAACTTCACAGGATGGGGGTTGGGGATTTAGCTCAGTGGTAGAGCGCTTGCCTAGGAAGCGCAAGGCCCTGGGTTCAGTCCCCAGCTCCGGAAAAAAAAAGAACCCCCCCCCCCAAAAAAACTTCACAGGATGTCTCCTGCACAAATGAAAAACCCAGAAAAATAGGAGGTTTTGTGTTTGCTTTTACTATACTTCCAAGCAATGCTTCTCAGCCCTGTGGACTCACAATACACAATCTAAAGGTATAATCTCTCTATCTCTATCTCTATCTCTATCTCTATCTATATCTCTATCTATATCTATATCTATATCTACATATCAAAAGATGGAGAGATGGCTCAGTGGTTAAGAGCACTGACTGTTATGTCCTGAGTTCAGATCCCAGCACCCACATGGTGGCTCACAACCATCTGTAATGAGATCTGGTGCCATCTTCTGGTGTGTCTGAAGATAGCTACAGTGTACTTATCTATAATAAATAAATAAACCTTACAGGGTACTTATCTATAATAAATAAATAAACCTTTAAAAAAAAGAATTGATTGAAAGGATCACAGTGTTATGGGAGTTTGTGTTGTGTTGTGTTGTTTGAGGCATTTTGAGTCAAAGTCTCACCGTGAATCCATACACCTGGATCCATTTGCCCTGGAACTTGTCACTAAGCTACCTCGGCTTCCTGAGTACTAGAATTACAGGCATGCACCACCATGCCCAGTTAAAGGATCATAAGGTCAGCTATGTAACCTTGAGACTCCTCTCCAGTTAGCCACCAGGCCTCTTCAGCCACTCCTTCTAGGCACAATAAAGCATTCTGGAAGGAAGAGCGCTGGCCTACAGTGCTCACAATGCACAGAGCGCTTCCCACTTTACTCCCACGGAAACCATGCCAGGCACTTCAAGCCCTGTTTAGCAGATGAGTAAACTGAAGTTTTAGAAAAAGTCAATTAGGGGTTGGGGATTTAGCTCAGTGGTAGAGCGCTTGCCTAGCAAGCGCAAGGCCCTGGGTTCGGTCCCCAGCTCTGAAAAAAAGAAAAGAAAAAAAAGAAAGAAAGAAAAAGTCAATTAATTCTCCAAAGTCACCCAGCTGGGACATGGCAGGGCTGAGGCGGGAACCTGGGTCTGCTTAAGGCTAACGTCTTCCATGCCGCCCCACCAAGCCATCTCTTACAGATGTCTGAAAGGTTGTGCACACTAGCCGAGCAGGCTGCTGTCCACACTCAATGGTGACTCCCCCCAAGGCCGATCATAGGGCTGGGAAAAGGGCACAGCACAAGAAGTCTGGGAAATGGGTTCAGATGTTTGTCCTCAGAGGTTCTCGTGTCACTGCTCCTCTGTGGGAGAGTGACTCTTTCCTCACAGAATGGAAAGATCAAAGGCCACTGGAGATGCTACTGAGAAGCTGGAGGCCATACGTGCAACACTGTCCACACGGAAGGACATATAAAGGGGCTATGGTGTAGTTTGGTGGTGGAGGGACTGTCCATGATGAGAGAAGCCGAAGTACCATCTCCAGCACTGCAAGGAATTATGGGTTGTGATGGGGGTGAGGACTCAGCTGTCTTCCCATAAGCCACACACTGCCGTGACTTTCTTTAAACTCCATCTGTAAACCTATTTCTTTCCTTAGTGGTTTGTGCTAGGTCCCAAAATATGTTTCTGGACATCATGAAGAGATGTTTTCTGAATACTTGTGTCAACAATTGTAGCTTAAAGCTGGGCTGGCAGGATGGTTCAGTGGTTAAAGGCACTTGTAGTCGAGCCTGTCTACGTGAGTTTGAATCCAGATACAATGTAGCCAAAAATCACAACCCACTTCCTAGAGGGAACCCCCACCCCAACTTCCTTAAGTTGTCCTCTGACCTCAATGTATATCCCCCACACAAGATAAATAAATAAGCATAAAAAATAAAAAAAGATTAATTCCAACCCTATACATAGGACAAGCAAGAACTGAAGGTTGTGTGTGACCAGTAGAGAACTTCCCCAGACTGAGTTAACTTTTATCTGCATAATTGGGAGATAAGCATAAGCCATGGGTGGTGGTACACACCTTTAATCCTACCACTAAAGAGGCAGAGAGGACTGTAGGTCTCTGTAAGTTTGAGGCCAGCCTGGTCTACAGAGTGAGTTCCAGGACAGTAAGGGCTACACAGAGAAACCCTATTGTGGAGAGAGAGAGAGAGAGAGAGAGAGAGAGAGAGAGAGAGAGAGAGAGAGAGAGAGAGAGAGAGAGAGAGAAGTTGAGTATGGAACAGGCTCTTGATGCCTGGCACTGTCAACAAACCATTTTACAAGGTCTCTGTCAGCCTAATTCTGGAAGAAATCCACGGCTCTTTCCATCTCTTGTTAAAGGCCTCTTTCTGCTCTCAGTGGGGACAAACACAAAATAAGGGCATGAAACCAAACTTGCCCACCGTGAGACTGGAGGCAAGACTTCACAATGGAGCACCAACTTCAGAGGATCAAGGGAAGACACAGGTTCAGACAACTGCCATGCTAAGACAAGGACTGAGGAGAAAGTCCCACGCTTGTTCTGTTTTGTTCCCTGTTGTGGCATTAAAGCACTGACCAATACGACTGGGGGCACAAGAGGGGTTATTTGGCTTAACAAATAAACTGTCCAGCTAGCACTGAGGGAAGTCAAGGCAGGAACTGGAGGCAGGATCCTAGAGATGGGGACAGAAGTAGAGGTCACATGGGGACAGTACTTCACACAGGGACAGTGCTTACTGACTTGCCCACCACGGCTTGCTCAGCCTGCCTCCTTATACCATCCAGGACCACCACCCCAGGCTCAGGACTTCCCACGTCAGTCATTAATCAAGAAAATGCCCTATAGACTTGCCTACAGACCAGAATGATGAAGGCAATTCCCCAACTGAGGCTCTTTCTTCTCAGGTAAGTCTAGTTTGTGACAAGTGACAAAACCTGATCAGCACAGTGATAAAGTGTATAAAGGGGAATCACTATCCCTGAACTCAAGCAGTATTACAGAGCAATAGTGATAAAAACTGCATGGTATTGGCACAGAGGCAGACAGATAGACCAGTGGAATAGAATTGAAGACCCAGAAATGAACCCACACACCTATGGTCACTTGATTTTTGACAAAGGAGCCAAAACCATCCAATGGAAAAAAGATAGCATTTTCAGCAAATGGTGCTGGTTCAACTGGGGGTTAGCATGTAGAAGAATGTAGATCGATCCATGCTTATCACCCTGTACAAAGCTTAAGTCCAAGTGGATCAAGGACCTCCATATCAAACCAGATACACTCAAACTATTAGAAGAAAAAGTGGGGAAGCATCTCGAACACATGGGCACTGGAGAAATTTTCCTGAACAAAACACCAATGGCTTATGCTCTAAGATCAAGAATTGACAAATGGGGTCTCATAAAACTGCAAAGCTTCGGTAAGGCAAAGGACACCATTGTTAGGACAAAACGGCAACCAACAGACTGGGAAAAGATCTTTATCAATCCTACAACTGATAGAGGGGTTATATCCAAAATATACAAAGAACTCAAGAAGTTAGACTGCAAGGAGACAAATAACCCTATTAAGAAATGGGGTTCAGGGCTTGGGGATTTAGCTCAGTGGTAGAGCGCTTGCCTAGGAAGCGCAAGGCTCTGGGTTCGGTCCCCAGCTTCGAAAAAAAGAACCAAAAACAAGAAATGGGGTTCAGAAGAAAACAAAGAATTCACAGTTGACAAATGCCAAATGACTGAGAAACACCTAAAGAAATGTTCAACATCTTTAGTCATAAGGGATATGCAAATCAAAACAATCCTGAGATTTCACCTCACACTAGTGAGAATGGCTAAGATAAAAAACGCAGGTGACAGCAGATGCTGGCGAGGATGTGGAGAAGGAGGAACACTCCTCCATTGTTGGTGGGATTGCAGACTGGTACAACCAGTCTGGAAATCAGTCTGGAGGTTCCTCATAAAATTGGACATAATACTACCTGAGAACCCAGCTATACCTCTCTTGGGCATATACCCAAAAGATGCTCCAACATATAACAAAGACACGTGCTCCACTATGTTCATAGCAGCCTTATTTATAATAGCCAGAAGCTGGAAAGAACCCAGATGCCCTTCAACAGAGGAATGGATACAGAAAATGTGGTACATCTACACAATGGAATATTACTCAGCTATCAAAAACAATGACTTTATGAAATTCATAGTCAAACGGACGGAATTGGAAAATATCATCCTGAGTGAGGTAACCCAATCACAGAAAAACACACATGGTATGCACTCATTGATAAGTGGATATTAGTCCAAGTGCTCAAATTACCCTAGATGCACAGAACACAGGAAACTCAAGAAGGATGACCAAAATGTGAATGCTTCACTCCTTCTTTAAAAGGGGAACAAGAAAACCCTTGGGAGGGAATAGGGAGGCAAAGTTTAGAACAGAGGCAGAAGGAACACCTATTCAGAGCCTGCCCCACACGTGGCCCATACATATACAGCCACCAAACTAGATAAGATGGATGAAGCAAAGAACTGCAGGCTGACAGGAACCGGATCTGTGTCCTGAGAGACACAGCCAGAATACAGCAAATACATAGGCGAATGCCAGCAGTAAACCACTGAACTGAGAACGGGACCCTCGTTGAAGGAATCAGAGAAAGGACTGAAAGAGCTTGAAGGGGCTTGAGACCCCATATGAACAACAATGCCAAGCAACCAGAGCCTCCAGGGACTAAGCCACTACCCAAAGACTATACATGGACTGACCCTGGGCTCCAACCTCATAGATAGCAATGAATATCCTAGTAAGGGCACTAGTGGAAGGGGAAGCCCTTGGTCCTGCCAAGACTGAACCCCCAGTGAACATGATTGTTGGGGGGAGGGCAGTAATGGGGGGAGGATTGGGAGGGGAACACCCATAGAGAAGGAGAGGGGGGGAGGGGCTAGGGGGATGTTGGCCCGGAAACCAGGAAAGGGAATAACAATCAAAATGTAAATAAGAAATACCCAAGTTAATAAAGATGGGGAAAAAAAAAGTGTATGCCTGCTATTCACAAGGCCCTAGAACAGAAAAAAATAAATAAATAAGAAAATAAGATTAATTAAGACAAGAACCTTCCAAAGCCCAAAGGACGGTCTTCCTCAACAAGTCACCCTGCATCCCAAAGAATAACAGACATGGGTATACAGAATTTTTCCCACAGAAGCACACGCCTGCCCAGGCTGACAATAACATGGAGGGGGCCTCAGCCTACATACTGTGTGTGTCGTTAGATGCAGATTTCCTGGGACACTATGCGGCCATTAAACATGGCCATAAAGTGGCTGGAGAGATGGCTCAGCAGTTAAGAGCACCAGTTGCTCTTCCAGAGGTCCTGAGTTCCAGCAACCACATGGTGGCTCAGAATCACTTGTAACTCCCATGCTCAAGAATCCAAGGCCCTCTTCTGGCCTCTGTAGGCTCTCCATGCACACAGTGCACAGACACGCATGCAGGCAGAATAGCCATACATGTAAAATTAAAATAAAGGCTGAAAAAAATTAATTGCCGCAAAGATCACATGTCATTTAGGAAAACGATTTCGATGTAAAGTTCAAAAGCATCAGAGCAAGATATTAAATGGTACATGTGCTCATGCTTTAAATGAGCTGAGGGAGGTTCTATGCAAAACGACACAAAGCCCCTATCAAGGAGAATTACCAGAGAAGTGGCCTGTTTTGGAGTCAGGTGCAGTGACTTCATTTATAACGCCAGTGTTTGGGAGATAGAGGTGGGCAGGGCAGGTGTCCAAAGCCAACCCAGGCTACATAGTGAGAGCCTGTCTCAAAAAACGAGAAAAAAAACCCACAGGTAAGGAACTAGGGTACCACAGTACTAGAATGGGCACGTAGGGTTTGAGCACTGAAAAAGAGAAAAGAAAAAGAAAAAGGGAGGCATATTTGAGGGAAAGACAGCCACACTTGTGCAATTATTTCCTAATATGCTCAGCCCTCCATATCTGAAGTTCCGCACTTGCTGGTTCAAGGAACCACGGATTGAAAATGCTGGTTGAAGGGAGGAGCAAAATGTCTCAGTAGGCAAAGGGGGGTTGGCTGCACACGCCAGGGCTCCGTCTGACCCACAGAAGCCAGACGTTCTTGCCCACTTTCTGTTGCTGTGATAAAATACCCCGACAAAAGGGAACTTAAGGGAGAAAGGGTTTGTTTCCCTTTCAGGTGAGGAGAGTCCTTTCCTTCGGGGAAGTCAAGGCATCGGGAACTTCAAACATAATCCCATCCTTTGCCGAGGCTGGAGAGAAATGAACCATGCGAGCCTTGTGCTCCACTGGCTTTCTCTACCCTGTACAGCCCAGGGCCGCAAATCAAGGAATGGTGCCATCCACTTTCATGCTGGATCTTTCCAAATCCATTAAGGCAATCAAGATAATCTACAGACACGCCCAGAGGCCAACCCGATCTAGACAGTCACCGCGCCCCTCATCCCAGGGGATCTCAGGTTGCATCAAGTTAAATAAACCTTGATGCCATGTAAGGTGAAGGAAGAAAGCTGACTCCACAGTGCTGTTTGCTGACTTCCCCATATACACGCGTCCACACACATGCATCATGAACACACACAATAGTAAATAAACAGTGTGAGAGGAAATCTACGTCTGTACCAAATGTGCACATGTTTCTTTTTCTCTTGCCTTTAACCCTTAAAGATACATCATATCAACCACTTACATCATATTAGGGGTTGTGAGAGATTGTGAGACAATCTGAAGGACGTGTGAGGTTGCATGCAAATACCGTGCCACCTTACATGGAGGAGTCCAGCAACAGGGATTTCAGTATCCAGGGCTTCTGAATCCCACAGGGACAGCGGGTGACAACCTATCTCGGTAGTATTAAGGGATGGAGTAGTGGCAAAAACTAGCAGACTAAGCACATGAGAGCATAATAAGAGAAGGTCTGGTCTTAGGGCCCTCAGTTCTCCCCCATCCCTGGCAGGACTTCGTGGAACAGGTAAAGGATATCTGGAGAAAAGAGTGGGAGCTTGTGGAAGGCTTCTCTGAGAATGGAGGATTGTCCCAGCTCTTTTGGGTCTTGAATGCAAAGGACACTGGAAGTCAGGCTGGAATGTGGTAGGGCGCTTGCTGAGCATGCACAGGCCTAGGGTTCAATCTTCAGCGTCATAAAACAAATGAAAATAGGCCAGTAGGAGCCAGGGCGCCAGTAGGAGCCAGGGCGCCAGTAGGAGCCAGGGCGCCAGTAGGAGCCAGGGCGCCAGTAGGAGCCAGGGCGCCAGTAGGAGCCAGGGCGCCAGTAGGAGCCAGGGCGCCAGTAGGAGCCAGGGCGCCAGTAGGAGCCAGGGCGCCAGTAGGAGCCAGGGCGCCAGTAGGAGCCAGGGCGCCAGTAGGAGCCAGGGCGCCAGTAGGAGCCAGGGCGCCAGTAGGAGCCAGGGCGCCAGTAGGAGCCAGGGCGCCAGTAGGAGCCAGGGCGCCAGTAGGAGCCAGGGCGCCAGTAGGAGCCAGGGCGCCAGTAGGAGCCAGGGCTGGGAGCTGACAAAGTAGCCCTGCTTGGCTGAACTCGAGGCAGGCTCCTGAAGTGCCGGCTAGACCCACATGCCCATGTCCTGGTAAAATCCAAGAAGCATGCTTCCAATGAGACAAGGAACTACTGACTCGGAAGCGGGGGCCAGTTCCCTAGCCTGGTTTGAGGCAGCTTCCGGGATACAGATAATATATACAAAATAATGGGGGACTGGCGAAATGGTTCTATGGTTAAGAGGATGTACTACTCTTCCAGGACACCCAAGTTTAATTCCCAGCTCCCCGATCGGGTGGCTCACAACAACCTGCAGCATCCAACACCTCTGGCCTCTGCAGGCAGCCGCACCCGTGAGTGCACGCGAAGAGAGACACACATGCACATAATTAAACATAAACTCTTAGAAAGGTAAGCGAAGGAGGGCTGGAGATATGGCTCAGACGTAAAGAGGGCTTGCTGCTCTTATAGAAGTCCTGGTTCAGTCCCCAGTACCCACACTAGGAAGTTCACAACATTTTGTAGCTACAGAGGATCCAATATTCTCTTCTGGACTTTGTGAACGCCTACATACACATGTGCGTACGAACACGCATACTCACAAATAAAGATAAAATAGATCTAAAAAGGAAGATGGCTGGAGAGATGGCTCAGTGGTTAAGAGCAGGGCTGGAGAGATGGCTCAGTGGTTAAGAGCACCAACTGCTCTTCCAGAGGTCCTGAGTTCAAATCCCAGCAACCACATGGTGGCTCACAACCATCTGTAATGGGATCTGATGCCCTCTTCTGGTGTGTCTGAAGACAGCTACAGTGTATCCATATACATTAAATAAATAAGTCTTTTTTTTAAAGAAAATAAGAAGACAGGGAAGAGGAAGAAGATGAAATAATAATAATAATAATAATAATAATAATAATAATAATAATAATATAATCATGAGGGTGCTCATGATTTTGGATGTTTCAGTCCATAGCCACATTAGCTTTGTTTTAGGCCTGTGAAGACTCAGTATATCATGGAGGGAACAGAATAATGAGTAAGGCCCAGTCATAACATGAAGGCTTAGAAGAAAAAGAGAGAGACAGGAAGGTACAAATCCCAATGTTCTCTTCAAAGTGACCTACCTTTCTTTCCCATTAGACTCTATCTCCTTAAAGTTCCCAGCAACTCCCAATAGCATGATAGGGCAGTGACCAAGGTTTCAACAGATGGGCCTTGAGAGGGCATTCAAGATCGGACCTATGACACCCACTCTCGGGCAAGTGATGTCTGGTCGCTCTGGCCTGGACTCAGCAAGAATCCTGTCAGTCAGTTTGTCGAGAGTTCCTTTGCTGTGTTGCTCCTTTTAGTCATTTTTTATTCATTGCCTGACTTCTGGCTTCTCAACTCTACACTGCTATTTCCTAGAGCTGGACTCAAGAGGCCTGTCTGCAAAAATGTAGTGTGGTGTTCTCTAACTGTCCATGGTGACCCTGGCTAGAGGGTTGCTCCCCAACAAGGACCTGTGAGTTGTTCATTATGTCAAGCAAGGGTCATAGGATGGCTTCTCTGTGACAGAGGGCCTGGTCTCTAGGCCAAGCTTCTCTCTCCTGCCCCATGTCTGTGGCGTAGCAAGGGCCCAAGTATTACCTCACATCTCGAGGACTGAGGGGCTGGCAGCTATCCTGGCCACACAGCAGTGAGCAAGACTAGCCTCTTACTATTCACTGCAGACATTTTCCTCTCCCAAACCTAGGCCTCCTGAAATTCCCATAGCAGACAGTGCCAGGTAAGACACCTCACCCATACTGGCCCCCCGGTCTTCAGGCTCCTACCCAAAGATTCCTCAAGCTGGCCAGAGAGAAGCTGAATCTCCCTCCTGAGAACACCTCCTGCAAAGATGACTTGGACACAGGCACCTGACCTAGGCTGAAACTCGCACACAGGAGGCTGACAAGATGGCTCATCGGGTAAAGGCGATAACCACCAGGCCTGATGGCCTGAGCTGGCTTTCCAGGGCCCACTAGATGCAGAAAGATTGACTCCTGAAAGTTATCTCATGACTTTTACATATGCACTGTGGTGTGTGCATGAATGCATAGACAGAGCACACTGAATGAGTGAATGAATGAATGAATGAATGAATGAAATGGAAATAAAACCTTCTTTGTCCAAATTTCAAGCTGACAAGGTTGACTGTATACCAAAGCTCTGAGATAGATCTCTCTCTCTCTCTCTCTCCCTCCCTCCATCCCTCTCCTTCTCCCTCTCCTTTTCCCTCTCTCTCTCTCTTCAGATTATTCTTTGAGCCATCCTCTACCTTCCTATTCTCTACTAAAGATGGCCTATACACATGGGTACCTCCCCTCACCACCCTGAGTCTGGCTGACCAGAGAGGTGCCCAGCTGGACTCAGTGTCCTGCACAAATAACCCCATCAGTGAACATTGTTAGATCATAGTGGATTCTCACAGGTAATTAGGGAATTCCTGTCAATACTGCTGCAGAAAAGAAACTCTGATGCTGTGAGTGTAGGTCTGAAGCTTCTAGAAGCTTTCCTGGCATCTCCTGAGGACAATGAGGACATCCTTGAGAAATATGGAACTGGCTAAAGCCCCAGGCCAAGAGTTTGCTGCTGTGCATACCCCAACTTCTAGGATATTCAAACAATGAAGCCTTTGAAATCTGAGCTACCCCTCCTCAGTGGAGAGGGGCTCTGTTATATTGTTTGAAGGTACAGAACCCAAAAGATATAGAAAGGTTGACTTAAAGAAGACCATGCTGGCTTGGTAAGGTGGCACACACCTTTAATCCCAGCACTTGGGAGGAGGAGGCAGAAGGATCAAGAGTCCAAAGCCATCCTTGGCTACCTAGTGAGTGTGATGGTTAATATTGCCAACTTGCCAGGAGTTTTCCATCACAGAAAGGTTATACGTCTCTAGAAACTATGTGAAGAATTATTTAGGTTAGGTTAACCCAAAATGAAGGTAGCACCAGGCTGCAGTCCTGGACTGAGAGAGAGAGAGAGAGAGAGAGAGAGAGAGAGAGAGAGAGAGAGAGCGCAAGCGAGCTGAGTAGCAGCATTCCTCTCTGTCTGCATTATGACTGCAGGTACAACGTGATCAAATAAATAAATGAAAGGTCATACTTGGTAAGGGTAAGAGAGACAGTTACTGCCATGGGGACCATGACCCGCTCTACTGCAGTATTCAAAGCACACACTGCAGTGTTTGCTGAGGTCTGTGGCCTGGGGAGCAGGACTGGGAGAGGGGCAGACTGCGCATACTGCCTGGGCACACTGAACAGAGACAGGTGTAGCTCATGTGGCCGGTCTCAGCACTCAGATTGGATGGACCAGTTGCCTCGGCCTGCAGCCACTTCCACTTCAGCAGTGATGTGATGTGATGCCATTCTCTGCAAACACTGGGAACAGAGAGTGGACCCAGCAGGATTTTCCAGTCAAGGGTTAAAGACCTCTTCCTCCCCCCTGCATGATAGTCCAAGGATTAAAGACCTCCCCCAAGATCTTCTATGTCCTAAGCTTGTTCCCCTGTGTGGTCATGTCACGAAACGAGCCTTTAACCTCAGCATTTGGGAGGCAGAAGCAGGCAGATCCCAGAGTTCGTGGCCAGTCTGGTCTACTGAGTGAGTTCCAGTGAAGCCAGAGCTACACAGAGAAATCTCGTCTTGGGAAAAAAAAGAGGCAGAGACTAATGGGAGTCCTTAAGTCATTGGAGATGGTGCACTTCGATGGATTGCAGTATTTTGATGGATCTCTGAGTTAGTTCTCATGGGAGAGAGTTGTTATAAGAACCCCTCTGTGCTCTGGCTTCTTCTCCCCCTTTGTTTCAACTCTACCAGATCTGACATGGTGTAATGCCATCAGGAGCCTCCACCAAAGTAAGTGCCATTCTGTTTGGACTTTCTACCTCCAAACTCTATAAACCTTTTCTCTTTATAAACGACCAAGCCTCTGACACTTTGTTGTGCTAACAGAAAGCAGGTGAATGCAACTACAAATCATGGGAACGCAACACCAGGAAGAAATCAAACGCCGGTCTTCCCTTTGATTCTGGTAGGACAAGAGCTGCATGCGGGCAGTAGGGTCCCAAGAAGGAACACGTTTGTCAATGGAGATAGGACCCAAGTGTTTGGGAACATGGGGTGGAAGGTTCTGAGAGCTGTGAGAAGCGCTCCAAAGTGGCAGCAGCTACAGTTAGCACCTGGTTGACACTGCCAGTCACTCCAGCTCCCCAGTCTCTCCAGTCCTCTTCCTTCTTCTTCCTTCCTAACAAAGCCTCAATTCTATTCCAGTGGCAACCAGCCCAGTACCGGGGGATGAATCCAGATTGGCCGAAGCCCCCAGGTTGGCAGCTCATTACCCTCACTAGTGAAAGGGTGGCCATGGTCATGTGACCTAATTCTGACTGACAGTCACAAGGGAATCCTGCTGAACGAAGCTTCCAGCATTTCCCCTAGATTTAAACACTGGGAGGAAGCTCTCAGGAGGGTAACTCTTTCTTCTCCATCCCCTATCTTAGCTGTCTGGTGTCAAGGGAACTGCAGATCAGGACCCTGGAAAACAGGGAACTGCCAGCAGAATCTGGCGCCCAAGTGTGGACCAGGAACTGCCCAAATCTGCAGTATTCCAGGCTTCTCTAACTATGTCAGACAATCCAATGCTTCCAGTTAATAATTCTCTGGTTAAGTGGTCACATCAGACATTCCATTATCTGCCATCAAAAGCATGTCTACTCTCAGCTGTGGTGATGCACAGTTACCCAGCACCGAGGGAGTTGACTCAGAAGGACTACAGATTTGAGGTCAGCCTATGCTACATAGTGAGTTCAAAGCCGGTCTGAGATATAGAGTGAGACCTTGTCTGACTATAGGTCTGTTTTTCATTATTATAATCAAATACTAGAGACAGGCCATTTTATAAAGAAAAGAGGTTTTGCACAGTTTTGTAGACTGAAAGTGCAAGGTCAGGCAGCCTCTTTCTTTTTGCCCCTGGTCATGGCTTACTGGCAGAAGATAGGGTGGCCTGAAGGGAGAGGAAGAGAGAGAATCAGAGGATGAGGAGGGGGGATCATGAACCACAGAGCAATCAGGAAGCCAGAACAGTATGGGGACCTATAATCCAAAGGTTGGGACGCCTAAGATTGACCTAAGGACTTCAGTTAGGCTCTACCATTTCTTAAAAAGCCCACAACACCTCCCAGCACTGGTATCCTGGCATCAAGGCTCTCATGGCAGGAGTGATCCACATCAACCAGGAATGGCCTTGGCCTCAGCTTGCTCAGTCCTCACCACTGCATTAGAAAAGGGAGGCTTTAGGGAAGGAATTTGCAGAAGTCGGATGACAGCTTATAAAGATCGGGGCCAGGTCTTTTTTTTTTTTTTTTTTTTTTTTTTTGGTTCTTTTTTTCGGAGCTGGGGATCGAACCCAGGGCCTTGCGCTTCCTAGGCAAGCGCTCTACCACTGAGCTAAATCCCCAACCCCTCAAACTCCCTTCTTGAGGTGAGCACCATGTGCAGAACTCCTCTGCTTGGTCCCCCTGGTATCATCTAGTTGGTTTCCAGAGCCCCCCAGTGCCCTTTTAGGAGCTGGCCTTGCCCGCCTTCTTCAAGGTCGGCCTGGATCGGAGCAACTCAGCAATTCTAAAGTCTTTGGCGAGAACACCCCACACAGTTGGCTTCTTCTAAACATGTCGCTATTATTGTGAAGCTCTCCCAAATGGCAGCATAAAAAAAATGTTTTAAAGCAAGCACAAAAAGCAGAAAGAGAAAGTAAGTGTGCCAGGAAATAATTGGAAGGAAACATTTTTTGGTGGGGGGGGGGAGGGGTCAGGAGCCAGGAAATGTCAAGGAAACAAATCAGGGCTGATTTATACTTCAGTCCCAGGCATCTGTATTAACAGAGACCCCCACAGAGCAGCCCCGACAAGCTGGCTACCAGAGAGGTTGAGAGAGCCACACTGGATTCTGGATTTGACAGTAACACAAGCAATACACATAGGAAGCGGAGAACTTGAGTTTTATCCAGCTCTCTGGGCTTTCCTTGTTTCCAAACTGATTGGTCCAGACAATAGAGGGCCAAGAGCCAACAATAAATCCATTCTAAGCTGAAAAGGGCCTCCTCTGAATACAACCAAATATTGCTTTTAATCCTTTGCATAAGTTTTTCACTGCAGTATTGAAAGCTATGCGTTCTGAAGCTTCGGCTTCTGCAACGCTGTGGCTGGAGGTGTAATTGCTGAGCCGGTGATTAATTGGGCAGTTACTTAAGGCACTATCAAGGCAGAATAGGAGATGTTTGGTTTCACATGCATATTTTTAGATCCTACTAAAGATACTGCCTTTAATGGCTCTTGCTTAGAAATCTCGTTCGGATATTCTGAAAGTCACTTCTTTCCCATATGTACTGCAAGAAGGGGTCCTTCGATAATCAGGAGAGAACATGAATATTCCTTCTGTAGCTATGTTATCAGGCACATCAGCCAGCCCCCAGAAAAACTGATGTCATGGTTCTGTTCCCAAGGGAACAGGGACAGCGGGTCCCCTATAAACAGTGTCTTTTGTTGACTCTTTTTCCCCCCTGACATTAAACTTGTGTGTGGTTGGCAAGAGCTTCTTTTTTAAAAAAAAAAAAAAATTGGACAAGGTTTCTGCCTCAGATCCTCTACATGCAACTTTATTGGATAAAGAGCAAGTAGCAGGCACGGGGATATTCACAGCTACTTCAGTGGTGACTTGGAAAGGGGCTTGCCAGGGAGGAAAGCGAGCCAGGAAACACACCGAGTAAAAGGATCCTTTCCCTAAGAGATGATCAGTTTGCTAAGTATTCATCCTCCACTCCTAATGGTTAGAAAACTATCTACACGCCTAGGTCAGGCCAGCTGTGGGCTCCTCATAACCTGGCTCCCGTGCATCTCCTGTCTTGATCAGTGTGTGCATTTCTCATCCAGAAACATTGGACAAGCAGCAGAAACCAAATGGCATCCAGGGAGAGTGTGGCCTTCTCACTAGGGACAGAGAGACACCCAGCAGACAAACAACCCTGAAGGGTTGGTGCTGGGTCATCTCTCACTCTTCCTGGAAGGGAGAGGAGCCAGTCTACACTCCAAGCCCGAAGTCTACACTCCAAGCCCCACAGTCTACACTCCAAGCACAAACAGTGCCTCAGACATTCATGCACAGTCACAGCACAGTGTGTGAAGGGCACAGCAGAGAAGTCTCAGGTTCTGAGTTTTCTTCTCCCTTCACCTTT
The DNA here is from genome assembly GCF_021556685.1 of Rattus norvegicus. Taxonomy (NCBI): domain Eukaryota; kingdom Metazoa; phylum Chordata; class Mammalia; order Rodentia; family Muridae; genus Rattus; species Rattus norvegicus. Next base: position 41,490,450 of record NC_141543.1, on the reverse strand, counting down.
AAAGTCAAGAGTAGGAAGACAGCATTGAGTTCAAGGCTAGCCAGGGCTATACAACAAGAAAGACTCTCTCAGTGAAGGTGGCGGGGGAAACGATGAGGTTGGGCTTTGTGGTGCATGCTTACGGAGACAGAGGCAGGGGGAGGACTGAAAATTTGAGGCCAGCCTGGGCTACCTAGCGAGTTCCAGACGTGCCGGGACTATAGAGCAAGACTCTATCTCAAAAAATAAATAATTATTTTGAGAAAAAGAGAAGGAAAGGTGAAAGCAAGAAGGAAAAGGATAAACAGGAGGAGGGGGAAGAAGAAACAGAAAGGAGAGGAAGAGGAAGAAGAAGAAGGAGGAAGATGTGGAAAGAGGAGAGGGGAAGTGAAGGAGGAAGAAGATGGAGGAAAGAACAGGAGGAAAGGGGAGAGACCACGGGACTAAAGAGCTAAGAACTGGGCTAGAGGTCTAGTTCAGTGGCAGAGTGCCTGCTTCTCTTGTGCAAGGTTCCAGGTCTGTCTGTCTGTCTGTCTATCTATCTATCTGTCTATCTATCTATCTATCTATCTATCTATCTATCTATCTATCATCTATCTATCTATCTATCTATCCATCCATCCATCCATCCCTCTATCTATCCATCTATCTATCAAGGTATCAATCCTGAAGGATGGGGAGGGGCATGGCTGCTTCCTCACAAGTCCATCTCTATTAGTAAGCACACAGCCTGTGAGTTCCTCAAACAAAGGTCTTTCAGGGATTTTCTTCTTTGGTTTCCTGGTCAGGGCTAGTGGTTTATTCTTCCCAATAGAAGTGATGGTGTGGTTGGGGTATTCACAGGTAGAGAGCAACTGGTCCTCCACAAAGCAATTTAAGCGCTGGTCTTTAGGGAACTGACAGAGGATGATGGGTGGCAATTTATAAAACCATAAATTGTTGGCAGGGCTCCGGGCAGAGTCCTCCCTTCTGCAGCTACTTTCAAGAAGGGAAAGAGGAGATCATTCAGAAAGCAGTGATTTTGCCCAGAACCAAGTAAGAGAGGTGATGTTGGCTTTATACTAAAGTGACAAAGGAGCTGTGGGAAAAGGGAAGAGGTCTAGAGTTCTTCCATTCCCTTTGAAATCCCAAATCCACTCCATGTTGAGCACACAACTCAATATATGTGTCTGATGTCAGGAGTCCAACCCAAGGACTTGCATGAGCTAAACAAACCTCCTCCCTTAACTCCCTAACGCTGCCCAGCCCAGTAAAGTAACAAAGACCGTAGCTGGGCATAGCTTAGGGAATGGGTGGTAGGTAGTACACCTGCCCCCCTGCTTCCTCTACCAAGAAGCAAGGGTCATTTTCTACTGTGCCTAGGAGTGACCTTCCCCGCTTTAGATCTGGGGCAGCCACCTCCTCCAGGAGGAGGATAACCATTCCCATAAAGGAGGCAGAGCCAAGAGAAACTGTAGTGTGCTGGTGTCTGCCACACTTCTACGGGCAAAAGGCTCGTTGCACCAAAGGTAGAGGATCTTGGCCAATGTATAATCAGATGGAGTATCAGTAGATGGAGGCTCAGAAGCCCAGGCATATAGTGGCCATTTTTGTTTGTTTTTATTTCTTGTGACAATGTCTTGCTATATAGCTCTGGCTGTCCTGAAGCTCAGAGATCCTTATGCCTCTGCCTCCAAAGTGCTGGGATTAAAGGGAAGCATCATTATGCCCAGCTGTTGGCTTTAGGATTATTATTATTATTATTATTATTATTATTATTATTATATCATTATTATTATTTTTTTATTATCATTATCATTATTTTGAGTTTCGTTCTGTAGCCCAGGCTGGACCTCGATCTCAACTATATATTTTAAGCCAGCCCCCAACTTGTAGAGAGATTCACAGGATTCAGCCTCCCTAAATTCTGGGATTACAGATGCCACCAAGTCAGGCTTAACCCTCAGGAAACAAATCTAAAACGCTTTGGGGTGAGCTGTGATCATCACTACAGCCAAGTGCACACAGAGGCAGCTAGCTCAGCTGTGTCCTCAATGTGCCGATGCACGGCTTTAGTGGGCCAGCTAAGGAACACAGCACATCCAGGCCAGAGCCGCTCCCAGCCAAACTTTCCCGGGCACAGAGGAAGGGCTGGCCTGAGCCTTGATGAGGTCCGGACTGTTTCAAGTGGATCGGACGTGGGGACGCAAGAGCCTCATTAGTATCTCCAGCGCTGAGAACAGGCGAGAGGCTGCGTGTTTGAGCGCACACCTCAGTCGAAACGCCGCGCTCAGGACTGTTACTCCAAGGTCTTTCCTTACCCTAGTTCCTTCGTGTTCCCTAAACGGCCCCTTTGGGTTGTTTGTCCTACAGATGCAAGTCCCGGCACAGAAGCCGGACAGTAGGACCCTTCACCACCAGCGACCCCCGTGCAATCCACTAGGTGAAGCCCCGCTCCTGAAGGTGACGATCACGCTGCCCTCGCAGCCCTACACCCCATCGTGAACATGGGACATCCCCCGGCCGGCGATCTCGCGCCCTCACCTCCCGTAGCAGGCGCTCCAGGTGCGTTTCGGCCCAGGCCGCCAGGGCTCCGGACGGCCCCGCACGCCGCAACAGTTCGCGCTCCTGCTCCAGCGCCGCCACTCGGCCATGCAAGGCGGCCGCTTGGGCGCCCAGCAGGAGACAGGCGGTCGCAGAGCCCACCGACAGCAGCAGGCACAGCGCGCCCAGCGCCCGCGCCCCGCAGCCCGCGCCGGGGTCCTGCGTGCCTCCCCCGCCCGCCGCGCGCTCGCCCGCGCCCATGGCGACCGGCCGGCTCTGCGTAGGCGCTGCGGCCCGGGGTGGCTCCAGGTCGGCGGCTGCGGGGCTCGGCGTCCGGGCGGCCGTGGATCGCGCACGCCCCCCTAGCCGCCCGCTCAGACGCAGCGGCCACTGCGGGCAGTTCCTTCTATGCAAATAGACCCCGCCAGAAAAGGCGCGGGGACCCACCCAGGGGAGGAGCGGCCGGCTGGGGAGGGCGGGGGGCCCGGGTGCTCCTCAGCTCCTCGCAGCTCCGAGCCCTCGCCAAGCCGGTCCCGGAACGGGCGGGCCCGTACCCCGCCGCTGCCACCCGAGGAGCCCTACGTCCCGGGACTCGGCTCTGCCGCAGCCCGCCTGAGGCTGCGGCACTGTTCGAGCCTTGGGAGTATTCCCTAAACTTGTAGATTGACCTTTCTGACACTTGCAAAGCAAAACTTGGAACCCTGTGGGAAAGTTAGAGAAGTCCTTTCTAGACGGTAGCTGAGCGCCGCTTGGTGGCCGAAAGCGTCCCCTGCGGGTGGGCGCAGAAAGACTTGGCAGAGAAATCAAAGATGAAGAAACAGAAGATGAGAGTGAGCACCCAAGAGGGAGGAATGAGGAAGGAAAGAGAGAAATGAGAATAAGAGAAAAGATAAGAGGGAAGAAACGAAGAGGGGAGAGTAGGTACCTCTTAAAGTCAATGCTCACCATTTACAGTCAGGCATGGTCACCAGACAGAAATGCTCATACTTCGTTTCTGAACCAGAGGGAGCGTTTGGTTCAGGAAGCAGATGAAAACAAATGGTATGACTTCAATTCTGCAGGGAAAAACTTGGCCCAAACCCAAATCTGGAATGCACCATACTGATTTGTCTTAACCAGTTACGTCAGGACACCGATCTGGCCCAAAGGATTAGGGGGATAGCCAGAGAGGCTGAGGTTGGAATCCAGGTTTTAGCTGCAAGGGCACCCATAAGGCATATTTATACCTCAGAACTGGTCTCAAGTAACCATCGCATTAACTCCTATGACACCCACTTGAGAAAAGTCAGTCCTGAGCTTAGAACAGTATGACGGATGGGTGTTAGATAACAATTTTCTACCTTCCCTTCCCGACTCTCCTGTGGGTGTCTGCTCAATTCCTGTGGCTTCGTTATCCATCCTGTATTCTTAAAGCCTGTTGAGACCTCCAGCAACACTCCTACTCCCTTAATTCAGAAGGGGAAAGCACCCAGCCAGGAAGACCCGCGGAACTAAAAAGGGTAGAGTCTCCAACACCTCTCTGGGATTGAAGGGTGTGGCCTCAGGAAAAGTGGAGTTTCCAGTAGGGGTTATACAGTCTTGGGCCCTGTGTGCAAACTGAGCGTGTGCCCAACAAGTACTCTGACCTCTTGTCAAGAAAACCCGACAGTCTACCGAAGTCTCTGAAGGAGATGCCAACACTGCATTACAAGTTAACGCTCATTCTCACCACAGGGTAATTCCCCACTACCTACCAGTGGTAGCGCTAATGGGTACCGTTCCATTCTAGAAGCGTCTGTGTATTGAACAGGCCAGACTGATTGCTCCCCAGGCCTTCATTCTTGTCAGCTACCGATGTGGATTAGCCTTCCTCCCAGACTGAAGAGCAAGCTCCTAATCTTGAAGTCAAGGTTTCCAGAGCCTGTCCCAGACTGCCCAATCTAAGGTGGTCCAATCCTCAGTCCCCTTCAGGATTAAGCAGGAGATGGAGACGTCTGTCCCTAGTTACCTTTTAACTGTATCCTCTTGTTTCCTGCACCACTATCTGGCCTATAGTCGACGTTCAATAAACACTGGGGTAAGTGAATTGTGACGAGAAATATGTTTACTGTTTGCAATTCTCAATTGGAAAAGCAGGAAAGAAAACACTCAGTTACTTGTCAGTTGGGGGTCCTAGAAGGAAAGGCGGCATCCTCAGAACAGGTGATTGAAGCCAGTTTGATGGTAGATAGACTTCACAGTGGCAAGGAGGGAAGTCAGCAGGGGGTAGGGTGCTGGGGGAAGCACTCTCTGGTTCACAGTAGTTGGAAGCCATTATTATCCCCAGCTGAGCTGGTGAGAGAAGCCTGCTGGGCAGCCTGTGGGAAGTCAGGCATTAGGAGAAATCTGCTCACCAGGAGCTGTGACCTTTGGTTGAGGACACAGCCTTAGCAAACCATGGCTTGGTAGGGGGAAGGGGTTGGAAGAAGAAATACTCTGTCTCTCTCTTGCTGGAGACCTCCACTGGCTGAACCTACAGGTCAGAGGCCCAGTAATCAAACTGTAGAAGGCAGCCTCACAAAAAGCAGACAGAGGGCAGATATACACCCAACCTATCAAGCATCCAGTTGAGCTACTGCTTCCTCTGAGCGCCAGCCTATCAGATATATACTCTTACCCCTCTGTGCATGCCTCAGAGACCAACTGGCCACCAGGATTCTCTCAGTGCAGGAAAAACCAGAGGTCTGTCCCTCGCAGCCCAACTATTCCAGGTATGGGCTGTTTTACCTATTTCCAGGGCTTCAACCACCTGCACAATGTTCACATAACAGGTAACCCACAGGTATAAAGTCCCGTACAACACACCCAACTAACAATCCACTTCTTAGCCAAGGAGGTGAGGTGAGCCTATGAGCACGAATTCACTGGTCAGTACTGTATCCTGTAGCAGCCTGAAGGGGCAAGCCTTGGAATACTGGAGCTGCCTTCGAAGACACTGGAGAGACAGTAACTCGGAAGGGTGCGGTGCCCTCTTCTGGGATATGGTACATGATTAAATCAGGGCACTTCTCTATGATGTGTCAAAGAATCTAGGAGTAGAAGCAAGAAGGACCCCATCAGGGGTTGGGGTTTTAGCTCAGTGGTAGAGCGCTCGCTTGCCTAGCAAGCGCAAGGCCCTGGGTTCGGTCCCCAGCTCCGGAAAAAAAAAAAAGAATGACCCCATCAATGATCGGTTGCTCTTCTCCCATCTCTGGGTTATGTAGACCCAGAGCTAGGGCCCCATGAAGTTTGGGCTCTGTCTTGCTGCCTCCTACTCTGAATTCTGTACAGGGGGCTGAAGGAGTCACTGGGCGTGCTGTTTCCACACTGGAGCCACTGCAGCGAGATTGAGATGTGCGGTGTGCTCCGACACTGATGCTCACAGGTGACACAAAGGTCTGAATGTGTTCACGATGCTGCTCCACGTAATTATTTCCAGCCACCTCCTCCTGAAATTTAAATTAAGGTCTAAGGTTTGAAGGAACAGAGCTTCAAATTACATGGTGAGATTGTCACTTACGTCACCAGGTCTTCGCTCAGTGACTCTTGTCCTTTTCTGCCAGCTGGCAGTATAACTGAAGAAAGCCACTTACCCTTCAGACCCCTGGTCATCACCTTTTTAAAAAGTAGGGGACAAAAGGGGACCATTTAGCTCTGCTCTGTTCAAAACCACACGGCAGATTGCAAGACACTGTACATCAGGCAACAGAAAGGACTTTTTAGGGGATGGGAAACAGAGGGAACTCAAGGACTGTCTCTGTCCTCTAGTTACTTCCCAGGCTACAGTGCAAGGAGAAAACCTTAGCCAGGACTGGTCTGTAACGGAAAGAGCTGCGTGGCTGCAAGGTGGTCTGAATGAGCAAGGCGGTTTGGAGTTGCAGGGGAGAGGGCTGGAGATCTAGGCTCCCAATGAGTGGGAGTAGAATAGACCAGGAAGACTGCAAACAAGCCCTACAGGAGGGGGTGGGGGTGGAAGGATGGAGGGGGATACAGAAGGGGGGTTTGTCCTCCTGCCAGCAGTGCAGAAAACCTGATAGTTCAAAGTCATTGAGCACTCAAATAGTTTTTGATGCAGTGGGGGAAAACCAGTCCTAAACCAATGACTGACCTAGGTCTTCCTTAAAAGCTTAAAACCAAAACCTGGAAAGATCAATTTGATTCAAGTAATCATGTGCCAGCTGACACATGCAGGACTTGGCATATCCAGACTAATAAGGTGCAACAGGAAACTCCTGGACCATAGATAGGGCAGAGGAAAAGATGCATAAGGGAGGAGAAAACGCTTGCAAACAACTCAGAGCTGGCAGAGATGAGAGAATCAGTAGACAAAGATACTAAAGTGAGGACTATTCTTCATGCTCAAGTAACCAGAGGGAAGGACCCACGATAAACACTTTTAATAGATTCAAAACAAATTCAAGATGATGATTTGAGATTTTAAAGATAAAACAGACAAAAAAAAAATATCACAGCACTGGGCTAGGAGCCATGGCACAGCAGTTAAGTATAATTAGTGCTCTTTCAGAGGATCCAGGTTTGACTCCCAGCATCCACATGGTGGCTCATAACCATCGGTTGACTCGTGCTGGGCAACCTAACACCCTCTTCTACGTCAGTGGGCACTGTAAACACATGATGCCGGTACACATGTAGACAAAATACCAATATACATAAAAACAAAACCAAAAAAAAAAAAAAAACCTATGCCTTTAATCCCAGCACTGGGAGGCAGGGGCAGGGGCAGAGGCAGAGGCGGGTAGATCTCTGAGTTCAAGGGCAGCCTTGTCTACAGAGTGAGTTCCAGGACAGCCAGGGGAACAAAATAAACAACCAAGCAAGCAAACAAATAATAAACTTTTAGAAGGGAAAGAAAAAAAGCACTTGCTGTTCTTGCAGAGAACCTGGATTCAATTCCTAACACCCACATGACTATCTAAGTCAGGTTCCAGGGGATCTGATGCCTCTTCTGGACTTCATGGGCACAGGCACACACGGTACACAGATATATACACAAGCTAACCCCTCAAACACATAAACCTAGGAAAGCACACGGGATGGGAAGAGGGGCAGAATGCTTGCTTTTCACAAGCATGAGGACCTGCATCAGAATTCCCGTCATCCACGTAAAACGCCAGGTAACAGCTCCGTGTGGGCAGACAAGATTCCTGGCTTGTTCCCTAGGTCAGCCTAGGTCTAGGGTTTGGTGACAGACACTGTCTCAAGGAAATAGGACTGAGCACACTAGAGCAGGGAAGTCCTAACACTCTGTCCCAAGAGTGTCAGTGGGTTATGCAACGATTTCGAGGGTTTGCCTGAAGCATAACTGTTGTTCCTAAGAGGAGCTGGCAGAAAATTTTGAACGGATAATGACTGATTTTTTCCCCCCTCTAATTTGCTAAAAACTACAATGGATTCAAAGAACTTCAAAGAACTAGGACATGGGAAGGAGGAAGGCTTGAGATGAGTGGTAAGGAGAAACCAACTTAAAAGCCATTAAAAAAAAAAAAAAAAAAAAAAAAAAAAGAACGAACTTATACAAAGAGACAAAATAGGTTTCCTGGCCAACAGTGCAATAACCCACAGGGTACAGAACCTTCCATTCCATCCACCAGAACCCCAATGCCAGCCAGAGTGGGCGTGGGGGATGACAATGTTGATGACACATACTGAAGGGACTCTGGCCAGCTGCATGGCAGGAATGGCTCTGGCAGGCCTTGCCCTTCTATCCCATCCCTTCTGCTTTGCTAAAAACGGTTAAATTATACTCCTAAAGCTAGCCACCCATGTCTGTTCCCTTATTTGGCCACTTGCTCCTTCTCAGGCTATCAAGGTTCAGCTACCAAAGAATTGAAGTCCAGCAATCAAAGTCCACCTTTGGTTTCATGCACAATTAGAATTGAATGCCTCATCTTTCTCCTCGATCCTTTGTAAACTGCATTTTCCTCTGTGCCCCCACCCCATCCCCAGTCAAACAGCCCTCCTACTTTTCCCTTGCTCCCTCCCTCTTCTCCCCCATCCTCTCTCTTGTCTTTGTCCTTTATCCCTGCTCTCTGTCTCTCTGGGGCAAATAAATCTGCTTTGTGCTGAGAACTTGGTCTTTCCTAACACATACCTGTTTACCTCAGTATTCAGGGGGCTGAGGCAGGAAAAGCATGAGCTGAAGGCTTCAAAGCCAGCCTGAGCTAATGAAACCATCTTATGGAAGGGAGGGGATGTCAAAAACTTTCCAACACAAAGGTAGAAGAATTCATCATTACAGCCACAGTAAAGAGAAATGCTAATACAATAACTTGGGGCAGAAAGGAAACCACACTAGATAAATATGAACTTATACAAAGGAAACCCTAACTCTCTGGATGAATGTGTAAGACTTCTTGCTGGGTTGGTGGTTATGTAGGGCTGTAACACCACACTTGGGAGGGGGACAGGAAGGATCAGGAGTCCAATGGTAAGTATGGTTATACAGCAGGCTCAAGGCCAACCTGGGTTATATGTTATTCTGTCTCCAAAACAAAAATTTAAATCTTATTAAATCTAGACATATTTGCTTTGGCCCCATGCACAGTGATTGAGGCAGGAGATTCAACCTGAGGATTTTTGAGGTAGCCTGAACTATAGAGTAAGGCCTTGCCTCAAAACAAAACTTCCACTAAAATATAATTCAATGGCTTAAAACAAAAATATTGATACCCAGAAGGACTTTATATGGCTGAGAATGTGCATTGTGAGCTGTCATGAAGTCGCTTAGTTACCATAGTTACTAGTAACACATCACCCAGGGCGGGGATCAAAGCAGTCATGAAAATAGCCTAGAATAAGTTAAAAGACATATGATGGCTCCTTAGCTAAAAATCAAAACAGGGAGGGCAAAGGCCAGTGAGATGTCAACATGTCATCCTGGCTGGGTCCTATATATATAAAGCAACCCAGTATAAGTTTTGAGACAAGCTTAGACTAGGTATCAAAACAACACCACCACCACCCCCTTTTTGGCTAACTTTTAACTATATTTACTTATGTGAAGGTATGAGTATAGGTATGGGTATACCAAGACATGAATGAAAACTCACTTCTCAGACTTGGCAGCAAATACCTTTAGCCCCTGGGCCATTTGCCAGCCCAAACCAATGTGTTTGATAGGATGGTGGTATTATACATATTAAAATTTACTTAAAACAGAATTATGGTGAAACTACATGATATTTAAACAGTAGAGTGGTTTTAAAATCTTCCAAGTGTTTTGAAGCTGGGCTATATATTTGGGGAAACTCATTCTATTCTTGCATTAAAACCATCCTTCTTTAGGTTAAAAAAAAAAATCTCTAATATAGAACCAGCCTCCCTCAATAACTCAAGTATATTTCTATCAGAAAACTTTGTTTTTTCAGCATGACCTATCTCCTTAAAATATATATATAAAAAGTATTTGTATAGGGAAGGGAATGTAGAAAAAATGGGAAATAAAAGGGAGTAGGGAGTTAAGAAATATTCAAATTAAAGTTTTAAAAATTACCTCCATTATTTATAAATGATCCATATTCACGTATTTTCCAATCTAAGCCCCTTTCCATTTAGTGCTGAAGCTGCAAACACTGTGAAAAGCAGCGAACTTTCCAGAAAATGAGTGCACCAATACAGGAAGAAAGGCAGTTAAGAGCAGGCAGCTGAGAGCTCAAGGGATAGGGGTTGGGGTGGGGGATGCTTGGCAAAGGATTGGCCAAGAATGCTTGGCCTGAATGTCCGCAGAAGTACCACCCTGACTACTCATTTCTTTAACTATTAAAATGTGAGTTAGGACACAAGCGAAACATTTTAAGAATGTTAATTTTCACAAGAGAAAATTATTATGCGTAGTGAGTATGTGCACATTAGTGTAGTCGCCCAGATGTCAGAAGACAGCATTGGAACCCCGAGAGCTGGAGTTACAGGTGTTTGTAGGTTGTCCAACATGGTGCCAGGAAGAACGCCTGTGGTCCTAAGAACAGTACACGCTCTTAACTGCTGAGCCATCTACCAGCCCCGAGAAGCAACCATTAACTTTTTAGAAACATTTTTCTTTCCTTTTACATCAAGATCAGCCTGTAGTGGGTTTCTAATGATGGGACTCAGAAGCCCACACTGGGGAACGACAGGCTTAGAGCAGCATAGGACTGAAGAATGAGACGGAAGATCAAAAATAGAAACACTGTATGGAAATGCCAGCTTCAGGACTAAACTTCAACAGCGCCTTTAGAAATGCTCTCACACTCCAACTGTCCTGCAGGTGGGGTATGCTGACAATAATCTATTACAAAAACACCCCACTTTTGTCATGAAAAGTTCAACATATAAGGTGTAAAGAATACTCAATCACAAAGTGGTCAAGATTTCCTTTTTACTTGAGGGAAAAAAAAACCACTTCAAAGTTAACCTTAATGTACAAAAGATGAGACCAATCACGTTTACCACTGGACACAAAGGGCACTGTAAAGGCCTTTAAAAATGGCAATTAACATCAAAGGAAAATCCATTTTAACTCATATTGCATTCATTATCAACACCATACTTAACAAGGTAGTTATGCTATTGATACAAAACATACAGTATTTACATTTAACTGTACAAAATAATTTAATGTTTACAAAAATATTAGAATGTTTAGTTGACTGACACAGTCTTAAAGTAATTGCTCCTAGAGAAGTATATAGGAAGACCACTGATTCCCATTCATTTCCCTTTTAATAAGTCAAAGAAAGGGTGCTGCAAAGCTTCATCCAAGGTAATCCTTTTTGTTGGGTCATACTCCAACATTCTTCGAACCAGGTCAAACAGCTTCTCATGCTCTTCATCGTGACACAGCATAAATTCCTGGGGGTGAGGAGATGGTCTTGTTAAATGAAGACAGGAATGAAAAGGTGACTGTATCATTTATCTTTTTTCCTTTACCTTTAACGGCTTGCAGCGTCTCCTAACGTATCTCCCAGCTGAACTATGCTCATCCCAATCTAGCTGGTTATGGTGGAAATACTTGCGTTTCCTATAAAAGAAAAACAGTTGAAATTAATAAAAATAACCTCTACATCATTACTTTGTCCCTAATCCCTGGTGGGGATAAGACAGACAGAAATCTTTCACTAACTGAACAGACAGTGTGTAACTTAAACAATATTAGCAGCATTACACATGATACTTTACACAGTCTTTCTTCCTTTCATCTATCCTGGGGGATTTTAGTTATCTCAATTATGTTACTCACAAATAAGAAAATGCTCACTTTAAAAGGGATAGCTCCTGGCTGTGAATTCTGACCTCATCAGATTTGGGATGGGGAAGGACATCTTCGCCAGTAAGAAGGGGCTCTCACAAGTATTGGTTTTTAATCAACTTAAGAGAAACATTTGCATAAAAGTTAACTTGAGAACTAAAATAAAGCCCCTTTCTCCACAAGAGCACAAGGTAAAACACAGAATTATGTTCTGAAAATGACTTTTTATAGCTCCAAGTTATCACTTGTCCAGAATTTCTTTTTCCTTCAAAATCTGCAGTCCTCAGAATCGGCATTATGCCATTACAGTCTAAGCTAAGGCCACTGCCTGCGTCTTAGACAAACCTTGTCTTTTGGATCATGTGTGCTGGGATGGGCCCGAGTATCCGCTCCATCATTGCCAGGTGTTCTTTACTATCATGAGTCTAAAAAAAATTCAGGGAAAAAAAAAGGGATTTAGCACTCCTCGCCTTCCTTACATGTACATAAAATATGGGCTGATATAAAAGACTAGACTAAGGCTAGAGAGATGACTTAATGGGTAAAAGGCACTTGCTGCCAAGATCTGAGTTTGATTCCTGGGACTCCCATGGTGGAAGAATCAATTCCCTCCAGTTGTCTTCCACATGTGTGTACCCACCCCAATAAATAAATAAACATAATTCACAACAACAAAAAGGCCAGACTAGCCAGCTACACAATTTACATCAGAAATTCTTCAAAGATGAACGACAATGAAAGAGCTGTTCTGTCTGGTGCAAACACTATACAGTCTAAAATAAACTGGAGAGGTCTCTATGGTAATCAACATGAAAAGTATCTAACATATCTAGTTCATGATTAACTAGGTCCCTTACTAACATTAATCCCAGATAATATAGCCAGTCCAACAATTCTCCCCACAGTTCTGAACACGAAGGCACATAGCTCACAGTAAGTAAAGCTGACAACATACCCAGGTCAAGGACCTTACTCTTAAAAACAATGCAGCCTAGAATAGGTGCTGGCTAAATGGGAAAAGCAGCAGTTGTACACACAGCTGAAATGGTGTCTCTAGAGCAAAGGCTGGCCAACTTTCCTCTGAAGGGTCAGACCAAAAACGTGAACTGCTGGCAAAAGACCTTTTCTTTTTAGTAGGCAACAGGGAGAACTTTCACAATAGCACACCATTTGCCAATCTTTGTTCTAGAGAGCAGGATTTTGTTCTGTGAGGCATATTCCCTTTGTAGCCAAGACCAGCCTTAATTTCACCATATAGTTGAGGCTCACAATCTTGATCCACCTGTTTCAGCCTCCTGAGTGACAGAATTATGGGCATATGTCACCACGCCTAGCTAGTTCCAATTTTTATGCTTTATTAGTATACGTTTTTAGAAACAAGGTTAACATAGCCAGAGCAGAATTGTAACTAGCCACATTAAACACCAATGTAAACTTATAAAGTTTAATAAAAACACCCAGAACACATAATATGAACTCTTCATAAACTACATGTTAAAGGATAAAATACACATTTGAAACAAGTTACAACCTCAGTAGTAGTAGAAATTCAACCAACTGTACTTTCAGAAGTATGATATTTACGTTTTAATTTCAATGATGACCTATGGCAAATATCCACTATGGATGCTAAATATAGCATGTTTAACATAAAATTCATTAAAGATCATCAAATAAAATGTATTAGATACATACCTGAAAGACTGTGAATCCAAGGTAATACTCAATAAGAATGCAGCCTATGCTCCAAACATCACAAGGCTGAGACCAACCTAAAGCTATTCAAAACAAACACAGGCATGTTATATCTAACACTTTAAACTGCTCACCCTTCCCTACATGCCAGTACTCTTTATAGTCTACCTCAGAGACTACAACAGCAACCTCAGGATTTAAAATTTTAGTGCATGTAGCTCAGGCTGGTCTGGAACGTAGCATTTCTTCAGTCTTATATAAATGGCAAAACTATAGTTGGTGCTGGCCCTGATTTAGTCACTTGTTCATTCTCCAATGCTCACCATTAGAAAACATATAGCAAATACATTTACATCTGTAGACCGTAGAGCTTGGGCTCAGATACAAGTCATCTTCTTCAATCATTATACTGCAATATAACCCTCAGGGCGCTAACTGCAGCCCTTTACCCCACTCCTCAATGAACTCTCATACTCTGGAGCCTCATCTCACTTTTCTCACCCTTTCCCAATATTACCTGACTGTTAATAAATATTTAAAGCAACTGCTTTCTCTCTACTATGGCATTCAACTATAACTTCCCTCTAATCTGCCTTCATCCTAGGGAACTTTACCCACACAAATAGAATTCTATTCCCCCAGGCTCCAGATCCTTTTCCAGTGACTCCAATTTCAGATTTGTATCAACAATAGCACCTTATGTGTCCTACTTCCAAGTTCCCAATCCGACCAGTGACTTCTAAGTTTTGAGGTATAACACATGCTCCCTAAGTTCCAAACCTTTCCCTTCCAGCTTTCTCCCATCATGGCTAACACAGAGAGACTCTTGCTTTTAAGTCCCTCCCTTTCCTCCTGCTCCATCTCTATTTCATGTCTAGGTCTGCTAACAAGGCCCTTGGCATTTGTACTAGAGCCTTACCTTGGCAGTGGAGTGAAAACAGGTGACACATAACCTCACAATCACAAGCAAGCATACCCACCATGTTAAGATCAATTAAGAACCACAAATCAGCACTCAGAATATCTTTCATAAACATGGTCATAAGGAGAAACATGCAAAACTCTTCTCTGTATTCTCATTTTAGTTAACCACGACTTCAACAATTAGAAGTATAAGAAGTCTGGTGTCTACTAACCCAAAATGACCTCTGGAGCCCTGTAGTGTCTTGTGGACACCAAAGTACTATGATGTTCATCGTCATATGTCGCACTTCCAAAGTCAACAACTTTGATATCTGTGCTTTTCAACGTGCGCTCATCTCGTTTCTAGAGACACAATTGAATAAAGATGAAACTCAACAAAGACATAAACATTCTATACAACTACTCAAAAGGCTTGCAAGTGAATCCTCCCTTCTCCACCATCCCCAACTGGGATATACACATCCTATTCATACTCCATTTGTGGATGAACATCAAAATATACCCAGGCTCAGAAGCCAATCCCTCACTCAAGGATCCCCAAGATAAAATTAATTTTAAAGACAAAATTAAAATAAGTCATTAACTTACCATTTTAGAATTGTATTTGACCACATAGTCAGACTTTACAAATAAAATATTTTCAGGTTTTAGATCCGTGTGTGTTAATTTATTATGATGTAAAACTACAAAGGAAACAGAAAACCATCATTAGTCTGAGATTTAATTGGGGCCAGTTGAGTGAAAAGGGATGAGAAGTGGAAATGACGGTCAAAAGAGACATCAACTTTACCTGTAACCTGCAAGTGTTCATATGCTGATTAGAAAATAAAGACAATAAAATATATGTGTTCATGAATACTTACAATTTATAGATTGGCAGATCTGATAAGCCATTTGCCTGATGTGATCAATTTGAAATGGCAGAAAGCTGTTTTCTTTAATAAAATCATAGGTACTAAGGCCCAGCAGCTCAAACACAATACAAACATGACCATGATGATCAAACCATTCTAGCATCTGGACACATCGGCTAAAAGAGATCAAAATAATAGTTGAGTGCACAGAAGTGAGCAGCTCACACAGTATGATAGCTTGTGGTTCAGTGTGTACTTACAAGACACTATTGGGGTCAGTGCTGTTCAAGTGCTCCAGCACTTGGATTTCAGAGCGAGCTGCCTCCCGGTAACGGCCTACATTTTTTACAATTTTCACTGCCACATGTAAGCCATCCCTTGAAAACAAAAGATGATGATGCTAAATGTACAAGAGGTGGGATGAAACTGCATCCTCTGTGAAAAGAACATTCTTTGTTTTGTTTTAGAGACAAGATTTCAGTAGCTTGCTCAGGCTGTGCTTCAACTCATTATGTAGCCCAGACTGACACTGAGCTTGTGCTCCTCCTACCTCAGCTTCCTAAAATACAACTGTAATTACAAGTTCCCATACACTTGCTCTAACCTTTCAGAGCCCATATTAGGTACCAGATCATCTTTTCAAAACAAAGCAACCATCCATGTAATATTTAGAAATTTTAACATGCTTCTAAAATTTTATCTAGATTTTTATACAAAACATTTAAAAGTAACGCACGCACGCACATGCTCCAGTGTGCTAAGAATCAGAGTATGCTGCTGTTCAAAGCACTGTGTTCATTTACCAGGCTGGACCTATTCTGTGCTAGAGACAAGGCACAGGAGCTAGTACAGAACGACAGGACCTACTCCTTTATGCCTCAGTTCAATGACAAAGAGATGAAGCTCCAGATATTCATTCAGTAAAGTAGCAATTTACACAACAATACAGAACTGGGCCTGAAAGATAGCTGTGAAAGAAATCAAACAGCTGGGCAAAGACCCCGCCTACAAGTTATGAAGCTCTCCCTACCCCAGCACTTTACAGGCCCATTGTATCCAAGTATGGAGTAATAGCTACATTGAGGGCAGTGGGCTTGGGTTGAGGCATTTCCAGGAACACTCCAAAAAGTATAAACTCAGTGTTTTGAGAAAATCATAGAAAATGGTATGAAAGTAAATTAAGGGCTAAAACTTTTTTTTTTTTTGGCTAGTGACTGAAAAAGCACCTTGCTAGGCAAATGCTGTACCACTAAGCCACAACCAAGCTCAACAATAAAACATTTCCAAATATGGGGATAAAAACACATTTCCAAGTGTGAACTCAGTTTGTGGAAAACAGATCAAGGAGCTATGATAGTAAGTCTCACCAAATATGTTTAAAGACAAACCTTACTTTTAAAACTACTGATATATATACAGTAAACTTATACCCTTTCTAACTATTTCTGATGAAAAAAAATAGATATCATTTTAGAAATGTGTAGTTTCAATTAAGTTTTTACATTCACTTACAAAAAGTAGTAAAACTACAGAGCAGAGGTTCTGAAGGGAGGTGGTACAAATAGGTAGGTAAAGTCAATGTATCTTACCAGAGAATATAGACTTTATTCTATAGGTCTTAATAGAATCTGTAGTTCAGGAGATGTACTTTAACATGTAAATTTAGATGTATTTTATTGATGTTGCAATTCAAAAGTACCAGAATGCTACATATCTTGTTTGAGCATTCCTTTACAGAGTAACTTCCACCTGAGAAAAACTGCCACCATTCACAATAAAACTAATACTCATGGCACATACATTACATTGCATTTCAGAAATTCTGTTGAATTTCTCTCAGGAAAACTTGTAGCAACCACTTTAAGTACATTGTAAAATATAGCAGAATGTTCAAAAAGGAAAAAGCAAACTTACATGCCATGATCAATGCACTCTACAACTTTGCCAAAGGCCCCTTCACCTAAAGTGTCCACGATTTCATCTAAAGTGAGGGAGAGAAAGAGAGATCTAAGTACTTTAGCACAAGTACCCAGCTGTTCATACAATGAATGCTTAAGTGTGGCATATTTCCAAATGATCTTTAGCAAAGCATAACTAAGGTTTCATCGCTCAAGTTATGGCATTTTCAGTTGCTACAAAGCAATTAGATAGAGCTATCTGTCTTGCTCTAATCTCAAACTCCACTGATTATCTTGGAATTTTAAGAATAGAAATATTTAAATTCTACAGAAAAGAAGAAATACAAAAGAACAAACAAACCCACAAAAAACAAAACAAAAAAGCAATGAAGAGTCTTTAGCCCCCCGCTGACAAACTACTCTTTAAAAGATTATTCTGTCTGCAAAGTTTAAAAAGTGTTGAAAAATATTCTATACATCTTGCTCTTAGAACGTCTCCACTTTGACAGATCAGGTGACCCTCCTCATCATCCTCTATACTCCTGGATCTTTTCCTTCGGTGGCTCTTCTGGAACGGCAAGTGGGCAGCACCAAGATCGTCCAGCCAATCAATATATCAGAGTGAATTCAGGGCAGAATACGCAATTCATTCAGCGGGGAGATATTCAGGCATTCAGATAAGCACCAGGCCACGAACAGTTGGCAGGAGCAATTTCAAATTCAGTCCCCAGAAATTCACAGGGCACAGTTTATGTTACAGAAGAAAAACATGGCAAGGAACAGATTTTCAGATAAGATACTTAAAGTGGCAATAGAAAAAAACAACACAATTGTCTCTTTAAAATACTGATTAATTGAAGTCTGCAGTCTACAGAATGCAATGTCACGAGTTACTAATTCTGCTATAACCATATGCTGTGAGCTGAGTTGTTCAGTCAGTCAGGAAAATGTCCACATTAGCTGAATTTGTTCTCTTTTAGCAACATTTAAAAGTGGACATCATAGTAAGAGGGGGAAGTAAAGACCAATTTCAATCTTCCATCTACTAACTGCTAGGTCTATTGAGAAGACTTGGGGGAGGGAAATGGTATCTCAAAGTTTACAAATGAAAGACTTTCTCAGTACATTTTCCGCTCAGCACCCAGGCTCACAGCTTCAGCAAATTAATGCAGACAATGATTTACTGTGCTAGGAGCTAGACTACACAGGAGTCAGCAACAGCTAAACACCCCAGCAGCGTGACTTGCCTGAGTTGTTTCCAACTACCAGTAAAGCAGTTTCTTTCAAAATAAAAAAAAACTTTACGTTCATAGAAGAAAAAATGGGTGCCTCATTTTTTAATACACTATACAACCACAAAATAAGATGTTCTTACTATTAAAACCAACAAACTCATGATCTGTTTTGCAGAATGAGTGTGTGGGCAAAATGAAGACTAAATAATACACAGGTGGTCAATTATGAGAACGTGTACATTTCCTTTAAGGATTCAAGTAACATGAATATAATTACAGCATATCCAAATTGCATTAAGCAACTTTTAGAAACTTATCACTCTTTTAGAGCTTTACGATCAATCCATTCAAATAAAAACAAATCACTCATACCGAATGTGACTGATGACTCGCACAGTGTCTGTTACGTTTTCTTTTAGGGCTGCTTCTCCTGCTTCTGACTGAGGATTTACTGCAATGGATCCGGTAAGTGCTTTCAATGTCTCTATGGTAATGTCTTGGAACATATCCTTCACAGTAGTCATTTCTGTATTCATCAATGTATCTCCGATCCCGATAATCTCTCTCATTCAAGCATCTTGCTTCTAAATAGTGACTGCAAACACATTAAAGGATTTCAAATTATTCTCTTCATTCTGGAATAATGTGGTTCAAACAAAACTTTCAAGAATTCTTGGTTTACACAGCTAACTCAATAAAAGGGAAAATTCAAATCAATGAGATGAAATTTATATGTATCTAAGAATGCTTAAGAAATAATTTTTAACCAAATAGGTCCATATTTTTTCCATATAAAACTGCTACAGCCAGGCATGCTTTAATCCCAGCACTTGGAAGATGAGGGCAGGAGGATCAAGAATTCAAGGCCATCCTGAGGTACACTACAAGTTTGGAGCCAGCCTGGGCCACAAGAAACCATCTCAAAAAAAATCCCATACATTAGAAATTGCTGTCAACCATTTCATACCAAGGAACAAAGCTTCAATTACAATATGCTGAAGATTAAATGTTCCTTTACCATCTAAAAAGTCAAGACCAAACTTTCGAACCTGTTCTGAAATACACTGATGGTACAACATAGGCAGCATCTGAAACTGGCTTCCTTTTCCTCTCTCAGAGCCATGCATTTAGAGAAAGGCAAAAGAGGATTCCTTTCCCTTAAACTAAGAGCAGTTTCAATATCCCTGACCAAGAGTTCTTCCAGAATGTGTGTCACAGACATGAGGAGCTTTAAATGTCTTTCAGCCCTTTTCATTTACTAACTGGATTAAGATCCCTAAATGATATAGCACTGTTGCAGAGCTTGCTAGTGGCAAAACCAAGGTATTTTCAAACTGCCACTCCTGCCCTATGTCATCTAATCTGTCTCCTCTCTTTTCTAAGTCTAAGCTTTCTATTACTCCTGTTTGAGAAACAGAGACCAGAACTTCTGAGGCCTGCCTCGTGTACCAAATACATCTAAACAGACCTTCTGTACAAGAAAGAGTTCAGGACTGTGGTCATCCTCCCACTCTACTTGCCTCTCTAATTTCCTGTGACTCTTGCTTAAAAAATACCCAAGAAACAGCAAACAGCATTTTCTAGTGCCACAGTGCATCTACAGATTCTCCAAGAACCTGAAGAAAGGTGCAGACCCTTTTCCCCAAGAAACGTACAAATGCATAAACAAAACTTGGCAAGAACTTCACGGAGGCCATGGACCTCAGGAAGTCAATGGATCCCAGCTGAGTGTCCTGATCTGATGGTAAGAAAAGGACAGATTCAATTGGCCCAGTTTCCCATCCCCCCTCTACCTGGGATGAGTGTCCTCTTCAACAGAGTGCGAAGCTTCAAGAGGGATGCACATGGAGCACTGGGGGAGAGAGGGGACACCTGCCCAGTCAGACAAATCAGCTAAATAATCCTGACAAGCAATGGAGTGACAGATGTTGCTGCACTGCCCCGCCAACCCCTTTACACTCCCCAGAATATGGTGTTATTTTCTTTCCTGGGTGCTGGTTTAAGCAGGAATAGAAATATCCCCAGGACTACTACTCAACAAGACTGGCATCTAATTCAGGCTGGGCCTTCTTATTGCCTAGTGTCATTCTCAAGTTCTCCTTAATTTTTGGAGAAACAAGTCAGGCTATTAGGATTAAACTCTGGGCCTGAGACAGTTGGTCTGAAGCAGAGATCTAGATGAAAAACAAGAAGCTAGCCACACTTCTACAGGCATCCTATTTAATTTTACAAAGTATCACACACCCACCAGATCCAAAGTCTATCATTAAAAAAAACTAGACTAATAATAATCTTAATGGGAATACACATGAAACTGGCCCTGCTGACAATCCAAAACAATCTACCAACAATAAAAAAATGGGGCGGTGATACTATCAGGAGCAGAGCTAGCATGAGAAGGACCTTTCCAATTTATGACAACCAAAGACCAAAGTTTAGAGATTAAAGACTATAGAATTATACAAGCTGTGGACATGGTAGACAGAATCAACAGATTTAATTTTTTAAAAAATATCCACTAAATGCCCAGTAAAACTGTTAAGTGAATTGGCTTTTTTTATTTCCACACAGGTCCTATGGAAGACAAAATAAAATTATATAAGGCAAATTGACAACAAGTGAACAATTTAAGATTTCTCACAAAAAAAAAAAAAGGAAAAAAAATCAAAATAGACAATGCAAAAAATGCTGAAAAGGTGCAAATGAACACTTAGGACTCAGGGAAGGCAAAGAATTCTATTTGCTTAAAATGATTAAGGAGGAATCCATGACAAAGATTGGAAGCAGATAAGCGTCTTAAAGGAAGGCCAGGATCTGGACAAGGTGGAAAGCAGAAGAAATTCCAGACCAACATAGTAACACAGTGCCATCGCACACTTCCACTTACACAGACAGCACCACCAGCCAGAGGCTTGAAATGTATGTTCCTACTCTGTAGATGGCAAGTAGATGACTGCATCCAGAGCCGATTTTCACCCAGGAGAATGTGTCACTAAACTAAAGGTGTTTCTGAAAGGACAGACTACTACATTAATACTGAATATAGAGTTTACAAACGAAGACCCAGGTCACACTGAGTTCCAAATCTAAGTCTGCATACCTCCTAGGTGATTTCTAGTCATATGAAGTTCATCAAAGGTTTAAAACTTGGTACTCCGTGTTACAAGGAGACATACAAATATGTATGTAATTTATAGCCATGTTGGTCTTCCTGGAATTTGAGGCAGAATAGATTAAACCTGCTGAAAGGAAGACCAACTCACAGGCCATTGCCAAAGGAAAATCAGGAGAAAAATGCCTTATAATGCAGATGACAAAGGGTTAAAATAATACATAATAAAAACATCTTGTAAATCAGTAAGAAATACTTTAGTAGAAAACACTTGACATAAAAATTCTTCAAAAAGCTGAACAAATTTACTAAAATTTAGAAATTCAGATTAAGAAAACCATTTAAAACAGACAAAACTATAGAGACAGGACCAAGGAGCATGTTATAAGCTTTCTAGAAAAAGAAATGAGAATATGCAGCAAGAACCTTGTAAAACTTCATACCCTTTAACTTGAAAATGCCTCTTCTTAGAATCTACTCTCAGGAAATAACCACAGGCAAAGATTTGTACACAAAGATCCCTTAGGAACAGACAGAAATAATTTAGTCAAGCAATGGGCAATGGTTTCCATACCCCTGCTCCTTTTCACACTTTGCTGCTGCTTCAATTTCCCAGTAACTATTAAAATACTCATAAACTTTAGTTTTCAGAAAGATGTTTATAATTGGTGAATAGTTTGGATGGTGGTGAATAATAACCACCAATGTGTCTGATGTTAATGTCAAGAATGGTAGTGCTGGCTTAGTGGTTAATTGGACTGACTGGTTTTTATAATTATAATGAACACAAATCACTCAAATCAACCTTTTCACATATATAATATACTCTAGCACTACGTATAATTGTTGTAAGATAGTAAGCCTTAAAGAGTATCTTGTACTCATTAATAATGGGGTACAATTTGTATGGTGTTCATTAATAAGGTCTGGTCATTGAACCTTCCATAACCTCACCCAGTACCCCTTACATAACTGTTTGATAAAACATGATTAGTTTACAAGAACTACAAACAAGCTCTTTGGCAGACAACTCTGTTTAGCATGGAGAAGGAAAAAAAATTACATACTGTTTTTAAAGTAACCCCAGCTGGCTAATTTAGAAAGCAATCTGGTAAACAGCCCCAATGGAACATCTGTACAAACAAGGAGAAAACATAGAACCAACAAAACAAATGAGAAAGGGAAATTAATGGAAGGCAGAGTGAAAGAAATGACTCACCTAGCCTTTCTTTACTATTTAGAACTTTAAGATACTTTTCATTCTATATAAAAATATTACCTTCAAATCTTATAATTATAATAAAATAAGACATACTATCACAAACTTTTACTGAGGCTCTATCCTACATTACCAGAGAATGTCTGTAAAAACATTCTCAAAATATAATGCAAGTTTCTAAAAATCTCAGACAGACATACCCACTGGTGTTCTATAAATATAACCTGCAGATGTAACATGAATGGCTCTTCCTCAAAGCACTTGAATGATCTCAGATAGCATTTGCTGCTTTTCTCATCTGGATTAACCACATGCTATGATATCTCAATTGTGAAACACTTCTTGCACACCCAAATACATATGCCACCTTCCTATAGACAGTTAAAACTACTCATTGGGTATCATTATTCAACTTTGTATATGTTCTTGAATATAATCTTTTGACTTCCTCCTCCTTTTTTGATGGAGGGGTTTCTAAGGCTTTTGGGACCTCACACATAATAGGTAGCAAGTATTCCTCATCCTCAGATGAACCACATCCTCAGAGCCTTTAGTTTTAGTCACCTGCTGAGTTACTGTCTCCTATTGATCCCAGACAGACACAGGACAAACTATTTTATTCACAGCTTTAGTCTAGGCAGTATGATACTATATATACTAAGCCTATGACACTCTGTGGTTTTTTCCCCCTGAATCGGTTTTTTTTTTTTGTCTGAATTCCAAATTTGATAAAAGCTATATAAGCAAATGCCAAATTGTTAAAACTTAAAATACAAGTCATTTACCAATCAGTGTCTTTAAACTGATGATGTGGTTTACAATGCCTATTCTCCTGCGTACTGCTATGAGATCTCCTCTTCCGTTTGTGACTTCCACTGTAGCTTTCATGGCCCCAGCTTTCTCTGCTATCCCAATCAGGACAGTGAGTTCGTTTGGAATGCCGCATCTGTTAACGAGAAGGGAATGAGAGTGAGTGGGAAGCTAAAGATGGTTGTACATTACCATTGCTTAAATATGAATACTTCGTACAGAGGGTCACATAGGCTCTTAGATAAATTTCCCAAAGCTTAGAACACAATACCACTCCTATGTGAGATGACTGCTGAATGGAACTGACCCTAGTACTAAACGACAGACAGCATGGAACCTTTAATACGGTTTCTTTCACTACTTAGTGCTTGCCTTCAGAAACACTCATTAACTTTAAGTTTCTGTTTGTCTTTTGAGACAGGGTTTCTCAGATATCCCTGGCTGTTTTAGAACTAACTGTAGACAAGTTCTGAGTTCTGGCCTCAAACTCAGAAATCTGCCTGCCTCTGCTACCCAAGTGTTGGTACTAAAGGCATTTCTTAATGCACCTGGCTAGTCTTTAAACTTTTTTTAAAGGGCCAATTAAAATTGCTCAAGGGCTAGAAAGATTACTCAGTAATGTGCTTGCTATGCAAGTATGAGGACCTGGGTTCGGATCACTCACATCCACATAAGTAGCCAGGCACCACAAAACAGACCTGTAACTTCAGATGGGGGCATATGGATCCCTGAAATTCACTGGCTAGCCCAGTCTAGCTCAGTTGGCAAGTTCTGGGCTCAACGAAAGTCCTTGCCTAAAAAATGTGGAGACCTCTGGAGATACCCTATGTTGACCTCTGGACCACATACTCAACAAAATGTACACGTGCACTCCCAACACAATTTTTTGTATTCCTTCTGCTTATGCTGATTTTTAAAATTAGGTCACTTATGTTAATAATTCTACCAACTAAGCTACATTCCCAGTCTCTCAAATTGGATTTTAAAAACCAAGACTGAAATGAATGTGCACATTTTTTTTCCCTTTAAGACAGGAAGTTTCTTGGTATAGGTCTGGCACTAGCTCTGTGAACTACGCTTCAAACTCTCTGAGATCCATCTGCCTCTAGAGTGATGGAATCAAAGGTGTAAACCACTACCTTTCAGCTAGATCTGAATATTTAAGAATAACACCTACAACTGTAGTTAACGAAAGTCTATTCCAATAGTATCACAAACTTCCTATAGCCTGGCAAAGTTTAATACAAATAATTGAGAGAAGCAAGCAAGTAATTGGTTTAAAGGTAAAAAGCTTTTCATTAATGAGATTTCTTTTTCCTTAGACTCTGTAACAGAGTTCCTTTCTCTAAATGCCAGAATTAGTTTGATCCTTAAACTGAGACATGACCAGTGACATCAGGTAATGGTAACAGTTCCCAGACTTCATCTACAGCCTCCTATGGATTTCCCCCAGGCTCAGGATCTAACTAACTTCTATCCTTTTAAATGTATAGGACTGTTGCAAGCCAGGGTTAATTCTCTCCTTTCATTATGTGGGTCTCAGAGATTAAAGGTGGGCACTGTTACCCACTTAACTACTCTGCTCCCTTAAATCGATTTTTAAAAGATTAATTTTATTTTTAATGAGGATGGGGTAGACTGGGGAAGAGCAACACATGAGTGCAGTTGCCCATGGACGCCACAAGAGGGCACATGATTCCCTAAAGTCTAAAAGTCCTTTAAAAGAGCAGTCTCTTAAGTTCCATAGTTAAATCTTTAATTTTGAACTCTGCTAAGCAGATTTTAATGGTTTTCAGGGGTGGGAGCAGAGGAGAAGAACCCAAAGAGGCTGAATAAGACCCAAATGGAACAAAACCAATTTAGTTGACCGCCTTCAGCTTGCCTAAATGACTGAAATATAAGCTAACAAATCTATTAAACTCCAGACTTGCAAAGATAGGCAGTTTCAGTTCTCCAAAGCGCTCCTCAGAAAGGGTGTGTGTGCGTCACAACATCAGGGTGTGATACTATCACTATTATTTCCTGATTACTGAGGATGTAATGGGGAGAGGAGGCTCCTAATGCTAGGCAAAACTCTACCACTGACCTATACAGTCCTGCCCAAACATTCAGTAAGCTATATTTTCTTCTAATTCTCGCCTGCCAAGCATCTTTCTGATAATGTGGCTTCTCTTTTAGCTCAGTTAAAAATGAGAAAGCATGAATTAAGCCACATACCAAAAAAAAATCCTAAATTCGTGTTAGGTATCGTGGTAAAAGCCAAGCATTGCTTTTGATATAGTATTTTAATATGGCAAAGTAAAATAGACAACACTGCAAACTTGAGACAAAAGCCAAAACTCACGCTTTCAGAAAAACTCATCTTCCCATTTTTACTGGAATACTGTGGACACATTCCTTTTATTATCAAAACTGTATTTAAGGTTTTTGGTTTGATTAAAGCTTTTTTCCTCTGTTTCTTTGGGAACTGAATTCTGAATCTCAAGCTACCGGGCTACAGGCTAAGCACTCTTAAAAAACAGCAGTCAAACTTACAGCTTCTGATGACTCATCATTATGACTGGCCATTAGGGTTTCGCAAGACTTGGGTGCTTGCTTCAAGTTCTCCCTCCCCCTCCACACTGCCACAGCCAGTTTACCTCTCACAAGACAATTCTCAACTTATCAAGTTACTAACATGCAAAGCCACCTAGCAGTCTATCAGTGGGTCCCAGTCCCAACAGGCCCTGATGAACATGTCCCACCCCTACTCTATCTCTAGCAAAGTTCGGAAATAATTTTCTTAGACAGGTGTGGTGGTGGCACACACCACCCTGGAGGCAAAGGCAGGTGGAGCCCCGATCAAGTTCAAGGACAACCTGGTCTTCACAGGGAGACCTTGCTTCAAAAAACCAACTAAGAAATATTTACTTAGGAGGCAAAGTAAAAGATTTCTGAGCTCATGAGATTAAAGTTCCTTCACATACACAGGAAAGAAAAACCACCTCGAAATATTACACTATCTCTAATACTTAAAAAAATGTTACACCCCTCGGTATTTTTTTCAATAAAAGATACAACGGAACCCGTAAGTATGTTCATATTAGAAATATGATTCTCCACCACGCTTTAGAAATTTCGGTCTCCCATTTAAGTGGAGTACAAGAGGCCCTTGGGTGAGTTTTCAAAGTTAGGCCAAATATCTGCAGCTTTAATATTAGACCAGATGACTACCTGTCCAGGGTTTTGGGGACTGTCACAATGTATATGCAATGTTCGCTCTCTAATCCCATCACTCGGGAGGCAGAGGCAGGAGAAGCTCTGGAGTTCGAGTCCAGCCTGGTCTACATAGTTCCAGGGCAATCAGGGCGACCGAGGTCTGGAGGTTTAGGGGTGTGGGGGTGACCGCCTGGCACGAAGGACGAACCTTCCTTCCCAAGTGTGTTCCTCGAAGCTGGAGGTGAACTCCAACCACTTGGATCGCTGCAGTGCCTGCCCTACCTCCCCCGGGCAGCTGGCCAGGGCCCTTAGAGCTGAAACACAGGGCGAATATCGGACTCTGGAAAAGCCTCCAGTTATGCAAACGGCCGAGGCAGCCGAGAAAGGTGAGGAGGGGTCTGGGTGACTCAACTCCGGACCACACTAGCGTCGGGGATGCGTCCCGCCAAGGGGTCTCCCTGCTGGTTCCTGCGATGGCCGGCGAAGCCTTGGCAAGAGGTGAGTGAGGCCCGAGCTGCCGGACAGCACCGTCGGGCGAACCCGGGGCCTGCGGGCCTTGACTAGAGAGGCGAAACCGCAGCAGCTCGGGTGTTGTCGCCGCCGGCTGAGAGGCACCCCGCCAGCCCCGCGGACGCACCCTCGGGTGCTGACGCCCAAAGCCCACTCTTTCCTCAGACACCTAGCTGAGCGACACTGCCCACCTCACCTCCGCAAAAGCAAAAGGCCTTTTGGCCGAGAAATGTCGCCAAACCGCCGTCGTTTCTCTCCAGCCGCTGCGACAAACACCGACAAAATGGCGTCCGCGCCGTCACCCTACAACCTCCTCAGGTGGATCCAGCGCCACCTACGCCGAGCAAGCGCGCATGCGTCACGGAGCCCCGTGCCCGCCCACAGACCTTGCAAGGGGGCGGGGGTCTGTGACGTCAGGGGCGGGGGGCTTTATCATTCATACTGCGGCTGCGCAGCGCCAAGGCGCCTGTAGGACGAGTTCTGTCAGCCTGTCAGGTCGAGGTTCTTTCTGTTCTTGGGTGAACCTGGAAGATCGCCTTAAATCTACGGCACGTGTCGGGCTCTTGAAGAAGAGTTTTGCTGGGCGTTGCCACGCTGGGTAGGGCCAACCTCTGACCTTTTCCCGTCATCTTAAAGCGGGACGCTCATCGCACTCGGCCTGCCAGTCAACCCTCAATCTTCTCGGCACCTCAGCTCCAGGTAGAGCCACCAGAGCTCAGAGTCCGCGAATGTTCCCTGCTAGGGCAGCTCAGTGACCAGGCTATGTCTGTCATCTGGCGTTTCCGCTCTAAACTGGATTTGGAGAAGTTTACTTGAATATGCCTCTAAAAACAAGCGTAGCGGGTGCTTACCCTTTCTCTTTCTCCTTTCTCCTTGCCTTCCTCTCTTTCTTTCTCCTCGCCTTCTCAGTCAGCACATCAGAAGGAATGGGAAAATTTGTCCTAAGACTTCTGACAGTATTCTAGTTACGACCATGGCAGCCTCATCATTTTCTATTACAGTTACTCAACAAATGGACATTTGTGGTCAGAAGACATAATGAATTTTCTATTTTTTTTTTAATTTCAGAGAACTAGGTTTTTGTGGTATAGGCCTGTAAACCCAACACTTAGGATTTAGAAACAGTAGGATCAGGAATTCTAGGTCATTCTGGGCTAGATAGCAAGTTCAAGGCTAGTCTGGGCTACATGAGATCAAAACTAAACAAAGCCTGCTGAGAATCCAACACTATAAATACTGCCTAACCCACTAAGGTTGAACTTCTGGTCCTCCTCTCATCTTCTTCCCAAAGAGCTGGGATCATAAATATGAGCTGTCATTACCAGATTAATGAAATACTCTATGCCAATCTCTTTATAGACAGTCTTAGTAATCTAGACAACCCTGAGGTGATTACCAGCTCCTTGCTCTAATTACAGACTTAACTCCTGAAAACACCATTCACAGGTCAGCCTTGCTAGCTCCAGAGAGCTTATGGTTTCACTGTCATACTGACTGCCTCCATTCATTTGACAAAGTCAAAGACAACTTACTTTTCTTAGTTAGAGGAAAATGTTCCAAGTCCATCTTTTGGCAAGACCAAAAGGGTCTGTCTTTAAAAGCCACTTTTCAAGCCAATTTGTCTCTGAAGCTCCCATTATGAAACAATGAATCCCTTCACATTTAGCAAAGTTGATTAAAGGCCACACCATGAGTCACAATGGATCTCTCAGGCATACTACACTGCCCAAGACGGACAATATCCCAATTTCCCCCAGGATTTCTAACACTTCCTGAGGAGAAAGTCAAACAGCACACGAGTAACAAAGATTCAGTCAAACAATGTTGAAAGCATCCCAATTCCCAGTTCACTTTGCAGTGCATATGGAGTGGCAGGAAGTAACTGATTTCAGGCCATTTCAAAGGGAATACAGGATGGACCCTAGACTGCTCCTTTAATTATATGTGTCTCTCTTCTCTCCTTCTTCCACCACTCCTCTTTCTTCCTCTTCTCTCCCCTTCTCATTTTTGATAATCTTTGTATACACAGAGCTGATCTGGGACGTATTATTTAGTTCAAGCTTGCCTGGAACTTATAGAAACCCTCCTGTTACAGGTTTCTAATTGCTGGCTCTTAGGTCTGGCCCATCATTGAACTGGTCTCAGAGCCAGGACCAGAAAACAGATGCACGTACCCTTTGGAAATATTTTCCAGAGGTACTTGATCAGCCTTCAGGACTCTTTCTGATATTGGCTCTAGAAACCGTGGGAGTAAACCATTTACCAAAAACTTTGACTAGGTCATGCCCAAAAGTTTATAGAGAAGGTAGAATTCCTTCTAATAATGGATTCTTAGAGTAACTCCATCCCGCATTAGATTGGAAAACTAGAAAGTAAACTGAGGTCATTGACACTTGCAGGTATCCAAGGATGGAGTCCCTGGAAATTAAATTAGTAGCTAAATGTCTTGTTAATCTCTTAAAGTCTATCACACATTACTAGTCACTATGTCCCTATATTAGTCAAACTAAAATCTAAATTAAAATTTTTAGTTGAATCTATCTAGAGATTGGAATGGGTGATCAGTGAACCCATGCCATGGCACAAATTTGGAGAGCTGAGAAAGACATAAAGAAGTCAGTTCCCTCCATCTACAGTGGGTCCTGAGGATCAAACTAAGATTGACAGTGTTGGTAGAAATGTCCTTACTCACTGAGCCGTCTCCTGGGTCCCTCCTATCAATTATTGTTAATTGAATAAAATTGGTGGTATTGACTAAGTTTAGTTAAATCAATCAATCATTCAATCAATCAATCAATCAATCAATTCTAGACACCAAGACCAGTAGCATAGAGCTGTGAAACCAGCATGTGAGAGGTAGAATGTGGAGGGAGGGTCATGTGAAGGTTACACAGTAAGTTCTAAGGCAGCCAGGACTACATGAGACCCAATCCCACAAAACAAAACAACTCTTACTGGCTTCCCCAATTCTACTTACTGCATTTTTTTCTCAACATTTAATATGTATTGTCTTTCTCTCAGTTGGTAAAATGCTTGCCTAGCATGCATGACCCCTAGGGTGTTATTTTAAGAAACAAAAATCCCAGCCATTTAACTTACCAAATAAAGACTTGGGGAGCCAGATGCTATTGTGAAAGCCTGCTAGCTCAGAGAGGCAGAGAAACCACCCAGCTGACCTTCCTATACGACCAATGTCCCAGAAGGAAAAAGCTCTACCAATATCCCAGGAGGAGAAGGCCCTTTCTCCTCCTTCACACTGTGTTAAATGCCCTTCAGTTCAAAGACCCTCCTTTCTGTTTACTTATGTTCACTCCAGTCAGGTGGTTACTTGCTCTGCCTCTTGACCATGGTTGACTTTATTTAGTTCTTGAATTAAAGGTGTGTGCTAGGGCTAAGCCACACCATGAACTACTTGTTTATTGTAAAGAGCTCTAGGATCAAAGGCTGAGCCATACCTTAGAAACAGTTCACAATCTTGGGGGAGTTCATAACATGATCAAATATCCTGCAACAGTGGGGACCACAATATTATTACTGAACAAACAAGAAATAGGGAGACAGGGTGGAAAAGTTTTTTCCACCTTGCACAGAGGGAACCAGTAGAAGGCCCTATCACATTCTATTGAGCCAGCATACCCCTCAATAGAGAGGATTTGAAAGGTGAATATAAGAGAGAAACACCAGGGAGGCCACCATCTTCCCATCTTTTACTAAAGATCCTGGACAGTGCCTCTGCATAAGAACAAGACAAAGGTTCACTCCTTGGTCGTTTTTATTAGCTTTAAGAAGTCTAGTTCAGATCCTACAGGCCCAACACCGGTGGAAACAGCTTCTTTAGCTCTTCCTCAGGCCTGGGTGGTAGAGCCTCTGGGAAACAGCTCTGGAATTCTGTGCCTCTCCCTACCTGGGAGGTCAACTTCCTGTTTAACTACATCCCACTACTGCAGGAAGGCCCTGATTTTCACTCCATGACTGATGGGAAGACCTATAATGGACAGAGCAGTACGATGAGAGCATTTTATATCATGCACATTTGAGCACTTCTTAGGGACCCTCCCTGCACACTGGCCAACCAGATCTGGCCTTATCCACCTTGGAAGGGTTACTAAGACTTGCTAGGAAACCCTGGGATTCTGGATCATCAGACAATTGCTTAATATGATAAAGGGAGACAGGACTTTGATGTGACCCTGGTTGCCTAAGAGAGCTGTCCTGAAGTGGGAATGACATCCAGCCTCCCTCACACTGAGCATCTATGTATGTGAGACTGGACAGAGATCTCAGACTACCGAGTACAGTTCTGACATCACCACAGCAATTTACCTCTCAATTTCCACTGTAACCTGCTGCTGTTTAGCAAAATAGATAAATGAACAAATAAAGCGTGAAAACTATATTCACTTGATAGGAATCTATTAATCACGTACCAGTGCATGGATTAAGGAATTAACTCCTGGCTTCAACTGTAAAACAAGAAATTCTTAATTGCTGATCAACAGATGCCTCTTATTCCGACTGACTAAGGATCTCAGTTGTTTAGCTTAAGACAAGGAATAGCTCAGATCAATGTTCCCTGTACCCATGATTAAAAAGTTGCCAAATGACTATGTAGCTCAACTGGCAAAGGGTTTGCCAATATGACTGACAACCTGGGTGATGAACAAAAGAGGGAAAAAAGGTTGTGTGTGGGGGGGTATACAAAGTAATACTTTTTTAAAAATTAAGATAGATTCTCTCATACAATAAATCCTGAACACAGTTTCCCTTTCCTCCACTCTAATTCAATTCCCTCCCACTCCCATATGCCATCTCCCCTCAAAAGAATATGCCTGGTTCTCACTTCCAAAAAGAACAGACTTCACTGAGACTGGTTACTAAACATGTGAAAACAGACAGATGAACAAAACTAAAGCCAAGGTTGGACAAGGCAACCCAATAGGAGGAAAAGAGTCCCAAGAGCAGGCAAATGAGTAAAAGATACATCAGCTCCCATAGTTAGGAGTCCTGCAAAAACAGAGCCACAAATATCAGAGGACCTGATGCAGAACCGTGCAGGCTCATGCTTTCTGCTTTAGAAACAAGGGCACATATGTGCCCTGCTTGGTTGGTTCAGTGGTCCTATTCTCAAGGGGGAAGACAGGGTAGTTTAAAGAAACATAAAAAAATCCCAAAGAAAAAAGATGGATAAATAGCTGAGCCAGGAGAATCAATCTGAAACTTTAGGATTCAGGAAAAGAAGTCAAGGGCATCACTAGTAGGACTTGTTCACAGTTGGACTACGACACACAGGCCAGACAATTGCTTAGTATGATAAAGGGAGAGCATGGGTCTCCAAAGGAAGACAAAGAACAAAGAAGAGAAAAGAGAAAGGAAAAGATGACTTTCTCCTTTGAGGAGTTAACACTCAGTCTTCCTAGTTCACTTTCTCCTGTCTCAGGGCTTAAAATCCATATTAAAATTGCTTACTGATTGCAAACCTTGCTGCTCTATATAACAGTGTTTTTTCTTTTTGTTTTTTCTCCACAGAATTACATGATATGAGTGCCTGACTCCTGGGTATAACCCCAGCAACTGGGAGATCAAGACAGGAAGGGCAGAAGTTGATGGTCATCTCTGTCTACAGAGTGGGTTACAGGATAGCCTGGGTTATGTAAGATATTTTCTCAACAAACTCAAACCACGAAAACCTAACAAGGAACAGAATGAGGGTTTGTTTTTTCTACCCTTGAAAATTAAAGACATGGGTCTCTGTTCAGCCATGCCGTCCCTCAGTGTCCTTTCCGTTAAAGTGAACACAGTGCCAAGACATTCCCATCACACCTGCTAGAAGGAGCAACTAGGTGCTTATGAAGAGCAGGGAAGGGTATAGGATACAGACATTCAGACTGCCAACAGAACTGAGATAAAATAAAAGACAGCAGGGCTCAGTGCCAGGCCCAGAGTTGGCAGATCCAGTGTGGCCTCCATCACAGGAGGACCCACTGCTCCACCACACCTGCCTTTCCCAGACTGTACTGTCTATGATTCCCAGTCTCTACCTTTGTGCTTCTTGGTGAAGATGTTGCCAGACACCATTTCCCCCCAATTATTATGGGTTAGCTACAATCTTAGAAATGATTCTTAGTTAAAAAACAATGGACTAAAACCATTCTGTATGTTTCAGGTTTTCAACCAAAGTTTAAATGGAGCAATGTGTATAGGACTGGCTGAGGACTTCTCAGACGGGAAGGGATTGAGGGTCTTCTCAAAGGAGAGGGGTTTCAGTTTTTTGCCTTTCACTCCAACAGGGGGCTCCTCTAATATTCATGAATCTTTCCCCTGGTTACACTTCACCACCAAGGTGTCCCCTTAGGCGAGAATGAACCAGCATCTGTAGATCAGGAGTGAAGAGTCCATTGTCTTTGTGATGCTGCGAGGGGCTGGTTCCGGAATCTGCTCACATCTGAGAGACAGATTCTTGTTGCATGATAACATTTTAAATATTTTCATTGTTCATTTCTGAACAGACAGAAGCAAACCAAGGCGAAAGTTTGAGAAACACTGAAGGATCCAATGTGGGACGGAGTAGGAAGCGGGCAGGACAAAGGCCCTCAGGTATTCAGAGGCAACTCTGAGGAAAAAAAAAAAAAACCAAAGTATTCTATCCTATGTGTGTTTTCTGAGACTTATAGGCTTATGTGAGACCCCAGATGTGGACAGCTGTGTCAAGGATAGACTTGCAGTTGTCTTAGGTTTCTGTGCTTTTTACAGCAATCCCAAAGTCTTGGTGGCTGTGAGCACTACCCTGAAAGGAGGAGTCTTGAGTGTAGGCAGGGACAATGTCTCCAGGTAGTACTTTTTCTGTGACAGCCCCTTTTAGTCTGTAATATATTTTCTACAACTGAAGACATCCAAGCTTACTTGCAAGTGAGGGTGCTCCATGCTATTAAGAGCAAAGCAAATGATAATTCTACTCTTGCAAGCACATGATTGATTCCTCTGGTAACTGAACGAGGCCACTTTTGATTTGTCAGTGTGTAGGAAAGCTCCTTACGAAAAGTTTGGATGTGCATGTACATGACGTCAAGGTGCTAATCACAGCCCTCCATCTCCTGCAGGTTCTACTGGAAGCTCATGGACCGACTCTGAAATCAGGGTCTTTCTGCTGGAATGGGAAGTAGTTGAACAGGAAATGGGCCATCCGGGCAGGAAGATCCACAAGAAGACCAGGGCTCTTTGCAGACGCCTCTATCAGCAGGGCCTGAGGAAGAGCTGGGAAAGCTGTTTCGACCTGCTGCTGAGCCTGCGGGATCTACACAGGACGCTCTGTAATGAGAGACCAGGGATTGAACCTTTATTTTCTCCTTATGCAGAAGCTCTGTACAGGATCCTGGGCTCCAGTCCCCAGGGAAGCCATGTCCCAGGTTAGCTTCTTCTGTATTCACTGCCCTTTCAAGTGCTGTAGAGAGCAGCATCAGCTGACCTCTCCTTCCTAAGAATGGAGCAGAGCATACAGTGTAGGGGAATCCCCATTCCCACAAGCCTCCACTGAACATAGCAAAAGTAAATGTCTGTCCTCTGTGTTTGTCTACATTCTTTTGTCACCCCAAGGGAATGGGAATTAGACATATTCGGGGTGAACCCTGACACACAGAATAGACCATCACTTAGCATGATTCAGAGAGAGTAAGGCTGCCATGGTTATGAAGACTCTCTTCTTCCTCTCAGGTCCTCTCGACGATGGGGCTGGTAACCCTTCACTTTCCATGTACCCTCAAACTCCCAGGAACCAGCCTTGGGATTATGGTGTTGCTGCTCCTTCTGCACAGCTTCAAGGGAATTCACTACCAATGATGTCACAGGAGGACTCCCTGTTTCCAAGAGGGGAGCACTGGAACCCCAGCCATTCAATGTCAGCTCCAAACTTACTTCCTAACTTTGCCCCAGGAGACCCTAGCTTCCAGCAGCCATGGCCCACCGCTGAATAACACCCAGATCCTCAATGAAGATAAGCGGCCTTTCTTTGTTTATATTCCGAAAACCTGGGATTGTGAACCTTGTGGGTGTGGGCTTATTTCTCTACCTCATAAGGGAAAAATGTGGAGTTAAATAAAGGTCCTTATAGTAACTCTCTCCTGCCTTATCCTTGTCACTTCAGTGGGGTCCATAAGGAAAGAGGGACAGCAGAATGTTCACTGCCTGGTGCTCTGGAACTTGCCCTCTCCTGTCTGTCTTTATCTTGGCAAGTTAAGACATGCATGTTAGATGAGGCAAGTCCCCTATCACAGTTGAATACCCCTACAAATGGGAGCAGGAGAAGTGTACAAACTCTGTTCCTAAGGAAGCCCCCATCCCTAAATCCTAACTGGTGGAATAACTTGGCACAGAGAATTGCAGATCTCAGGCTTAAAAAGCTCTATAGGATCTTGACAGAACATTGCAGTCAGCTCCCAAGTCTGACCTGTGGTCCTGATTGATCAGTCTTGAGGTGTGGCATTCAATAAACCATCCCTAATTGACGGCGATTGGTCAGAGTGGTTTGTGCAGTGATTCCCAGACCCCAACATTGTAAAGGGCAAGGAAACTACTTTTGCAGTTGTAAAGTTGACTGCAGACTCACAAGTGAGAAAGAGAGTCATAAAGCCTAGAAAGAAAGCCATCAAAGAGAACTCTTAAACAGTGTGATAAGGATGCTGACATGTAGGTCTCAG
Source organism: Rattus norvegicus (assembly GCF_021556685.1). Classification (NCBI taxonomy): domain Eukaryota; kingdom Metazoa; phylum Chordata; class Mammalia; order Rodentia; family Muridae; genus Rattus; species Rattus norvegicus. The sequence goes on along the minus strand of NC_141543.1, from coordinate 41,454,562 downwards.
TACTTGCTGGCTTCTGATGGTGTACGTAGGACTCAGTTTTCCTTAAGGTACTGGCCACTGGGAGTTTGATCATGCTCCTGTTGGGGTCCATGAGTTGCCCCATAAACCACACGAACAGTGATCTCAGTCAAACAGAGATGGTTTTTTGAATGCACACCCTAAGACTGATTGATCAGGGTTATGTGGAGAGCTCTTGGGGCCACTTCTAGAAATTTGGCAGGAATTTGACATTGCCTAGGACAAGGAAGTAGGCTCAAGATCTTGATCATCTTGATAGGTTCCTGAATACCACAGGACTTTTTTTTTTTTATTGCCTTGTCTGTTCCTTGACCTAGAACTGACCATATTCTTTGTATGTACCTAGAATGATATAAGAGCAGAGTGGAAAAAAATAAACCCACTTCAGCCTCAGCACTGGCTGCAGTCATGCTATAGTGTTGTCTAAGTGTCTTTTTCTTTTCAATCCTTGCTCCCTCCCTTGAGACCCAGTTGGCTGACTGAGCTGACTTGGGTGGGGTCGTAGCAAAGAATTTGGGGGCTGAGGCTATGGGCATGAACATTTCTCAGGGCTGGCTTATAAAGGGGAAAAAAAACATAAAAGTTACAGTGAGATCATACACAAGTACAAGAAGAGCTTCCCGGTGGTCAGCTCCGACTCAAGCCATTTTAGACATAAGAGCTCATATTGACTTTTAATTTGATGGGTTCTACATAAAGCTTCATGGAATTTCTTAAGATTGACAAACCTTACAACATACAGAACATAACAGGGTTTGGGATCAGCATGACCTTTCTCTGAGTCAAATAATTTTTCCATGTCAATGATTGGCAGGCACGTTACAGCAACAGTATGAAATGGCTGGCAAGCATGGAACAATATGGCCACAGCTATGGTGAGGGGCAGACCTCAATACTCCACTGAGTATATGGAGACCACAAACTGGGCTTGTTTTGTTTGGTTTTCTTCTTTTCTTTTTTTGTGGCAAGCGGTCATAAGGGTGTTTGAGGTCAGACCCTGGAGAATAGGAAATGAGTATGATCTGGGTTCATGTTGTGAAAGTCCCAAATAACATTTAAAAATACTATGAGTTAAAAATTAAAACAGCACTGCGAAGAAATGAAAGAGAGCAGGGCTCAGTGGCCAAACCCAGAGTTGGCAGATCCAGTGTGGCCTCCACCAGAGGATGACCCACTGCTCTGTCACACTGGCCTTTTCCACAGTCCTTGCTTTCTTGCTATCCCATGATCTCCCCCCAACCCACATGGCTTCCTTTTGTTCATAGCGCCTCTTGGTGAAGACAGTGCTACAGATCACTTCCCCAACTGTTATCGATTAGCTACGGTCTTAGAGATGATTCTTTGCTACAAAATAACAGACTAAAAACACTCTATATGTCTCAAATTTTCTATCAAGGTTCAGATCAAGAAGGATATGCTAATTTATTAATCTGGCCAGCCATGGTAACCTGTATCTTTAATCTTAGGATTCAGAATTAGGAGACAGAGCCAAGCGACTGCACAGTTGCACATTGTGAATTCTAGGATCACCAGGACTACTCGGAGAGACCCTGCCTCAAAAAAAGAAATTTGAAGTAGTTGATGTAATCAATTTTACCACTTCAGCTGATATATTCAATTGAGACCGTGTCTTGCTATGTAGCATAAACATTCCAGAAATCTGCCCCCCCCCCCCCCCCCGCCTCAGCCTCCTGAGATGGGATTAAAGGCTCCTGGTTAACCTTTGCTGATCCACCCTACACATCCAGGTAGGCTGGGTCTGACTCACTCATAACCCAGAGCTTTATAAACAACTGGATCTGCACCTGCTTGTCAGATTTCTATTAGCCCAGGAAAGTTCTTCCTCCACACCCCAGACGCTTTTGTCCACCAGGACACAGCAAACTCCAGCTCCAAGACTTCATGGAGCACACACAACTCAGGAAAAATGTAGATGATTTGAAGGGTGTGTGTGAGTATCAACTCTTGTGTTTTGTGGAGGAAACCTGGAGTGTTTGGTTTCAATTCTGCTCAAAATTTTATAGCTAAATGTGTGTCTCTGGCATGGATCTCCTCTCCATGTGAATAGGAACTCATCTGGTGCTCACAGAAAGCCTCACAGAACTCAGAGCCTGCCTCCACCTCTAAGAAAAGAGCTGGTGTTATAGCGACATGCTGAGCATGGTTCTTATCTTTCTCTGGACCTATAGTTAGTTATTTGGTCATAGAATTTGTCTGATACCTTGATATGTTTGAAGCAAAGCTGGGGTTTTATGAAGAGATATTATATGTGTTTCTAACACTAGGATAATAGAAAAAATTTGGGAAGAAAGAGAAGTGGAGGGAGAGGCTCAGGTGTTCTCAAAGGAGGGGGAGGGGGCTTTGGTTTTTACCTTTCACTCCAACAGGGGCCTCCTCCAATGCTCATGGATGTTTCCCCTGGTTACACTTCACCACCAAGGTTTTCCCCTGGTGAGAATGGACCGGCATCTGTAGAACAGGAGTGAAGAGTCCATTGTCTTTGCGATGCTGCAAGGGGCTGGGTCCGGAACCTGCTCACAGCTAAGAGACAGATTCGTGTTGCATGATAATGGTTTTAACATATTCTTTATTCTTTTCTGAGCAGAGAGAAGCAAACCAAGGTGAAAGTTTGGGAAACACCAAAGTATCCAATGTGGGAAAGAGTGTGAAGGAGGAAGAACAAAGGCCCTCAGGTATTCAAAGGCAACTCTGAGGGAAAAAAAGTATTCTGTCCTATTTGTTTTTTCTGAGACTTACAGGCTTATGTGAGACCCCAGATGTGGACAGCTGTGTCAAGAATAGACTTGTACTCTGTGTTCCCAGGTTTCTGTCCTTTCAAGAGACTTGGAGGTTGTTAGTGCCTCCCTGGAAGGGAAGAGGCATAAGTCTAGGTATTCAGGTAGCACTTGTCCTGTAGCAGCCCTTTCTATTCTGCAATGCATTTCCTATGACTGAAGACACCTACGCATACTTGTAAGTGAGTGTGCTCCACACTGCTAAGAGCAGGACGGATAACAAGTCCGAGTTTGCACGCACATGTTCCTAATGCCCTGGTGTCTGAATGAAGACATCTCTGGCTTGCCAGTGTGCAGAAAGGGTCTCTAAGGAGCTCAGATGCACATGTGCATTGCATCAAAGGCACTCATCACAGCCCTCCGTCCCTTGCAGGTCGTTCCCGTAGCTCATGGACCGACTCTGAAATCAGGGTCTTCCTGCAGGAGTGGGAAGTAGTCGAACAGGAAATGGGCCAACCAGGCAGGAAGCTCCACAAGAAGACCAAGTCTCTTTGCCAGCGCCTCTATCAGCAGGGCCTGAAGAAGAGCTGGAAAAGCTGTTTCCACCTGCTGCTGAGCCTGCAGGACCTGCACAGGACGCTCTGCAATGAGAGACCAGGGATTGAACCCTTGTTTTCTCCTTATTCAGAGGCTCTGTACAGGATCCTGGGCTCCACTCCCCATGAAAGCTGGTTCCCAGGTTAGTCTCTTCTGTATCCGCCTTTGGGTTCTCTAGAGAGCAGCATCAGGTGACCTGTCCTTCATGAGCACAGAGCAGAGCACACCATGTGGGAATCCCCATTCCCACAGGCCTCCACTGCACATAGCAGCATAAATGTCTGTCCTCTCTGTTTGTCTGTGTTCCTCTGTCACCCCAAGAGATTGAAATTTGGACCTGTTCAGGATAGACCAAGCCACACAGGACAGCCCATTGCTAGACGTGATTCAGAGAAAGTGAAGGTGACACATTTATGAATTCTGTTTCTTCTCCATCTCAGGTCCTTTCTCTAAATCACAGAGCTTAGAGGCTCCTTGAATGGACAGCCTGGGACTAAAACAAAACAAAACAAAACAAAACAAAACAAAACAAAACAAAACAAAGTAACAACAACAAAACGCTCAGAGAAATATAGCAGAGGCAATTCTTGTTTAAGAAGCTTTGTTGAATAGAAAAATCAGCACTGCAACTAGAGTAGCCCCACAAGCGTTTCCCAAAGCCAGTCATTTCCCAGCCAGCAGAGGCCAGCAAGGGAGATCTGAATTGACGGGACTTATGCTGGCCTGAAGAGCTAATGTCTAGGTCTAAGAACGACTTCCTAGAATGGAGGAGGGCTCCAGATCTGGTGAAGCAGCTCCCATTTCAGATGGAAAGCAGAAACACATCTTGCGTGTGAGCCGAAAGATGGGTATGGCCAAGCACAGGACAGCGTCTGAGCAGACACAGACTGAGAGCAAACAAGTAATCCAAGCAACAGAACTTCTAACCAGGTAAAAATGTTTAAAAGTCATGTTTTAATGTTAAGAAAAAAGGAAGGAGACTGTATATGAAAATTCATAGATAGATATAAATAATTTAAAACTGATAAATTTAAAGAAGTAAGACATCTGAAGATAAAAGACACAGTAACATGGGACCTTTGGACTTTATCTAATGCCTTTTGAAATGGTTCAAAGATAGGAACAAAAGAAAAAGGGGGGTTGGGGACTTAGCTCAGTGGTAGAGCGCTTGCCTAGCAAGCACAAGGCCCTGGGTTCGGTCCCCAGCTCCAAAAAAAAAAAAAAAAGAAAAGAAAAAGGGACAATTAACCCAGGTCAGATGGATACATTAGCAAGTATGATTACTGTCATAAACCTTATATTGGCAATCATAATGGCTTTTTATACCTTCTATATATATACATATACATACATATTTATACATATACATACACACACATACATATATATATATATAATATATATATCTTTTTATACCTTATCAAGGCGGGAGCGTGACAGTATCGCAGCATCCAGGCAGGCATGGTGCAGGAGGAGCTGAGTTCAACATCTTCACCCGAAGGAAGCCAGGAAAAGACTGAACATCCTTGGGCAGCTAAGAGGAGGGTCTCCAAGCCCACCCCACAGTGACACACTTCCTCCAACAAGGCCACACCTTCTAATAGTGCCACTCCCTGGGTCAAGCATATGCAAACCACCACATAGCCCTTGAAAGCTATTATTACAAACTCTTTAGGATAATTAAGAAATCGAAGTTAGTTAGTCAATCAAACTTGTGGACATACTCGGTGCTAGTTTACTTTATTACAGAAATAAGCTTTATTTAGGCTTTTGGAGATGTTCTCAAAGTTGAACAGATAGTAAATAGCTACAAACAAACGACGTTTCCTATTCAGATATAATAAAGATAGATGGTCTTCAAACACTTCAGTGACCTACGGAATATGGCATTTAAAATGTTTTTGATACCCCATATTTTGCTTTAGCCACGATACTTGTGAGAAATGGGAACCATTTGAAGTGGGAATATAGATCTCTGCATTATTTTGATGCAGAAAATCTGTTCCCCAAAGATTATTGGGAACATGTGTAACCTATGGTTGTGAGGCTGTCATTATGCCTTCTGGACCTATACATTGTAATTTTGTAGCATTTTGTTTAATCTCATTAGAGCTCATAGTTTCCAATCCTATCAGTGTTGAATTTACTTTCAAATTCGTCATTCAGGAGGCTATTCTTCTATAGTTAAAACAGAGACATCAGTTCCAGATTTAATCTATTCTATAAAAGTTTTTCCTCTTATGTTAATTAATTAACTAATTAATTAATTAATTCTACATACTGGCCCATGTTTCCCCTCCCTCCTTTCATCCCAGTCCCTGTTCTGTACTTCCCTTTATCCTTACCAACCTGCTCCTCTTCTGGTTTCTTTTCAGATAGGGCAGGCCTCCCAAGGCTATCAACCAGTCATTGCATATCAAGTTGCAGTAATGTTGGGATTATCCACAAATATTATATTTAATGACTATAAAAAAGCATGTCCCTCTGTTCTCAATTGTTAATTGATGACCTGGCAGTGCCGGGTTAGCAGGCTATGTAAATGTTGCTCTCCTGCCCAAAAGAAAGGTAAACTACAATGGGGAAGGTCATGTAACACCCAAAGTCAATGATTAAGATGACTAAGGATTGTGGCTTTTTGCATAATAAAGAGCTGGAAGCTGAAGCTGGGGCAGAAGGACCAGGCAGAGAGCCAGAAGAGCCAGAAAGAAGAATAGGAGCAAGACAGAGAGGTAAAGAAGTGAGAGCAACATGGAGGGAGGAAATGGCAGAGAAGTCAGGTTATGGTAGAAGCCAGCTGTGAGACTGCCCCAGAGAAAAGGCCAACAGCCTTAAACATTAACAACAGCACCAAGTATTTATTATTAAACCACAAGTGGGACCCCTAAAAGCCTTGCAGTGTATGGAGCTCAATGCGGGGCATGAGCTCCAGGACAGGACCTGAGATCCAGATTAGGCACAAGTTCCGGACACAAGATCTGGATGAGAAAATCTAGACACCGGAACACGGAACAAAGATATCCATCAAGGATGGAGAAGCTGAAATCCCAGACCTCAGAGTTGGTAATGAATACTCAGAACAGGCAGTCCTCAGAGGACAGAGTTTAGGGAAGACGCTTAAGTACTGAAACAAATATTTAGTTTGAAATAAATAGAAATGTTTTGTAAATGTTCGTAGACACTAAAAAATAGTGGGAAAAACTGAGTCTAGACAGTCACAGAAATATTAAATTTCAATATAATAAAGTGAAGTCTCCAGAGGAAAGAGAATATTAGTGAGATTAAACAAGAAAATATTTTCTGTGTTAAAAGTAGAAAACATAATGGCAGAAGACATTTGGACCTCATATAGTTTCATTTTAGTCATCACCATGGGAGCCAATTATAATACTGTGGTGGTTTGAATATGCTTGGCCCATGGGAAGTGGCACTATTATGAGTGTGGCCTTGTTGGAATAGGCGTGGCACGGTGCAGGAGGAGCTGAGGGTTCAACATCTTCATCTGAAGGCTGCTAGCAGAATACTGGCTTCCAGCAGCCAGAATGAGAGTCTTAAAAGCCCACAGTGACACACCTACTCCAACAGGGCTATATCACACCACTCAAAATCATATAATTCCAAATATTGGAAAGATTTAATATTGGAAGCTGGCCCTCATTATACAATTGTGTATCCATGGAAATACACCTAGAGAAGGCTTCAGCTATGAAGCAACATAAAACCAGAGGTATTAATATTGTCACCAAATAGTTCTTAGGTGAAGGTAAATATGGGGAGGACAAATGCAGATTCTGTTTGATGACGCCACCTTAGAGCAATGTGTACAGTATATTTAAATGCTTGGGGTGAAGTTGAACAACGAGGAAGACACTCTGAACCATTTACCAAGATAATCCAGAACTCAAGTGAATCTTTTACTGATTTTTTTTACAAATCAGTTTAACTTCAGTTGTAAGTAGAGCAATATCATATCTAGATGCAAAAGAAGTATTACTTGAGTCGTTATCTTTCGAGAATGCTAATGCCAAATACAAAAAGGCTGTTAGATTTTTGACCATTTAAATCTGGCTAAAGGCCAGATTCACACTTATCTATGACTAGATTAAGATTACTGTGAAAATTGGATCTAATGCCTACAATTCATTGGGATTGGACAGGCAATTACTAAAAGTATAAGAGTTCAGAATGTCTGATGCTTTGGCTGTGGAAGACCGGGTCATTTCCTAAAGGACTGTACTCAAGTAGTTTCTAAGAATAATATTTTCTCTGATGATAATTCAGGGAGAAAACTTCCTGGGATATGTGGAAGATATGGAAAGAATGGACAAAGGGCTTACGAACATAGATCATTGAGATTCCAAGTCAATCCCCTATAATTGAGATGTTGTCTAGGTGGCTTTGCTTGCCCCCTTCCCCTGCTTCCCCCACCCCTAAACCCCCAAAACAACATGAGCCACTTACTCCCTGTCAGCCAAGGAGAGACTGTTCTAGAGAGCAACTACAAAAATTAATGACTGATAAGACAGACAGTGCTACTCCAAGCTTAACTACTCTGATGGATAAAACAAGGTACCAGTAAAACAGTATTTTTGGCAAACTGCTATAAATGATCAGAGACCAAAGTTGAAATTACAATTAGACGGAATTGAGATTGAAGGACTAGTGGATTGTAGGGCAGATGTACTAATAATTTTACAAGATTCTTGGAATCAACTTGGCCACTTCAACAGCTCTTAGGAATTGGAACATTGTTTCGGGTAAAATAAAAATTTAAATGGATTAAATGTATACTACCAGAAGGTCAGATAGGAGGATTAAGGCCATATGTGGCAGTTATAGCCATGAATTTATGGGAATTTATGGAATTATTGCAACAGTGGGAAACCCAGATTAGCATTCATTCAACTTCAGGGACAAGCTGTAAAACAGGAGATATTCCTGATAAAGGTGCTGAAAAACGTTATAAAAAACAATTACAGACTGTCCAGGCAGTTGATAGGCAAGACACAGAAGAAGTTGGCTGTCAAAATTTATAAGGAGAACCACTCTTGATAGAGTAGCAATTGCCCTATCAATGAAATGGTTAGCTAACAAGCCTGTTTGGATAGAGCAATGCTCCTTAAGTAAGGAAAGTCTACAGGCCCTAGAATAGCTGGTCCAAGAGCAGTTTGATGTTCAATATATAGAAGAGTACATCAGCCCTTGGAATTTTCCTATATCTATCATTAAAAAGAAATCTGGAAAATGGAAGTTGCTAAATGATCTAAGAGCCATTAATAAGGTAGCACAGCCTGTGGGTTCCTTAAAACCTGGATTCCCTTTAACTTCTTTGTTACCGAAGACATAGCCTACTACAGTGACTTATTCAAAAGATTGCTTTTTCTCAATACCCATGCAAGAACAAGATAGAGAGAGGATTGCTTTCACTGTGCCCACATTTAACCGCAGACAGCCCATTAAAAGTTATCAGTGGAAGATTTTACCACAAGAAATGTTAAACAGCCTCACCTTGTGTCAGTATTCTGTACAACAGTCATTAGAAATAATTTGCAAAATTTTCTCAATCAACAATTTTATCATTATACGGATGATAACTTGTTGCTTGATTCTGATACAGATACTTTGGGAGAAAATGTTTGTTAAAATAAAAAGAATTTTGCTATGTTTGGGGATACAAATGCTCCTGAAAAAAATAGGAGATTCTATCAATTCTCTAGGATATAAATTAGGTCTATAGAAATTCAGCAACAGAGTATACAGATCAGAAGAGATCAGTTACAAACTCTTAATGATTTTCAAAATTTGCTGGGAGATATTAGCTGGCTTCATCCTACAATTGGATTAACTACTCAAGAGTTAAGTTATTTATTTCAAACCTTACAAGGTGATTTAGACTTAAGTAGTCCAACAAAACTTATCTGCTGAAGCTGAGGGAAAATTGGTTCTGGCAGAAAGAGATTACAGGATGCACATGTAGATTACTTGCATTTCAAGCTTGACTGCATTTTAGTTATTTTACCTTCTACTCATACTCCCATAGGAATTCTTGTACAGAGAGAAAACAATATCTTGGACTGGATAATTTTTAGCACATAAACAGAGTAAAAGATTAAAAACCTGTATAGGAAATGTTTCTGATTTGATTGTGAAAGAAAGAGTAAGACTTTGTAAATTAACAGAAACATACCCAGTAGAGAGTACAGTGGCTTATACTAATGCTGAAATTACTTTGTTGTGGGTAATCAATGAAGATTGGCAAAGAGCTTGCAATTTTTTGGGGGGAGAAATTAACAACAAATACCCCAAAAGCACACTCCAGTTTATAAAAAGAACTAATTTGATTTTCTTCTTATAGTGTAATGGCTAGTCCCAGTTGTCAGCTTGATAGTATCTGGAATGAACTACAATCCAGAAATGGAGGGCACACTTATGACCCAATGAATCAATGAAACAAAGAGTTGGTTCTTTGTGATAAACAAACCCTTATCCAAACTAACTCAAAGGCAGAGGAAGGGAGGGAGGGAGGGAGAAAGAGAGAGAGAGAGAGAGAGAGAGAGAGAGAGAGAGAGAGAGAGAGAGAGAGAATGAATCAAAATTAACAAAATCAGAAAGGAAAAGTGGGGGGGGGGGTTGGGGATTTAGCTCAGTGGTAGAGCGATTGCCTAGCAAGCGCAAGGCCCTGGGTTTGGTTCCCAGCTACAAAAAAAAAAAAAAAAAAAAAAAAAAAAAATTGAAAAATCTAAATGAAATGGAAACTTCTCTTGATAGATTCCACTTACCAAAGTTAAATCAAGATCAGATAAAAAGTCTTCTAGCCAAAAAAAAAAAAAAAAAAAGCCCCAGGGCAAGATAGTTTTAGCACAGAATTCACTAGACTTTTAAAAAAGATCTAATACCAATACTCCTTAAATTATTTCACAAAATAGAGACAGAAGGAACATTGCCATTTTTTAAATGAGGCCATAGTCACCCTGATACCCAAACCACACAAAGACTCAACAACAACAAAGAGAGAGAGAGAGAGAGAGAGAGAGAGAGAGAGAATTTCAGACCACATTCCTTCATGAGTATTGATGCAAAAATACTCAATAAAATATTTATGAACAACTCAAGTATGCATTAAAAATATAATTCACCATGATCACCATGAGACGCATGGGTGGTTCAACATATGAAAATCTGTCAATGTAACCCACCATATAAATAACTAAAATAAAAAAACCACATGACCTCATTAGAAGCTGAAAAAGCTTATGACACAATCCAACACCTTTTTATGAAAAAGGTCTTTGAGACATCAGGGATACAGGGAACATACCTAAACATAACAAAGACAATATATAGCAAGCCAATAGCTTGCTATTGGAAAGAAACTCAAAGCAATTTCACTAAAAGTAGGACCAAGAAAAGGCTATCCACTCTCTCTCTCTCCATATCTATTCCATATAGCACTTAAAGTTCTAGCTAGAGCAATAAGACAACTAAAGGATATTAAGGGGAAGAAGTCAAAGTATCGCTATTTGCAGATGATATGATAGTATACATAAGCAACCCCAAAAATTCTACCAAAGAACTCCTATAGCTGATAAACACCTTCAGTGAATGGCTGGAAACAAAATTAACTAAAAAAAAAAAAATCAATAGCCCGTCTATATACAAACTTTAAACAGGCTAAAGAAGAAATCACAAAAATAATACCTTTCACAACAGCCACGAATAATATGAAATATCTTGGTGTAACTCTAACCAAGCAAGTGAAGACCTATATGACAAAATCTTTGAAGAAGGAAACTGAAGAACATATCAGAAGATGGAAGATATCTGTTCATGAATTGATAAGATTAACCACAGTAAAAAGGGCCATCTTTTTAAAAAGCAATCTACAGATTCAATGGAAGTCACATCAAAATTCCAACACATGGGGCTGGAGAGTTGGCTCTGTGGTTAAGAGCGCTGCTTCCAGAGGTCCTGAGTTCAAATCCCAGCAACCACATGGTGGCTTACAATCATCTGTAATGAGATCTGATGCCCTCTTCTGGTTTGTCTGAAGACAGCTACAGTGTACTTATATATAAAATAAATTTAAAAAAGAAAGAGAAAAATCTAATACAAACCTTTATAAACTTTGAAAGAAAAATACTCAACTTCATATGGAAAACAAAAAACCTAGGTTAGCTAAAAGAACCCTGAACAATAAAAGAACTTCCAGAGGTATAACCATCCTTGATTTTAAGTTGTACTACAGAACAACAGTAATAAAAACCATGTGGTATTGGCATAAAAACAGACAGGCTGTTCAATGGAATCTAATAGAAGACTCAGATAAATCCATGAAGCTATGAACACTTGATTTTTGACAAAGACAAAATTATATAATAAAAATGAAAACATCTTCAACAAATGGTGCTGGTCTAACTGGATATCTGAATGCATAAGAAAGCAATTAGTTCCCTATTTATTGTCCTGTACAAAACTCAAGTCCAAGTAGATCAAAGACCGCAACTAAAACCAGAGACACTAAACCTAACAGAGAAAGTTGGAATAGCTGTGGACTCTGCACAGGAGACAACTTCCGGCACAGAACACCAATCGCAAGGGCACTAAAATGGACAATTAAAAACTGAGAGCTCACGAAACTGAAAACATCTGTTTTTCAAAGGCAAAAGACACAATCAAAAGGATAAAATATAGCCTATGGAGTGGGAAAGGATCTTCATCAACCTCACATCTGACAGAGGACTAATATCCAAAATATATAAAGAGTTCAAGAAACTAGACATCAACAAGACAATACAATTAAAAATGGGCTACAGATCTAAACAGAGATTCTCAATAGAGGAATCTCAAATGACTGAGGAGCACTAAAAGAAATCCTCAACATCTAACCATCAGGTGAATGTGACTAAAAATGACTCCGAGATCCCATCTTACATCCCTCAGAATGGCCAAGATTAAAAGCATAAGTGACTGCTCATGCTGGCAAGGATGTGGGGCAAGGCAAACACTCCTTTATTGCTGGTGGGAGTACAAACTTGTATAGCCACTTTGGAAAACAACGTGATGGTTTTTCAGAAAATTGACAATCAATTTACTTTAAGACCCAGCTATATCACTCCTGGGTATATATTCAAAGGACTTTCAACCGTACCACAAGGACACTTGCTCAGTTAAGTTCATAATAGCTTTATTCATAATAGCCAGACACTGGAAACAACCTAGATGTCCCTCACCCAAAGAATGGATAAAGAAAAAGTATACTTACACAATGGGGCATTATTCAGTTGTTAAAAAACAATGACACCATGAAATCTGCATGCAAATGGATGGGAGTAGAAAGGATCATCCTGAGTGAGGGAGCCCAGGCCCAGAGAGTCAAACATGGTATAGACTCACTTATAAGTAGATATTAGTCGTAAAGTAAAAGATAAGCACGCTGCAATTCACAGACCCAAAGAAGCTAAGGAACAAGGAGGGCTCAAGCGGGGGTGGGGGGGGGCGCATGAATCTCACTGAGAAGGGTTAGCTGGAGGGAGGGAACTGAATGGGTGGTGGGGATGGGGTTGGAACAGGAGGGATCAGGTCGGGGAAGGATGGGGGGAGAGAGTACTAAGAGAGACAACTAGCATCAGGGAACATCTCTAGGATGAGCTAGCAACCTAATATAGTGGGAAGTTCCAGGAATCTGTGAGGGTGACCCTAGCTGAGACTCCTAGCAATGGGGGATATGGAGCCTGAACCAGCCATCTCCTGTAACCAGGCAAGATTTCCAGTAGAGGAATTCAGCTACAAAAGCTTCAGTTTTACACTTTGTCCTGCCTACAAGATGTGCAGGGATAAAAGTGGTGCAGAAATTGGGGAGGGACAGCCAATGACTGGTCCAGCTTGGGACCCATGCCATGAGAGGGAGCCCAGCCTGACACTGCCTGCAGGGCTGAGGACCCGGAGGCTGGATAGCTCAGAGATCTAGGGGAACCAAACATGCCTGGCCATTCCCCACTCCCGAAAGTCAACCAAATGAGAGCAACTGATAGAAACAGATGCAGAGAGTCTGAACATTAGGCAGAGCTTGGGGAATTCTTCAGAAGCAGGGGATGAAGGACCGTAGGAGCCAGAGAAACCCACAGAATCAACTAACCTGGGCTCAGAGAGACTCACAGACTAAACTGCCAACTAGGGAGCCTACATGGGACTGACCTGGGCCCTCTGCAATATGTTATAGTTTTATAGGTTGGTCTTCACATGGGACTACCAACAGCAGGAACAGGGGCTGTTTCTAATTCTGAGGCCTGCCTGTGGGACCTTTTCCTCCTTTTGGGTTTCCTCTTCTAGCCTTAATAGGAGAGTGGGGGTGCCTAGTCTTTATGAGACTTGGTATGCCAGGCTGCTGTTTGATACCCATGAGAAGCCTGCTCCCTTTAATGGACAGGAACAGTGTAGGAGTGGATGGGGGGAGGGGGATGGAGGAGACTAGGAATAGAGGTTTGAAGGGAAACTAATTTTTTAAAAAACAAGAGGAAAACTTCTATAGCACTGATTCATTCTATGGCTGATGTCTCTATTATAACCATAGAAGAATGGCTGCCCAGATGTCCTGTTATGGAGGTAAATTCAATGCTGATAGGATTGGGAACTATGATCTTTAATGAGATTAAATGAAGTGCTACAAAATTATAATGTATAGGTCCAGAAGGCCTAATGACAACCTTAGGTTTGTCATGCTCTGATTAATCTCTGGGGAATAGACATTCTGCAACAAACTAATGTTATATTCCCACCTTTAATGCTACCTAATCTTCACAAGGGTAGTGGCTAATACAAAAGATGGGATATCAAAAAGAGAAAGGATTGGGTAAAGACTTACTAGGGATTATTGAACCAATTTTGCCACAAGGACGAAACCGTCAACATGGATTGGGTAATTCAGAGGCCATTGAAAAATACCACATGTAAAAACGGCAGGGAAATCAGGAGCTACTGGACATCCCTCTAGCCCCTTTTAAAAGAAAAGGTTACAGACTCTTCAGCTGCTAGTCTAAGAACAGCTGGAAAATGGGTGTATAGAACCCTCTTTTTCTCTCTGGAATTCTCCTGGTTTTGTAATTAAAAAGAAATCTAGTAAATGGAGATTATTGACTGATTCAGGAACCATTAATGCCACCACGTGGCCAATGGGAACTTTACAGCCTGGTTCACTTAACACCCACAGCTGTTCTTAAAGATTGGCCTTTAATAGTTTTGAATTTAACAGACTGCTTTCATCCTGATGATGAGGGACATTCAGCACTTTCTCTTCCGTCTCTCAATCCTAAAGTACCTCAGCTTTGATATGAAAGATTCATGCATCACCTCAAGACAGGGCAAACTCCCCTACTATGTGTCAATACCATGTAGGAAAGGTTTTAGGGCCTGTGAGGAAGGCCTTGCCTCAGTCTCACATTATTTATTTTATGGATGGATCCTGTTAGCCACCTCCAAAAGAGGAAGAGCTACACTTCATATATGACAGGACTCCAGATAGGCTACGTAAAAATGAGCCTATTACCACCCAGGAAAATGCCCAGAGATCAGACACTACAATATCTGGGGTAGCTACTAGTAATTAGAACAACTGTGAAACCATGATGAGATGTCCATTACACAAGACAATTTAAAAACACTTAACACTTTCGGACATTATTAGGCAGTATTAATTGGCTACATCATACCTTAGGAAAGCCTGTGGTATGCCTTAGGAATACCTAAGTTGTTGAACGGTCTTTATATATTATCTCAAGAGGCAAGAAAAGAAACATAGGCATGTCAATCCAGACTAAAAGAGGCATTTGTGTATCCAGTGGATACGTCCCATCCTTTCGACGTAATGATTTTCTTCTCTAAACTGGCTTTCACAGCTATTTCAGCACAACGGGACAAACCTTTGGAATGGATTTATTTAGACCATAAGGGTCATAAAGCATTGACTGCTTACCTTACTCTTGCTCACTTGGTAAATAAGGGAGGACCCGATGTCAACAATTACATTACCACTACCCAGTAAGCAGTTTTTAAGAGCATTACCAAACACAATGGATTTTTACATCTCATTCATAGATTTTTGTTCAAGAATTAGAAATTTTACTTCAGCAGGCAAGCTATGGTATTTTCCTTATATGAACTCAATTTGTGACTAGCAAATTGTCCAACATAACCCCATTCCAAAGGTCTTTATGTAACTTATTGATGGCTGGTCTAACGGTGTAGGACGGATTCCAGGCCTGGATATTAACCAATCTTTTAGTAATTCGTTTTTCAGACAAACAGGTATATATGGCTGTTTTGGCTCCTACATTACAGTTAATTAGAAGACCCTTAGATGTTATGTCAGATTCTGCTTATATGGTAGGATTATTGCCAGCCATAAAAAGTGCTTTAATTTGCCTTCATATCCTGAGGGAAAGTTCCCTTTACTACAGAATCTACAATGATGGGTTAAGACACGCAAATGTCCTCTGCTTATTACATTCGTGCCTGTGCCCCCCCCCCTTCCTGATTTCATTGCAGAAAAATAAGGACGCTAACGCAGGCACACTCCCCTCTCTGGAACGAAAACGGCTAGCCAGGCAGAACATAAGGCTGAGGGAACAAAAAGCAAATGGCAGCCATGGAAGGGTGGGTGAGCCAACACATGGAGAGCTAAAGCAGTGAGTGCCATACTTAAAAAGAGAAAAGAGGAGCAGTGGGTCACGGACTGAGTCTTCAAGCTCTCAAAGAACTAATAAGTAGCACTAGTAACATAATTCCTCCCAGAAGCCCAAAGCACCTGAGTCTCAACAGATATTGCCACCACTGTGGATCAAGTGCTGATGAAGTCTGTGACAATATGGAGCCCGATCTCAGCCGCCGCTCTGTTTATGTTTCTTCCTATCCTACGAATACGTCCGATGTTGAGACTAAATCAATCTTTGGTTATTTTTTCATTGCTGCAGATGAACCAAGGTCTGTGTAGCTGAACGATCCGTTGCTTGACCGCTCAGCTATATATGCAGCTCTGGGCACGCCGCTCGTGTGGTGGAGAATTTGAGACTGTGACACACTGGACAAAGATCCCGTAACAAGGGGGCGAGAGAATGAAGGAGGCACGAGTAGGCGTCTATGAAAGTGGAGGTTGCCCTTTGTGGGAGAGGAGATTCCATGCCAGGAGTCAGACGGATGTTGACAGGAGAGGGCGAGTTCCAGGGGGCCATGTGAACCTCAAATAACGATCCACTGCCCCTCTTTGTTATGGACCCCGCTGAAGCTACAAGGATAAGGCACGAGGGAGTTCTTCGTGGACCTTCATTTAATTTCACATTTTCTTCTCTTATGAGGTAGAGAAAGATGCCTAAATCCACAATATCGCATGATCCGGAGGTTTACAGGGAATAAACAGAAAATCTCCACTTCTCTTCATTGGGGATCTTGGTGTAAATCACACATTGACCATGGCTGCTGGAGGCTGGGGTCTCCTGGGGCAAAGCCAGGAAGTAGGTGTGGAACTGACAGTGGATAGCTGGGATTCCAGGGCTCCCATGTGGGAAACGGGGAATCCTCCTGGCACATCATTGGCACTGGGTTCCCTTGAAGCTGTGCAGAAGGAACAGTGATGCCATAATCTGAAGGCTGGTACATGGGAGGTTGAGGGTACACAGGGAGCATGGAGTCATCAGCCTCATCGTAGAGAGGACCTGAGAGGGAGGAGAAACAGAATTCATAAGTATGTCACCCTCACTTTCTCTGAATCACGTCTAGCAATGGGCTGTCCTGTGTGGCTTGGTCTATCCTGAACAGGTCCAAATTTCAATCTCTTGGGGTGACAGAGGAACACAGACAAACAGAGAGGACAGACATTTATGCTGCTATGTGCAGTGGAGGCCTGTGGGAATGGGGATTCCCACATGGTGTGCTCTGCTCTGTGCTCATGAAGGACAGGTCACCTGATGCTGCTCTCTAGAGAACCCAAAGGCGGATACAGAAGAGACTAACCTGGGAACCAGCTTTCATGGGGAGTGGAGCCCAGGATCCTGTACAGAGCCTCTGAATAAGGAGAAAACAAGGGTTCAATCCCTGGTCTCTCATTGCAGAGCGTCCTGTGCAGGTCCTGCAGGCTCAGCAGCAGGTGGAAACAGCTTTTCCAGCTCTTCTTCAGGCCCTGCTGATAGAGGCGCTGGCAAAGAGACTTGGTCTTCTTGTGGAGCTTCCTGCCTGGTTGGCCCATTTCCTGTTCGACTACTTCCCACTCCTGCAGGAAGACCCTGATTTCAGAGTCGGTCCATGAGCTACGGGAACGACCTGCAAGGGACGGAGGGCTGTGATGAGTGCCTTTGATGCAATGCACATGTGCATCTGAGCTCCTTAGAGACCCTTTCTGCACACTGGCAAGCCAGAGATGTCTTCATTCAGACACCAGGGCATTAGGAACATGTGCGTGCAAACTCGGACTTGTTATCCGTCCTGCTCTTAGCAGTGTGGAGCACACTCACTTACAAGTATGCGTAGGTGTCTTCAGTCATAGGAAATGCATTGCAGAATAGAAAGGGCTGCTACAGGACAAGTGCTACCTGGGGACATTGTTCTGCCCAGACTCAAGGTTCCTCTCTCCCAGGGAGGCACTAACAGCTTTCAAAATTTAGGGTCTCATGCAAGAAGGACAGAAACCTAGGACTACTGAGTTCAAGTCCATTCTTGATTCAGCTGTCCACATCTGGAGTCTTGTATAAGCCTGTATATATGTAAAACTATGATAGAAGATTTTGGTTTTTAGCTGAGAGTTGCCTCTGAATACCTGAGGGCCTTTGTTCTTCCTCCTTCACACTCTTTCCCACATTGGATTCTTCGGTGTTTTCCAAACTTTCACCTTGGTTTGCTTCTCTCTGCTCAGAAACAAATAAAGAATGTGTTAAAACTGTTTCGTGCAACAAGATTCTGTCTCTCAGCTGTGAGCAGGTTCCGGACCCAGCCCCTTGCAGCATCGCAAAGACAATGGACTCTTCACTCCTGTTCTACAGATGCCGGTCCATCCTCACCAGGGGAAACATCCATGAACATTGGAGGAGCTCCCAAAGTCCCTCTCCTTTGTAGACCTCTGCCACTCCCTTCGTTCCCCTTTCTCGCCGAACTCCTTTTTGTTATCCTAGTGCTACACATCTGTATCTATGCGTCCTCATAAACTCCAGCTTTGATTCAGATACATGAAGAGATCAGATGAATTAGATGAACAAATAATGATAGGTCAGGAAAGACG
Organism: Rattus norvegicus; assembly: GCF_021556685.1. NCBI lineage: Eukaryota > Metazoa > Chordata > Mammalia > Rodentia > Muridae > Rattus > Rattus norvegicus. The sequence continues at coordinate 41,435,956 of NC_141543.1, read as the reverse complement.
TAAGGAGAGTGCTCGGCATGATTCTATAATCCTATCTCTCTTCTAAGGGGTGGAGGCAGGTTCAGAAGTTCAGGGTCATCTTGGCTGTATAGTGGGTGTGGCCTAGCCTTGGTTCAATGAGATGCTGCCTTAAACAAAGGGAAAATCAGAAAGGACAAGTACAAGGAGAGGACCAACTTCTGTATGTCTGCTAATTGCAGACATGGCTTCAAGGTAGTTAACTATGTTTTCGCCAAGTTGTCTTGGCCGTGGACACAGCCCACAATGCCTTCCATCAGGCTTGCTCTGAGCACCAAATGGTTCCATATTCATACGGAGAGGAGATGTATGGTAGGGACATTCATTTAGCTATAAAATTTATGAAAGCAATTGAAGACAGATATTTCAGTTATCCTCTACAAAACACAAAAGTGGATTCCCCCCCCCCCCCCACGGCCTTCCAAATCACCTGCATTTTCCTTCCAGAGCTTGGGTGTACTCCACAGAGTCTTGGAACTGGGTTCGCTGTGACCTGGTGGATGAGAGAAAGTCTGGATTGTGGAGGAAGAGCTGTGTTCACTTCCCTGGGCTTCTGGAAGTCTGACAACCAGGTGGAGATCCAGTTGTTTATAAAGCTCTGGGATGTGCCTGAATCAGCCTCAGCCTACCTGGATGTGTAGAGTGGATCAGCAAAGGTTAACCGGAGCCTTTAATCCCACCTCAGGAGGCTAAGGCAGGAGGATGGCTCAAATTTTAGAGAGTTTTAGGCTCCATAACAAGTTCTAGGCTCAAATTCAAATACCAAATAAACTATGTACAAACAAGCTCAACTATTTAGTATTAGTAGAATAAATTCCTCCATATATGTGTGTATGTATATATATGTATGTATTTATGTATAAATATATTCTTGAAAGGAATTCATTAGAATGACTTACAGGCTGTGGTCCTGAACTGGCTGTGACAGGAAAGTCCAAAAGTCCAGGTGGGTCTTTTCTTGTCTTCAGGAAACACTAGATTCCTGAAGAGGCAGGCTCTACTGCAGATGAAGGAACGGACTTGCTAGCCAAGTGACGATCTGCAGCCAAAGAGCAAACGCTTCCTACTTCCATGTCCTTATATAGGATTCTAGCAGGTATGGCTCAGATCAAAGGTGTGTTCCCTCCATGCCTTACAGATCCAGATGAAAAATTCGTGTCTTCTAGCCTCGGGCGGAGAAGTGGATCTACCGATTTAAAATTAGGAGGAAAATCAAACAAATTGTGTCCCTATTTTTTTGATGTTAGTTAATAGCAAATGTAGTCAAGCTGACAACCAAAAATAGTTATCCATAGTTTACATTTATTTTTGAGACAGGGTCTCTTTCCATAGCTCTGACCATTCCAGAACTCACCATGTAGAGTCCCCATATCTGTCTGTCTGCCTCTGCTTTGCCTAATCCAACACGGGGATTAAAGGCATGAGCCACTATGCCCATGTAATTTAATATTTGACACGTTTACTAAATATGTTCACATGACCTAAAGTTACATCGTAAATGTGAACCATATAGATTTTTTTAACCCTGTAATTGTTGTAAATAAAAATCATCTCTAAAATTGTAGCTAATCTATAGTAATCAGGAAAGGAGGATCTGGCAATATCATCACCAAAAGGCACAAAGAGAAACAGAAAGCAGTGAAGGAGATCAAGGAATAGCAGGAACCCGAGGTCTGAGGAAAAGGCAGGAGTGGCAGAGTAGTGGGGACCCTATGATGAAGGCCACCCTGGACTTGTCCACTCTGGGCCTGGCCACCTAGCCTGGCCATCTTTCATTTCATCTCAGTACTGTTATCAGCCTGACTGTGTCCTGAACCCTTCCCTGCTCCACAGAAACACTCAGCTGCTGCTTCTAGCAGATGTGGTGAAAGGTGTTGGGACCATCTTCACGTGAGTACAAAGGAAACTGGGATACAACATGGATGACTAATTTGAACAGGGAACCAGGTCATTCAGTTCAAGGGTAGGGAAAACCCTCGTTCCTTTTCTTCTCGGGTTTTTACTTGGTTTGAGTTTGTTGAGAAGGAAGATCCCAGGCTATTTATCCTGTAACCTACTCTGGAGCCAAGAATGACCAACGGTTTTGCTCCTTCTCCCTTATCTCCTAGTTGCTGGGATTACATCCAGTGGTCACATATTCATGTGATAAAGCGAAGGGAAAGCTATTGGTTCATATAAGGAAACAGAGTTGGGTTTTATTAAGTGATTTTTAATACGTATTTGAAGCACCGGGACAAGAGAAATTCAACTTGGACGAATGGGTGTGAATTCCTCATAAGAAATTTGCTTTTGATTCTTCTATCTTGTTCTTCTCATTCTTGTTCTTGTTCTACTACTAGTAGTAGTACTACTTCTACTTCTATTGTTGTTGTTGCTGTTGTTGTTGTTGTTATTATTAGTCCAGACATAGTTGAAGTATCCTAGGCTCACCCGCAACTTCCTTAGTAGTATAAAATGACCTTGACCTCCTTCTCCCTGCCTCTGTCCCCTGAAACTGAAGCTTTGGCCTGACACAAGCCTGTCTTCCCTCTTTTGTTTTGTCCTTTTATCTCCTTTTAAATACTCCACTTTCCTTTGTTCCTTTCTTCATTTATTTCTTCTTCCTTTGCTGACCCAAGCTCTCGTTGCCACGTTGGCAATCACTTGTTGTACAACTAACTTTTCAATCAAGGGATACTGAGAACAGAGAGGTCTGGCATATTCTTTGTGTAACCTTCTCAACTGAGGCACCCAGGCAGTCAGAATCCTGAAGCATCTGTAGACCAGGAATGAGGAATTCCTTTTTTCCTAATGATGTAACAGGTTGATTCTCTTAACCTATTCACAGTTAAGGGGCTAAGGTGACACATGAAAACAGTTTTCATCTATGTGCTTTATGAGATGGCAGTAGGTTAAGTTGGAAATTGAGATGTACCCAAGAACTGAAGGGCAGACAGAGAACCCAGCATCAGGACAGCTCATGGGCACTAGGTCTCAGGGTCATATCTAAGCAAGAAAACTCTTCTATCCTATTTTGTCATTCACAAGTCTGAGGGGCTCATGCTGGGTCCCAGATGTGGACAGCTGTGCTGATGACATATCTGAACTCAGTGGTCTAGGATGTCAGCCCAGTGTAATCTCTGTAGGCCCAGAGGCCAGGAAAGGCCCAGTGTAAAGGGACTCTGAGTCCCATATCAGGACAGGTTCCCTGGGTAGCCAGTGTCACGTGCAAACTTTGTCTTTTCTAGATCTAACCCCAGGGCTTCCTAGCAATACTGTCACCAAGACTGAGTAAAGCTATGTGTGACGTGCCCTGCACTCAGAGGCCAGATGAGGGTGTGGGATCCTCAGGAGTTTCAGAGGGTTGTGAGCCACCATGCATGTACTGGGAATCTAACCCAGATCCTCTGGAAGAACAGCAAATCTGCTTAGCACTTGGTCTTTCCTGTCTCTCATGGTGATTCTTTTTGGAGACAGACTCTCGGTGTGTAGCTCTAGTCGGTCTTGCTATGCAGACCAGGCAGGACTTGAACACTGTCTTTATAGTACTGGAATTGAAGGTGTATACTACCATGGCACACCAGGAAAATGTCTTTCACAAAACCAGACCAAATGGGAGCATAGTAATCTTTATTCCTTTCAGTACTCCCTGTGTACAGCCCTACTCCTGAGATACATGGAAGATGGTTCTTATATGAAGAAAGAGTTTAGGATAAATATTAACATTCAGAAACGCCCACTGTTCAGTGAAACACACCTGCACATTTTTTAGTATCTTTTTGTTTTTACAGATTTTTAAATGTTTCACATCATTATTAATTTTATATACATATAATAATTAACAGAGTTATCCAGGATCTCCATCTAGGTCAGTATTAACATCAATGTCAAGACCTTGTTTCTTTAGAAAGAGTGAAAACGCTCGTGGAGCGCAGGGCAATCCCAGCACTTTGGATCAGGAAGATCCTGATTTATATCCAAACTTGTTAACCATGAAGAGCACAGAGAAAGGGGAGAGAGATTATAGTATAGAAGGTCTACTGTGCTTTCAACTCCATATTACTCACTGACATAGACGAAAGTATCCCAGAGTACCCAAGACAAATTTATTTTATCATATATTTCCAGGTATTAATATACCATACATTTTTCACTTCACCGATTGTGTTCCCACTGCCAAGTTCCTGCAGTGAGGGCCATGCTTGACAACGCACAGCAACCTCAGAGTCTCATTTACCCATCACATATAACATTAAAACCCGCTTGAGCCACATTTTGTTAATTTCCCAGCCTGTTAAACCCTGATAACAGGGCTTGATATTTAATTCTGCTCCAAGTCCTCAGGTTTCCTTTAGAGCGCACCACTGAGCAAACCTGATGATGTATTTAGGTAGAAAGACAGTGAGCAGTAACCTGGGGAACCCTGGAGTGTCTACCGAGGACTCGGTACTACTGGAGTTGACCTGTAATTACTAAAACCAGAAGGACAACATTCCAGCCTTTATCTCACTCCTCTTTCCCAGTGAACACGACAATACACCAAGGAATGACAGTACTTAGCCAGGACGGTCTGCATGTATCGACTGTCCAATGCCTTAAAATTTGGGCACGTGTGATTTACAAGGATTCCTTCTAAGCGATTATTCAAGACCCACAAAATGAGATAATGTTGTTTGAGGCTTCGCTCAAAGTAAACGTGTTGGGCGAATCTCCCCACGGGAGCAGACAATATATCCTCCCGCAGCAGCTTCTCCACAGTATAGACCTGGGGGGGCGGAGGCTGGAGAGGCTTCTGGAGAAGTGTCTGGGCATCCACTGCGCTTCATATCGAAGGCCATTTGCTCCTCCGTGAGATGGGCAAGATCTCAGGACTCTCAGGTTGCAATGCCTGGGTCATTCAAACCATGTGGCACCAGCAAGAGAGGCTAGGAGAGGCTATGAGAGGCTATGAGAGGCTAGAGGGGAAAGTGCAAGAGACCCCAGCAGTTTTGGAGATGCTGGGAAACCACGGGATGACCATAAAGAACAGCAGCAGCAATGGAGTGGGGCAAGCAAGTGTCTAGAAGAGAAGCTGTTTGACTGCAAAGGGCGCAGCTGAAGAAATGACGCAAGACCTGCAGTTACAGAAGCTTCTCCAGACACTGATGCTCCCCATAGACACTACAGAAATGCCATGGTATGAACTGCTTTACAAACCTATAGAGACAAATGCATTGACTACTGTCTGAGTTGTCAGAGGGTGGGGTTTTTGTGACCCTGTTTATAAAGACTTTTGGAAATTTGTGCAAAGTGAGGAAGACGCTGCTGCTTGGTTGTTCTTGGTGTCCCCGGATTAAATTACCAAAGGAAAGGAATGCGTTTTGTGATAAAATTAACCAACTTTTAGAATCTCAGTAAAGGGCGAAGGACCACAATTAATTCTTTGATAAAACTGAATGGCTGGAGATGTGGAGAAATCGTTAAAAGGGTTCTAAGTGTTCCCTGGAAGAGAATCTTGTCTCTAGCAGCCACAGAGCTTGAGTTATGGGAAATCAAGCTAGAGTTCTCATTGTAAGGTTCGCTGAGTTACAGAGAAAATTCATGCGTCAACCTGGGAGGGTGTCGGGGATCCAGTACCTTGGGATGTGGATGAGTGGGAGAACCCCTATTGAAGCTGAGGACACTGAAGAATCAGCATAAGATGTACTCTGCCCACACAACCTTAAATCTCGCTGTCTTAGATGGGGTTTCTATTGCTGACCCAAAGTACCACAGCCAAAAAGCAAGTTATTCTGGAAAGGGCTTATTAGGCTTATAATTTCATATTGTATTACTTTTTCTTTTCTCCCCTCCTCTCCTCTCCCCTCCTCCTCCTTCTTCTACTCCTTCTTCTCTCTCTCTCTCTCTCTCTCTCTCTCTCTCTCTCTCTCTCTCTCTCTCTCTCTCTCTCTCTCTCAGCAGAGGGATGAGGGGAAGAACCAGGAAGGTGATGGGCAGGGCTTCCAGAGTAGTGGGGCCGAGAGTGGAGAGATTTGACAGGACTTACTGGAGTCACAGAGGGTTGTACACCACCAGGCATGTTCTGGGGGCATCTTGTCCAAGTCCTCTTAACCGTTGGATCATCCCTACAGCTCATGGGATTTTGTTTTAGACACAGGGTCTCATTGTATGGCCCTATTTTATCAGGAACTTGCTGTGTATGTCAAGATGGACTCTAATTCATAGAGACCTGCGCCCTGTGCCTACCAGGGACTGAGATTAAAGGCTGCAAAACCACATTGGGCTAGGTTTTCTTTTGCATTCATTTGCCAAGCTTTACGAAGTGAACTGTGGAGCCCAGTTCACACTTATTCTGCATCACTCCAACCTCCCTGCTTCCCACATCTTTGACTGCAGACTGCTGGGATGGGGCTGTGCATTCCTCTGCTTTTTCTTTCTGGAACTTTTCCTCATTACGCTTCACCTGGACAGTGGCAGGCAGTGCTTTGCACAGGATAGGCACTTTGCCTTCTGGAGTTTCTGCAACAACTGCTCTGGCAGAAGGAGTTTGTTCCTGAACTGTTTATTTTAGCGATCTGGGGCTTTTCTCCATCTCCTCCACATCTGCCCACCACCTCCAGCTTCTCTCTTTTCTCTTCATTCTCTAGAGTCGCCTTTACACCCACTCTGCTGTGTCCAACCTATTTTCTTCGAGATTCCTCCCTAAACGTAGCAACACCCAGACATAGGCCCCACTATTTACAAGCTCCTGGCTGGATCCTCAACCACACTGCTCCACTTCCTGGTATCTGCAGTCCTGGCTCCCAACACCAGAAGCTAACCCCTGTCCCACTGACCAGGACTTCTGCCACTTTTCTTCATATTCCTTTGCCAAGAAGTTGAGCACAGTCCGTTTCACCAGTTACTACATATTAGCTATGGTTTTACAGAGTGACATTTAAGAATAAATTCAGAGTTAAAAAAAATTCCCATCTTCGTTTTTCCATCAAATGTTTATATATGTGAAGGAATTGCTCATATATGACGAAACCAGTAAGGCAGGCTAATACTTCTGTTTGTAGGTCTTTTATTACTATTAATTCCTTGCTCTTTAAAATTGTCACTGTGTCTCTCTCAGTAGCCCAGGGTATAATGCATTTCTAGTCAATAACTCTTGCCTCACCGTCCTGAGATTGGTGTTAGAAACTTTTGTTTATCCTGTCTTGATCCATACCACACAGGAAGGTAAGATCTGGGTGGATCTGATTCAATCATACCCCCCAGATTTATAAGGGGCCAGATCTCCACAGAGTCCCAGACTTGCAGAAGCCAAAGAAGTGAAGGCAGCTCTCCACACCACACTCCAGGCTCTGCTGGGCCAGTCAGGACATAGTGACTGCTGGATCCCTCATTCTGTGGAATAGTAGGAAGCCCAGGAGGGAACATGGGTGAGTTGGAAAAGCCCACTCTTGTGTCTTTTTGGGAGGGTGGCTGGATTTTTATGGTCTCTGAAACTATCTTACAAGTGACCCTGGCTTGGCTGGGATTTATTTTGTGAACCAGGTTGGTCTCCAACTTGCAGTGTGATCCTTACAACTCCCCTCCCATAGTGCTTAGGCCATAGGCTTGAGCCACTCTGCCTGGCGCTAGAACTCTCAGAGGCACTGAAGTGCACCTCTCACGGGATCCCCCCTTCTCCAGTAATATGACCTCATTTCCTCATCGAATGTAACATGGGTGGAGGTGTTGATACTGTGCATGCATTTTACAGAAAAGGAAACGGAGCCATGATATAGCCAATAATTTTTAAGGACTCACAGCTGTGATACTGAGAGGAGAAACCAGCATGATGTTCAGGTCCAGCATCTTGGTTCTCACGATTTGATTGCTGCTTGTTTGGTCCATTGGTTACTTGTGAGTCTGGCTTAGCTCTTTATATCAAGGCAGTCTGGAGCAGGACAGGTAGTCCTACCTGGTGGGCACTACCCAAGGATCCCTGTGACTCTGATTTCTGAGAACTGGAACTCCAGATATGAGACACAATAGGCAATTTTGTCTTTTAACACAGGGTCTCAGGTGTGGGTTACTCTGGATTTGTAATCATCAGGTACCACAATGACCTCAAATATGGTCCGTCTGCCTCTCCCTTACTTTCTGAGTGGCAAAGGGACTCTCTAAGCACATTCTTTTGCTATTGTCTCCTTTTGACATAAGTTCTCAGTCTGCAACCCAGGATAGCCTTGGTTGAGCTCCTTCTAAGGCCAGGAATATGGGCCTGTATCAGCTGACATGGAGAACATATCTGTTTTTTTATTCATTCGTGCACTTTGAGACAGGGTCTGAGGCTGCCCAGGCTGACCTCAGATTTACTATGATTCCAAGGATGACCTTGAGTTTCCTGAGCTCCAGTCTCAGAGAAGTGCTGGGATGACGGGCATTCGTCATCCTGTTCAGATTTTCAGTGAGTTCCCTTCCATGCCTTACTTCTGTCTCTCCTTAATTCTTATACCACACAGCATTTCTCTACTTTTAAGAACTGTAATCTCTCGGAGGCCAGAATATTCTAGGATTCACAGTGAATCAATGCTGGCCCTGAACTTCTGCTGACGCCCCTGCTTCTGTCTCATTGTTAGGAACACAATCCTCAGCTTTTTTTTTTTTTCTTTTTCTTTTTTTCGGAGCTGGGGACCGAACCCAGGGCCTTGCGCTTGCTAGGCAAGTGCTCTACCACTGAGCTAAATCCCCCCCCCCTTTTTTTTTAAGTTTTAGGCATGGTTTTTTTTTTTTTTTTTTTTTTGGTCTTTTTTTCGGAGCTGGGGACCGAACCCAGGGCCTTGTGCTTCCTAGGCAAGCGCTCTACCACTGAGCTAAATCCCCAGCCCCTTAGGCATGGTTTTATTACTTAACACAGCTTTGGTCTAGAACTCAGGATGTAGCCTAGGCTAACCCTTGAGAAATTGTCTTCCAAACTCAACTTTCTCAGTGAAGTGAGCCCCCACACCATCAGTTATTAATGTTTTGGCATTTTGTTGTTGTCATTTTTTTTGAGACTGGTCTCATTCTCTGATGAAAGCTGGTTCAAATTAGTGACTGCCCTAACCCTGCCTCTCACACGCTGCCATACACTGTGTTTGTACCAAGTGTCTAATTTAATTACTAAGAGAATCCTATTACACGTGTGCAGTCAATACAGTTTACTTTGCTGTTGTTGTTTAGAGAGTCACCGAGGAAACTGGACATGTGGCTGACATCCTAGAATTGATAGAAGACAATGGAGACCAGGAAGTAGAGAATCCCTCAGGTGTCAACTCCTAAAGGTCTGGCTGTGTGTGAAAAATATTTTGTCCCATATTCTCCTCCCCAGTCAGAACGGCTTTCTTAGGCCCCACATAGTGCTGACTCTGGGCACAAAGGAGCTCTTCACAACTTTCTGGGATCCTGATTTTCAACCATGGCTCTGAAGGAATGGGACTGAGTCAGGCTTTGAGCTTCAAATGGGCAAGCTTCCCAGGTGGGCAGTGTACCTAGAAAACCTCCTCTGTTCCCTGACATATTTTATAAAAGAAAACACACTTGCACTTGTCCCTGAGTGACCACATCTTGTGGCTGAAAGGGACTCAGGAAGATGCTAAATCCAGGGATGGCCCACAAGGGTTACTCATTTCCCAAACTTTCATACATCAAAGTCTGGCTGCACAGTATGAAGAACAATCTCTGGAAAACGGTCAGGTGAGCATATTTGTAAAGTCAACTGCTCTCCTCACAATCCTCTGTCCCATGTAGGTCCTTCAGACAGATCATGGAGTCACTGGAAATCAGTGTCTTCCTGCAGGAATGGGAAACTGTTGGACAGGAAGTGGCCTCTCAGGAAGGGAGATCCTGAGAAAGTCTAGAGCTGTTTCCCAGAGGCTCTATCACAAGGGCCCGAGGAAAGGCTGGAGTAGCTGTTTGCACCTGCTGCTGAGCCTGAAGGATCTGTACAGAACTCTATGTAATGAGAGATCAGGGAAGGCCTTGTTTTTTTCCTTATGGGGAGGCTATGCCCAGGATCCTGGGCTCCAGGCAGCACCAACACTTCAGGTTTGCTTTTTCACATTTTCACCTTATATCCTAGAGTGGCATCCACAGGCACAGTCACTCCCCTCCCCCGAGCAGAGGCAAAACTGACAGGAGCACCCGCTCCCCACACTTCTACCTGCCTGCACAGGAAGAACTTGCCATTGTCTAGAGAGGACTAACTGTGAGCCTTGTAGACTCACATGTGTTCAGAACAGAAATGAAGAGTGGATTTCACAGGCAGAGAAGAACCAGAGTGTGGAAGAGATGCTTAACCAGTCCTGTTTTCTCAGGACCTCTCTGTGATGATGGTTCCACCCACCTCCAGCTTGGCCTAAATCCTCAGAGTCGAGAATTCTTGACAGGTTCAGTATACCTCCAAACACCTACGTGTACTGGCTTCAGGACTGTAAAACGTCAATTGTCCCCCTCACCAGTGACAACCCTGGAGGATCATTTCAACAAGTGCTCTCCATAGCTGGTTCACGCCCCTGACCAAGGGGACCCCAGCCTCCCTCAGAAGTTTCAACCTCAGTATAATCCAGATCATCAGGGAAGATAACAGAAATCTCAGTCATCCTCTCTCCGAAGAACTGAGGATACACCTTGTCCCTTTGTAACTGATGCCCCTGTGTCCACCTCACATCAGAATAAAATGTGATATTAAGTGAATGGACAGGACTTCATTCTTTATGCCCTGTTCTTGACCTTCCAAGGAAACCATAACTATTGAAAGGTAGGGTGGGATGGTCATCTGTTAAGGTGGTCAGGGAGCTGACCTTCCCCCTCCCTATTAGTCTTTTATTGTGGAGGCCCTATGTCTAGAATGGCAACTCTTAGTGCCAGGAGAGCCGTTCAATCCCATCTCCACTCTCTCTTCTGTGGTCAGAGAACTTCTATTAACTGTGCTCATGGTTTCTGGATAAACCAAAGACATAACTGTTCAGGGTACACTTAACCACGGGTTTACTTGTAAATATGAGAGAGAGAGAGAGAGAGAGAGAGAACAGCCAGGGGTATATCTGTGAGAGCTCCGAGCAGAGAGAGAATGGAGCAGACCAAGCATGTTCAGCTGACTAGACCTGGCCAGGAGAAAAAAACGAGCAGAGATGAGAACTAGAGAGTGGAACATGGCGAGAGGGGGAGCTCAAGAGAGCAATGAGAAGGAGGTGGGGAGGCAAGAGCATGAGGAAGGGAGAGAGGGAGGCCGAGGGTTGCAGCCATTAAGTAGCAGGATTATAAAGAGAATGAGTCTCTGGAAGGACCTAATCCCCCCTTGGAGGGCGCTAATCTCTTGAGTTGGGTTCTTTTTTTTTTTTTTTTTCATTCAAAATAGATTCTTCTCTCATACAATACACCCTAACCACAGTTTCTCTTCCCACCACGCCTACCATCTACCCCACTCCCTTCTGGATCCACTCCCCGTCAGCATCCCTTCATAAAAGAGCAGGCCTCCGAGAGACAACAACCGATTATACACGCAAAAAGAAAATACCGTAAGACAAGGTAAAAGCCCCCAAATGAGTCTAGGCAAGGCAACCCAAAAGGAAAAAAAATGTTCTAAGCACAGCCCAAAGTGTCGGAGACACACCCACTCCCACAGTTAGGAGTCCCACAAGAACAGCAAACTACTAGCCACTAGCCACAACACAGATGCCGAGGACCTGGTACAGATCCCTGTAGGTTCCGTGCTTGCTTCAGTCTCTGTAAACCATGTGTCCTGCTTAGTTGATTTGGTGCGTCATGTTCGCCTGGTGTCCTCTATCCCCTCTGACTCCCACAATCTTCCCACAATCTCTTCCATGGGATTCCCAGAGCTCCCGTGGCGGCCTCCAGTGTAGACTCTCTCTCCACATAGTCTTACTGTGTGGGTCTCTGCATTTGCTCCGGTCTGGAGGAAGCCTCTCTGATGAAACCGGACAACAAGGCACCGATCTCTGAGCATAGTAAAATATCGTTAAGAATCACTGACTTTTTTTTTTTTTTTTAAAGACTAGGCTTTGGTTCTACTCTAGATCTCTGGACCATTCGGTCTCCATTTCTTGGCATTCCAAATAGTGTTGGGCATGGGTGCCCTCTTACGGAGCAAGCCAGCCTCAAGTTAAATCGGACATCGCTTTCTACTCTCACAAGTTCAGTACCGCCATTGCCCCAGCACATCTTGCAAGCAGGACACATTGTAGGTCAAAGGTTTTGTGGCCGGGTGGGCTTATTTAAGGTATCGGATGAGACAGGGTCTCACTCCATAATTCTGGCTGTCTTAGATCTCGCTATGTAGACCAAGTTGGCGGGCGATTCACAGAGATTCACCTACCTCTGTCACAGAAGTGCCTGGATTAAAGGCATGCACCACCCTGTCTTGTTGGAGTGTTGTTTTTGTACACTGTATGAGGATGTGTCTCTGTCCTTCCTTGCCTGCCTAAGGCACCTTCTGATTGGTTAAAATAAAAAGCCTATGGCCTATAGCAAAAGCCAGACAAAGAATAGTAAGGTGGGACTTCCGGACGGAGAGAGGAACTCTGGGAAAGAGAGACGCGCGGGAGATTTGCTACTGAGATGTGAAGGAAGTTGGATCAATGAAACTGAGGAGGTAACTAGCCACACGGTAGAGCTTAGTATAAATGGGATAATGGAGTTACGAGGTAGATGGGAACAAGCCTAAGCTAAGACCAAAAGTATTGTAAGTAAATATAAGCCTCTATGTCATTATTTGGGAACTGAGGTGGACCTATAGAAAGACCCATTTGGTGCTCAACGTGCGGAAGAAAATTCAAGCTTAGCCTGAGGAAAGTCCTGGGTGGAAGGCGGTTTCCTAGCCAGAGCAGGGAAGAGGCAGGAGACTGCCGGAGGCTGAGTGCTCGACTTCTTTAAGAAGCCCTTGCTGAGCAGAAAAACCAGATCCACTATCAGAGCCTCAGGGCAGCCTCAGAGTCTCCCAAGGACTGCATGGTTCTGGAGAAGGGTCAAGCAAACTTTAGAGAGACCTAGGTGACTGAAAGACACACGGGAGCCAGGCCACTTTGGGTGCATGTACATACTTAGCCACACAAAGCATTCCACAGCGACCACCCACCCCATCCCCAGGGCACAGCTGCATGTGCAAGCTCTCCATGTGGCGGGGCAGCCTGCGCCTTGCCCAGAGCTGGAACAGCAGAGAGGCTGAAGTCAGCCCACACTACTCCAGTGAGAGTCTTGGTGCGAACAGAGGTCAGAGGCAGCAGCCCCGGGGCCCATGCATGTGGCCCCAGGACAGGCAGGCTATAGACCACAGTATATCACCCCATCCTACACAGTCTGAACTACTGGAAAAGTGAGCTCATCAGGTCCCTGCACTCCAAAGCACAGAAGCCTCGACTTCTCCAGGAGACCACCGGCTGAGCTGAATAGTGGGTCTACCTATTCCCGGTGAGCCCAAGGGCTGGGCGCGGCCAACGGCCAGCTTGACTAGCTAGCCGAATGTCTGGAACAGGGCTACCCGCAGTGGGAAGTGCAAGCTGAACAGCTCAACAGAGACTAGCGCAGAAGATACCTAAGCCCTGACAGGAGCCTTTGAACGGGTTAAAATATGTTTGGAATTATGCTCCAGTGCTCAAGAAAGAAAAGGAAAAAGTAGTTTAAAATTACTAAAATAAAGTCCCTTTAGGAAGGAAAGAGTTAAGAGATTGAAAAAGAAAAAAAAATCCTATGTTAAAAAAAAAATCAAAAACGCAACAACACGGGGCATCTGGATTCCACATAATTTTGTTACAATTATCAGCATACAAATAATTATACTTCCGGTAAGGATTGCAATTTTAGACATCCCGTTTAAGAGAGGTGAGAATAAAGCAGGCACAGGGAAGGAGAAGACTGGAAAATGAAATTCTGGAACAGAGGCAAAAGGAATAAATGACATCAGTCCAATCCAAAGCCTGGAGTCACCTTGTGGCGAGTTACACAGTGGCAGCTCATCCAGTTCCTAGAGAAGGAGACGTATGCTGGGCTAAGAATACAGACCTGTTTAATGACGCTACCTTCGGGCAGTGCAGTGCTACAGACTATATATATTTTTTGTAGAGTTTGGAGAATTAAAATATGAACACACATTAATGCATCATACAATTGATCTGTACTCAGGATTTCAATATGTGCTTGTCTTAAATTCTGAGGGGAATGGCTAAGAGATTGCACGTTTGTTAGAGATGGTGGCCATCTTGGAAATGCCTTTACAATTGAAAGCTGAGGATGCCCCAGCATACGTTAGAGTGCAGCCATATTTTAGACATTATTACACAGAATGCGTTACAAATAGATCTTACCGTCCTACAGGTCAGGCGGTTATGAAAGGATCTAGCTATGCTTCAAAGAGCATGTACATTCGACAGAAGAGGGACATGGGATCTTAGGCCCATGTGGTGGTTTGAATGAAAATGGCCTCCATAGACTCATAAGGATTGATAGTATTGGGAGGTGTGGCCTTGTTGGAGTAGGTTTGGCCTTAGAGGAAGTATGTCACTCAGGTACTAGCTTTTGGGTTTCTGATGCTCAAGTCAGGCCTAATATCCCTTTTCCTGTGACTGGGGATCCAGATGCGGAACTTTCAGCCTCCTCTCTAGCACCGTGGCTGCCTGCATGCCATGGTCCCCGTTATAACGATAATGGACTAAACCTCTGAACTGTAATCCAGCTCAAATTAAATGTTTTCCTTTTTAAGAGTTGCCACTGTCATGGTGTCTCTTCCTAGCAATAAAACCCTCACTAAGACAAACGGATGAACCTTTCTTCCCCTCCACAGTGCTTACCAGGAGCATGCCCATTGCCACATTAAGGTAACACGCAGAACTGGTGATAAGAGATATGGAGTTTGATGAAACCTGGTCTTAGGCTTTTGAACAGGTTTGTGGCAGGAATGTGGAAGACTTTGCAGGTTCATGTTAGAGACACCGGTGAATGCCATTAATGCCTTTATATATACGCATTACTTTTTATGTGCATTGGTGTTTTGCCTGTGTGTATGTTTGTAGAGGGTGGACAGTTGTGAACCACTGTGTGGGTGCTGGGAATTAAACCCAGGTCCTTTGGAGGAGTAGTCGGTTCTCTTAACCAGTGAGGCATCTCCCCGGCCCCCATCATTAATGTCTTAATGGGACATTCTGGTAAGGGTTCAGAAAACCGTAATTCCAGTAGCCATGTAGACAGTAAGGGCTGTGCCAATGAGCCCTCAGATGGGAACCGAGACTCTATTAAAACTGGGAATAGAAGCCGTATTGCATTATGGCAAAGGGCTTGCATATATTTCTGTACCTGTCCTGAAACTTGGATGGAGGTTCCCAGTTCAAAAGCAATGAGGTTGCTGGACGAATTTTGAGGGCAACTTAGCCTTCCGGTTATAGCATGGTTACCACTGGCTACTTTAACCAGGTTCATAGTTAACCTTCAACTTGTAGCACAGTTACCATCGGTTACTAGTCAGGTTTACATTGAGAATTGTAAGTGAACAAGCAGAGCAGGACACGAGAGGCTTACGTTTTGGTCAGGAGACAGGAACAAGCACAGTTAAAGGTGCTGACTGCGCAGATGCAGACAGAGCGACAGGAGCTGTTAAAGATCAGGGACGTGAAGCAGACGCAGCAGAACTGTTTGCACTGGGACTGGAGCAGAGGGCCCTGAGGGCGCTCAGGAAGTGGCAAGGCCTCATCCATCCCAGGCTCCAGGATGTAACACTGGAAAGGCGAGCTGGTGAGGTGTCCGGCCGGCTTCACAGAGAATGTGTTGTTTTCAGTTGGTTGCTTGGTTTACTTTGCTCTCCCCCCGGCACGCATTGGATGCTGCAACCATGGTCCTAGGGGCCTGACTATTGCTTGAGATGGCAGCAGAACGTGGCATTGTCCACATGGTACTGATTTTCGGGCATACAGAATGCTGGGGTATGGGGTTATGGAGGCTGCCAGCAAGGCCTATGGAGCAAGAAACTCTGTAGCAGGAATGGATTCCTCGGTGAAAGCAAAGAAAGAAAATGGAACTAACAGTTCCCAGAAATGGAAAGATACGTGGATTTTTAAAAATGAAAACATGAACCATCATGAACATCCATGTACCACCAACGTAGGCTACATAGTAAGACCCCTTTCTCTTACACATATACAAAAGAGCTAAAATTATATATCTGTATAAGTATGTATATGATTTTGATGAAAATGTGTTCTAGTTCATTAGTAACTAATGAATTAAAATCATTACAAGTGCAGCTCTTGCAAAGGACCTGAGTTTATCTCCCAGCATCCACATCAAGTGGCTCACAACCATTGACGACTTCAGCTCCAGGGAATCTTCTGGCCTTTGTGGGCCATCTGCCCCCACACAATTATGTGCACATAGTTTTTTTTTTTTAAAACTAAATAAAAGTAAAAGTGTTGTCATTGTTTTCTAAGTAACAGTAGCTGAAATGGAAAAATGTCGGTCAGTTGGTAAGGAGCTGAGGTAATCATGGTAACACTTACATATTGGAATACTATACAGCAGATAAAGTGGACCGAAGGTATGCATGTGTTAACAGATATATTTGAAAATGTCATGAAAATGATACCAAAAGGCATGTGATGGAGAGAGAGAGAGTGAGAGAGAGAGAGAGAGAAAGAGAGAGAGTGTGTGTGTGTGTGTGAGAGAGAGAGAGAGAGAGAGAGAGAGTGAGTGAGAGTAAGAGAGTGAGTTCTGAAGCTTGTCTAAAAGTAGTAACGGAATCAAAACATCCCATAATTTCAGAAAATTGGAACTGGAAAAAAAATCCTTCAACTTTTCATTTATTTAGCTTCCTTACTTTAGAAGGCGGGAAAAGGGTAGAGCTAACTCAGGCTTGCCTTCCTTCCCCCTCCCCCTGCCCTCCCACCCCTCCCCTGCCTCTCCCCCTCCATCCCTTTCCCTTCCTTCCTTTCCCTCCTTGTCTGGCTCCTTATTCCCTTCCCTCCCTTCCTCATTCCTTCCATCTGTTTACCAGCTATTTAGCTAACAGTCTGGGTTAAGAATTTCATAGCTATTTTCTGTCCTGGATTTTGCACATAGCAGTTATCAACCACTTGTGGAACAGATGGGAACCCCACCCACCTCAGGACCTGTTCCTGCTCAGTGCACCCAGCTCCTTGCCACTTGCCCTGCAGCTGTGTAGACCGAGACCTGCACTTTTGGCTCTCATGACTGCCCTTTATTCCCTGACTACTGTGGGCTCTTCATCTCGTCATTTGGGAACTTCATGGAAACGCTCTTTCCTTGCCTCTGCTGCCAGAGAGGCTGTGGGTGTAGGTGGAGAGAGAAAGGAAGCTAGTGGCCAGGTCGTTTTAACATGCCTGCATGAAGCTGCCCGTACCCGTGCCTGCAGAGGACATCCAACGCAGCGTCTTGGCACCTGAAAAGCAGGGGGAAGGAGGTCCAGCTTCCAGCGGGTGACCATGGGCCTGCAGAAACCAGAGGAACTTGCTCATGGAAAGAAATACTGGACTGTTGGCCAAATCAAAAGCAGACTACCTATGCAGGTAGAAATGGCGGCAGCAGTTTCCACTGTCAGGGCCGCGGGTGGCCGAGATAGTGCAGTGCTTGATGAAGAAGGGGGGCCAGGCGCTTCCCCCTGGACAGAGGGAGAAGACAGGGCAGAATCCTGCTGAGAAACTTCCTGATTGTATTTTAAAGTGTCACAGAGACGTCATATCACTAATGTTTGCCATGTCCTCTCAGCCTGTGTTTAGAAAGGAACAAAATATTGACCTTAAATTCATTATCAGAACATTGAATAAAAGACCCAGCACAAATGTTAATACCTCATTGACACACAGAATGCAGAACTTGCTAGCGGAACAGAAAAAAAAGATGGCAAGACAGACTCACAACCAGGCTCTAACCCAACATAATTAAATCTTAGTCTACATGTTGTTTCTCCACCTACAAGCCATGTTCCATGTTTCTTCATGAGTCATTTCTATGGTGATTTGATTATGAAATGTCCACCATAGGCTTGAGAATTTTGAACACTTGAGTGCTTGACAGTAGCCTGATTTGGGAAGGTTGTGATGCCTTTAGGAGGGTGGGGCCTTGCTGGGGAAGTGGGCGGGGCCTTGACATCATAACCTAGTCTCACCTCCTCTTCGCTCTTGCTTCCTAACTGGCTTCTTGTTCTTTTAGCCACGCCTTACCTATCATGCTACATCGTTCCCTATGCTGTTTTCTCAGCAGTGAGGGAAGTGATAAGACACTGCACAGTTGTGGGAAGAGAATCCATAATGTAGGTGTCGTGTCCATTTCTCTCTTTGTTAAAAAACTGAGACTTAGGAACTCTTTTGGTTTGATCATGGGGATGCCCATTATCTTTGAGGATCCCAGAGGTGACATGAATTTAGGGAAGGAAAGTGAGGTGGCTCATGTACTCTTCTCTAGCTCCCGGGAAACCAGAGCACAGAACACATTCCAGTATTTGCTAGTTTGGATCTAGAATGTTCTCCAAAATCGTGTGCCAGGCTCTGGCAATTGGGAGGATGTGGAACCTTTAGAAGGTTGAGCCTAGTGGGAGGAAGTTTAGTCACTAAGGGATGTACTTGAGGATACTGGAACACGGTCCCTTCCTCTTTTCATTTTGGTTCCCAGGGGCCAGAGGTGAATTAGCTTCCCCTGCCATGCACTTCCAACAGGGTTCGCTGCTTCAACACAGGACCAACGGCAAGAGAACTGAGTAAACATGGACTGAAAACCCCATAGCTTGCAAAGTGAACCACCACATCGGCTTGCACATGAGCAAAATGAAGGGAGATGCACCTCTCCTCACCTGCACAGAAGTCGGTTCAAAATGGACCAAAGACCGGTATTTTTAAGATCTTAAAGACCCGATGTAAGACCTTAACTCTGACCTGCTATTGAAAATGAGGAAAACACTTTTCCATGCAACTATTGGCAAAGACTTTCTGAAAAGCTCTGTTAACAGCACAGGAAGTAGTTGGTAAAAGGAATTACATAAAATAAAACGCTGCACGGCAAAGAAAGCTTCAGCGACTAAAGAGACAGAGTGGGGAAAATCTTCGCTAATTATATATCAGAAATGGGCTGCGACCTGGATTCTATAAAGAATTCCAACAATCTTACAACCAAAAACCAAATAAAACCCCTGAATCATTCAGCCAGTAAATGGACAAATGCGTAGAGAACTACAAATGATGGGCTGGGAGACAGGCCAGTGACTGAGAGTGTTAGCCGCTCTGGCATGAGGGCCTGAGTTTGGCCATGTATAGTGCTCTGCGTGTCTGCATGTGATCCTGTAGCCTCAGCTCTGAGCAGGGGGAATGCGGCAGAAGCACTGGACCTTGCTGGCCCCAGAAAGCTATCAGTTCCGCGAGAGATCGTCTCAAGGGAAGAAAGTGGCCAATAATAAAAGGTGGCCTCTGCCCATGCATGTATGCACGTGTATACTCAGCTGCACACATATGTGTTTTATGCACGCATTCCACACTTCACATGTACACAAAGTTTTTAAAACATCATTTACAAACGACCAATGAATGCATGGAAACTGTTGAGCTTCCTCAGTCATCAGGGGGAATACAAATTAAACTGTGTTGAAGTTCCAGCTCATCCTGGACAGAATGGCAATCAGCCAGAAAAAAAAAAAAAAAGACAATACATTCTGGCCATGATGTGGAGAAAGACTACACACTGGACTTCATACGGGGCTGTAAACTGGGGGTGGCGGCCATTTTGGAAGTCAGTATTGCGGTTCCTCAAAAGACTGAAAATACAACTGTTAGAAGATCTAACTCTGTACCCAACTGGTTCTAACTCAGCAGACCATGGAGATATTTGAACAGCCGCACGTGTCGCTGCCTTCTTTGCCACAGCCAAGGTGTGGCTAGTCTAGATGTTTATCCACGGCCGAAAGGGTAACGAACATGTTAGGTATATATAGGGTGCCAGTTTATTCAGCAGGAGTTTGAGAAAGAGCGTAGTGGTAAGGGCACTAGAGCACTGGGTTCAACTCTCAGCATCCACATGTTGGTTCACAAGTCCCTTAATTCCAGTTCCAGGGGATCTGATGCCCTCTTCTGGCTTCTATGGGCACTGCATGCATGTGGTAGACAGACACAAATGCAGGCCAAACACTCACACTTGCTGTCTTAGAGCTACTATTACCGTGATGAAACACAATGACCAAAACAACTTGGGTAGGAAATAATTTATTTGACTAAAACTTACAGGTAATAGTCCATCATTTAGGGAAGTCAGGGTAGGAACCTAAAGGCAGGAGTTTTTGCAGAGACCTTGGAGGGGTGCTGCTTTCTGGCTTGCTTTCTTATAGCACCCAGGACCCCCAGCCCAGGGTGGCACCACTCACAGCGAGCTGGGCCTTCCCACATCACGGATTAAAAAACTGGCTATAGGTTTGCCTATAGCCTAATCCTATGGAGGTGACCTCTCAGTTGAGGTTCCGTCCCTCAGATGACTATCTATAGTTGACATAAAACTACCCAGAACACAGATAAAATAAAGATAAAGGAGAAAGGAATCCTCTCTCCTGCCATAGTGTAAGACACTACGTTAAGTGAAATAAGCCATATTCAAAGAAAAATAGTACATTTTTTCCATGATACAGAATCTTGACTTTATATGTGAGCAGATATGTGTATATCTGGGGGGTGGGGCTGGAGACATGGTTGGAGATTACAAGGGCATTTTGCTCTTACAGATGGTTTTCAGGACTACGTGGGTGGCCCATCACCCCCTGAAGCTCTGCGGACAGGGCGTCTGGTCCCACCCTCTTCCGGATTCTGATGCCCTGCTCTCATATGTACAGACACATATCATATAACAAAAAATAAGCGAATCTTAATAAAAAAGAAAGCATGCTGGAATATCTGTGGCGTGAGAGCAAAGAAAAGACGATTTGAGGGAGGAAAGAAGTCCTGTGAGAGAGGAGAGGGAAAGGGGGGGTGTCAATAAAGACTAACATGATCATGCATATTGTGAGGACACCATGATGAACCTACCACTTTGTATAACTTTAAAGAAATGTTTTTATTTGAAAATAAACACACAATCCTCCTTCCTCTCGTGTTGACTACCTCGTGTTGACTTCCTCTCGTGTTGACTACTACTTTGTCATAGCAGCAGAGAGATGACTAACAGTTTTAAGCCTGACTTACTGAACACAGATCTGCCGATAAGGAGGCTGATGGGCAGGCAGTGGCCCTGGTAAGAGTCCAGGTTGCCTGGAATCTTCTGTGATTTGGGCTGAGCTCTGGCCTCAGCGAGCATCTATTTAATTCCATGTACCTGAATCACCCAGGGGCCAATGACCCCTGTGACTCCCACTGCCTCAGAATAGGAAAAGGTTCATGCCAGGAGCCTGCCCAGTCAGTTCTCTTTGGGAGGCAGCGCTGGGTGGGTTGGCAAAGCCGGGCATTTCGAGGGCTAAAATTGCTTATTTTTTCTAACAATACTTCTTCAGTATCCTGTGGTCATTAACACCTACTATGTAGCAGGTGTGGAGGGGGAATGGGTAAAGTAAAGAAATTGATTACTCTGACTCCTCATTATTTTACTCAGAAGTCCCTCACTGATCAGCAAGCAGCTCAGAGTTCTGTTAACTCTTTTCGAGCCAGAGATAAAGGAAAAGAAAGTCATGTGTGCATAAAGAAAATCTTTTATGCAGGTTACGCAGGTAATATGAAACACACACACACACACACACACACACACACACACACACACTCATACACATACACTCTGGTTGGGCCTGACCACCTGTCTCATCAACTCCACAAGTGTTCATGCATACTTACAGACGCATACCTGTACTTACATATGCATATCCATTTGGTGGATGGAGTCACAAGCTCCCAGGAGCAAGCACCAATGCAGAAAACACCTCACTCCTTCTGGGTGAAAAAGAAGTTCCAACCTTTATTGCTTTACCTTTTTATTGCTGAAAGTAACAAAAGCCCCAACTCTCTCTTGGAGAGAGAAAGAAAGAGCCCCTCCCTACTGACTCCCTATTCTTTGTTCTTACATTGTTCGCAGGATAAATGGTCACATGCTATTTCAAGTATCTTTACATCCCGAAGGTTCATAGCAAGTTTAAAACGTAAGTTTAAATCATAAGTCAAATAAGGCGTTGCACCAGAAATGTTCACATGTGTTTCCATTAAGACTAGTGCATAACTAAGCATTCGTTACCTACTAGATCCATAAGTTCATTATAAGTTCAAAGCAATTTTTATATCACAAGCCAGCATGGTTTTGTCAAAAGGCAACTCATCTGCCTTGTGTCTCATTAGTTTTGATGTCAATATTTCATCTTCTGTCCTTGCACCTAAAATAAACTGTCTCTCCCCAGTTTGTGACCTTTAGCCATCAGATATTGGTTTCACAGATAGCCTAGAAGCAAAGTTTTCCCTGATTGTAAATTTGTTCCAAGCCTGCTTTCTATCCTAGTGTACTTAGCCCATAACACATGAAGGTTTACAGAGCCCTGTTTGCAACTTTCATACCAT
Organism: Rattus norvegicus; assembly: GCF_021556685.1. NCBI lineage: Eukaryota > Metazoa > Chordata > Mammalia > Rodentia > Muridae > Rattus > Rattus norvegicus. Next base: position 41,413,445 of record NC_141543.1, on the reverse strand, counting down.
AGAGGGCTCAAAATTACCTGTATAAATTAGGAATTCTATAGCATTATTATTAGGAATTATGAAATCATCAATTTATCTACATAGCATCACTACATGATAGTAGATCTTCGTTGATCTGCAGAAAAATCTGCCCAGTGGGTAGGCTGACGCTCAAGAATCATTAGACTATGTGATAATGACAGGAAAGGCATATCAACAACACGAATCAATCCTGAGTTGAGATCTCCGAAGACCCTGTGGTTCAGAGTTTACCCATTGCAGCCATACAAAACCACGGGCCGCCTCCAGAAAAGTCACTTCTTAGTTTCAGCCTCTCCTAGGTGGCTCCTGAAAGGTTCACATGAAGGCAGAAATGTGCTTAGAAGAAACTTGACATAACTTTGGAGCTGATAAAGTCAGGAACTTCAGAGACCTTTGGATTGTTCTGGAGATACTGATAGATTCTGACTCTTCTTATCCCTGCGCCAGCATCTCTAGGTTCAACTAACTGTGGGTTAAAAGTATTTGAAAAACAAAATACCACCTGTCTTAAATATGCACACACACTTTGCTATCATTATTCCCTAAAAAGCACAACACACCCACTATTTGCTTACTGTGTTCAGCATTGAAAGGGATTCAGAGCTGATTAAAGTATGTGAGAGCATTGCATAGGTTTTATGCAAAAATAAACAGTTCTATATGGGGCTGAACACCTGTGGGGTTGGGTGTCAGAGTGGTTCCTGAATTCCAAAGGGTACCTGCACTCTTTAGAAGGAGCATAAACCTCAGAGTCAGCATTTCCTGTTCTAAGAGTTGATCTCTGGAAACACTCATATAGGGTGAAGTTACCTGGTAGCTTTGGATGACACTACATGATGGCCTTGAGACCTAGAAATGGAGATAGACGTGCCATCCTGAAGCCTGAGAGAGGGAGTTTGGAGGCTGAAGGGTGAGGGATCAAGGATAACATTAAGAAAATGTTAAGCGGGGTTGGGGATTTAGCTCAGTGGTAGAGTGCTTGCCTAGCAAACACAAGGCCCTGGGTTCGGTCCCCAGCTCTGAAAAAAAAAAAACTTTAAAAAAGAGAATGTTAAGCTTGAGATGCTTCCAAAACACCCAGTGAGGGAACCAAACCCATACTTGGATGGTTTGAAAGTTGGAGGTCAGGGACATCTAACTGAAGGAGTGAATTAGCAAGTCTTCAGCAGGTGCATGGCCTTTCAAACCAAGGGTATAAACTTTAGGAAAAATAAACTCTATCATGGGTTGATGTGGGAACATGGGAAGGGTGACCCAGTGATGAAGTCTGATTACACGTGTTTGCTGGGATAGGAAGAAAACCACGGCATTTGTTAAATCATGGACGAGTGCAGCAAGAAGACAGATTGGAGGAAAGGGAGTGGGCAGCTGTGTTTCACCTTAGAGATGGCTACCTTGAATTAAATCAGGTTCGAGAACACAGAGGTCAGGCATAACATTGACAGAGGAACTTTAGAGAAATGGAGAAGCCATTGACCAGACATGGAACTGGAGAGGAGACAGAGAGACTGGGAAGTTTGCGCAGGAGGGGCGATGGCAGCATGCTCCAGGCGAGTCTGGAGAACTTTCCTGAGACAGCGTGGAGCTGGGTAGGAGGTTTGCAGGGCTGGGACAAACGTAGACAGACTTCGTTTTAAATGGAAGCCTCCACACTGTTGCTATGTAACTAACAATCACTCTGTAGAGAAGACACTGATGGTGGACTAAAAAGAGACATAAATGGACTCGGCAAACGCTTCCTGCTTATCCTTTAGCAGCCATCTTCATGGGTGCAAACCAGAGCATCAATGGCCCTGGTGTAGCTGCCACTCGCAGGGGGCTGACATTCTGAGGGGTAAATTTTCAGGGAGCAGAAAGCTTGTGGTGTGACAAGACAGGCAGGGACGTGAGAGTTTCTGTATGAGGGGATAGAATTGTCCCTTGGTGGCACCTATTTTCTCAACCGTGTATAAAGCAGGACACTATTCATATTTGTAGGGGATGGGAAGGAAAAGTATGAGGTTCTGACTGGAAAGAGACTCGTAATGGAAATGCCTGAGTAACTAGGTCACGTCCATTGGAGATTTGCGATCATGAACTTGAACTGAGGTCACTCGTCCAACCATGTGACTTTCTCCCGTGGTGGTCAATTAGCTCAAGTCCAACCAGGGGCACTTTCCCCAAGATCGCCCCCTCCACCAAAGGCCCGATAAGCCATGGACCAAGAGACCAGGGGCTGAAAACTCTGAGGCTGTAAGTCAAGATCAATCTCTATACCTTTCAAAGTTTCTTTTTTTTTTTTTCCTTTTTTCTTTTTTTTTTGGAGCTGGGGACTGAATTCAGGGCCTTGTGGTTGCTAGGCAAGCGCTCTACCACTGAGCTAAATCCCCAACCCCCCTTTTGAAGTTTCTTACCTCAGACATTTTGTCAGTGAGCAGAAACTGTTGAAAATCTTTTAGATCAGAGTCTTAAATTATGATAAAATTAGAAATGTGTCCTTTACATGAAAAAATTGACGCTTAAGTGAGAGTGACTGTGTGCATGCTTATGTGCATGAAGTACACATGTGTATGCATACATGTATGTACAGACCAGGAGTCGGTGCTGAGTGTCTCTCCTCTGACTCCACCCGCCTCGTTTTCTGAGACACGGTGTCTCACTAGACTGGAACTCCTGGACTAGCCTAGTCTGGCTCTAGCAAGTTTCAGGGATCTACCTGTCTTTTAGTCCTTAGTCCTTTTAAAAACAACAAACAAACAAGAACATGTTGTGAGGGCTGAACACTGGTCTTCATGCTTGCAAGACAAGCGATTTGCCAACAGAGCCTTTCCCCTGGTCCCACAATGATGTTGGAAAATTATAAAAAAGGGCTGTCTTTTACCCCCACTAGATCTGGCACCACAGTGCCCCAAGATCTCTGGTGCACAGAAGCACACATCCCAACTCTGCCGCCACACACTCTCCCAGACTCAGTTCTCCACAAGAAAGAACACTCAAGACAATAACCCCTGATCCAACTGATAAGATAATTGCCCACCTAAGCATACAAAGCCCCGTACAATCCATCCCTTAAGAACATTCATAACAAACTGTAAATACACAGAGTGGAATCTTAGTGTCAGCCTCCATGTTCTCTCTGTGGCTTCTCCGGCTTCTCCCCCCAGTCTCTAGTCTCCTCCCGTTCCAGTCTCCTCCTCTTCCCTCAAACTTTTCTCCCGCCCATCCTTCCTTCTTGTCCAATGACAGGCCTCCTTCTATCTTGTACCTGCCTTACCTGTATGACATCATCCCACACCCCAACTCAGTGGCTTGTTGCCGTTTTTTTTTTAATGGGGTCTCACTCTGTATGTGTGGTTGGTTGACCTTCAGTGCTTATAACATCAGGAACTGAGAAGCAAGGCAGTGAGGGAGTCCACCAGGCAGTAGCCACACATGTGGATCCAGTAGTCAGAGTGGGTGAATACTGCACTGATGAGGGAGGGAGAGATGGATTCATCAGACGCGGTGACATCAGCCTATCAGAGCTCCTGGGAAAGGGCCACAGAGTTCAGGAGAACTGACAGGGAGAGGGGTAGTGGTGGGAGGATGCTTGAGAGGGGGGATGGTGATTATGACAGTGTCTATGATGAGGCAAGGCTGGAGCTGCTGGAAAAGGGAGCAGGATGAAATACAGCGTGGGCTAAATGGCACCACCTACAGCTCCTGTCTAGACCTTGGAACTGCGACTACGACCTTTACGTGGGGAAGGTATGTGCAGGTAGAATTAAGAAAAATCTGGAAACCCAGCAGCCTAATTGACAGGTGGCCTTCAGTTTGGATCCTGAATGTTCCTCACAAGCCTGTGTGTTGTAGGGCTTAATCTCCAGCCTGTGACGTCATCTAAAGGTGGTCAAGTCTTAGGAGGGTATGGTCAAAGGAATTTGGGTCACTAACTCAAAGGGCATGTTGGTGTCCCTGTTTGTCTGCCTGTCTGTCTGAGTCTTTCTCTTTGTTTCTCCCTCTGTCTCTTTGTCTGTCTGTCTGTCTGTCTGTCTGTCTGTCTGTCTGTCTGTGTGTTTGTGTCATCCCAGTTCCCATGATGTGAACAGGCTTCCTGCACATACTCCTTCACTACAAGCCAAAGTATTAGGTCAGTAAACATGAACTGAAGTTCCACTCCCTTTACTGTGATTCTCTCAGGTATTTGTCATGGTTATAGGAAGCTAGCTTACAGCTTCAAATTAAACCAGTTCAGAATCTGCCCCAAGCCCTGTCCCCCTTCAGTCTTTGTAGACACAGTATCACCATGTGTCCTCAGTTGGCCTTGAACTCATCAATTGTCTGTTTCACTTTCCTACGTGCTGATATCGTATCATCTTACTGCATATTAAAGCCCTTAGCATAGGAAGGTGAGAGGGCAAGGCCCATAAGAGAAGGCCCTGAAAAGACAGGTGTTCCTCAGCCACAGGCCAGATAGTGTGGATGAGATTTTCCCCAAGTCCCCAATGGGATTGCGAATGTCTCGACTTAAGCCTTCCAGCCTATACAACTGTGAGACCGCAGGTTTTTAAGCACCCCGTCTGAAGTAATTTTTTTATAGTAGTCCTCAAGAAACTAACTGGCTTCTTCACATGAGAGGAAATGTGTTAGCCAGACCAGCAAGATCGGCACTTTCTTGTTTTTAATACAGAGGCTGACTGAAGGGACTCTGGCTGGCCCGAGTGTGGCAAGCACGGCTCTGGCAAGGCCTTGCCCCTCTCCCCCATTCCCTCTACCTTGTGGGACAGGGGGGAGATGGCACATTGCATAAGCACTGGGAGGAAAACAGAGCAGGGGCTGAGCTGACAAAGTATTGTGTGATAGATGTTACCTAAGGAGATGACCTATGTCTACTCACCCCAGGTTGGAACCTGAGGTAGACACCATAGAAATACTTGCACCAAAATCTAACTTGATGAACCTGTGTGTGTTCTTTGGGAGTTATTAACAGAAATATTGGTGAGTGGTTACTTACAGGAACATGGGTGGCTCAAAAGCAGCCCATCACTGAAAAGCCCACCAGAACATGGGTAACGGCTACTGAGAATTGCAAACCTGGAGCCCTCTGCACCACTTGCAGGAAGCTGGACATGGCAGAGACTCCTTTCCTCGGTATGGCTGCCAATCACCTCCCCTAGCAGTTCTTTACAGCATCCACAGCCTGGAGAAAGATCCCGATGAAGCTGAGCTTAGGTTTCGTAGACATGTGAAACTTGTTTGCCTGCTGGGCCTCACAGACCTCAACTCCCTCCTAAAAGGAGTGTTTCTGTTCAGAGGAAATCTCCACACAAGGAGGCAGAGCTTGGGCCAGGAGTATGGTGGTCAGGCACTTTGGCCTCCTTGGGTCAGACATTGCATCTATTTCCAATGGCCACTGTCCTTGTCCAAGGCTAACATTTGAAAACAAATCCATCTCTTACAGTTTTTAGTAAAAGTCTATGTGTTCAATATCCCACCTTATTTTTAGAGTGGTTTCCACTTTAAAAGCTTCAATACTGCCTACTATGCATCAGGTTGAAGGTATCCTTTTTGTAACCTAAATGATGTATCTTCTCTTTTTAATGTGTTAATCTTTGAATGGTTGTGAGAGAGTTTTAAAGTTGCACAGTATGTCTATTGTTCCCAGGAAGAAAGGACTTACTCTGTATCTGAAAAGCCTTTCTCAGAATTCCTGGAAAGCAGGAGCCATTCGTATAAACACAAAGTTGGCTGGCTTGCCTCCTAATACGAGCATCTCTGCGATGGCGGCTAACCTTTCTTGGATAGCATTACTCCGAAGAGAAGCGGCAGAGCCGAGTGGGGGCTCCCATGCACAAACGAGTGTTTAAGTTAGAGTCTGTCCTTCTGAGGAAGCCCTTCAGTCTGTCCTTGTAAGAAAGTCCTTCAGTCTGTCCTTCTGGAGTATTTCTTTCTGAAGACTTGTTTCAACATACATTACCGTTTTACCTTTCAGAACAAGTCCTGGAATTTATGCACCCTCGGCCTGCCTTTGCCAACACGACGATGTCGGTGTGATGGGAGCTCTGTGCTGTGATGGTGGAACAAGCTTGAACCATTGTGTTAAATGATGGACAGGTCAGCATGGGTCTCTCCCACTGAGGAAGCCAGAGGATCAGTGACACCCACACAAAACCATGCTCCTGTTTTCCCTTCCAAGAACTCAGCAGGAATGAGTTTGAACAGATGCAAACTGATGTCCACCCATTTACTCATAGCATCCAAGATCCACTCTTCCATTTCTTAGGTGTCACCATTTCACGCAGTGTTGCTGGAGGATTTCGCTTTCTCTGGGATACTGGGAACCAAACTCATACCGGGCATGGGGGCCCTTCACATGCTAGGCAGCTGCTTCACCCTGAGGTACTCTGCCCTCCTGGGACTTTGTGACACACTAGCTTTTTAGTTTTTGCACTGTGCAACATTAACGTACTCATCAGAACAAAACGATGTTTGTATTGAGACCATGATGACTATTTTATTTTCTTTACATATATAGATGAACATGGGTTTCATATATATATGAATATACATATTACTTTTATGTATGTATAAATTTCTTTGATATATGGAGGAAATTTTTTTCATGTGTCATTTTAGAGAATATGCATTTTTTAAAAATGATTTTACTCTGTGCTGGGCCTAAAAATATGTGGATACTTACTATAATTTATTGCTTGTTTGGTAACTAGTTAAGATTCTTAAGGTAATGTGTTCCCTCTTTAAGGTCGGAGATCCCAGAAGCTAGTTTAGGGCCGTTCTTGCATTTAAGGTGATCACAGCGTCACCTTTCGCTTTGCCTCATTTTTTTCCTCAGCTGAATTCCTGTTCAGTGATTCTCATGGCTCCGTGGCGGTGACGCATCCAGATGGGAAAGCAGAAATGCGGTGCATGGGAAAGAGCTTTGGCATCTCACACACCGCGGACCAAGAATACACGGAAGGACTCATGAGGGCAAGGTGGATGACTGCCAGGTATGAGGTGCATCGCAGTGCGGAGCTGTTTTTAGTGAAAAAACAACTTGGAACCAGGCAGGCCTCCAGCATCACTCAGGATTGCTGTGGCCTCATGGCCTCTTGTCTTCCATAGGAATTTTAAGATTTTTGTATTTCTGTGAAGAACTGCAGTTTGATTGGAGTTGCATTGAATCTACAGATTGATTGCCTTTGGTGGGACAGCCAATGTCATAATACTGATCCTTCCAGTTCAAGAGCATCTTTCCATCGTCAGTGTCTTCAATTTATTTCTTTAGTGTCTTAAAGATTTCTTTTATATCTTTGGTTAAGTTTAATTAAAAGTTGCTTGCGACAATGCGCGCTCCCGAGGAAGGGAGGTGTAGGCCGGGATGGGTGGTGGGAGGGCTGGGTGTTGGCGCGTGGCTTGCGGGATCATAGTGGCTGAGGGCGCCCTGGGCTGCAGGGCTGACCCCTGTTGGGCGCAGAGGGCTGAGGAGGCATCGCCCCGGCCGCGGGACCCCCGGGAGCCGCAGCTTCAGGCTGGGTTGTTTCTTCACCAGACTAGGAACTCCTTGACAGAAGAAATCGTGTCTTGTTCATCTATGTATCCTCAGTGTCTGGCACAATTCCTGATACACAAGTCAAGGTGAATTTTGGGGCAAGGCCACTGCTTTACCAAGGTCTGACACTAGTGATAACCACAGTGGAAGGTTACAGTTAAAGGCAACAGTTTCTCATACCAAAGTAAAAAGAAAAAAAGAACTGGTTTGAAACAGCAATATATACTGAAGTCATTGTAGATGGAGAAATTAAGAAAACAGAAAGATCCAGTAGTTCTTCTAATCCAAAGTGGGACAGGTCCCTGATTGTAAATGAGACCCCACAGACCCTTGGAGTTTCCAGTTTGGAGTCATCACGCTTTAAAGGCAGACGCTCTATTGGGAAAAGCAACAGTGGACTTGAAACAAACACTGTTAACACACAACAGAAAACTAGAAAAAGTGAAAGAACAATTAAAACTTTTACATGCAAAACAAGAATGGAATAGTGCAAACTGGGGAACTGACAGGTTGCTACCAGACCCCAAAATATTCCAGCTCCAAAACCACTCACATCTGAGCCCACCAGTACACGGGTAACCATAACTGTCATATCGTTTGAGTGAAAATTAAAGAGGTTTATGTTAAAAAAATGTTGCTTATGTGTGTGTTTGTGTTTTTGTTTATTTGTTTTGTTGTTTTTGGCCCTGTAGATGGAATTGTTTCTCTCAGTTTCTTTTTTAGTTAGTTTGTGACAGGTATAGGAAGGTCAAATTGTTTCTATGTATTAATTTTGCATCCTACCACCTTACTGAGAATGCTTATTGGTTTTAATAGTTTTCTAGTGGACTCTTTAGGGCCTTTAATGTATAGACTTGTGTCATTGCAGATGGAGACTTCCTTCTTTGCTGTTTGTACCCCTGTGATTTGCCTTCCTTGTCTTCTTGCTTTAGTTAAGACTTCCAGTACTGTATGCATAAAGTCAGAGAAAGTAGGCGCCATTGCCTTGTTGGTGATTTTACTGGAGATGCTTGGCCTTCTGCATCAAATATAATATGGGCTGTAGTTTGTCATTTACAGTTTTTCTTTTTCTTTTTTTATGACTTGTGTTGAGATTCGTTGCTTCTATTCTGATATTTTTTAAATTATCTTTTTATTGAAAATAATTTCCCCTCCCCTATGTTCTTCCAGATCTTCACAACCTTCCTGCCTCCCAATTCTACGCCCTATCTTTCTCTTTCTTTAGAAACCAACCAATCCCAATCCCCTAAAAACAGAAACCATAATATACAAGCAAAGACCAGCAATGCATGCCCACTCCCGCAAGCTGAAGAAAGTAAGGCTTTTCCGTGAAGGGTTTTGTCGAGAGGCTTCTCTGTCTGTTGAGATGACGTCTGATTTCTCACTGTGAGTTCTGTACCTCAGTAAATGCTGTTTTAGACAAAGCTCATGGACTGCCGAGAGGAGTGCGCTTTCCACAGTGCTGTGTGGAATGTTCTGTGCCCGTTAGGCCCCGTTGACCCATGATGTCATTTAAGTCAGATGTTTGCATAGTTTACACCTGGATGACTTGTCACCTGATGGCACTGTTGTATTGAAATCTGCCACTTTGATTTCACTGGGGTTAACCTGTAACTTTTTCCCATAAGTAGTATTTCCTTTGCGAAAGGTGCACAAGGCTCGACGGGTTTAGATTAAAATCATATTTTCTTCCATCCTCTTGATGGATTGCTCCCTTAACCAGCATGAGTGACCTTTATTTCTCTTTTCTAGTTGTGGTTTCAAGTCCCTTTTGTCATATATGAAAATAGCAGCTGCTACTGGTCTTCTGGTTCCCTTTGTTCAGAATTCGTTTTTCTATGTTTTCACCCTAAAATAGTTCTTATCTTTTTTGATGAGGCAAGTTTCTAGGAAACAATAGACAGACCAGTCCTGCCCTTCCGTTCGTGATGTGGGTCTATATCTTTGGGGCAAGAAACTGAGAGCCTCGATATTTGGAGTTCTTGAAAGCTTTATGCTGTGTCCTGTCAGGTTGTCAACTGTACAGTGTTTAGTGGTTTCCTCTTCCACTCTTGCCTAAACATTACTGGTCCCAATGGTGTGTGTGAAAAAGATTATTAATATTCTGCATATATTAATTACAACAGATGTGTTGGTCTTTCTCCTTAGTCTGAAGAATTCCTTAAGTAGTGGCCATGGACTAATTAAGCCTGCTTTTCCCATGGGAGGTTTTCCTTTCTCCTTCAGTTAGCAGTGAAAGCTTTGGTGGGTAGAGTAACATAGGCTGGCAATTGTCTTTTAAAAACTTGCAACATATTATTCAGTGCCCTGCGGGCTTTCCCAGTTTCTGCTGAGAACCCTGCGGTTACTCTGATGGGCCTGACTTTCTACATGCCATGGTTACTCTTTCTCCTGCTGTACATCTATATGTGTGTCTATAGGTACATGCTCTTTGTGAGCGTTTGGTGAGTTGAAAACACAGTGAGGGGAAATTCTTTGCTCTTGTCTGTTTAGTGGTCTAAATGCATCCGTATCTGGAGAAGATACAGATGATGCATTCTTTGTCTGTTATTAAAAATGCTTTTAAAAGGAAATTCACTGCCTTCTTTTATACACATGATTTGATCTTTTCATGGTGTCCCAAATGAATACAGCCCAAACCTTATTCATTCATCTTTGTCCTTATTGGGACGCTCTTATTCTCCAACTTTGTCACGCTTACAGGTTGGTAGGACTTTACTCAGAAATTTTTGTATTTGACTTCTTACGATTTTCACTTTCTCATTTCTAGTAGTTCAGTTTATCTTCAGTGTTTCTACTGCCATAGAAACACTAAAGGTGTGTTCTCTTGAAGAGAACACTTGAACTCTTGAAGGTGTGTTCTCTTTGAAGAGCCTGTTTGCCTGTGTGAGGCCCTTAAGCCTAAAAGTCTTAGTTCTGTTGCCGAGGTTTCATCTAGACCCTGTTCACCACAGGCCGTCGCTAGAGGAGTCAGGCTGCCTGGCTTTTTGACATCGTTTGTGGTTGAGTTGAAGTCCTGCATCTGGAGCTAGTTTACAGGTTGAGTTTGTTTATTGTTTATCGCAGCAGAAAGTGAGTATTCACATGGTCACTGGGCACTGGACTGTTATCATTACCAGGGCAACAAGTAGGGCTGGAGCCTGCCTGCCAGCTGTGCAGTCCTCACCAAGACAGCAGGACTGGAAGTACAGCCCCCAGCTCTACTGTACTCAGCAGGGGAAAGGACAGGGCTGTGTGTCCCCCACCCATGCAGTCCTCTTGGTGACGGGTAGGGCTAGAGCCTCTCAAGTGCCCCACTGTCACTCGGTAATGGACAGGACTAGACCTATATAACTAAGTAACTAAGGAGAAAGGAAATGCTCCCACTGAAGTCATTCTTTTTAGAAAGCAGCTCCGTATGTCCATATTAGAAATTCAGCTCAAGATATTTTTGTCTTCCTTTTGGATCTTTCTTTAACTTGCGACTGAGGAAAATGCCAAATGTTTGTCTAGATACTAAAAATTTCAAGTCAGACTTATTCTAATTTCCTCGAGTCTTTAGTGAAGATTGGTTTTAGTATATTTATCTTCAAGAGGCATTTTCTTCCACACGCCACTTATTCACCTTACCTTAAGCATGTGGTTTTAGAACATAAATGAGAAAAAAAATGATTTAACTATTTTTCCAAAACTAAACTTTAAAAATGGCCATGTAAGATTATTTGGAGACAAAACATTTCTTAATCTGTAGAAATTCAAGAAACATTTTTTTTTGCAGTATTCTAAAAAGAAATGAAAACACCTTTGAGATAAGAAAGGAAGTAACCACCTATTTGAAAAAGGCACGCATACCTGTGGTCAGCGTTGGACAAATGAGAGTTTTTTTTTAATAATCTAGTTGAACTGTTTATATTTCCTGTGGATTTTGAAATTTTAATTTTTTTTTCGGGGCTGGGGACCGAACCCAGGACCTTGCGCTTCCTAAGCAAGCCCTCTACCACTGAGCCAAATCCCCAACCCCTGAAATTTTAATTTTAATTTCTAAACTAATGGTGAGCTGATACTGAACAAGTTACAGGAGACGTTGCCACCTGCCTGTACTGTCAGTTTCTGTAGCTGAACAATGACTACAGGACACAGACACAGAGCACTGCACTTAGGAACATTAACACCACCCATAGTTTTCATTGCTCAGAAAGAACAGTCTACACTGTCTCCTGTTTCCCCCGAGAATTCGATGTACATGTATGTGCAGAAGACAGTGAGCTGTCTGCCTTCTCCTCTGGGTGTGGGGAAGTAATGGTGTATGTGATTGAGAGAAGACAGTGGGTAATTTGTAAAAGGACAGCGGCGTGATTGTGACATGAGATGGCTGCTGCCGTTAGGAGCATTGGTGCAATATTCAGTATTACAGATTTTAAAAATTAATGTAAACTCATTAATATTAACCCAGAGCACTCAATGTTCTGTTGTGGAGCATCGTCCTCTGGTCAGAGCCTGGCCAGTGTCCCCCTGGGGCCTCTAATAAGCTGTAATTACTTGCAGGAGTCCTGCTTAAGACTGGGTCCATCAGTGTAGACAGTGGTGTGGGAGAAGCTCATAAGGTTCTGCCTGTTCTGGAAGGTCCAGATGCAAGTAACTGTTGCTAGGGAGATAAATATTTTCTGTGATAGCACAGCAGCTGGTAAGTCACTCACAGTTCTCTAAGCAACTCAAGTATACTCAGTATTTCGCTAAACTCGACTTGAGCTGGGTATTTTCTTTGGTCTGTTGTTGTTGCCCTATCTGGGATGAATTGACATTTGTTCGTGTCTCTGCAGGAACACAACACCTTCAAAAGATAATTTGGAAAAATGAATATTTTATCTAGTATATGGGTAACTTGACGACCACCTTTTTACCTTTATCACATGAAAAGTGTCAGGAGCCATTTTGTCTGCTTCTATGAAAATCGGCCTGCCAGGCAGGGTCAAGGCAAGTCAGGGTCTGCTGGCAGAGTTCCTGGCCTGCTGATGCGTGGGACAATAAGAGGAGATGCACTTGAAGCCCAAGGCAAGGGGCTGAAGAGTCTATTTATCTTGTTGGAAGGAATAGGGAGGCCTCCAAATGGGAACAGATATCCTATATATGTGAGCCATTGCTTCTGCTTGTGACTTTGCTTCTCATGGCACTGTACGGTATAAAAAGCCTACGAGAAATAGACTTGGGGCTGCAGTAGTCACTGGATGGCCCTCTCTAATTTCTGTGTCTTCTGTCTTTCCTATCATTAATCCTCACTTCCCCCTCAGAGGACTGTTTGACTCCTTCCTGCTGGCCTGTTGCATAAAAGATAAAAAAATTTCATGTACGCCCCATATGCAAACTAGAGTAGATTACTGAAAATTTTCGAAGTGGTAGTTTTTATTTGCTGGGATATCTGCTCTTGGCTCCACACAAGCCTGGAGCTGGTTCTTTGAGAAAATCAACAAGATAGATAAACCCTTAGCCAGACTAATCAGAGGTCACAGAGAGTGTATCCAAATTAACAAAATCAGAAATGAAAAGAAAGACATAACAACAGAACCTGAAGAAATTAAAAAAAAATCATCAGATCCTACTACAAAAACCTATATTTAACAAAACTGGAAAATCTGGAGGAAATGGATAATTTTTTAGACAGATACCAGGTATCAAAGTTAAATCAGGAACAAATAAACCATCTAAACAACCCCATAACTCCAAAAGAAATAGAGCAGTCATTAAGTCTCCCAACCAAAAAAGAGCCTAGGACCAGATGAGTTTAGTGCAGAAATTCTATTGGACCTTCATAGAAGACCTCATACCAATACTGTTCAAACTATTCCACAAAATAGAAACAGACGGAGCACTACCAAATTCCTTCTATGAAGCCACAATTACTCTTATACTGAACCCACACAAAGACCCAAGAAAGAGAACTTCAGACCAATTTCCCTTATGAATATTGACGCAAAAATACTCAATAAAATTCTTGCAAACCAGATCCAAGGACACATCAAAATGGCCATTCATCATGTAAGCTTCATACCAGGCATGCAAGGATGGTTTAATATATGAAAATCCATCAATGTAATCCACTATATAAACAAACTCAAAGATAATAATCAACATGATCATTTCATTAGATGCTGAGAAAACATTTGACAAAATTCAACACCCCTTCATGATAAAAGTCCTGGAAAGATCAGGAATTCAAGGCCCATATCTAAACATAGTAAAAGAAATATACAGCAAACCAGTAGCTAACATCAAACTAAATGGAGAGAAACTTGAAGCAATCCCACTAAAATCAGGGACTAGACAAGCTGCCCACTCTCTCCCTACTTATTCAATATAGTACTCAAAGTTCTAGCCAGAGAAATTAGACAATGAAAGGAGGTCAAAGGGATACAAATTGGAAGGGAAGAAATGAAAATATCACTATTTGTAGATGATATGATAGTGTACGTAAGTGACCCCAAAAGTTCCACCAGAGAACCACTTAACCTGATAAACAACTTCAGCAAAGTGTCGGGGTATAAAATTAACTCAAACAAATCAGTAGCCTTCCTCTACTCAAAGGATAAACAGTCTGAGAAAGAAATTAGGGAAATGACACACTTCACAATAGTCCCAAATAATATAAAATATCTTGGTGTGACTTTAACCAAGCAATTGAAAGATCTGTATGACAAGAACTTCAGGTCTCCGAAGAAAGAAATTGAGGAAGATCTCAGAAGATGGAAAGATCTCCCGTGCTCATGGATTGGCAGGATTAATATAGTAAATATGGCCGTTTTGCCAAAAACAATCTACAGATTCAATGCAATCCCCATCAAAATTCCAACTCAATTCTTTATAGAGATGGAAAGAGCAATTTGAAAATTCATTTGGAATAATGAAAAACTCAGGATAGCAAAAACTATACTCAACAATAAAAGAACTTCTGGGGGAATCACCATCTCTGACTTCAAGCAGTATTACAGAGCAATAGTCATAAAAACTGTATTGTATTGGTACAGAGACAGGCAGATAGATCAGTGGAACAGAATTGAAGACCCAGAAATGAACCCACACACCTATGGTCACTTGATCTTTGACAATGGAGCTAAAACCATCCAATGGAAGAAAGATAGCATTTTCCACAAATGGTGCTGGTTCAACTGGAGGTCAGCATGTAGAAGAATGCAAATCGATCCTTTTTATCACCATGTACAAAGCTTAAGTCCAAGTGGATCGAGGGCCTCCACATCAAACCAGATACACTCAAACTTATAGAAGAAAAAGTAGGGAAGAGTCTTGTACACGTGGGCACTGGGAAAAATTTCCTGAACAAAACACCAATGGCTTATGTTCTAAGATCAAGAATCAAGAAATGGGACCTCATAAAAGTGCAAAGCTTCTGTAAGGCAAAAGATATTGTCATTAGGACAAAACGGCAACCAACAGATTGGGAAAAGATCTTTACCAATCCCACTGATAGAGGGCTAATGTCCAAAATATACAAAGAACTCAAGAAGTTAGACTCCAGAGAGCCAAATAACCCTATTAAAATATGGGGTACAGAGCTAAAAAAAAATTCTCAGCTAAGGTAATGCAAATCAAAACAACCCTGAGATTTTACCTCATACCAGTTAGAATGGCTAAGATAAAAAACTCAGGTGACAGCAGATGCTGGCGACAATGTGGAGAAAGAGGAACACTCCTCCATTGTTGGTGGGATTGCAGATTGGTACAACCACTCTGGAAATCAGTCTGGAGGTTCCTCAGAAAATTGGACATTGCACTACCTGAGGACCCAGCTATACCTCTCTTGGGCATATACCCAAAAGATGCTCCAACATATAACAAAGACATATGCTCCACTATGTTCATAGCAACCTTATTTATAATAGCCAGAAGCTGGAAAGAACCCAGATGCCCTTCAACAGAGGAATCGGTTCAAAAAATGTGGTACATCTATACAATGGAGTACTACTCAGCTATCAAAAACAATGACTTCATTAAACTCATAGGCAAATGGAATTAACTAGAAAATATCATCCTGAGTGAGGTAACTCAATCACAGAAAAGCACACATGGTATGCACTCATTGATAAGTGGATATTAGCCAAAAAGCTCGAATTACCCAAGATGCAATCCACAGACCACAGGAAGCTCAAGAAGGACGACCAAAATGCGGATGCTCCCACTCCTTCTTAAAAGGGGAAAAAATATCCATAGGAGGGGATATGAAAGCAAAGTTAAGAGCAGCGACTCAAGGAATGGCCATTCAGAGCCTGCCCCACATGTGGCCCATATATATACAGCCACCAAAACTAGATAAGATTGATGTAGCTAAAAAATGCATGCTGAAAGGGACCGGATATAGATTTCTCCTGAGAGACACATCCAGATCATGTCTAATGCAGAGGTCAATGCTAGCAACAAACCACTGAACTGAGAACAGGACCCCCTTGGGGGGAATTAGAGGAAAGATTGAAAGAGCTGAAGGAGCTTGCAATCCCATAAGAACAACAATGCCAACCAATCAGAGCTTCCAGGGACTAAACCACTACCCAAAGACTATACATGGACTGACCCAGGGCTCCAACTGCCTATGTAGCAGAGAATAGCCTTGTTGGGGCACCAGTGGGAGGGGAAGCTCTTGGTCCTGCCAAAGTTGGACCCCAGTGCAGGAAAATATGGGGCGGCAGTAAGGGGGATGGAGGGGGGAATACTCATATGGGGGAGTGGGAGGGGATGGGCGCTTATGGACAGGAAACTGGGAAAGGAAATAACATTTGAAATGTAAGTAAAGAAATATATCTAATAAAAAAGGAAATAAATAAAAAAGTAAAACAAAAAACAAACAAAAAACTACTAATTTTTCTATTTTAAACATTTTTCAAAATGTCTAAAGCCAAATGGTAAATTGTTTTATTACGTTTGCCCTAGGATTGTCTTTCTCTTTACCTCTGTTTTCTAACTGAAGGCTGTAAGAGAGCTTTGGAGACCTTAGACTGTTAGATTTTTTTAATATAAGTTATAAACTAAAATAAGATGAACCAAGGAGGAAATGCTTTAAAAAGAGAAGTTTGATTAAGGTGCATTCCTGCATCGATTAAGAAAGCAGAGAGAAAGACAGTGTGTGTGTGTGCATGTGTGTGTGGTGTGTGTGTATTAAATAATTGAAACCGGCAGGTCTTTTTCAAGCACTGCAGCATTAACATGTGACTTACATTTTATCCTAGTTTGTCTGCGTTGCCCAGCAATGAGCCAAGTAGAAAAGAACCTGCAGAGAGTCGAGGAAGAAGGAGAGATGGCGATACTGAAGGGGCACTGAGAACCTGATGGGACTGGAGCAAGGAAGAGCCACATTGTCATCAAGTTAGGGTACAGAGGTGTTCCTTCGAAAAGGGAGTGAGAAAGCTGTCCTGCTTAGTTTCTACCGACTTCCCTTTGTTTATTTTTTCCCGTTTTCTTCTATATATTTTAGGTTATACACATAGTAGTGGGTTTCTTTGTGGCATTTGCATACACAGGTGTCATTAAATTCCATTCTCATTCATTCCCCTCCCAGCTTTCCTTGCCAACAAACATGATATCTGTTACTAGTTCCCGGTCAATAAATGGCCACTGACTAGTTTTTATCTGTCTTCCTACCTAGATTGTTTTATGTGAAAGATTTGAGACTGGGGGTCTGTATCAGTGTCCCTCAATTGATTAGACCTTTTGTTGCTGCAGGGCACCTCAGAGGGCTGACCATACATTTGGTAGAATAGCATTCTGTAGTGGACTCAACACTCAAACAAGACTTCCTATCGACATACTGAACTTTCCTTCCAGCCCGATGGAAGTGGGCAAGAAGTTATTGGAGCGGTTCAATGGCCCGAGCCTCAGGGCTAAGCTTGGAAATGCATTCTATTTTAGCCCCTAGATGTGAACTACTAGAAGGTAAAATTTGGGATATCATTTATCCTCACATTAATTTAATGAAAACAATGAAGAAGATAACTGATGCAGATATTGTAAGAGATTGTAAGAACCTGTAAGAGATTTCTACACTCTCAGTCTCAGAAATACTTTCTTACTTTAAACACAAGCTCAGTGTATGGTTCTCTTGGGAATATGGTAAAACAACCAAATGTCTGCATGCCAGACCACAGCATGGCTTGGTGGGCCGTGTGTGCCTGGTGGATGTTAGATGTTTGCAACACTGGGCCAGCTTGCCCTCCTGTGCTGCTGAAGGCCTTGGGGCCCTTTTCTGATCTGATCATCCAGCAGCTTTTGTGAGCTCTGTCAAGGCCACACTCGATGAACAGCTTCCCATACAAGTATTGGCTCCTCCCCTTCACAACCCTCCCCACCCAGAGCTTTCTAGATTACTGCTCTTTGCTTTCTTCATCTAATCTGCCCTTGAACTTTGTAGTTTCTGTCTGATAATTTGTTTTTATTACACATTTGCCTTTATTTAGTATATATATATATATATATACACATATATATAATTAAAAAATGTAGGTTAAATATTCCCACAGATTTAAAGATCCAGAGCAAAGCAATATCATTCAGTACTTAAGATACATATGTGTGCTTTGAGAAGGTCACTTTTTTGTTGTGTGTGTGCATGTTTATGTGTGCACATGTATGTGCATTTTGAGGCCAAAGGTCAGCATTGGCTGTCTTCCTCTATCACTATCTTATTTTCTGAGACAGAGTCTAACTTAGTTAGGGTTTTACTGCTGTGAACGGACACCATGACCAAGGCAGCTCTTATAAAGAACAACATTTAATTGGGGTTGGCTTACAGGTGCAGAGGTTCAGTCCATCATCAAGGCAGTAACATGGCAGCATCCAGGCAGGCATGGTGCAGTAGGAGCTGAGAATTCTACATCTTCATCTGAAGACTACAGGCAGAATACTGACTTCCAGGCAGTTAGGATCAGGGTCTTAAAGCTCACAATCACAATGACACTCCTACTCCAAGGCCACACCTACTCCAACAGGGACACATCTTCTAATAGTGCCACTCCCTGGGCCCAGCATATGCAAACCAGCCCAGAGTCTCTCACTAAATCTGGAGTTCACTGATGTGGGCTGGATTGGCTGTCCAGTGAGTCCCCTAGGTCCTCCTGACTCCATCTCCTCAGTGCTGCGTTACAGGCATCAGTATGGGTTTATGAAGTTCTGAGGGAAAACCCAGGGCCTTGAGCATGGTAAGTACACCATGAGCCAGGTGCCCACCCTTGTCATTATGTTTAACAAAGCAATAACCTAGTAAGTTAGTGAAATCTCCTAATAAGAATATACTTGTATTTTTCCACCTCAAATGTTACCCGTATTACAGAAGCTAAGGTACTAGAGACTCACAGATTGGCAAGGGTATGCATGAATTATTATGTAACAGGGGATGAACATATGTTGTGCATAGAGAAAGGAGCAGGTCACAAACAGAATTCAAATTGAGATGCCAAGTAAGTCAAGAAAACCCAGTAAACTCAGAGGAAGACAAGATTAGTCAACAGACCTTAAATCTGACTTGCTTCATTGCTTCAGTAACAGTGAGACAAAGATATGCTCAAGAGGGGCTTTTTTTTTAGTTACAGTTTGCATAAAACATGCAAAATTTTAGTCCAGAAGTAGTCATGTGTCTGTGGGTATCGAGGTATGGGTGAAGCATTGGGAGAATCAGGATGGGTTCCATGTTTATTACATGAGAGGCTGGAAAAAGCTGTGATAAACTCTTTTCACGGGTGCACCTGAAAGGTACTGATGCTCATATCCTATCATTGCTGACATGGTCACACATCTTTGCTTTTTACCCTATGTCATATCTCATATATTTGGCAAAGACATTCGTGTAATTGAAAAATAAGATACCAGTAACATAAATAGTCTATCACGCACAAAACATTAATATTTCAGGTCTTTATATGCTCAACTGTGCATGCTTAAACAGAACTTTGATTTTTTTCTGTCTGGGGCTTTCCTATGTCAGGAGAATTTAAACTAGAACTGTCTTATTTGTAATGCCCAATTTATATCCCAATTTTAGTAGAATTATCTTGTTCGAAAGTGTTTATGGAATTAAAACTATAGTCAAAATAGAACCAAAGAATAATCTGATTATTCTTTTGTTGTACATCTGATTTATTGTATGCTTTCTTGATCTTTCAATCAATAAATAATTTCATATGCTGTCAAGCCGTGTTTTAAGCACTATCCACAAGTGAGGCACGCTGGTGCACCCTGGTAACCCCAGCTTGAGAGGCATGAGCAGGAGACTCTAGACCCACAGCCCTACCCAGTCATGTTGAAAGATGCTGCACAAACACAAGTGGCCACAGAACCAATTTTCTGTAAGTAGAAAGGAGTCTGTAGTCACCAGCAACACTCCTATTTTTATGGAGAATTTAAACACGTATAACTTTCAGCAGAGAATTAGAAGGGAGTCGCTGCGTTTGCACTCCCTGTCCTTCAGAACCCCCAGTGAGTTCATGCACAGTGCCCACTCGTGCTCTGTCACTGAGAGATGAAGTCTGTGACAGGGCGTCTTCACACTTGGGCTCCACAGTGGTTTGTTCTACTACCTAGAAGCGCATAAGTAGGGCAATGTGGGTTTCTTTCCCCTCTCCTTTTTCCTCGGTTCTGCATCACGATGAGGAAGCAGCTGCGTGGGTTGGCGCTGAGCTCTTGGCGCAGTGAACTCGCGTGGATATTTCCCCGTGTGCTTCATCTTAGATTCATTCTCCTTCCTTCCTCAGTCAGACACAGGAGCACATCTTCTCTACTGTGTTTTTATACTGGGAAAAATTGCTCATTAAAAAGATGGGTTTCTAGAGAAACCCACCATATGTTTAAGAGGTGGTGCATTGGGCTTCACCATAGTGGCCCCTAACAGTGTCCCACATTTCCCCCATTTTTACATTACTTGAAAGGGTAAGTGAAAATGGCTTGTCTCATGATCTGTAATAACTCAGAGCCTTCACCTTGCTAGTAATTTATTTTTTAAATCTGCTCCTTTCTGGATATTGGGATTGGCCTGTCTCAAGATGAAAGCATTATGGGACTGAGCAGACCAAGCACAACCCATCTGCCCTGCCTGTCAGTAGAAAGCTGTCATGCTGCTGGCTGCAGTCACACCATCGGATTTACTATTCCTGTTGAGCATCAGAGCCTTCCTGCCTTCTCATCGGCCTCTCTCTTTCAAACATAGTAGTGACATTGTATGCATGATTGGTGGTGGGACATGAATGGTTATCATTCACCAAGATTCAGAATGAACCTTGAACTCCAAACATTGGGGACCAGTTCATGTTGTATTCTGAAAACCATTTTGGTGTGGTTGAACCTTTGATAAAATGAAGAATAATATACTGTACATTTATTACCAAGTTATATCAAGTAAATAAATTAGGTGGCACATTTTAGGTAAGCCAAAATGAGCTTTTCCTTATAATAAAGATTAACTGTAGATGGAAATTTTTTGATGCTATCATGACAATGTGTGTGCTCATTTTTGTATGTGTTTTGTATGTTCTCATGTGTCTGTTTTTGTATTTGTCTATTAATCATGTGGTTATGTCTCAGGGAGAACGTGGGTTTAAAGGTAGCATGTCACAGCTCTGTCTGGAAGGGGAATGTCGCCACCTTTGAGGGGTAGTGAGATGTGTTACTTTAATTAATTATGTTGCCATCTGTTAACATTGTTTCTGCCTTTGTGTGCCTTTTCCTTTCCCTAGACTTGTCAGATCAGGTACCAAGAGTTTTCAAGGCTCACCAGGAAAGCAGGTACATCATGACCAGTAAGGACATCACAGCAAAGGAAGTGGTTATCCAGGCCATCAGAGAACTTGATGTTACTATCACCCCAGAGTACTCCCTCTATGGGGTCTAGGTTATGTCAGAGGGAGTTATCAAATGACGATTCCCAGATCAGTTTTCCAAGCTTGCTGACAGAATACAACTGAATGGGTGTACAGTTTGTCTCACGAGAGTTCTTCCTGCTCCAAACCTGCATCCAAGTCAGAGAGACAACCTGCATGCTATCGCTGTTGCCTTGTTTTTTTTTGTTTTTTTACAGTGGTGAGACTTGAGCCTAAGGCCTTGCCAACCAAGCCCTCTCAAGGAAATCAGTAACACGAATAACTTGGTTCTTTTTTTTCCCTTCTAGTTTTCTTTAGAATATGTCATTGTTCTTGAGTTTTATGTGGCATGGGTCTAAACCATTGCTTTTAAACCTGTGTTTTCTACCTGGATTGGTAACCCCTTGGCGCTCTGTCACTTCTGTTCACAGCCTCAACCCTAATAAATACTTTTTTAGGGGGTCAGAGGTTGAGCACCCTCTGCATTTGCATTGATTGATGTGAAGGCCTGCAAATCTCCACCAAGCTGCAGCCCCATGATTCCCATTCATTATCAAAGAGAGTCTGGGTGTCAGACTAACCACAGTGGAGGACATTAGTCTGTACCTGTCAAGGGGCAGGGCATTTATTTTCTGTCCATCTTGTGAAGTATGCAAAACACCAGTCAGTAGAATTCTGTGTCTTTGTTCCTAAAGTTTCATTAAAGAAGGCACCTGCCTGCCAAAAGGGGATGGGAGAGCTACGGAGCAAAGTTGGGGTCCTATTTTCAGTGAGTTCTATACTTATAAGGGTCCCAATACTGTCCGTATTGACCAGTCATTAGGTCATGGCTTAGACTTAAATTCAAGAACAATGACATATTCCAAAGAAAATTAGAAGAAAAAACAAGTTATTTGTGTGACTAAATTCCCTGAGAGGGCTTGGTTGGCAAGGCCTCTGGTTCAAGTTTCACCACTGTACAAACAAAGCAACAGCAATAGCATGCGGGTTCCCTCTCTGTCTTGGATGCAGGCTTGGAGCAGGAAGAACTCTGGTGAGACAGACTATGTACCTTCCACTCCAAGATGCCTGCTTGCGAGTCTGACAAATTGGGGTGACACCTCCCACTTCCCTAGATGAGTTTCATGAAAATCTAGATATCTGAAAATTAAAACCTTGGGGCGGGAGAGTCGATTTAACAGTTAAGCATATTTGTTGGACTTGCAGAGGACCTGGGTTCTGTTTCACCCACGTGATGGACGGCAACCATGCAGTTCGAGGAGATCCTATGCCTCCTTATGACTTCCAAGAGTACTAGGCACACATGTGGTGCACATATGTGCATGCGACAAGACACTCACATCTAAAACAAACAAAAAAAACCTTAAAATTTGCTTTAAGATCAAATGGAGGAAAATAAATTGCTCCAGGTCTCCCCCTCCCAATAGTGTGTGTGTATGTGGGCATGCACATGTGTGATGTGTCTGTATGGACACACGTGATACAGTATATGGAGGTAAGAAGACTCAGATCTCTGAGTTTGCATGATAAATATCTTTGCCTGCTATGCCATTTTGCCAGCTCAGTTATTAACTCTCCTGGGCATTAAATAAGTAAACTTCATTTGAGCTTGTATAGACCCAGTAAATGTCAGATTCCCTCTTCACTGAGAAACGGAGTATTGACTTTGAGTTGATGTTTATTTAATCTGGTAAATAGCTCTCTTCTGCCTCCTTTGGCAAACAAGCTAAAAGTATTTCAGTGGTAGAAAAAAATGCAGAACTACAGAACTGGCACAAGAAATTTCCTATGGTTTGCTCAGTTCCACTTACCTGCTGAGCAGGTGACTGTCACCTGGTGGTACGTGAACTGATGACACTGAACTGGTGGCTTGGGGCAGTATCTGCACCACCTATGCTGGATGAAAAGAATTCTCACATCATTCTCTTAGTTTTCTCCCAACTCCACCCCACCCCCACCCCAGGAAAACAAGGAAACTGAACGGTCATTGTTTATCTTCCTGGACCTTGTCATAGTTTAAAAGACAATGAAAAAAATACACTCCTGGCTGTCATGGTATTCACCAGCAGCCCTTCCACATCTGTCTCTTGTATCTTCTTTCTGCCTTTCCTATAATTATTCTCACTCCGCCATCCATGGTTCTCATATTTCCTTTTGGTTGTCTTCTGAATATAAACTTAAAGATACTTCACATCAAGCTAAAAACCATTTCAGTTTAATTTATATATCCAGCCTTCTGGATTGAGGGGAAACTGTTCTATGCCCTTTGACCAAAACCTGTAGCTTTTTCTAGGTCTCAAAGGCATGAGGTGACTAACAGACACCTGTTAACTATATTTCTAAAGTATGGATTTCAATACAATGGTAAATACTAATGTAACATCCTTTCGTAAATTAAAGGTCACATAAGCTTTAGGGAATCAAGAGTCCTAAGACTTGGACCCACCTGTCACAGATTAAATAGACTCCAGATAAATATACTTGCCTGTTCTGATCCAATCCAGCAGGTGCCCCCAAATATAAACCATATAAATTAACATATATCATACACGTTAAACATTATGTACATTGAAGTATGATCTGCAACTAACATCCAGTCCATCATATTTGTCAATTAAAGTACCATCATTTCTAGCTTAGAGAGTTAAAATATTATCCCTGGATTATGTTTAGATTTTAGCCTATAACACCATCTTAAAACTGTCTTCTCTATAACCTCTCTCACTGCTAACAACTCGAGTTTGATTATGAAGCTCTAACTAGTTTTCAACCCTGTCAGAAATCTAAGAACAAATTAAATATTGCCTGAGTATATAGGAAGCACCACACATAGCTTCCAAAACATAAGCAATTGTAGAAACAGGTGACTACCTGGACAGCCCCTAATTTTCCATAATGCCGGAGCATCTGTCTTCAGCCTTCTGGCCCAAAACCATCTGGCAGACCTTCCATGAAGGAGTAAATATGAAGGATCAGCTTACCCGGTCTTGGCAGAGCTTAGTAGTTGACTATTCCAACTCTGTTTGTCCTTTTGGACAGTATATTGTCTGCAGATAATATAAGCAATTTCTGTCCAGTGGCTACCTTAGCACAATAAGCAGCGTTGCCTCAAGGTAAAGATGTCTGATTCTTCTTTGAAGGAGAGTGGGGAAGCTGTCAGGAGCAGACATGTCTCATGGCCATAACATCCTTAATAATGAAATAACATTAAATGTCATATTCTGTGAGTTTCTGATGGTTTTGAAGACTTAAGTATCTCTGAACTGTGAAACCTTAGCTATCCTTAGCCATTTCTATTTGAGAAAACTGAAAACACTTATTATAATTAAATCAGAGTCTAATATAACCATGAGTATGCTATCTGGCCCTTGTGTTGCTTAGTCATCTTAAAACAGTTTGTGAGGCAGCTATCAGAAGGACTGGGTCTAAGCTTCGTGTTCTTAAATGAGTTGCATAGGCACAATGCCTATCTAAGAGTAACAATATTTAAAGATTTTTTTTCTTTTTTCTTTTTTTCGGAGCTGAGGACTGAACCCAGGGCCTTGCGCTTGCTAGGCAAGCGCTCTACCACTGAGCTAAATCCCCAACCCCTTAAAAGATTTATTATGTACACAGCTTACTAACTTGTATGCATGCAGGCTAGAAGAGGGCACCAGATCTCATTACAGATGGTTGTGAGCCACCATGTGGTTGCTGGGACTTGAACTCACGACCTCTCCAAGAACAGTCAGTGCTCTTAACCAGCTGAGCCATCTCTCTAGCCCCAAGAATAACAATATTAATCTCAAACTTTATATCAATGTACAGATTCATACCAATGAAAACCTAAAATCTGTATCAATATAAACTCTGTACCAATCTAAGAAATGATAAATTCAATTTGTATTAACTATAAAGATCTCTATAAATTAAGGTTATGGCTACATGGTACTTTGTTCAAGCATAAAATTAGTTAAGGTAAATGTGACACTCGGTGTTTCCCCACCTAGTCTTTTATTAATTGGGAATGTTACTTTTGTTGGCTCTGATGAGTTCAATGTTTCTCATTGTAATTGTCTTTTGTCTAATTGTGTTTCTTCACTGTATGATGGTCAGTCTGTAATGGTAGTAAATCAACCAGCTTTTATTATGATTCCTGTAAATTTATCTGAACAGTGATTTTCTAAAAAAAGGTTTACAAATATTAGAAGAATTAGATCATACTCTGGCAAGGAACAAACATACAGTTGGGCTGATAATTGCTGCTGTTGTTGCTCTCATAACTCTTACAGCCAGTGCTGCTACTTCTGCATTAGCTTTAGCACAAGAGGTACAAACAGCTAGGTTTTCTAATCATTTTGCTGAAAATGTAACCAATGCCTGGACCATACGAGAAGACCTGGAGAGATGGCTAGAACAAAGAATTGACACATTCTATGATATAGTGCAGATCATGGGAGACAAGGTACAAGGAATGAATGTCTGCTGCCATTTGAAATGTCATAATCTATATCTCTGGATTTGTATAACTCTAAAATGTATAACAAGAGTCAGTATAACTGGACCAAAGTAAAAAAGCACCTTCAGGGTATATGACAGAATACTAATACTTCTTTAGATTTGTTTAGCCCTGCATAAGGAAGTTGTAAGGTTAAGAAATGCACAGCCTTTGGATTTTGATGCTGCTGGCATTGCAATGATATTCTGAAAAAGTTACAGGCTGCTTTTCTTTCATGGTCCTTGTTTACATCTCTCTTACTGGGCATAGCGGGGCTTTACTTTATGATCCTTTTTATGTCACGTCAATTATCTGCTCTTTTGAGGAAAATTATCAGAGTTTTTACAGATGTCAAAGCAGAGTTATATAAGTTCCAGCTCCAATGTCTTCTCTAGCAGAAGTTGGTAGTCAGTGACAAGATCATCATGAAAACCTTCTTAATCTAAGACAGGTTATAAATACAAGATTATTTGTGTGCCAGTGACAGGTAAGTGCTGTGTTTTAGGATGACAACCCAAGACAGACACAACTTTCTGTCCCATGGCTGATAAAGTGCCTCTTATAGATAAAAAAGACAGGCAAGATTCTCTAAGAGGTAGATCAACCCAAGACAGGACATGAATGCTAGGATTCATGTACTGATGACAAGTAAGGTCTATCCTTCCTGAGGAGACACCTAAGACAGACACAGTCTTCCTGTGCCAATAGCTGAGATAGCTTTGGCTTGTATAGATAAAAACGAGGACATGTGGGGAGCACCTCCAGAGTTACCTTTTGAAAACTTATTGTGATTAATCGTGAATGAGTCTGCTGACATCTGTTGTTTTTAAGACATGCATTGTTATACCCTGCCATGTTCCTCCACTTACACATACGACCTTGAGAGACTGTCCTAAGCTGAAGGAAATGGTTTTAGTCAGACATATATACTGTGTACCAGCATTAAAAGACACTGAGAAAATACACTTGCTCAATGGTTTGGTATTAACAAGCAGCCCTCCTATACCTGCCTCTTGAATCTTGTTTCTACCTTTACTATAATTATCCTCACTACCCCAGTCATGGTTCCTGGGTTGACTGACCAGCAGGCTCTGGCAAAGAAGGCAGACAGCTGCCAAGCTTTTGAATTATTTAAGACTTATTATAAATATAAAGGTTATGTGCACTTTTTATCTGAGAACTAAATCATCTAGGCAGGGTCGAAACCCCACATCGAGATTAAATAGTTTCAACAACATTTTGGCACCTCAATGTTGGTTATAAGTTCAATGTTCATAATGGTATTACAGATCCTCTGAGAAGTCAAAATAGAACAAGCATGAATAAAAAGGAGGCTACTAAATTAAATCAATCTATACTTTTGATGACTTTAAGTTGCTAGACTAAAGGCATACTATTTTGGGAGAGAGACCCTATATTTATGTTAACAGAGAAAAGAAAAGTCTTAAGACTACTTCCAAAATAATAAGGATCAGATTTGATAGAAGACTCCCTCCCTCAAGACCCTGACTACAGAAAAAAATTTAAAAAGATCAAACAAGACAGGTAACATGATTTAATGATCTCTCTACATGGGAACAGCCCTAAAATTGACAGAGACATAAAAATGCTGCTAACCAAAATATCAACTATACATAACCTACAAATCTTATTGAGTATAAAATCCTCAAAATTTATCATGCCATCCTTTCATATGACATAAATAAAGATTTACTACTATTTGGTTATTGATTAAACTAACATAAAAATCCATTGTCTTTCACAACCAAAAATCCTTAACTAATCTGTACACCTTACACATTCCATATAAATATAAAGTTTATAAAGCCTGTTTGGTTTTAAGGTTTATATATTATAAAATAAAACATCAAAACTACATCTCTAACAAGATTCACCCTCAAAAAAATACTGAAATGACCTGCTGTTCCAGCTCCCTGCTTGATCTTACATTAACTGATGCTTGCTTACTTCAAAAACAACTTCAAAAATGACTACTAATCCCAAATGACCTTGATTCATCCAGCCTTTCAGACTGTTCCAGTCAAGACTTCAGTTAAGCACTAAGCTTTCTCAACACATAAAAACTAAACAACAAATAATACCAGCTAACTTTATTTTGACTTTACATTTTTTTTAATTTCCCTTTAGGTTAAAATTTCTTTTCCCCAATTTAAGAACAACAGCAGCAGCAGCAACAACAACAACAACATATATATATATATATATATATATATATATATATATATATATTCATCTTTCCAGTCTCTTAAGTTGATGTAGATGGTTTTAGTCACTTTATAAATCATAAATACATTGTGATTCAAAACATAATGTACAAATAATTAAATTTTAGACAAAAAAGTAAATAAAATCTTAGACTTAGAGATTTCTAATTTCCTTTCCTCTTTCTTAAATAAGAAGGGGGTTAAAAAAGGAGACATAGTGATATTATAAGAAATTAAACAAAGGATGGATTACTAAATTTACTCTTAAAACATTTTATAGCTATAGTCTTATATTGGTAGAAATCTTTATATTTTGATGCAGAATTGACATATTTTCTTATATTAGTGAAGAATTTATGTATGAATACAGGTTTAAGGTTTTCATTGGTTTAAATCTATATTGATATGAAATTTAAAATTAATTTTGTTACTCTTAGATAAGCATTATGCCTATGCAACTCAAATTTAAGAATGCAAATCTTAGACCCAGTCGTTTTAATAGCTGCTATTACAAACCGTTTATGATAATTAATACAGATAAAAAGTCAGATAGTCGGCTCCCAAACCCCGTGGGAGAGAGACCTCACCGCCTGATCAGGTGGGCACTCCTGAGGCTGCAGAGCAGAGGAGACCACCAACACTGCCCACCCCTGCCCACATCCCTGGCCCAAGAGGCAACTGTATAAGGCCTCTGGGTTCCCGTAGGGGAGGGCCCAGGAGCAGCAGGACCCCTGCCTGAGACACCGCCGGAACCTGAAGGAAACAGACCGGATAAACAGTTCTCTGCACCCAAATCCCGTGGGAGGGAGAGCTGAACCTTCAGAGAGGCAGAGACGCCTGGGAAACCAGAAGAGACTGCACTCTGTGCACATCCAGACGCCAGAGGAAAACACCAAACGTCATCTGGAACCCTGGTGCACGGAGGCTCCCGGAAAGAGCGGCGCAGATCTTCCCGGTTGCTGCCGCCGAGGAGAGGACTTAGGCAGTACCCCACGAGCAAACTTGAGCCTTGGAACCACAGGTAGGACCAACTTTTCCCCTGCAAGAAACCTGCCTGGTGAACTCAAGACACAGGCCCACAGGAACAGCTGAAGACCTGTAGAGAGGAAAAACTACACGCCCGAACGCAGAACACTCTGTCCCCATAACTGGCTGAAAGAAAACAGGACAACAGGTCTACAGCACTCCTGACACACAGGCTTATAGGACAGTTTAGCCATGGTCAGAAATAGCAGAACAAAGTAACACTAGAGATAATCTGATGGCGAGAGGCAAGCACAGGAACCCAAGCAACAGAAACCAAGACTACATGGCATCATCGGAGCCCAATTCTCCCACCAAAATAAACATGGAATATCCAAACACACCAGAAAAGCAAGATCTAGTTTCAAAATCGTATTTGATCATGATGCTGGAGGACTTCAAGAAAGACGTGGAGAACTCCCTTAGAGAACAAGTAGGAGCCTACAGAGAGGAATCGCAAAAATGCCTGAAAGAATTCCAGGAAAACATAAATAAACAAGTAGAAACCCATAGAGAGGAGACACAAAAATCCCTGAAAGAATTCCAGGAAACACAATCAAACAGTTGAAGGAATTAAAAATGGAAATAGAAGCAATCAAGAAAGAACACATGGAAACAACCCTGGACATAGAAAATCAAAAGAAAAGACAAGGAGCTGTAGATACAAGCTTCACCAACAGAATACAAGAGATGGAAGAGAGAATCTCGGGAGCAGAAGATTCCATGGAGATCATTGACTCAACTGTCAAAGATAATGTAAAGCAGAAAGAGCTACTGGTCCAAAGCATATAGGAAATCCAGGACTCAATGAGAAGATCAAACCTAAGGATAATAGGTATAGAAGAGAGTGAAGACTCCCAGCTCAAAGGACCAGTAAATATCTTCAACAAAATCATAGAAGAAAACTTCCTTAACCTAAAAAAAGAGATACCCATAGGCTTAAAGAAGCCTACAGAACTCCAAATAGATTGGACCAGAAAAGAAACACCTCCCGTCACATAATAGTCAAAACACCAAATGCACAAAATAAAGAAAGAATATTAAAAGCAGTAAGGGAAAAAGGTCAAGTAACATATAGAGGCAGACCTATCAGAATCACACCAGACTTTTCGCCAGAAACTATGAAGGCCAGAAGATCCTGGACAGATGTCATACAGACCCTAAGAGAACACAAATGCCAGCCCAGGTTACTGTATCCTGCAAAACTCTCAATTAACATAGATGGAGAAACCAAGATATTCCATGACAAAACCAAATTTACACAATATCTTTCTACAAATCCAGCACTACAAAGGATAATAAAGGGTAAAGCCCAACATAAGGAGGCAAGCTATACCCTAGAAGAAGCAAGAAACTAATCATCTTGACAACAAAACAAAGAGAAGAAAAGCACACAAACATAACCTCACATCCAAATATGAATATAACAGGAAGCAATAATCACTATTCCTTAATATCTCTCAACATCAATGGCCTCAACTCCCCAATAAAAAGACATAGATTAACAAACTGGATACGCAATGAGGACCCTGCATTCTGCTGCCTACAGGAAACACACCTCAGAGACAAAGACAGACACTACCTCAGAGTGAAAGGCTGGAAAACAACTTTCCAAGCAAATGGTCAGAAGAAGCAAGCTGGAGTAGCCATTCTAATATCAAATAAAATCAATTTTCAATTAAAAGTCATCAAAAAAGATAAGGAAGGACACTTCATATTCATCAAAGGAAAAATCCACCAAGATGAACTCTCAATCCTCATCTTCGGTTGGTTTATATACAAGTGTGCAATTTCTAGGCTTGAAAGTAAAATGATGCTATCTGGTGCTGGATAGAGGAGCCTTATTTTTTATTATGGCAGCTTGCTATTTTTGTAACATGGTGATTCGGTTGAACACAATAAAGTACAGTAGTAACTGATCTCCCCTTCTTCCTGGATGAGTGAGGAGATGATTAAATGTTGATGTCAGCATCCTTGAGCATATTCAGATGAGCTTCTGCTTCTGTTGAAAAGGATGCTGTGTTTGATTGTGGTCCGAAGCTTTGAAGCACTACTTGGCATCTCCTTCCTTGGAGGTCTCACTGTTTAAACATAACAGATTTGATAGCTTGTTGGTAAGGTGAGGTCCAGCTTGTCTCCACTAGGTCATCTTCATGTGAATCCGGTGGTTATACGGTTTTGTTTTAGGGATATTTCATTTTTTTAATAACGGTTTTAGCTGACATTCATGGAGAGAATGAATCCTTAGAAGTGTGCCACTAGTGAAAGGAAATCCTGTCTAGAGTATGTTTCTTTACAAAGCTGTGTCACACCATCCTTTGGGCCCTCTGCTGGAAAAGTAGAATCAAGTCTCAAATAATGCCTTTTAAATTGTATCCTCTAGTATTATAGATGTAGGACAGTACTGTATCATACCTCTGTGGATGTAAAATAGCTTGTACCTGCTTTATGATACGTAGTAGTGACCGTGCTTTATCAGAGCTGTTTTTTTTTAAAGATTTATTCATTTATTATATATAAGTACACTGTAGCTGTCTTCAGATACACCAGAAGAGGGCATCGGATCTCTTTACAGATGGTTGTGAGCCACCATGTGGTTGCTGGGAATTGAACTCAGGACCTCTGGAAGAGTAGTCGGGTGCTCTTAGCCGCTGAGCCATCTCTCCAGCCCATCAGAGCTGTTTTTAATGATGTTGCTCAGAATGTTTTCTTTCCAGATGATGATTGAGAAGCTAATTTAAAAAAAAATGGTGCCAGGTACCACAAGAGTAACAGAACTGTGCTGTTTTCTCGGGTTTTGTTTTTTTACTTTTTCTTTTTTAATGGAGTGTGCTGGATGTCTCTACAGTTTTGTTCAGATGACTGCAGAACCTGGAAAAGCTGTTGCTGCTGTTGATGCATAACACACTGCTATTATTGGTCTTTTTATATAAATATAAATATATATATATACAGATATATAATTTGAATTTTTTGAAACTTTAGCTGTGCTGTCAACTTTGGAAAAAAGTATCCCCATTTACTGTGTTGAGTTGGCACTGTACAGAAATTAACAGCCATATTGGTCTAGAAATGTTGAACTTAAGTTTTTTCCATTTGTACAGGGGTAACACACTGTATTAAATATGTAAGGTCTTATCTACGTGGGTTTGATTACAAAAACTAATAAAGTATTCTCTAAATTTAAAAAAAAAAGAGA
This sequence comes from Rattus norvegicus, assembly GCF_021556685.1. NCBI lineage: Eukaryota > Metazoa > Chordata > Mammalia > Rodentia > Muridae > Rattus > Rattus norvegicus. The sequence continues at coordinate 41,381,167 of NC_141543.1, read as the reverse complement.
GACCATGTGAAAAAAAAAAAGTCAGATAGTCAAGCTCATGGTTACATTAGGTCCTAATTCAGTTAATTACAATAAAACACTTTCAAGGTTATCCAAATAAGTAGATAAAATAAACATTATTTAGCAATTCAATTATGATATACATATATATGTGATGGATAGATAGATAGGTAGGTAGGTGGATAGATAGATAGATAGATAGATAGATAGATAGGTGGCCTTCAATAGTGTCAGAGATCCACAAAATGACGTTTAATGTTATTTCATTATTAAAAGACCTCTGGACTACAAGACATGTCTGATCCTGACAGAACCTCCATTCCACTTCAAGGAAGGTGAGGAGCATCAATACCTCCAAGTGGAGTTGCTTCAGTTGAGACAAAGTAGCCACTGGGAAGAAATACCCTAATTGTATCTGCAGACAAAATGTTATCCAGAAAGGACAACAGGAAAGTTGGTTGCCAAGTTCTGCCAAGATAGAAAAAGAAAGTTCTTCATAATTCCTACTTCACAAAATATCTGTCAGGTATGCTGGGCCAGAAGCTGAAGATAGATGATCCAGCATTATAAAGAATATTGAGGACATCCAGGCAGTCAGCTGTCTCTGTCAATTGTTTAAATTTTGAAAGCTATGTTCCTACATACTCAAACATATATTTCTTAAGTCTTGGATGGAGTTAAAGACTAGTTATAATCTCACAATTAAACTTAAGCTGTTTAACATTAAAGAAGGTGTTCTAGATTTAAAAAGATAGTTTTCAGATAGTAATACAAGTTAAAATCAAACATAATTGAGGCACAAAATTATAAAGTCATTATATTATATAACAAAATTATAAAGTTAAGATAGATAAAATACTTTATCTAAATTGCTAAATGTAACACGCTAGATGTTATAAATATATATCAGACATTATAATTTACATAATTGTTACAAGTGTATTCAATTTATATCAGAGAGAAAAGAGCCTTTTATTGAACTAAAAGGGGAATTGTTGAGGTTTGGTCTTTTACTACCTATTGTAATGCTAAATGCAGACCCCAAGACCTGGTTGTCCCAGAGAGGAGAGAGTTCACACCTATACTTTGGCCCCAAGTTATTACTGATTGGTAAATAAAGACGCCAACAGCTAATAGTTGGGAAGAAGAGACATAGGTGGGGTTTAGGTTTCCCAGGATTGGGAGCCAGAGGGTTCATGAGGAGAAAGAAAGATAGGAGAAGGAAGGAGAAGCCACCAGGGTTAGGAGTAAAGAAAACATGGCCCTGTGGGTTGACCAATCGGAGTTAAGAGCAGCCCATATAAAACACAGTAAATAATAACAGGGTTCTCCATAAAATAGTAGATTCTAACAGGATAGAGGATAGACAGTTGCACAGCCTTTGTTTCATTTAAGACTTATTATAAATATAAAGGTTGTGCGTGGTTTTTATCCTAGACCTAATTCATCCAAGGTGGGGTAAAAACCCCAAGTTGAGATTAAATAATTTATACAACAATCATGTATCCTTTTTGACATTTGTTTGTAAAATGTGGACGGTTGATACCATATATGCCATACTGTACAGGTGGAAGTTAGAGGGCATCCTGTGAGAGTTGGGTCTCTCCTTCCCTATGGGTTTCAGCGATCGAGCTCCACTGTGTGCACGTCTGTATTTCTTTACTCCCGTGTTGATAAGTGTCTAGGGTGGGCCCATATCTTTGCTGTTGGGAAGAGTGCAGGAGTTAATGTGGATAGCATGGTGGTGTAGTTCAGTCATATGCTGGTGTTTGGTCAGTTTTGGAGGACCTTCCATAGGACCCCCTAGAGGCCGCTGGGCTTGTCCACCTGAGTCTACAAGGGTTCTTCTCCTCCAAGCCCATCCTTACTAGCACTTGTTTTCTTAGTGGTGGTCATTCTGACTAGGGTGAGATGGAATCTCAGTGTAGTTTTGATCTGCCTTTCCTTTATGGCGAGGGATATTGGAAGTTTTCATGTATTTATTGGCCATTTGCATTTCTTCTTTGGAGAACTATCTGTTCAACTCATTTGTCTTTTGTCTTTCATTTTTTTTTACATTATTTAATTTCTTGGGTTCTTTATATATTCTGAATGTGAATCCCTGTTGAATGACTAGATTGCAAAAACGGTCTTTCATTCTATAGGAAGAGCATCTTATTTAATAGTTCAGTCATCTGTCATGGCAGCATAAGGGGTCACATAGGGGACTGCACTCTTACTGACTTAAGCTTTAACAAATACAGAAGATGACCTCATTAACATACATCATTTGAACAAATTTTGCCATGTGATCAGTAAACGACAGAAATTCAGGCAAAATATATTTAAGTTATTTGCCTGAAGTAATTTTTTCCTATTTTGTAGGGCTAGAAATCAAACTGAGGTACATACCAGGCCTGAAGTTGGATTTCTACTTGATGATCACTACCTATGAAACTTAGGAGACAGAGGATACAGCTAATGCCTGAGCAATAAATAAATCTGGAATATTTTTCCATTAGCAGTACTCCGCTCATTGGTTCTCTGTGTACATATACAATAGAACAACTTTCCATACAACTGTTCTTGCTTCTGAATTTACGTAGGAAAAAAAAACCCAATTAGAACCAAAGTAAAGTTGCTGGTGAAGTTGGATTTGAAAACTTGTTCCCATTCCCAAGTCGGCAGAAGGCAGTGTGTCCCACCTGCATCCTCCTTCCTGAGTTGACAGAAGGCAGCGTGTCCCACCTGAGCTCTTGTTCCCTAGTCAACAGTAGGCAGTGGGTCTTACCTGAACTCTTGTCCCTGAGTTGACAGAAGGCAATGTGTCCCACCTGTGCTCTCACCTCCTGATCAGTGAGTGTTTTATTTGTGTTTGTGGGGAAAACAAAAATCTTCCCTTGGCATATTCTCCCTTTCCAGTTCTTGTGTTTATCTTATGGCAAGCAGGCCTGTATTCTCAGTCCACATACATTCCTGAATCCTCTGCTGTGTGCTGTCTCCTCCTCTGTGCTGAACAGTGCATATGGAAGACTGTCATTTTTCTTTTCATCTAGAAATACCCATTTAACTATATTTAACGTGAGGTAGGCGTTCCTGAATGTAAAGCTCTCTCCCATTTTCTCAAAGAAAGAGAATGTCTCTCAAAATATCTTCTAGGTTTATTTGAATTTATGACCCTTATAATGTGGATGAAATGTCACCTGTCATTCTAAGATACTAAGTTTAATGTATCTAAAGTTGCATTATGAAAAAATACTAATTTAAAGATATTATGTAGTTTTCTTCCCCCAAACTATTTCATGAAATTGTTTTGTCCTAAACAATTCCAACATCTTTTACCTTAATAAAAGCCATCACCTGCAAGGTGTGGTCATACACATCAGTAATCCCAGCATTCAGGAGGACTTTGTGTTTGCATCCTTCCTGGGATACATAAATCAATGTTAGGGATACTTAATGAAACACTGTTTCAAAAGTAAATAAATCCCTGCTAATACCACTTTGAAGCCCCAAGCATGGTTGTTAGCATGTAGCAGTTTTACTCTATCTACAGATACCGAAAGATAATGGAAGTCTTTTGGAAAGTGTGTGTGTGTGTGTGTGTGTGTGTGTGTGTGTGTGTGTGTGTGTGTGTGTGTATGTGTGTGTGTGTGTGTGTGTGTGTGAGAGAGAGAGAGAGAGAGAGAGAGAGAGAGAGAGAGAGAGAGAGAGAGAGAGAGAGAGAGACTGGCCCTGGAAATAGTTTCCAATCAAAACTGTTCATTCATAGTGAACTGGCTCAGTGTGTAAGGGTGTGCTTGCCACCAAACCTTATAATCTGAGTTTTATCTCTGGGACCAACTTCTTCAAGTTGTCCTCTACCCTCCATCCATGTGCCACCCACTCATACAAAACAAATGGGAGGTGGCTTGGAGGGTAAGGATGCTCATTACCAAATCTGATAAGTTCAGTCCCTGGAACCTACATAGTGGAGAAAAAGAACCAACTCCTGCAAGTTGTCCTCTGACCTCCATACGTACAACAAAGTATACACACACATACTAAATAATAAATGGTCAAAAGCCAAGTGCGTTTGTATATAGACACAAGCACACACACGCATCAATACATAGGGCTTATTTTCCTTTCTTTCCTTTTCTTTTTGACTTGGGGTCTCACTATGAAGACTAGTTTCAAACTAACTGAGATTCACCTGCCTCAGCCCTGCAAAAGCATGTGCCACCCAAACCCAGCTTAATAGAATGTTTTAAGGGGAAAAGTCCCACCTACTCATGTAGCATTACTGTAGTGGATACATTTATGTGTATTGTGTATGTTAACACTTCTATATTTAATCAGAGAACTGCTTTAGGAGTGGTTTTTTTTTAAAGTAGAATTACATTAAAACAGCATTGACAGGTTGTTAATAGGGCTCAGTTGGTGGAATGCCCGTCTAGCATGTATGAATTCATGGGTTCACTCCCAACACTATATAAGAGTTGGTTGCTGTTGCTGGTAATCCTAGCACTCAGGAAGTGGAGGCAGGAGAATCATGAGTGCTTGGAGGCAGGAGGACCAGAACTCAGCTATGCAGAGAGCTCCAGGCCAGCCTGAGATACGGGAGACCCTGTTAACAGATCCGTTAGGTCGATGACTATTAAAACCAGCCCTGACTCAAGATTATTTTAGTCTATTACTTTCCAGAAATGTCTTGAATGTTCAAAAGCAGCCTGAAAATGAGTTCATAAAGCATTTTAGCGTGACTTCCTTATTTCCCCTTATAACTATTTGAAATTCTTCGTGTTTTGAGTGGGGAGTATTTTGTGGTTTTTGTTTAAAAAAATTGTATGAGACCTGCCTGATTCAGAACTAATCTTGTAGACCAGCCTGGCCTCAGACTTGCAGCGATCCTCCTGCCTCTGACTCCTGAGTCCTGGATGAACAGTCTTGTGCCACAACTAATGGCAAACATTTTTTTTAATTTATTTAATACTTAATAATAATTCTTTGGTTTCCGGGCAAACATCCCCCTCCCCCCAATGGCAAACATTTTTAAATCTTATTTTTTATTCTTCTCTCATAAATTATGTTCCTGACAACAGTTTCAGGGAGATTTCCTTGCCTGCTGACACATGTAACAGTAGGAGGAGATACACTTGAGGCTCAAGGTGAGGATCTGAATTTCTATTAACCTTCCAGGAAGGAACAGTGAGGCCTCCGGAGTTCATGCTCGCTGCTGGTTGGGTGCAGGTGGTGCCAAAACAGAGACCCTGAGAGTTAGGGATCAAACGAAGGACACTGCAGGAAAAGTGAGCACTTGGAAACATTAGGGGAGATCGGAAAAAGGGAGCTCGGTGCAATGAGTATTTCTGGGAGTAAAAGACATAGGAAAACACAGATGAGGGAGCTCAGAAAAACGGAGGGAGCTTGGACGAGGAAAAAGTAAAGCTGGGAAATGGAAGCGACCATGCTCTTTGTACAAATGCTTAAGAATATGCTTCACACAGGGCTAAAGGAGGGCAAAGGAAGTTACATAATTGTTTAGAGTTTGTAGAGAAGCTTTGTCCTTGGTTTTCAGAGGAAGGCACAGTAAATTTAGTAACCTTGAAAAAGGTTGGAGAAAGGCTTCAAAACTATTACCATGTGTATGGACCAGGTAAAATACTTTTAAAACTTTTAGTTTTTGGATCTTGATTAGAGATAGTTTAGATCCTAATGTGAGGGAGAGAAAAGGGTTTCTGGGAAGCTGCCCCTGTCCAGGGACTCTTGGACAAAGGAGGAAGATGCAGAAATCACGCCTATGCACACAGAGCCAGCATTTGAGCTGCTGCCTTAGGAGAAAAAGGAAGAGACTCTAGACGCAGGAGAAGCCAAGCAGCTGGAAGAGGGAGCTGCTAGATGTCATAGGGAGGAAAGTTCATTGCCACTTGTTCCCTTGAACTTGAAATTCCTTCCAAGGACAAGTTAGTTATAGAGAAAGTTCAACAGCTCGCCTTCACCTCACCGTCTGTGCAACAACTGCAGGCTTGGCAAGCTCAAGAGGAGTGCTTGGGACTCCCCTCAAGTAGATTCCAAAGCTGGTTGCTAGTAAAACTCCAAAGTGTTTTAGGTGGACAAGACCCCGCCCCCTCCAGAGGCGGAGGCGGAGGCGGAGGCGGAGGCGGAGGCGGAGGCGGAGGCGGAGGCGGAGGCGGAGGCGGAGGCGGAGGCGGAGGCGGAGGCGGAGGCGGAGGCGGAGGCGGAGGCGGAGGCACCAGATAGAGCAGTAGTGAGAAAGGCATCTGGGAGACAGCCTTCGCAGAGGCTTTTATCTCTCTTACAAGGGACCTTGAGAGAGGCTACTAAGAGAGGAGACGATGTTCAGAGATTTCATCTTTCATTTCCAGTTATACAACGAATCGATCCTCAAGGTAACAGAGTCAGAGTTAATCAGCCTCTTCTGTTTAAACAGACAAAGGAGTTAAAATTTGCTTGTACATGGTATGGGCCGACTGGGGATTGGAAATAATTGACAAGGGCGTGCTTGTCAGAAGATTTTTTTCATTATGGAAATCAGAATCTGCTGAGCAGTGTCAAGACACTGCCCAGAACAATCGAGTACAGCAGATACACATTACTTTTGAGATGTTAGCAGGGAAGGGACAGTATCATAAGACCGCACAACAGTTAAATTTTGGTCTAGCTGTTTTATGCACAGGTTAACTCTGCAGCTAAGAGAGCCTGGTATAAGCTACTGTAGGACTTGACATGAGTCTTAACTACTAGGAGATTCCCGTGAATGAGACCAGAGATCGATACAAAAGCAAGAGGATAATTATTCCAGCAAACATCCGCCTACATCGCCAAGAGAGTTGACCCCAAACAATCCATTAGTACAGTTTTATACATTCCTTAAAGGGCGGGTTACAGCGATGGTGATTGGGCACACAAGCATTGGTGGGCTCAATTGACCATTAGGCTGCTGCAAACTAGGGTGGCAGCCCTGCTTGGAGGAAAGGGCTCCCTGGCATCCTGGAGACATTCCTGGAACTGCCCAGCTAAGATTGGGGCACTCCCTCCTGGGTGGGAGGGGCTGTTTGGCTCCCCGAGGCTGGTGGGAAAGTAATAGCCCCTTTTCCTTCATTTCTCTCTTTTCCTTGTGTTTCAATCATGAAATCACCCAGTTTCTTTGGCTGTGACAGCCTGGTTCTGGTGTTTGAGCACCATTACTTGCATTGTATTATGCTGTCTTTAACAAAGGATATAAGGCGATTTAAAATGCAGGGCCCAAAGGTCAGAAGCAAGAGCTTACTAGCATATGGCATGGTCCTGATCCAGTATTAATATAGGGACGAGGGCATGTTTGGGCTCTTCCACAGGATTCTGAAAGTGCCAGGTGGCTTCCAGAGCATTTGGTTTGCCATGTGGCAAAAGCTAGTAACCAGAACCATGATTCTGATGCTGATGCTGATGCTGATGCTGTTGCTGATGCTGATGCTGCTATTGCTGATGCTGATGCTGATGCTGTTGCTGATGCTGATGCTGCTATTGCTGATGCTGATGCTGATGCTGATGCTGATGTGCTCCTTCCTGATGTCAGCTTGAGGAAAGCTATCTTGGACCCATGTTCCTCACCCCACTGATCCTACATCCTTCTGTCTGGGAAGGACCAGAGATTATGGTGAGAGTGAATGATACATGTTTGCTGGAACAAAGAAGAATCCTCAAACTAGGATGACTGGCTAAACGGACTGTCTACAGGGCTTTGGTGGTCTAGCTGAGGATCACCACACTTGTTTCTGGAAACTTGCCGTGACCCTGGAGAGGTTGAGTCAACTAACACAGCTACCAGACAGAGATGGAGTACTGGGCTTCAGACTGATGTCAGTGGGAGATGTGCTTGCCTGTGTCTGCCTGCCCTATGTGTTGCTGGTAGGGAAAATTAACATCAATATCCATGGGTGTATCTTGATATGACTGTAATTTGACTAATTATGTATCTATCCGATCTTGTACAAAGAGTTTCTGTTATGTTACTTCTGGTGAAGGCCCTTCATCTGTTATACTTCTGGCCATTGTTTCAGATCCTTGGTAGGCTTGCAAGTGTTGGTTGAAATTCCGAAGGCTTTGAGTAGACCTAAGAGAATGATAGGGTTAATCATTTGTGGAATTCTTGCTGTAGTATCTATTGTAGCGACTGCTACTACAGTAGCTATAGCATAGTTTCAATCTGCTCAAATTGCTCATTCTGTTCATGATTTATCTAAGAACATTACCTTAGCCTTATCGTATATTGGAAGATGATATAAACAGTAAGCTAGGACAAATGATAAATGTGTTGTATGAAACAGTAGAGTATTTAGAAGACGTTCAAATGCTGAAGTTAAGATCACATTGGGAAGGTCATGTAGAATACACATAGGGTTGTCTTACTCCTGAGGTGTATAATGAAAGTCAATAAGGTTGGGGCCAGGTAGGTTTGCATCTCAAGGTGTTTTGCACGAAGCTAACATTCCCTTGGATCTTAGTTAGTTGCATCAGGAAATTTCGAATCTAAAAGATGCTAAACATCTGCAATTTGATGCTGCAAAAGCTGCCTCTGGATGTCAGAGCAATTAAAAACAAGCTCGCCTTCCTGGTCTTCATTTATTCATTTGGCCTTTGCAATACTTGCCTTGGGGTACTCTTACGGTTCTAGGATTATGCCTGTTACCACTTGTGATTTTGTGTGCTCTCAGTTCCTTTGTGAACATCTGTGAAGATCTTGAGCCTATTCGGCTCAAAAGAGTAACAGGTTACATCCCACACTGCAGAGGCTGGTAGTCAAAGACAGGTTTTATTCTCGCAGAGGTGGAGCAACCTAAGACAGGGCATGAATGCTAGGATTCCTGTATCAGTGACGGGTAAGGTCCATACTTCTTGAGGGGATGCCTAGGATAGGAACTCTTTCTGCACTATTAGTTGAGACAGCTTTGCCTTTTATAAAAAGGGGAGATGCCAGGGGCAGTGTTTCCTGCTTTTGTAAAAGTCTGCCTGCTAGGCGGGGGTCAAAACAGGTCAGGGTTTGCTGGTCTTTGCAGGGTGTTTTGTGGGCAAGCAGGTTCCTTGCCTCAAGGTGAGGGGCTGAACTTTCTATTAACCTTGGAGGAAGGGACAGGGAGGCCTCTGGATGGGAACACATATCCTGTGTGTATGTCAGCCATTGTTTCTGCTAGCTTCTGATTTTGTTTCCCATAGTACTGTGAGTTATAAAAAGGCTGTACCAATTAACTTTGCTGCTTCAGTATTTACTGGCACCCTCCATATTCTAACTCTTGTCTCTAAGCCTTCTTTGTATCTTTCCTGTTGTTAGTCTTCACTCCCCATCAGGGACTGTTTGACTTTGCCAGCAGGTCCTGTGCACATTAGTTTGATATTTTCCCAAATTAAAATAGCTGATAAGTTCTTTCCACAGTTTTCCCCATGTTGCTTCCTTCCCCTGGACTTTCAATTGTTTTTGTGTGTGTCGGCCAGTAGTAAAGGAGATTGTTTTCCTTACAGAAGTGTGAAAGGGCCAAGAATTTAGGGACAGAGCAGAACCAATCTATCCAGAGCTTTTGGACAATGCACTGCTATGTGTTGGCTCCAGGGTTCACTGTGTGTACATGGGAGTTCTTTTCCTTTGTCTTGTTAGGTGACAGTGGAAGTCAGCTGAGGTCTGGGGGCTCCTGGCAGTTTTCTCTTTCAATTGAGAACACGAGCAAGAATAACAGTATTTCCAGGAGCTCTAGAGTGGGTGGGGCTTGTGGAGCCAAACCTGCTGGGAAAGCTTGTTGGCTGGCTAGCTAAGAACGTGGAAGAATTCTTCCATGTAGCAAGCATAGTGTAGACTTTATGAGGAGAGATTTAACCTTGTCTGTTGGAACATGTAGTGTGATTTATAAAATGACATACCATAAGTCACTGTGTTAAACCTTATCAAGACCTGTTTAGCCTTTGAAATATAAATCAGGATCTGTGAGGACTGAAATGACAGAATTTAACATTCAGACGCTCTCTGGTGTTGTTGTTGTATTTGTTTTGTAAGTGGCATTGAAAACATTTATATTATGATAGATGTGGTAGTGCAGTGTCCCTAATACTGACACTGAGGTAACTGCAACAGAAAGATTGGTAGACACCAGCCTGGGCTAAAAGAGGAGAAACTTAGATTGTGCGTGATCATATCCATTCACCAGCATTAGTATTATTATGAAAATTTAAAAATTGAGTGCTGAGAAAGATTGAGGAATTTTTCATTAAACATATAAAAATGTCACTGCAAGTCCCTCTTTCCTCCAACCTTGTGGCTTTCACAGTCATTTTTAGGAACAGCTGAAGAGTTAAGAGTCCTTTAAGGCAGGAAAAGAACATCTACTGAGTCAGTGTGGGGCTGAGGAAATGCACGACATCCTTCAAAACAATTGTTTTGTAGGTCATTCAACTAATACATTATTAATGTTGAAAAAGATAAATGACAGAAATCCAAAAGTACGTTCTTCAGGTCTTACTCTTTTAACACATGTGTCCACTTAAAAGTTTTAAAACATTGTGGATAGTTCTTGTTGAACGTCTATGGCATCTTCTAAAAGTCAAAACATCTTTTGAAAATAAGACACTCAGGATGGGCATGATGATGCAGACTTTTAATCGCAGCACTCGAGATGGAGAGGCAGGTAGATCTCTGAGTTCAAAGGTCTACAGAGTAAATTCTAGGACAGTCAGGGTTACACAGAGAAACTCTGTCTTGAAAAAAGCCAGCCAGATAGCCAGGAAGAAAGAAAGAAAGAAAGAAAAGAAAAGAAAAGAAAAGAAAAGAAAGAAAGAAAGAAGAGACAAACAAAGAAAGAAAGAAAGTAAGACACTGATGTCAGTTTGAGGGTTAGGGCCACACTTCTAAGACTGATCAGTTCCTCTTGATGGAGTTTGGTTGTGGGAGGTTTTGGAGGGCCAGTTTTGTTTGTCTTGTCTTATTCTGCTAAGATTATAACTGATGCCTCGGGCATGCTAGACAAGTGCTCTGCCTTTGAGCTGTGTCCAGTTGGGTTTACTAACAATCATGTCTTTTGTAGCTAAGGAAGCATCGCTTCTCGGCCTTTTGGCTACGATCAAGTGTAGTAGCTAAGGAAGCAAGAATAGTCAGGGCATGCCATAGCTTCTTCATCTTTGTTGAGGGTGAATAGCAATAGGTAGTTTTCTCTGACCATTGAATAAGCGACTTATACTTTATTAAAGTAAAACTTTAATCTCTTAGTCACCGGGTATTTATAGGTTTTTGAATAAGCCCAAATTTCATTGTCAACATACGATTTTTGTTCATTTGCTGGACCTGTTTAATTTTAGAAGCCTAAAACATCTAATTACTGAATTTGCATTTCTCATTCGGGTTAGGCATTGGCTCCCAGTGGTACTGTGGATAATTTCTCAGATTCTGGTCACAGTGCGGTCCGATAGTGTCAGTATTCTACTTTTGATGCATTTCCAGTCTCTCGCAAGATGAACAGTGCCAGAGGCTTTCTGTCAGCAGTGTGGAGGCCAGTGTAGGTGAGGGCCCGATGGTACAGCAAGCCCTGGTGGAGCCTGATCAGTACAGCTTAGGGTAAGCGTCTCTTCCTTGCATCCTTCTGTCTCTTTCTGTGGGTCTGTGAGCAAGTGCCATGCTATTTTTATTGTGCAGTTTGCTTTTGTAATTGTGCTTATTCCTCAGTGTCCACTGTGGCTCTAGTAGAACTGTAAGGTAGATTGTGAGGCGCAGAGAAGAACTTCTACAATATAACCATTATGAGCATCACTTGTATCATTGAGGAAATAGTTATGTGGCCACATTAAAAAAAAACTTAACACCCCTTAAACTTGAGGCACAGTTCAAAGTTCTTCAGCCGATTGTCTTGAAACATTGTCTGTTAACAAACGAATTCTCAGATTGTTTATTTCAGAAGAGGAAAGAAAAATGATTTCCATTTCCTTGCAAGAATCAAGAAAAAAGAAAACTTGTAGTCAGTTTCACAGATTTCATGTGCAGGTCACAGATTAAGGGCTTCGTTAAAGAAATCATGAATTTTCAGAAAAGCAAATGCCAGTTTGGTTTCCAGGACTTTTTAAAATGTCATCCTGTACCATCTCCTGACTTTATTTAATTTGCTCTTTTCCAAAGTGAAACCTAGAGACGTAGAGGAATAGGGAACTATTCCTCTAGGATAATGCTGGGAAATGCCCAACAAACATGAACCATTATCCCTCTTCAGGTACAGGAAGAGAAGAGGAAACAGGATTTCTACCCTTTACTGATGTGTTCCAGGCAGCTTCCTGGTCCCTCTTCTGCCTTGCTTTGCTTAAATCTTCACCATAGAGCTAAAGGAGAGGTGCTCAACAATGTTAACATCAACCATTTTTAGTTGTACTCCCATGGCTTGCAATAGTAACTTTGTTCGGCAGTTACACCACCACACAGATAAAACCGGGTGAGGATTTGCTGCAGACAGCATAGTTCCCTGACATGTCCTGAATTGTACTTCTACCCTGCACCTCATGCAGTTTGAAAGGCCTTGTACTGGACACCCTGCCTTGTCTTTGCAACACAGAAGGAAGGCAGGTCCATAAAGCCTCCTAGCACACCTCCAGGCTTCCCGTCCCCATGCTCATCCCCCATCGCTTCCTAGCCAGAAAGTCCCTGGGGCTACAACATGATCCTCCAGCAGTTCGGAATGGTGGCATAGCCCACTAAAGCCCACTAGCCTGGCCTGCAGCCACAACCAGCGGGCCAAAAAGCAAGCCACAGTGGCACACCCCAGCTATACTAGACCCATGCCTTGTGCCCTTCCAGATGTAGAGCTTCTCAGGAGTGGAGGAGGAAGGCAGGCTTCCCCTATATCCGACGTGGGCTCCTGGGCCCACAGTCAGCTCTGGGTCCTACTTGAGGAACTTGGGAGGGTGGTGGCAGTGGTTCCAGGAGTTTTAAATGCTTGCTATAGAGGGTTCTCTCTCTCCCTTCCTCCTTTCCTCCCTCCCCCTTTCTTTGAATGGTTTAAGGGATATGACTGGAGTTTTAGGATTTTCCCTCACCCCAATCCCCTGGTGCTAGGGATAGAGCCCAGGAACTGCAGGGTCCTAATTCTGCCTGTGACACAGCCTAGTCTGGATTTCTGTGACAATACTTAATAAAACTGAAGGTTTTGTGGCTCTATTTTAAGAATAAGAGTGAAATAAGAATGAAAATCCCTGGTTGCTTGCTGCTCATACGAAGAACTCAGAGGAGTAACCTGACCTATTGAAACTCTGGGATTACGTTTTCAGCGAAGCGTTGTAGTTGCCGACTTAATAGGGAGAAAGTGGCTTGGAAATGAAAGGCTAGTAAAAAGCTATGCACACTTTAGGGTTCTTTGCCTTTCTCAGATGCTCCTGACACCACCGGGCTGAGCGTAAGACGATCCTATCCTTCACCCTCTCTTTAAGTGCTCGTGGTAGCTTATTTTATTATGCAACCATGATAGTAAGGTCTGAAACATAATAAATGGGAATTATAATCTTTTAATTACAGATAAAATAAATATTGACAGTGTGTGTGTGTGTGTGTGTGTGTGTGTGTGTGTGTGCGCCAGAGTTCAGCTCCCAACACCCATGTGTGTAACTCTAGCTGTAGGAGACCCAACACACTACGTTGGCCTCTGTGGAACTCTTGTATGTACACATGTGCACGCATGTGTGCACACACACACACAAAATTAAAACACACACACACACACACACACACACACACACACACACACACACACGTTTTGTTTTATGAACGGCCTGGAGAGATGGCTCTGTGGTTAAAAGTATACGCTGCTCTTGCGGCAAAGTTCAATTTCCTATACCTGCGTAGGTGTGGCTCACAACTGCCTAAAATGTGACTGTGGGAAATCTAATCATTTCTTCTGGCTCCCACGGACAACTGCTCTCACATGCACATACCTCACAGAGAATCAGGCAAACATATAAAATAAATCTTAGAAAACCACGTCTTGTTTTATAACTTAAGTACATTTTACCAATAATCTCCCACCCGATAAGGACACAACGTACATAATTTTACTTATTTATGGTTTGCCTTAGTTTGGTTATAAAAACACTCTGACCCAAAGCAATTAGGAGGGAAGAGTTTATTACATCTTACATGCCAGGTGGCAGCCCATCATTCAGGGAAGTCGGAGCAGGAACTGAAGCAGAGACCACTGTTTAGATCACACCCAGGCACACATCCAGCTACCTCTCATGTGCAACCCCCGTTCCTAGTGATGGCACCACTTGCAGTGGGCTGGGCCCTTCTACATCACTTAGCAACCAAGAAAATGTTTAGCAGGCCGCTCCAATGCAAGCGACGCCTCAGATCAAAATTTCGTCCTTGCAGCTTTGTCAAGTTGGCAACCTAGACGGCCATCACAGTCATCACTGTTTTTAGGACAGCAGGCTGGACCGGCTCCAGCTACTTACTCCTGGCTCAGCTTCCTGAGGGCTGGGATTACAGACCTACATGACCACACCCAGCTGCCCTTTTAATAGTTTGTATGAACCAGGTCTGATGGTGCACAAATTTAATCCCAGCATATGGTCTACATAAGAATTTCCAGGGGTTGGGGATTTAGCTCAGTGGTAGAGCACTTGCCTAGGAAGCGCAAGGCCCTGGGTTCGGTTCCCAGCTCTGAAAAAAAGAACCAAAAAAAAAAAAAAAAAGAATTTCCAGCACAGCCAGGGCTACATGAAGAAACCTGTCTCAACCCACCCCAAAGATATACACATTCATTTTTGTGTATATTGTGTATATGTGTTAAGGTTTGCATGGTGCAACCATTTCATTGGTTTTGTTTCTTTGCTGTACATTTCAAGCAACAAGTCTGCGAAGGGCCAGGGTGATTTCCTCACCATATTTCACATGCAAAGGGGGAAGGAAGAAGGGGGAGAAGAAGCCCCGTGTGGCTCTAAGGCATGTGTAGCCCTGGGAGTCCTGGAACTTGTTGTATAGACCAGGCTGGTCTGAAACTCACAGATATCTGCCTGCCTCTGCCTACCAAGAGGGATTAAAGGCATGCACCCACTTTTAAATTTTTAAAATTTTGAATAGTTGTTTGGCAAAAATACAAGAGTTTAAAGTAAGCACCATTAAGATATGTATTTTTAAACTTAAGCGAATGCACGATAGCACAAAAAAATTATCTACTTGTTGACTTTTTTTTTCTTTTTACTTGTTTACTTCGGTCTCTCTTCTGCTATGTTTGCAGAAGATGACCAAGTGTCTGCTGTTTGAGGTACAGGCTCCTTGGGTGAGCTACCCAAAGGAGAGCATGAGAAGACGCCCCACACACTGGAGCCTTGGCGCCTCTGAGGATGGTGGACCAGTTTGCCTCCTTCCCTGCCTTAGAGCCTCGTGGGGCCTCTTCTCCCCTTCTTCCTTGCCCCTTTGCATGTGAAATATGGTGAAGAAATTACCCTGGCCCTTTGCAGATTTGTTACTCAAAATGCACAGCCCAGCAGTCTCTGAGCTGCTGCCTACCACATCACACAGTATCATCCCAAATTCCAAGATCGTCACAAGGCGACTCCCACTGGTGGCGCTTCTCCACGTCTGCAAGGAACTTCCAATCTCCCTCTTAGATTCCAATCCAGTCCTAGCCCCACAATCTCATTTGGAAGATGAGAAAAGCTTTTGAAGTACAAGGAAGACAAAGACGGATGTGGAACTCTTAGAATACAGTGCTTGTCCACTTGCTTACAATATATCCTCTAAAAAATAAGTTTAAAGATTGCGTTCAGAGAGTAAATGTTATCTCCATTTAACAATTACATTTGACGATTATTTTGAACTTTAAGTAGGATTCCCAGCCTGGGTTTCTGAAAAACCAAATACACCAGACAGGGTTTGTTCACGCTGAGAGAAGACCTGAGAAGTGATTGACCCTGTCTTCCCATGTCCCTCTGGCCTTGCCAGTGAAGCCCCAAACATTAGCCGATGACTTAAATACCGAGACTTCTCGACTCCTTCCCCAGTGGGTGAGCTCTAATGTAAAACTGTTTGCACATGGCCAGGAGAGGGAACTAGGACTTGCGTGTCCTCTGAGCCCTATGAGGCAGGATGGTGTTATTTGAGAGTGTGTCCTGCTCAATTACAATGGAGCCCTGCAATTACAATTACAATTACAACCCCTGCCTGTAAGTTTTGTTTAGTTTTGTGTTGAGTTTTGCTCAGTTTTAGAGCTTTTTGTTTTTATTTTTATTTATTTTTTTTAATTTTATTTATTTAATGTATATGAGTACACTGTAGCTGTCTTCAGACACACCAGAAGAGGGCACCAGATCCCATTTCAGATGGTTGTGAGCCACCATGTGGTTGCTGGGAATTGAACTCAGGACCTCTGGAAGAGCAGTCAGTGCTCTTAACCGCTGAGCCATCTCTCCAGCCCTTGTTTTTATTTTCCTAAAGAAAGAAACATAACTGGATGGCATTGCAGTGAAGCAGCTTGGGGGGTTGCAGCTAATGCTGTTTGTATTGCTCTCTCTCAAGACAGCCTCCCCTTGCTGGACTGGCACCAGAGAGTGTGTGTTCAAACATGACTAAAGGTCACACACATAGTTAAACGCACCAGCCTCTACAAAGTGGGTTAGTCACAAAGACTGACCTGTGAGTGGCTTTGTGGGCACTGCCTGTGGAAGAGGCCTAAGGGTAGCGCCTACCTGCTTATAGCTGCTGTTGACTGTAGAATGACTGAAAATGACCCCGCTGTTCTGTTCCTCTGTTGTCTTTGCACAGACTCCGGCAGGCTGCCAATCAGAGTAGTACTCAGATGTGGGGGGCAGATCGTGGACTTTTCCATTCAACTCAGCTGGTCACAGTGATCAGTAGCTAAATGTAAACAGCTTCACACTTTAGAGGTCGAATTGCAGTGTTTCTCACTGTGCCAAACCACGTCAGGGCTTTATTTAATGATTCTCTCCTACGCCATGGCGTTTGTCAGCCTATGTATCACATTGTCGCTTACCCATTTGTAACTGTACATGTAACGTGTGACCACACATGTAAATGCAATATGTATTATTTTCAGTTTTACTCGATAGGTCATGGACCTCAGGTGCACACAGAAAGACAGGTCTCCAGCTCTACCACAAAGTGCACAGATGCTATCTACACGTTAAGTAATTGTAGAACACAGGACTGCTAATCTGTTTGCTCTGTGGTGACAAGTGCAGAATGTAAGAGTGGTGGTCCCCTCACACTTTCCATACCTCTTGTGCCTGCGTGTCTTTCAGAAAGACAGTGGTGGAGTCCGTATCGCTCTCGTATTTCTAACACAATAATTGCACATATTGGTTCTGTTTTTGTTGAAGACGGTGGAAATGCGCTATGTTTATGCTTCTACCTCCAGTTTGCGCAAGCTGGAGAATAAATAAATGTAGCATGAAGTTTTGTCTACATTTTCGATGAATTGTGCATGCTTTTACTACTGAAATGGGCCTACAGGATGGGCCTGGGGAGGCTGAGGAGTAAGCCTCGTGCTTGGGAGAAACTGAATAATAGCCTGTTCCCCTTTCACGGCTCTTTATGGAGTCAAAGCAATCACTCTCATTAATGTTAGTGCCAATTAAGCCACGCTCAAATTCATCAGTAGCCTTTGTCTCCTCTGTACCTCATCCCAAAATAAATGATAGTCATCTCTATGGAACATTTTTTATTTCCTGAAGTACACAGAACTCAGAATGACACAGACAGTCATAATCACCAAGAGAACAGCTTGGCTATGCATTGTAGACATCCAGCTAGCACATGAAACACTTTGCTCTGGGAAGTGCTCTGTTTTCCCTGCTAGGCTTGAACCCAGAGAACTGTGCCCACTCAGCATGCTTAGTCTAACTGTTAAGTCTGAGTAACAATATGTCAGTCCAAAAAAGGAGCATTTATATTTTAGTGGGTAGAAGTCAATTAAGTAGCAGCCTGCTTAAACACATTTTGAGATCACAGATTCTTTCCCTGGGGCAGATCTAAGTAAAAGTCTAAGAAGCTGGAGATTGGGAGGGCAGGAGCTGAAAAGAGACATGGAGGATGTCCCTCCCACCCACTGACTCCTGCTAAAGCTGTCTGTCATAATGGTTAGGAGATGTGAAGAAAAAGGAAAGACTCTTAGTTTAGCAATTCCTGTTTTAATGAATACTCTCATTACTTTTTGTAGCCTGCAAAATGTACAAAACCATGGCAAGTTACTTACAGTTGCTATCCTTCTGTCTTCTACACTCTGAAGTAAGCAACCATTATGGCCAAGTTGCTGTCTGTAGGACCTCAACCAAATATAACCAGTTTCCATGCATGTGTGAATATAATAACTCTTGCTGTTTACCGCTCTAGTTGGCAACATGAACCTGGGAGAGGGAAGGCTAAAAATGAGGGAGATGAGAGTCTCGTGCAATAGCCAACGTTTTTTTTTCTCTTTCTTTCTTTCTTTCTTCCTTCCTTCCTTCCTTCCTTTCTTTCTTTCTTTCTTTATTTATTTATTTATTTTTTTAGAGTATCAGACAATTTATACTCTGAGGGTTAAGAATCACATGAGTAATGTGTTCAATCACAAGGACAAGCTACATGTGGCAAAAATAGTTTTTCCCATAGAAGCATATGAATAACAGCAGCTGAGGTAAGCTTTCTCCCATCTGCTACACCTGGGGGTAGCTTGCAAACATACACAGAGAACAATTCTGTGTTTTGAAGAAACCGAGGTCACGAGACTCATGTCTTGTTTTCTTGGAGTTTTCTCACAATCACTCAGAATCCCTCTTGCTTGACTTGGATGCTTTTGGCCATCTCCTCTGTTTTGTTTTTGTTTTTGTTTTTGTTGTTGTTTGTTTGTTTTCTTAATAGCAGTATGTCCAGAGTGGCTTTGATTTGAGATGTAACTGTCATGTGATGCAGGAGTATCCCATAAGCAAGCAAATAATAAACCCAATGGGTATAAGAACATTGAAGACATTGTGTGTAACACTCCAAGAACGGAGATCCAAACTATGTCTGGCACTATTCGTTACATTGTTATATTGATCAGAAAAATCTAGAGAATAGCTTAAAAACAGATCCATATGATGAGTAGTTCTAGCGTCTTGTAGAACATAAGTCTATATTTGCCTTTAATAGAAGTACAAATTTTATGATGCCCTGTGGGAAGTGATTTGGATCCTAAGGAAATATTAAAGTGTCTTCTCCAGATGAATGACTGTGTCTATTACAATTCAAGGTCCAGGCATAACCACAGTGTCATTAGTGAAGTAACTTCTCCCCTGGTGCATAAGCCGTCACTTGGCCCTAGGTAGGCAGACTTGACTCCTGATGTCAGAGCCACAATCTCCCCTGTCCTTTAGCTGGAGGCTTGCACAGACCATCCCATCAAGGCTGCACAAGGCAACCCAGGAGGAGGAAAAGGGACCCACAAGTAGGCAAAAGAGTCAGAGACAGCCACCCTCCCACTGTTAGTATTTTCAGAAGAAAACCAAACTACTTAGCCGTGTATGCAGAGGACCTAGGTCAGACCTCTACAGGCTCCCTGATCTCTGTGGGTCCCCATGAGACCCAGTCATTTGATTCTGTGGGCCATGTTCTCTTGGTGTGTTCTTGACGCCTCTGGTTCCTTTGATCCTCCCTTCTCCTCTTCCCCTGTAGACCGCCCCAGACTGTGCCTAAAAGTATTGCTGTGGGACTCTGCATCTGCTTCCATCACTTGTTGGATGAAGTCTCTCAGGTCTCTCTGAGGACAATTATGCTAGGCTCCAGTCCCAGAACAATCTGCGTGCAGGGCAAACTGTAGGCCACAGGTTTTGTGGCTGGGTTGAGGCCTTGCCTGGTTACAGATCGGCATTCATGTAGATTGATGTCATTATGCAGGTGAAGGCAGACAAGTTAGGTCAAGGCCATGATTGGACAGAAAAATAAAATAAGGCAGGGACAAAGCTTTTGTAAGGGGGGAGAAAAGGAGAAGAAAGGAAGAATCAAGATGGAGATGGGGAAGGATGACCCAGATCTGGGTGGTCTTAAATTGCCAGGGTGGCTGGGATGGATTTCTGTAGGCAAATTTATTTTATATAGGTAGGTGGTTTATATCCTTATCAATTGGTTTTAAGTTTATTGTGTGGATGTACTGTGGATTGAGAATTTAACATATAAATCTGATCATTGGGTTACAGTTTATTGAGTCTTGATTTTACCAGGTAGTTGGGAGTTTATACTTTAACGACCAGGAGGCGGTTGTTGGGAGTGTGGGCAGAGTCTGTGGCAGGGAGCCGCCATAGACCAGAGGCAGCTGGACTTCCAGAGCCCTGAGTTCTCGGCTAGCAGAGAGCAGCCCGGAGAGGTACTCATCTGAGATAAATTAGCGCTAGTTCCAATGGCCTGATGGAACCGGAACTAGCGACCACCAGGGTTATTCTCGAGAACCAGTTCCACCATTTTTCTTCTTTTACTGAAACACATTCAGGCTCTGAGTCTCACAGTACTATGAGCCTTTGCAACTCTCCTAGATTCCATGGGATTACCTTTGCTAGGCAATCTCGAATATTCCATTGAGTTTGCACTACTCTAGGTTTCCACCCCATGCCTGAAATGCTCTCAATTCCAGAATTCCAGTCACTTCTCCCTCTCTCCTCCCCTCTTTTTGACAACCCCACAGTCCCAAAATCTATTTCCCCTTCCCAGGGAGATCTTCCTTAAGCCCTCCATGTTACTTACCCTCTCTGGGTCTATGGAGTATAGATAACATGATTTATCTTTTACTTTATAGCTAATATCCACTTAAAAGTGAGTACACACCATGGTTGTCTGTCTGGGTCTAGGTTACCTAACTCAAGATAATTTTTTTCTAGTTCCATCCATTTGCCTGCAAACTACACGATGCTATTCTTTTTGAAAGCTGAGCTATATTCCATTGAATAAATGTACCACATTTTCTTTATCCATTCTTTGAGTGAGGGACATTTTGGTTGTTCATAATTCCTGGCTATTAGGAATAAAACTGTTATGAACATGTTGAGCAAGTGTCCTTGGGATAGCATGGAGTTTCATATAATGTGTGTGTGTGTATGTGTGTGTGTGTGTGTGTGTGTGTGCGCGCGCGCGCGCGCACGCACGCACACATGTATATTCTCCCTCCATTTACATATATATACATATATTTGCACACACACATACACACATGCATCTAGGAGTGGTATAGCTGGTTTTTGAGGTAGATTGATTTCCAATTTTCTGAGAAACCACCGTATTGACTTTCAAAGTGGATGTAAAAGTTTGCACTCCCACCTGCAGAGCAGAAGTGTTCCCCTTAGTCTCATCACAAAGAGATTACTAAAGCATGAAATTATAATATGCTAACTATCCCAGCTTGATCATTATACAAGATAAATATGTATAAAACTTTCAATTGCACCCCATAAATATGTATGGTTAATATATGTCACATAAAACTGAACAAAACCAATACAGAATCAAGTCAAAATACAAGAGTCTTGGCCCCAAAGCGTGAGGAAGGGAAAATGAAACCAAGGCAGTCTTCTAGGTCTATTGAATTTTTTCTGCACCAAACAAAGATGTTTCAAACCATAAAGAAGGAGCACATTGAATGGTCCTCTTGGCTAATGGAAAGACATCACTTTCAATTGCTTCTGTGGCTTGGTGTAGGAAAACTTAAAATATACATGAACTGAGAATAGATCTTATACCACTGTCAGTACTATTTACAGTCATAAGACAACCCATGTTTTCTTATTTATTTATTTATTTATTTATTTATTTATTTATTATTAATACACTGTAGTTGTCTTCAGACACACCAGAAGAGGGCATCAGATCCCATTACAGATGGTTGTGAGCCACCATGTGGTTGCTGGGTATTGAACTCAGGACCTCTGGAAGAGCAGTCAGTGCTCTTATTCATTGAGCCATTTCTCCAACCCCAACCCATGTTTTCTTACCCCCTTTCCAACCCAGAAGATGTACAGTGTCAAGACTGTTCTTTCATTTCCCAGTGCCCAAGGACCATTTCCACTCCACAGAAGGCTGCCAGGGAACTCTGTGGGCTTGAATTGAGGGAGGAGACAGATGTGGTCAGTTTACACAGACCGGCCACCTTTGAATTGCAGCCAGAGACAACCCTAGGAATTTAGAAATTGTTTCTTCTTTTCAGCACTCCAGAGATCTCAGATCAGAAAACTATGGGCCTCCAGAAGAATGAGACCAGCATGTGCCAAGCCCTGTGTCCTACCTGCAGCACCAAGAAGAAAATGTGGGCAGCAAAGTTTATTTCTTCTTTCAGAGAGAGGGGAGATAGAGAGAGAGAGGGAGAGGGAGAGGGAGAGGGGGAGGGGGAAAGGGAGGGGGAGGGGGAGGGAGATATCCTGGGACAATAGATCCCTGTGCTCTTTTCCTGCTCATTTCTGGGAAAGCAAGGTCTGTTGAGGTTGACTGTAAGACAACTCTGGAAGGGGCATTTTGTTTGGCAAGCACAATGCACTTTTATATTTTTTCATTAGTTGCCAACCTGCAAAAATCTGGTGGTTTCACATTGAAAGCTAGACTCCTGGCTCCCTCCAGCAGAGCTGGCTAGCCTGAGGTTAGGCTTCTGCTGTCCTCCCCAGTTAACTCCGTCAGACCATGGCTTCTCTCAGCACACCCGAGGCATGGACAGGTGTGTGTCTATCCATTTTCTTACTCAGAAAGCTATGAGAACAGATTCACCCTTGGGATTGGGTCACATGAGTTAAAATCTGAGCCTGGGAAGTAACCTGGGCTCTAGAAGAGACTTAAAGGTCCAAGGTCTGAAGCCAGGGCTGAGAGTGGCTAGAACAGGAAAAATGGTGATAATGTATTTTATTCTAGATGCTCCTTGACCGTCTTATAATCTCTCTGTTAGATCCAATAAAAATCTGATTTTCTTCATTCACTTCTCCTTAGCTCCACTCCCTTTTGGCAGCAACTAACTTTCTTCTTTTTCCCTAAACAGCCTTGGTGTCTTGGCTCTCTGGTCCACTGTCTGGGTTGGCCCATTCTCAACATTCCACTAGTTTTTCCACATTTTCGTTTTAGATCAGGGAGCCCTGGGAATAACACCCTTTTGTTTTACTATCAAATCAATAGAAAGTCTTGTTTCTGGTTGTATGTCCTACTTATTAGGACATACATCAGAACCACATTGGTCGCCTTTCACAGCACTTTAACTTGGTCATAATGTGATTTTGATTGACAAAGAACTGAAAAACCATCCCATGGGGTAAAAAAATAATCAAGATTTGGTGCGCATCAAATACCAAGCCTCATTTTGGAGCCAGGACCATAATCCCCTAAGTAAAATGAAAGGGCCCACACATTTATCCATAATAGTTTTAGTTTCCTACCTATAGACTAATTTATAATCACTCGAGCTCCTAAACTACATTTGGTTGGGGTTGGTTAAAGCCTCCCTCTCCCACCCGGTTCTGTTTGCTTTCCCCTCCTGTCTTGCTTGCTCTTATTAAACTAACCCTTAAAGGTCAGGCTGATCAAAGCTGCTAAGCTGGGAAACAAAACTGTAAGCAGCGCAAACCTTGGTGTGTATCTTAAGAAGAGTCGGAGCTCACTTTGCCGTGTCCTGGTTGTGCCTGAGGAGATGTAAACCTGGAAAGTTCCACCACTTGTATGCGGCCATCATCCCCAAGCCGCACTACTCTTGGATCACTGTGGTACCTTCGAGGGAAGGCCGTGTCTGCCATGTCATCCGGCCCAGGATGCTGCAAGCCAGACTCAAGAAATCACAGGGGAGCAAGTCTTGCGCGGAGACCATAGGAGACTGGACCAGACAAGAGCGCAGGTTTTTGAGCCAGATGAACGTCAAAGGGTGCCCCAGTCTCTCGGGAGACACGGCATTTGGTAGCCCCTGGACTGTGTTGAACACTTCTTGGGACCCCTCTGGGAAGGCCAAATTCTTCAAGAGATACACAGACCGCAGAGAGGGCGTGCGCGGGGGTGGGGTGGGGGATGGGGTGTTGCATTTTGCCAGGTCTGTAAAGTTGGAAATATTGCTCAAAATTAGATAAAAAACTAATCAGAACACCAAGGTTTACTCTAGTAAGCAGTGGCAACATCAAATAAAACCCACCACACCCTTCACAACATTCGTAATCTGGGGAGGAGGAGGAGGAGGGAATTGGGGTCTTTTCTTTTGTCTCTAGTGTCTAAATAGATGCTTACCATGCAAGTAAGAATAAACACCCTGTGTTGGGAAGGGGAAAAGCTTGAAGCCTGGCAGAGAGGACTGAAGTCTCAGATCTCTGAATCCTACCGGGATTCAGACCCAGGGACAGTCAGCTTGTCGCCCGGCTAGGTGGGCTGTGGCAGTCTCTAAGCAGTGCACAAAGGTCCCTACGGGAAAGTATAAGCTACGTCTCATTGCTGTGAGACAACCCTAAAGTGTGACTCCTCGCCTGGCTGGGCAGGACTGTGCACCTGCCTCCTAGGCCCAAGCTTCTCAGCCTGTTTGGTCCCAACATAGGAGTGGGCCTCAGGCAATGCAGTATAACCAGGCACTTCCTCCAGTCCCTTCAGTCCCTACTGAAGCCCCAGGACTGTGGCCAGCTCGCCACCTTCAGGTAAGGCTTGGCGACATGCTTCTGGTGTACACTCACTGCAACCTGTCCCCTCTCCTGTCCCAGTCTAAGGCTTCCCGTCTGGAAGCAGGAATCGTTCTGAGCCTGTTGCCTCCCCTCACCCCTGCAAGGCGGCAGATACTCACGCTTCAAGTGTTTGCCAAGCTCTGGTCATCAACCAGAATTACTAGAAAACTCTGCTGGGCGGCCTTGCAGTCAGCGAGAAAGAACAAGCAGACTGCTAGCTGGCAAACCCTTATCTCCCGCGAGTTCCCCCAAATGCTCCTCAGTGCTTCTAATGCAGCCGCCAGGTTTAATACAGTGTCAGACAGCCTTCCCTCTCCCCTGGAGGAGCCGCAGATGTCAGGCGCGGGTTTGGGGGAAGGGGGCACGGGGTGGGGGTGGGGGAGAGTCGGCCCTGCACCGCAGTCTTCCAGTCTCAGCCACAGGAGAGATGGCACAGGGACCCCCACGCCAAGGTTCAAATGCCAAAGAATCCTCCAGGAACCTCGCTTCTTTCCTATTCAGTTGGAACATACATTGATTACCAGCAGTATTTCTTTCTGAAAACAAGACGAGCGAACAAACCCGGGGTAAGTATTGTGCAGGTGAGCTAACCTGACTCTCAAATGCAATGGACCTTCCTCAGCCGCCTCTAGCCTGGTTCCTACTTGACGCCTGGACTTTGGTGGGATGCCCTGGGCACCACGCGATGCGCAACAAACCTATGCATTTGTGCCTCACATTTTAGTGGCGCACATTAACTACCTCGTATGTTCCTGGGACGCCATTCCACAGGACCTTATTGTATGAGGACCTTCGTTGCGGTTCATCCACTTGGTTCACCCATTTCCAAATTACAACTGGCTTCTGGAGACAAGCCGGATCCACCAAGCTGGAGGAATCAGCGATTCGGCTTTGAAAGTGCACCGTCAAAGCCGAATATTCCACCGAAAGTTATGTTCTAGAGCAAGTTCTATCGGCCACGCCTCTCAGTCGCCCAAGGGTCCTCATCATCACTGGCTCCGCCCCAGGGCTCTTCTTCAGGCGCCCCACCTGCTTGCACTTTGCTTAGTGGTTGCCTTGGAATTCCTGGAGATCTGCTGCTCCCTCACAGACACGCTGTTGCCCTGACAACAGTGACCTAGCTCGTGGACGTGCAAGGAAGAATGCCAATGGATGCTGCTTTCAAAAGGAGGAACTGGTTGGTATGCCAAGGATAAGAAAGCGTCGTTCTTAAGGTATGCAGGCTGAGCTTCAAGAGCCTGGGTGGTGTGTGGCTATCCCAGACTGGGGACACTGTGTTCCTCAACCCCCTTCACTAATCCAGTTTATACTTCGTGGGACTGAATTTAACCGAAGTCCCCAGAGGAGGTTTTCACAGTTTGAAACCAACTGTCACTCCCACTGTGTCCTATACACACTGGCATTTACCAAGTCAGAGACAGCAGCCAGGAGAAGATGTGTGCTGGGGCTTTGAGAAAAATAAGTCTACTTCTGTCACAGCAGAGGGATCCAGCACAGACCAACCCTGAGCAATGTGCATGGAGATGCAGATTCTAGGGTTGCACAGCCATTTGTCAGTGCATGGAGATTCTCATCCCTGGGCTACATACAGGGATGGAGGCTGTTTGGTGGAATGCACGCCTAACCCCAATTTCATTTAAGGCAGAGTAGGGAGGGCTGCTGCTGACCAAAAACCAGGGTTAGGCTACACAGCACTTAGCCCCACCCTGAGGTCCTGTGTCTGCCAGCTAGGCACCATTTCCTAAAGCTTCCACAAAATCCTGAGACAGGAGGGCCAGCTGAGGACTGAGCGAGTGTTCAAGGGAATGAGCCTGTGGGGACATTTACATTCAAACCCTCCCTGCCAGCAGCTCAAGAAGAAGCCCCCAGCCTTATCCTTTGCCCCTTTTATCAGGTGTGGTTTTGACAGGAATCCAGCACCATTCATGAGTACAAGTGGGCTCATTTCCCCACTGGGGCATGTGGTGCGTCTCATCTGGCCATGGGGAATGTGCCTTGCTCTGACTCTGTGTCAGGCTCTATGGTATACACTGCCTCACTCCGTCCTCAGGCAGTGTAGGACCTTGCAATTCCACTGGATAGACAAGAATGGTATTCTGTGAGGAAAAGTGGTCACGTAGCTACAGCATGACCCAGCTGGATCCGAAGGCCAAGTCTGTGTTCTGAGCGAGCCTTCCATGTCCTTTCCCAGCCTCTGTCGAAATCACCTAGAAATCCATCCTGTTACCTTTCCCCCACCTAACCAGAGGTCTTGTAAAGTTCCTCCAGGACCCGAACTGCTGCCTGCCTGTCTTGAGTGCTCCCTCCTCATCTGTGAGGCTGGGCAGAGGAGGGAAGGAGACACGGCAGAGATGGGAAAGTTGTTTCGCACAATCATGCTGTGATCTCCCGTCAGTCAAAACCCACGTATCCCTAGTGTGGGATCTGGGCCCAGCTTCCTCTGCAGAATCCACAGTCCTTCCTTCTCCTTTGTGTGGTTGCATGGCAGCTGCTGCCAGCACAGGGGTGCACCGGTTTGGATGGCCTGGCTCTCGACTGTTCTCCAAAGGGTCAGGTGCTTTTTGAGGCTTTGTGACCAAGCTGATAGAGCTACTGGGAAGGGGCAGAACCTTTAAGAGGTGGGGGTTGTGGGAGGAACAATTGTGAGCAAAGACCAGTGACACAGGTGGGTAAAAAGAATTTATCAAGAACATGACAGAGAGTTTACTGAATTACAATGTAAGAGAGGCAGTAGGTAGAAACAATGTTACTGAAAAGGAATGGGAGTCCCTTTAAAACAGTTGGAGGAGGGTATATATTGGACCCTAAGAGAAATGGGGGGGGGGGAGAAAGGGGTGGAGGTTCTCTGGGGGGGCTGGGAGGCAGCATCATTTGAGATGAATATAAATAAATTAATTAATTTTAAAAGGGAATACAGATTCTGTTTATTGATGCTACCTTAGGGCAATGTCACACTATAGATTATAGGTTCTATATTTTTTAGACAAGAGAGAATGAAAGTATGTATAAATGTTAATGCATCATACAATTGATTCATACTCAGGGTTTCAGTATACTTTTGTCTTAAATTCTGACGGTAAGTTAAGTTGGAAATTGAGACGTACCCAAGAACTGAAGGGAGGACAGAGAACCCAGCATCAGGACAGCTCATGGGCACTAGGGCTCAGGTTCATATCTAAGTGAGAAAACTCTTCTATCCTACTTTCTAGTTCACAAGTCTGAGGGGCTCATGTTGGGTCCCAGATGTGGACTGCTGTGCTGATGACATATCTGAACTCAGTGGTCTAGGATGTCAGCCCAGTGTAACCTCTGTAGGCCCAGAGGCCAGGAAAGGCCCGGTGTAAAGGGACTCTGAGCCCCATATCAGGACAGGCTCCCTGGGTAGCCAGTGTCACGTGCAACCTTTGTCTTTTCTAGAATCTAACTCCAGGGCTTCCTAGCAATTTCTAATACTCTCATGAAGACTGAGTAAAGCTATGTGTGTTGTGTCCTGCACCCAGAGGCCAGATGAGGGTGTGGGATCCCCTGTTACTGGAGTTTCAGAGGGTTGTGAGCCATCATGCATGTGCTGGGAATCTAGCCCAGATCCTCTGAAAGAACAGTAAGTCTTCTTAACTACTATGTCTTTCCTCCATCTCATGGTCACTGGTTTTGGAGACAGAGTTTCACAGTGTAGCTCTAGTTAGCCTGGATCTTGTCATGCAAACTAGGCTGGCCCTGAACTCACAGACCCACCTGTCAGAAGTCTTTGTAGTAGTGGGATTAAAGGTGTGCATCACCACAGCAGACCAGGAATCTGTGTCCCACGAAACAAAAGCAAATGTGAGCATAGTACTATCTATTTCTTTTTTATAAAATATTTACTTATTTATTATATACAAGTACACTGTAGCTATCTTCAGACACACCAGAAGAGGGCATCAGATCTCATTGCAGATGGTTGTGAGCCACCATGTGGTTGCTGGGATTTGAATTTGGGGCCTCTGGAAGAGCAGTCAGTGCTCTTAACCACTGAGCCATCCCTCCAGCCCTATTTATTCCTTTTAATAGGCCCTGGATACAAGTCTAGACTTCAAATAATTGAAGATGGTTCTTACATCAAGAGACAGTTTAGGATAAATATTAATATTATGAAATGTTCACTGTACATGTCAATGCACTGCACATTTCTGGGTATCCTGCATTTTAAAACCAAGTTTTAAATATTTGAGATATTATAATTTTATATACAATTATAGTAGTTAGCACAGAGTTATCCAGGATCTCCATCTATGTCAGTATCAACATCAATGTCAAAATCTTGCTTTTTTGTTTTTTTTGTTTTTAGAAAGAATGAAAATGCTGGTGGAGCTCAGGGCAATCCCATCACTTTGGATCAGGAAGATCCTGATTATATCCAAACTTGTTAACCATGAAGAGCACACAGAAAGGGGAGAGAGATTATAGTATAGAAGGTCTACTGTGCTTTCAATTCCATATTACTCACTGACATAGACGAAAGTATCCCAGAGTACCCAAGACAAATTTATTTTATATATTTCTAGGTATTAATATATTCTACATTTTTCACTTCATTGATTGTGTTCCCACTGCCAAGTTCCTCCAGTGAAGACTGTAGCTTGTAGTTATAAAAGAAAAAACAATCCACGCTAAGGCCAGCTAGGCACCGGCAACGGCTGTCTTGCCTGCCCCCATTGTTCCCGAGGCTAGCCAGTCAACCACACCCTGTGGCTAGCTGGCAGAAAGCACTGCTGATCACACAAATCCAAGTAAGCCTGTAAAATGAAATCACCAGAGGCTTGTAATTTACCAGATAGATTTATAACAGCAAATCTTCAACTCCCAAAATGCCCACACAAAGAACGCAAAACTCAATTGATATAGAAAATTGATATAGTAAGAAGTTGCACACCTAGATTGGACAAATGTGCCCGATATTACTCAGTCATCTACCTAAGAAATTCCCAGGTACTTATGGCTCCTAGGACCACGTGGTTCAGGCTCATCATCCTCTCCTACAGGTTCCGTCTTGTTTCTCCCCTCTCCGGCTCTCTCCCCTCTCTAAAACTTTCAGCTCCACCCCCTCCTTCCCCTGCCCAATCACAGGCTCTAGCCTTTTCTGACTAATGAAGATTTCATCTGACCTCACCCGAGTCCAGGCACAGGGTACAGGGCAGAAAAACAGACAGCAATCCACAGCAAGGACCATGCTTGACAACTCAAAGAAATATATGGAATCAGGCAGAGACCCGGGGATTTTCTCCATCTCCTCCCCCTGCCCATTACCTCCAGATTCTCTTTTCACCAGCACCTTCTTCCTCTTCATTCTTTAGGGTTGCCTCACCCAAGTCTGCTGTGTTTAACCCTTTGTCGTTCAAATTCCCACCCTTCGTCTTCCTCCCAAGGCCAAGTAGTAGGTCCCAGGATTTGCAAGCATGTGGCCAGATCTCCAGCCCCACTGCAGGACTTCACGACAGTCCAGCACCAGCCTTCAGGGAAGTCCACCATCAGCCCTATCTACCAGGCTGTTCAGCTTCTTTTCACTCTTGTCCCTCTTACTGAAGACCTTGTCTATACTCAACTCCTCCAATTATTGTGGATTAACTGTGATTTATACAGTAATTTTAAAGTAGAACATGGGAAATATTTCCTGGTGTTTAGGACCAAGGGATACAAAACTCTGGGATTCCTCTGTTGAGCCAATCACCACTGTGATTCAGACCTGCTGGATGCTGACAGAGCTATTTAGGTTGTATGTGGAGCTCTCCTAGAACAGCATTTGCCTCCTGTGGTGGTTTGAATAAGGAATGGCCCCACATACAGTGTGTTTGAATGCTTGGCCCATAGGGACTGGCACTGTTAGGAGGTATGGCCTTGTTGGAATAGGTGCAGCCTTGTTGGAGGAAGTGTGTCACTGTGGAGTTAGACTTTGAGCTCTCATATATGCTCAAGACATGTCCAGTGAGACAGTCTCTCCTTGCTGCCTGTGGCTCAAGATGTAGAGCTCTCAGCTCTTCAAGCACCATGTCTGCCTGCACACTACCATGCTTTCAGCCATGATGATGATGGACTACACCTGGGAAATGGTAAGCCTGTCCTAGTTAAATGTTTTTCTTTATAATAGTCACCGTGGTCTTGGTGTCTCTTCACAGCAATAAAACCCAAACCAAGACACCTCCTATAAGGACTGCAAGCCACTTGTGGATGGGAAATGTTGGCATAATCTCATCCAGTCAGGGCAGGCTGATGGTCAGACAGATGGATAAGACTTCCACCAAATTGAAGGCTTTATTTGGATGTTGGAAACATTAAGGGGGAAATCTTAGACCTTGAATCATTCGCTTCCCTTGAAAAGGTTGTAGTTCTTTTCCCCGACAAAATGGTGTTGCTAAGAGAACAGAATAGAATATGTTTCCTCAATGGTTTATCTTAGTGAACATGAGAGGGCCTGAAGCAGATTTAAATACTAACCCTCATCACATTTTCAAAGATGGGAAATTAACAAAATGTCTATCTAGCAGGATTTATGTAATGTGAGATGGATAGATAAGACTCTGCCTAGTTCCATGTTTTTCTTTGAGTTCTCAAGAATGGTCCTTACTGTAGGAACTCCGTAGTAGAAACAGTCAATAAAAATGAGTATATTTAGAAATATATAATGAGCATACTTACTTCCTGGGCTCTCTGAGCTTCTTCAGTTCTTGTGCCAGTATACAATAGTGAAGGAAATTTAAGATTCAAGTAACCTTTCTAAATCCTCTTCTCTTCTCTTCTCTTCTCTTCTCTTCTCTTCTCTTCTCTTCTCTTCTCCCCTCTCCTCCCTCCTTCTCCTCCTCCTCCTCTTCTTCTTCTTCCTCCCTCCCTCTCCCTCTCTCTCTCTCTCTCTCTCTCTCTCTCTCTCTCTCTCTCTCTCATTGGGTATCTTAGAAAGGTCATGAACCCAGGGTCCTCCTGCCTCTGCCTCCTACATGCAGGGATTGCAGTTATGCGCTC
Organism: Rattus norvegicus; assembly: GCF_021556685.1. Classification (NCBI taxonomy): domain Eukaryota; kingdom Metazoa; phylum Chordata; class Mammalia; order Rodentia; family Muridae; genus Rattus; species Rattus norvegicus. Next base: position 41,349,571 of record NC_141543.1, on the reverse strand, counting down.
CATGCTCAGCATTTCCCTTCCTTCTTAAGGAACATGATTCTGACATCGATGTTACTATTGACATGAGACAGAAATTCTGGATACTTTTGTATTACTTGCTAGAATTGTGTGTGGTGTTTGGGATAAAAATTTCCTTCTAGCCTCATATATCTGAGTGGCAGTGTTTGAGAAGGACTAGTAGGTGTGGCCTTGTAATAGTATGAATGAAAATGGCCCCCATAGGCTGATAGGGAGTGGCCTTATTTGAAAAGAATAGGATCTGTGGCCTTGTTGCAGCAGGTGTTGCCTTGTTAGAGAAAGTTGTGCCACTAGGGGTGGACTTTGAGGTTTCAAAAGCTCAAGCCAGTTCCAGTGACTTTCTCTTTCTGCTGCCCGCCAATCCAGACAGCAAGCTATTGAAGAAAGTCCTTAGAAAGTGTGGTGGAAAGCTGAGGTGTAGATCTTCACAGTTGATGGCTTCTGGGGAAAGGCACGTTTTTTGTTTTTTTGTTTTTTAGGGGGCTGGCCACTGGGAATTTGGCCATGCTTTAATGAGTATATGGGCAACACAAGTTGGGCTTGGTGTATTTTTCTCTTCTTTTTCTTTCTTTCTTTTGGAGGGGGTGGGTGGGTGAGCAGCAGGCACAAGGGTGAGAGGGTAGACCTGGGAAGAATAGGAAGTGAGTGTGATTAGGGTGCATTATTTGAAATTCCCAAATAATTATAAAAATATGTTGGGAGAAATAGAAAACAAAAACAAAATCTGTGAGTATAAATGTTGCTCCATGCTGAGAATTAAGATTTTATTCTTTTTATTTATGTGTATATGTGCGACTGTATGCCACATGTGTGTGGCTGCTACAGAGGCCAGAAGAGGATGTCACATCCAACTGAACTGGACATATAGTCTGGATATAATATAAACTTCCCTATATTTAGCCTACAAATTCTGCTCCTTTGGACCTTGGTTTATTCCTCTGGGAGGAATGCCTCCAAGGAGAATCAGGAGCAAAATGTTTCCTTCCCCTAGCTTAGGGTATTCAAGGACATTATGTAAATAATCTCCATTAGGATAGCCTTTTAAAAAATTTTTGTATGAACGTGTGTCTCTGTATTTTCAATTGTCAATTCTGTACTGGCAGAGAGCTAAGCGCTGGCAGGATTTTTTGGTCATCACTGGATTTCCTATTTTGTAAATTTGTCCTTCCTCGCCTGCCTAAAGGCAATCTAGAATTGTATCAGAGGTTGTCTTGATGCTGACTGGTTGTTTTAAAGAGCTGATGGCCAACAGCTTGTGCAGGAAGTGGAGGGCAGAACTTCTGGGCAGAGAGAATGATGCAGTGAGAGAAGTGGGAGATTGGGGGTCGGGGGCGGGAGAGGGGAGAGACACTCAGATGGACCAGAGCTGAGCAAAGAAAGGTATAGAGCTAGCCATACAGTGGGTCACTGGCAAGATAGTCAGGTTAAGTTAGATGAACTAGCTGGGAGGCTGACCTAGCAAAAGGCCTAAGCTTTAAACTGTTGGAGAGCTGTTTGTCATTACGCACCCTGCTGGCAGGTCCGAGAAAGTCCCGCTATTAGACCCCCTTCTAAGACTTCCTACACTCTGAGGACTGCCAGCAGGGTGCGTAATGACACACATATATACATATATCTGCATACATATAGGTACACACACACACACACACACATAGACACACATTCATACATATCTATGGCACTATAGTTACAATTAGCACAGATCTAGATCACACCTGGAAAGGGAGAGTAGGAGTAGGTTGTGGTTGTACTAGTATGAGGCTGTTTCCTCAAATCTTAATGGATCTGAAAACAGAAAAGTTCTAGTATTTAGCTGGCTTTTTTCAGTCCAGGACTTGTCCATGGAATGATCCCACTCACATATAGGGTGGTTCTTTGCCCCACAGCTAGACCTCCCTAGAAACATCCTGAAAGCCAGACCAGAGTTGTGTCCTCTAGGTAATTCTAAATTCACTGATGTTAATAAAGGTATTCATATTGGTAAATGCAACGTTTAAGGGCTGATGGTTTGCTGTCTGGTGAAAACATCTTCCAAAGGCATCTTCTTGTGGTGTCTGAAAGATGGCTGAAAGTGTTTAATATTTCACAACACTACCTCCATTAAAGAGATGCTAATTCAAATGGTCTAGTAATCTTTTCAAGAGCCCCATTTCCTGATTTTATCACCCTGCAACCTAGCATTTTAACCTATAAATTTGGGGGGCACACAAGCATCTCTAAATAACACTAAGATCTTCAGCATTTTCCTATAGGTGTTAGATTTGCCAAAGTCTTCTGATATGGACTTTTATGTGTGGTTAAAAATTTTTATACTTAGTAATTTTGAGTTTATTTCCCACTCCATTTTTTAAGATTGTAAACTATTCTGTCTGTCTGTCTGTCTGTCTATCTATCTATCTTTCTATCCATCCATCCATCCATTCACCTATCCATCCATCTACCCATCCACCCACCCATCTATCCATCCATCCAACCATCCATCCATCTATCCATCCATCCATCCATGAATATGTAATATGTGCAGTTGTCTGTGAGGACTAAAGACGTCAGAGCTTCCAGGAGGTAGGGGCATTTGTGAGCCACCTGCTATGGGTACTGGGAGCTGAGGTTGGGTCACTTGGAACTGCAGAGCACTCTTAACCACTGAGGCATTTCTTCAGCTTCCCACAATTGCTTATTTTTGTATTTAACACATGACCTATATGACAGCACACAGGTAAAAGGTAGAATTTAGGAATAAATGACTTTGAAGCAATCAAAACAATAGCAACAACAAAAAGCTCTGGGAATAGAATTAATAACTAAGTAGACTATCTCCAATTCACAATGATACAAGGAAACCAGCTTTTCATTCTTCATTTTTAATAATATCCACACATGGGCTGGAGAGATGGCTCAATGGTTAAGAGCACTGACTGCTCTTCCTGAGGTCCTGAGTTCAATCTCAGCAACCACATGGTGGCTCACAACCATCTGTGATGGAATCTGATGCCCTCTTCTGGTGTGTCTGAAGACAGCTACATATACATATACATATGCATATACATACACATATCATGAAATAAGTAAATAAATAAGTAAATAAATAAAATCCACACACATTTGAAATCAGGTCAAGAAAATGATAAATTCCAGAGACTAAGAGGTAGATTACAGTTCATTTAAATCTTTTATTTCGGCTTTTTTTTTAAATGTGTTGATCCCTTTTGGATATTATTAAAATAGTATAAAAGTATCACAACAGTAGAGTTTTGTGTTTTGCTAAGTCCATCCCACTCCTCTGTTCACTTAGATGCCTATGATTACAATTGTATCTAGCACACACTGTTGCAGAGAGAAAAGCACCATTTTCCAAATACCTGAAGTCAAGGCCTTCAGCTGTGAATTCTTCATTTCAGGTCACTAATCTTCTGAGATGGAAAGCTCCATAACATTTGCTCTTCAAACTTGTGGAGTCAAGCAATCCTCAGGGTCCCCGGTAGCCAGGACTACACATAACCACCGGATTTCAAGCAATTTTTTTAAAGTGTTGGACAGGCATGAATATTTCACTCCTACCTGTTACACAGGATTTATCCATGGAATTTAGTTGACAGTAACTAAATGACTACAGGGACGCCATAGTATGTTTATTACAGCTCTCAAGCCCATTCTCTGAAGAGCTTTGGTTTAAGGCTTTTTTACATGCAAATTTACTTTTTAAGGGTCCTCATCCACATGGATTTTATAATGATTGGTAAGGGATGACCTATAGTTGAAAAGTTTCCCACACGTGTTACATTCGTAGGGTTTCTCCCCAGTATGAATTCGCTGATGTGCTATACGTGAGGAGCTCTGCCTAAAGGTCTTTCCGCATGTGTTACATTTAAACGGTTTCTCTCCCGTGTGAATCCTTCGGTGCTGAATAAGAGCAGAACTTTGTCCAAACGACATCCCACATTCTATACATTGATAAGGTTTCTCTCCAGTGTGGATTCGCTGGTGGTTACTTAGGGATGAGTTACACCTGAATGTTTTCCCGCACTCATTACATTTATAGGGTCTTTCCCCAGTGTGCATTCTCTGATGTTGGATCAGAGCTGAACTCTGTCTGAAGGCTTTCCCACAAACTTTACATTTACACGGTTTCTCTCCAGTGTGGATTCGTTCGTGAATAATAAGAGTTGAGTGGGAACTTAAGGCTTTGCCACACTCATTGCAATTATACAATTTCTCTCCTGTATGAATTATCCGGTGTCTATTGAGTCTTGAGATAGAAGTGAAGCCTTTCCCACACTCGCCACACCTGTAGGGCTTTTCTCCCGTGTGGATTCTTTCGTGCTGAATAAGTGATGCGCTCTGACTGAAGGCTCTGCCGCATTCGCTACATCTGAAAGGTTTCTCTCCGGTGTGGATTCTCTGATGGTAACGGAGGGAGGAGCTAGACTTGAAGGTGTTGCCACATTCATTACACAAGTAGGTCTTCTTCCTGGAATGAGCTCTCTGGCATCCAGAGAGGGAAGCGGATGCCTTCCTTCCTGGGTTATATCTATGAGGGTTTTCTCGGGCATGGATCTTCTGGTGTATAAAAAGACCTGACCTTTGGCCAAAGGATTTACCACATTCCTTACATCTGTAGGATTTCTCCACAGTGTGGGTTCTGAGATGTTTATACAGGGACGTACTGAGAGTGAAGGCCTTCCCACATTCTTTACATACGTAAGGCTTCTCTCCAGTGTGAGTTATTTGATGTTGAATAAGGGCTGAACTTTGGCTGAAGGCTTTTGAACATTCTTTACATTTAAATAATTTCTCTCCACTATGGTTTTTCTCATGTTTGCGAAGAGATGAGGTGTTAATGAAGGTTTTCTCACACATGCTACATTTATAGCGTTTATCCGGTGTGATTCCTGGTGGGTTAGATAAATAAGATATCTGCTTTTTACATTCTGAGGACCGTTTTTCTCTATGGGACTTTGGGCTAAATTCATTGTTTTTATGGCTTCTTTCTACAGTCAAAGTATTCTTATCCCACTTTTCCTCTAATTTGCCTTCATGTATGAAAAGATTTTCTGACTTCATGTTCAAAGGTTCGAAGGCAAAGGTTCTTTTAGATTTTCTTACAATCAGTTCCTGAAATGAAGAGTCTTGTGTTTGAGTTGACTTAGTGGTTCTATGACTGCACTTCAATCCTAGAAAGGGAAAAAACAAAGCAAAGATGTGATATAAAAATTAACTATTGAGACTAGATATGTAGAGTGAATAAATACTAATGCTATTTAAATAGAGTCTTGGTGTGTGGTGGAATCCAAGAGTTCATATAGAAACACGATTGACGGGAACAGAAGTAGTAGAGTGAAGAAAAAATAAAGTAAACCCATTTCAAGACAGTGATTAAATGGGGATGAGGAGTTGGAAAATGTATTATCTAGAACCCAGAGAAGTCATGAGAGTCACCTACATTGTTACCTGCTAAGTTTGCCCTCATTGTTTCCTGCCAACAACATCTTCAGATTCAATTCAAAAGTTTACTTATGAGAATCCTTGCTTGACTCTACATATACATGGTCCATTTCTCCAGCCAGCATTACCTATTTTCTTAGACAGACTATCAATCTCCAGCCTCCCTGAACTCATGACCTCCTGAGAGCTGGGATTTCAGGTGACCACTTCTGACATACTGATTTATTATTCTGTACCTCTCTACATATAACAAGCAGATCAGCGTGTTCTACCTCTCTCAAATCTCATACATACATACATCTCTCTATATATATCACTTCTGTTTTGATATGGAGTCTTACTATATAGCCTAAAATGACAGATTAAGCTGACTTGGAACTTATAGCAATCCTCCTGCCTCTACCTTCTGAGTACTGGGAATATAGGTATGTGCTACCACATCTGGCTTCACCCAGCAACTGATGGAAACAGATGCAGGGACCCACAGCCAAACAGTAAGCAGAGCTGGAGAAATCCTGTGGAGGATGGGGAGGAGAGATTGAAGGAGCACCACAAGAAAACCCACAGAACCAACTAACCTGGGCCCAAAGGTACACACAGAGACCAAACTGCCAACACAGAGCATGCAAGAGACTGACCTAGGCCCTCTGCATTTAAGTAACAGCTGTGAAGCTTGGTCTTCATGTGGGCAAGAGTTATCTCAAACTCTGTCACCTGCCTTTAGGACCCTTTCCCCTAATTGGGCTGCCTATTCTAGCTTCAATAGAAGATGTACCTAGTCTTACTGTAACTTGATATGCCAAGCCTGGTTGATAACCATGGGAGGCCTCCCCTCTTCGGAGAAGGGTAGGTAAGGTAGATTGTGATGGTGGTGGTGGGGGTCAGAGGGAGGGACTTGTAGGAAAGCAGGGAAGAGAAGCTTTGATTGGTGTGTAAAGTAAATAAATAACTTAATTTGGGGTTGGGGATTTAGCTCAGTGGTAGAGCGCTTGCCTAGCAAACGCAAGGCCCTGGGTTCGATCCCCAGCTCCGAAAAAACAAACAAACAAACAAAAAAAAAACAAAAAAAAACAAAAAACTTAATTTAAAAAGAAACAACAACAAAAAAAAAGATAGAAAAGGAAGGAAGGAAGGAAGGAAGGAAGGAAGGAAGGAAGGAAGAAAGAAAATGCTTCTGTAAAATGTCATAGGCACACCTGTAGGGCATTTTTTGACTTAGTGATTGATGGGGAAGGGCCTAGCTAGCCCACTGAGTGGTGCCATTCCTGGGCTGATCCTAGATTTTATTAAAAAAAAAAAAAACAGGTTAAGCCAGCCATGAGGCCCAAGCTACTAAGCCCCATCGTCTGTGGCGTCTGCATCAGCTCCTGCCTCCGCGTTCCTACCCAGCTTGAGTTCCTGTCCTGATGTCCTTTGATGATGAACTGTGCTGTGGAAGTGTAAGCTGTGTAATCCTTTCCTTGTTACGCTGCTTTGGCCACGGTGTTTCTTCACAGCCGCAGTCGCCTTAACTCAGTCAATAAAGGCTTGCTCTAAGAGCGTGAGGACCTGAGTCAATCCTGCAGACAATGGTAAAAAGCAGAGTGCGCTGGACTTAATCCCAGTGCCGGAGAGCTGAATCAGGAGGAGCCCTGGATCCTGTTAGCCAGCTGCTCCACCCAAAGCGGCAAGGCCTAAGTTCAGTGAGAAACCTCATCTCAAAAGAAGATGGGGAGCAAATGAAGAAAATATCTGATGTTCCTTTCCAGCATCCGTGTACAGATATACACAGAGAACATAAACACACATGTACCCACTGTCTTAGTCAGGGTTTCCACTGCTGTAAGTGACACCATGGTAACTCTTCTAAAGAGAGCATTTAATATGTTCTTTTTGAAATCAGCCTGCTCATACCTGAAGTGTTCTCCTGGGGGGAGCCACCTGGCACAGCTACAGACACCACTAATGTAGGTAGCTGGGTATTTGCTGCTTGCTAGTGATATTTTTTTCTTTTGTTTGTTCTTACCCGCCAGTGAACCTATTAACAGTTTTGAGCAAGTCCCGGTATATCCAGCTGGCACAAGTCACCTGGTTTAGGGTAGTAATGGGATCATCAATGGCTTCCCAACCCAACAGGATCATAGAGGTGGTGGGACTCATAGAGAAGAGGTGGGGCCTTGTTGGAGGAATAGGCCACTGCCTTTACCTAGGAATCCTTTCACTGCTACCCAGGCAGTGCCTTCCTTCGTCTCTAAATTCAGTGGCCTGCATCTTGTGCAGTGCTGTACTTGCTTGTCTGCAGTCTCTCAGCACCTCTGCCTCTGGCAAACCATTCTTATACACTATTTTACTGAAGCAATTTATTTTATTTTTAAAAGATTTTTGTGCCCATGTGTGCATGGTCATGTGAGTATGCTACTTACAGATGCCAGAAGAGGGCACTGGACTGCTGGAGCTGGAGTTATGACTGGATGTAAGCCACTCAGTGAAGGTACTAGGAGTCAAACTCCAGGTCTCTGCAGGAGCAGCAGGCACTCTTAGCCACAGAACCAGCTCTGGAGCCCAAAGCAACTTACTTGTCAAGGCCTTTTCTGATTCTGTTTAGATTGACCCTGTAAACTTTTTAGTAGCTTTTCCAAAAATTTTTATTTTCATCTTTCAATCTCTTATTCCCTGCATACACAGGCAGACAGCCATCAAATTCTCTTACATCCCACCAGTAAACCGTCTCTAACAGCCATCACTAATCCAAGTTCAGGATCTTATTTTAGAGGGATCATTGCGATAAACTCACTGTTCCTCTGACCTGAGATTCTCATCTCTCTGGTATGGTTTCCTATAAGAACTAACCCCTGCCTCAACACATAAAGCACCCCTTACTACTTCAAAAAGCATTGATTCCTCATTCTATTTATTTATCAAATAAAAAATAAATACCCAGACTTCTCCCTAGGCATTGGTGAGGTTTAGTAAGTTTATCGTTATAAAGAAATCAGCAGGTAGTCATGGATGGGCATGGTGGTTCGTGCTTACAATCTCAGCACTTGGGAGTCTATGCAGACGTGGTAGTAGTTTAAGGCCAGCCTGTGCTACACAGTAAGTTCCAGTCCAGCCAGGACTAGAGTGAGATCTTGTATTCAAAACAGAAGAAATCGTGCTACACTGTGAGCATTGCTACAACAAAAATGCAAAAGTGGGTAATACGAGCACAGAGAGCCATCAAGATTTCCTTGGAGAGTGAGGGTGCAGGTTAGACCGGCTGTGAGCGCTGGCTAGAGTTGTCTGACACTCAAGACAGGATCTTAAAGGGTCAGCCACAGGTTACATAGGTTGAAAGAAGCATCAGTCTTCGTATCTCAGAGGGAGCAGGGCCATGTCAAACCTGTCTCTACCACATCACTATGAACGCTTACTTCCCTTCCAAAAAGCTAAGCCTAAAGCAATCCCGCCATCAATCACTTCATTCATAAGCGTGTCAACACTTCTCACACAACCCTACCCAAGCTACACTACTGTCTGCAGGTAGGCTCACCCTTGTGATAGATCATAACCACAAGTAAACTGAACTGCTCTGAGTAGAGGCATCTGTGGAAATTCTCTAATATTGTACTACTCACCGGCTCATTTGGCTTTTGCTATGTAGGGAGGGCTTTTCATTTCATGCAAGTTATTCCTATATTCTCTCCATAACCAGAAGCCTACTCTGGCCAGCACTGGAAAACAGAAATAAGGAACAAGCTGCCTCCACGCACAGGTGCAGAGGAAGAGAGAGATCATGTGCACATATGGCATGCAGTGATCGTGTGGAAGGAACAGTCTGCTGAGACGAAGAGCGTGGAGAAAGGGACCCTGTTCTAGATGACCAGAGCCTGTTCCACAAAGTGGCACCTGGGCAGAAGCCTGTGAAACACAGCAAGGTAACCACAAGAGCTCTTGGCCATCGAGAAAAAGAGAAGGCACAGACAGAGAAAGTCAGGCACAAAAGCCTTCAGGCAGAACAGGAGATAAGGGCAACCACCACAGTGAGGACTCTGCCTTGTGCCCCATGGGATGGAGGGCACTAGTTTTAAGGGTGTGGCTAACCCCTGCAGTAGCACCTGTGTAAACTCAGGAAGAGCTGCCCTTCCTCTGAACAGATACAACCCCAGAGGCTTCACTGATGGGCCAGCAGATGGCTGTCAACCCCACATGGTTCAGCAGACTCTCAGTGGATTTTGACATTAAAGACAGTAAAAGAGAAAGACACGGGGGTGAGGGGAATTTCTTGCTGGAGATGGGATTACTAGACCATTTCTGGAATTGAAAATTATTTCTGCATTTGGACAGGAGCCAAATCTATTTGATACACAAGTAGTCTAGCTACGCAGGAAAAGCACAGTCTCACTGCTTAGACTTTGGACCAGTTCTTAAGCAAGAGTCCCAAAGTAAGACACAGAGACTCTTGGAGCCATGGCCTTTCACCTCCAGTTTAAAACTTACAAACTCAGGGACAACAAAGGCTGGTTTTACTTTTTAAAAAAAAGTTACTCATTTTTATGTGTAAGGGTGTTTTGCCTGCATGTGTACCACGTGTATCGCTGAGGCACACAGAGATCAAAGAAGGGCATCAGAAGCCTAGAACTGGAGTTATAAATGGTTATGTGGGTGCTGGGAACTCAACTCAGGATCTCTATAAAAGCAGCCAATGCACTAAAGAACTGAGCCCTGCTTTATTGTTTTAGTTTTGAAGGGAAAAATAACTTTGCAGGTTCAGAATTGGGTTCTGCTTGACATCATGATCTTGGGTGCAAACATTCAGGTTCTTACACTATACTGTGGGCTGTGAGCCCCTGCTGAGAAGGGGTACTGGAGTCCAGGCACACCACAGGCCTCCCACCTCAAGTTCACGTTTGAGAGAAAGAAAGAACAGCCATTCCTCAAGAGGAACAGAGAGGCACACGTATAATCCTAGTGCTCAGGGCATTGAAGTAGGAGAAATCTAGAGTCAAAGTCAGCCTGGGCTGCACAGTCAACACCCTCACTCCACCCCACCCTGTACAGAGTGGAGCAGGAAGTGACTCCATTTGATATTTCACTCCTCAGTCATCCACTCAGGTCTCCCAGGCAAGTGAGGAAGGCAAGTGACCATTTCATCAAGTCTTCTAGCCTCTCTCAGGACAGCTCTAACTGCAGGCTCACTCTGCTTGGGCTAATTTCCCTCCCTGCAGGAATCCTAATTACCTGTGTTCTGCCTACTCTGGGGTGGCATCTGGCAGCTTCTACATAATTAAGGATGTAAAAGGCAATGGTGGCTGCTGCCTCAGGATCTCTCGCTTTAGACTAGAGAAGGCTCTCATATAATACAAGGACTTTGAGAGGACAGGGTGGTGTGTCACGTGGCTCTTCTCTTGGCCAAGGCTCACTGACTGATCTGAGGGCTCAGATCTGCCCTAGCTCCTCTCCCCTTCTTGCCCTCAGGCTCCCTGACCCAGCTCCAGGGTGCTCTTGACTCCTCAGACTCTCAAATCCTCAGGTCAAACCAAGTGATGGGCACCAGGGAAATCTGCTCCTGCCAATGTCTCCTGGCCTCTCTTCCTTTCTCCGAGGTCAATGCTGGCTCTTTCAGTTATCACTCCCTAAGCTTGTGACACTCAAGTGTCACCCGTACCCACACACACACACGACACTGACTCCAGTGGCTTCTGCCCTGCACTCTCAGAGCACTATGTGTCATTTTCTACTAGTCTTCATTAGACTTTTGCACATGGCTGGCTGTGGGTGCTTGGTTTCGTTACTCCCCTCACGGCATCAATCACTCCACAAGAGCAGGACCCTGTTCCATCCCATCTACTTCCATTTCACGGTGACCTAGCACAGAGCTTGCTCAGCATTTATGAAGGGCTAAGCAAGCTGAAGCCCACAGTGGGTGTCTTGAATCACCAGTGAGGGATCTTCCCCAGTTCATCAGCCTCAAGTTTCTATCACCGTGGCAACACCTCTCTGGAGCCTCTCTTCAGGTCACTTCAGGTCTGGCTCACAAAGTCTTTTCTCTTAACCATCTTGCAAAAACAGTTTCCCAGGATCCCTCCCGCTGGTCAGATCAAGGGTCCAAGGGTGCTGACCTCGCCTGTGAGTTCCAACCCATCTATCTCAGAGAATCCTCCACCAGAGATCCGGATCCAAGCATTTCAGTACATTTGAAATGGAAACCACAGTTACCCCAAACTCATCACACAGGCTCTCCCTAGATGCCAGAAGCAGGGCCTTCATCTAGACCCCGCTAGCTTTACCTTCTTTCTTGCAGGGGCTCTCTAAGGCTGCCAGGCTGTGCCTCACTTTGAATGTATCCCCCATAGTGCATGTTACAGCACTTCCTGAATGTAACAGCCCTTTGTAACAATTTAAAACATTGTATGCAAATATAGATACTTTTCCTAGGTTCATTTTAAAGGATACATTGTTGCCTCCTAACCCTTCTTTCTGTGCTCACAATTTTCTTTCAACCTAATCTCACAGCACTCAGAATCCTGCCTGGCTCCTTGTCACTCTCTGGAGCTGTCTTTATTACTGTGATGGTGGCTGCTAGAAAAAGGACAGACTGCAGTTTCTCCAGCTGTTTAACTAAGAGGCCTTTGAATCATTTATTAGAACCAGCTTTCCGAGAGCTACCCAAGAATCCACAGTGGCCATTCACAGGTCAGATGCTTGCAGGCCCCATGTGCAGAACAAAGCTCTTAAAACAACACTGAGGAACTTGTTACAAGGTCCCTCCATAGCCTTCCCAGCGATTCCTTTCCTTTTACACTTTGAACATCTACCTGAGTGAATTCGCTATCATCTCTTAAATATACCAACCTTCTGAAATGAGCTCTGAAAATGAAACCCTCCTCAGAGACAACCAACAAGAGAAAAGATCCCAGGAAACTCATTCGAGACATGATCAGGAGAGAACAGCAGAGCTGGGCCGGATTTCAGTTTCCTTCCCTTGCTCCTACCTAATCTGCTAATAATTTATGGAGTTGTTTTGTTTACTTTGTTTCATAGGTGAGTGTGTGCAAGTGTGCGGCCTGTGTGCGCGTGTCTATGTGAGTGTGTGTGGGTGTGTGCGCTGGGAATTGGTGTTACGTGTGTGAGGCCGGTGTCCTTACCACTGAGCTCCATCCCAGCCCCTGACCACCTCTCACGGACTGAGAACCTGAAGACATTTCTCAACCCACACTCTAAGCTGCGCCCTCTCCTTATTTGCCACACTGGGGCCTGCAAAGACCGCCAGGCCTAGGCACTCACCGAGAGAGAAGTATCTGGGGCCCTCTTTCTCCACCTGCCAGGGATCCTCTCCTTGCTGCAACAGGGAGATCACCTTTGGTTTGGTAAACAGGAATCCTGCTTGTAGACAAAATGAACTCATTAACTAGAAGCCAGACAACCACAGAGGACTGAGAAAATCTCTTTAAGTTGCAGAAATCAATTAAGGCTCAAATTCTGCACAGCCCCTTGCAGAAAAAGTGTGATGCCAACCTCTAGCTACGGCAGTGGGAAAGAGGAGCCAGAGATAGAGCAAAGCTCACTGCAGAGATGAGCCAAGCAAGCATCAAATGACTGCTGACTGAGAGAAGCCTGGACCGTGAACCTTTGCTGTCTGTCCATAACAAGGGAAGTGGTGTTCTCACTGTCAAAACCTCTCCACTGCACATGGGCAGTTCCAGGCCTGCTGTGGGAAGTACGTGTCAACACTCACTCAGAAGGACACATTTGTGAGACCTGAAGGCAAAACTCTGCTAACATTTCACAACGAAATCTTCATTCAGGGAAGAAGTCACTGAGATCTCATTTCTGAATCTATGCCCACAGGGAACACTTACCCATGGAGGCCAGGTTGCTGTAATTCTCCAGCATCACCTCACGGTACAGGCTTCTCTGAGACAGATCCAGCTTCTTCCACTCGTCCCGAGTAAAGAGCACAGCCACATCTTCAAATGTCACTGACACCTGTGAGGGACAGATGACTCGATGAGCTTTGAGGTAGAGACTCTGACTCAACATAGAAGATCTGGGAAGCCGTGGGAGAAGTCACCCTATAGCCTCAGGCTTCGACAGCCATGTGCAGATGTACATTCTCACACACAGATGCGGCCATCCGAACACATGACACATGTATACACATATACACTTGTATGCACACATCACACACACACACACACATACATGCATAATGACAAACAAAACTTCAATGGAATTGAACAAGCAAAACATAAGACCCATAAAGTAAAATGGAAAAATAATCAACCACCATAGGCTGAAGAAGGCTTGGTGAGCAACGTAGGGATTGTCAAGAAGAGAAAATAAAAATCAATCTTGGTAAGGGCAGAGAAAGAAACGCAGACGAGTGAGGAAGGCAGGGACGGGGGGGAAAAGGGAATTTTCTCAAGTCTATATGTGTGTTCTGTCCCAGGGCACTTGGTATGTTACTTGTGAAATTTGTAGGCACACACCAGATTGTAGGCACCAGACAATGACAGCCTGTCTATCAAGAAATACAGAAGACTAGAACTGTGAACACACAGAATCCACCACCCGTGGGGAGAGAACCAATTCCTCCAAGGAGAGCATGGGCTCTGAATCCTAGGGAAGGCTGAACTGTGTGGATAACTGTCAGAAGGGAAACCAAACAAAAGCCCCTCCTTCTGTTAAGAAGCGAAATGGCAAGCCGCTTACCTGAGAGGCCCCTTCTCTTTGCTCAGGAGCCATCTTCTTTCTGTAGGCTCTTCCTCTAAAGATGGGTGAAGATGGAGGAGGATCTGAGGGGAGGAAGAAGAAAGGAGTTGCACATGTTGCTTCGCACCTGTCAGACGCAGCATCTCCGAAAGCGTCCCATTAGCTGCGCCTGGCTCTTCTGCCTCTAGAGAGGGAACCAGGAGCCAGGGGTGGGCATCACAAAATCGACAGGTCACCAGTCTTCTTGTCCGTGGATTTCCAGAAGTAAGATTCAAGAGACACTGTACTCCATAACAGAGGGGGACTCACTGAGTCCCCAAAGTGAACACCCTTAGACTGTTCACAACATCTCAGCTGGGACTTTCCGGCCCCTTCAGATAGGAAATTCAAGCTGGAGTGCGGCCACAGTGGGAGGGCATCCGGTTTCACCCTCTCGGATCTGATCCAGGGCAGGGACAGTGTTCTTCCTCCCCTACACGTTGGCCACCCAACTGCACCGCTGCTGCCAAGGGATAAACTTCCAGAAAAAAAAAAATTAGAAAAGGGACCAGTAGCCCAGGACAAGAGGGCTGCACGGAAAACAGCCTGGGTTGGCGCTGCCCAGGCAGTGGGGAGCAGGTCACTTGCAGTCCAGGGCCGAGGCCACTGGGAGCGCGCACTCAGGGGAGGGGGACTGGCAGGAGGCCTCTGAGCTGAACCCAGCCTTCACTCACCTTTTCCCCGGCTCCCGCCGCACCTCACATACGCTCTGAACCTCCGCGCCTGTGAGAAGTCTGTCTTAGGACCTTGGCCCCGAGTCTCTAGCGGTGCCACAGACTCCCTATGATCCGCGAAGGCTCACGGGGGCTCAGAACTTGAGGTTCGAGGGTAATGACTGAGGAGGCCTCTGGGAAATGTAGTCCACTCTGAGACCCAGGGATTCTGGGATTTGAAGTTCTTCGGTTTGTCTGGGACTCTTCTTATGCACAGATTGCTTGGAAGCTGAGAGTGGACACTAGTAACTGAACACCTGCTTGGTAGGTAAATAATAAACGATGTCGCAGGTTCGTGGAAAGGAAGCTGACACGAAGTGCCCTTCAGAAGAGCTTTATTATGAGGTATTAGTAGGACTGAAGAAGTGCTCAGCGGTTAAGAATCCTTACTGTTCTTGCTGAGGACTTAGGTTCAATCCCCACTACCCATATCAGGTTGCTCACAATGGCCTGTAACTGCAGCGCCTGGGTTCCAACATCCCCTTCTGGCATCTCAGGTCAGTGCATACATTCCATGCTCATACACACTCATTTCATATACACAAACAATAAATGTCTTTAAACTTCTTTTCCTGCAAATAAACAACAACAGTGGGGGCAGTACTAGAATCAGGACGAAGGCAGCCATGATGGAGATCTGATGTGCAAAGCTTATCAAAGACCGTTCAGTTCCCAAGGACGGGATTTCCTTATTCTTACAAGTTTGGGGAAGCAAGTGTTTCACGCCATATGACATAACCTGTGTGTTGGGAGTCACAGGAAAAGGCAGAAAGGCACTAGATGCAAGCTAAGTTATAAGTCAGGGTTGTTTGGGGTATCTGTTGGAGCTGGGGTGGCAGCTGAGAGAGGAAGAGAGATAACTCAACTCTGCGGAGCCTTTTCATGTCATGGTAGATGCTAGTATCAACTCTCAGTCCAAAGAGGGTGAGACTGCAGGACTACGTGGTCTGACTTTTCAGAGTACAAGAGAAAGACAGCTGGAGTCTGTGCTCTAACAGTCATGTGCCGGGCCCTATTATAAATCATTTGAAAAAAGTCTGTGAATAAAACAAACACCATTATCCCGTAGTACTTTTTAGTAAAGGGCAAGAACCAGACAATAAGCCATGAACATAATGAGATAGGGTTCTAGAGGATACGTGTAATGAGAAAAATAGCAAAAGCAGGGTAAAGTGAAGGACGGGCTGGAAGGAGAATGAAGCAGGTTTGAGGCAACAACTCAGGAGAGGAGGAACTGTGGTAGTCGTGTTTTTGTGTCTGTGACATGCACTTGAGAAGAATAGCTTGCCCGTCTAAATGAAGGGCTAATTTGGGGTCATGGTTTACAAGTTTAAAGACCTCACCTTGTAAGTATTTTGTCTAAGCTCCGCCCTACAGTTACCTGGCTACAGCCAGGTATGCCTGACTCACTATAAAAGGGGCTTCTTGCCTCCTTCTCTCTCTTGCTCTTGCCCTCCTGCTTCTGCTCTCTCCCCACTCCCTTCCCTTCTCCCTTCCCCCCTCTCTCTTCACATGCTAATGGCTGGCCCCCACTTCTTTACTTCTCTCTCTCTCTCTCTCTCTCTCTCTCTCTCTCTCTCTCTCTCTCTCCCTCTGTCTCTACTAACCTCTTGACTCCCCTCCCCATGCCTCTATATTATACCATCATGTGGCTGGTTCCTCAGGGGGAAGGGATGCCTCAATGGATGGTTGGGCCACTTCCAAAGCTTCCCGTGGCCACCACACTGTCCCCTCTGATGAATCTATACTTTATCTCTGCTATCCCAGACCTAATTGAGGGAGTGGCCCCTGGGGCTGCTTTTCCTTGATTCTTACATGGTTGGTTCTCTGTCTTCCACAGCTCTGTTGTTGTGTTGGTGACTCTCCTTCTCTGGGTCCTGTGTTTCCTCTTCAGGAATCCTCAAAGTCCCGTCTCTGTCCCACTGCCCAGCCATTGGCAGGGCAACTGTTGGCAGGGACCCACATCTGGCATTGAAATTCCCCTGTAAGCACAAATCAAATCCCCAACAAGCTCCTCCCACATACCGCCCAACCCCCCCCCCCACCTCCCCATCCAGAAACTAGGAAAAGATACTCAACTGAGGCTTTTCTCTTGGGAGGGAAAGAGAAAAATGGAACCTACACCCCGTGGGAGAGTGGAGGAAAGCCTGAATGGATGGGTGTCCTGTACATGGGGACAGCTGTGAACATAATGAATGGTCTTAGTCACATGGGGGGGGGTGGCAGACCTTCTGTTCCAAGTGGGAAAGAGTGTGTGCAGAAAACGTCCACCATAGCTTTCTCCCAGCACCCAATGTTTACAGGCTGAAGACTGTTTCCCGATAGAGACTGCACCTAACAAGAATAGTTAAACCTGCTTCCTGCTTCAGCTGTACATAACGTTGCCTTGTTTATGTGTATGTAATAATCCTACCCCTTGGTTCAGCTGTATACAATAGTGCTACTGTCATGGTCTGACAACTCCTCAACCCTACCCTCCTACCGCCCATACCCCCCACCCCCACACTCACCCCCCACCCCCACCACGGAATATCTGTAGCCATTTTGTTCCATGCCTGTCAGTGATTTCATATTGTTGCTGTAACACACCTGCCAATCATTGACACGGAGAAGTGACTTGGCTCAAAGACATGCTGACCACATACCCTGTTTTGTTCTGCATGTTCTGCATGAGGTGTGCTAGTCTTAAGAAATCCCACAAAGCTTTACCTAGGACCCATCAAATCAAAGGTCAATACGAACTCTTATGCCTAAAATATCTTGAGCCAGAGCTGACCACTGGGCAACCCTTCCTGCACTTACATATGAGGTCACTGTGACTGCTGTGGCTGACACTGAAGCATGCTACTAATAAGCCAAAAGGCTATGATCATAATACTCATACTCTAAAAACACGAGTTTGAAAATATGAAATTTCTCAGCTATGCAAAAATGTAAGGATGCAACTGTATGGGTTGTGCAAGGGCCTTCACAGATCTAAAGGACAGAGGAAGCTGCACTAGGAGCCAGCTTGTCAGAAAGATACTAAAGGAGGAGATAAAAGGATTTAGGGAGTGGTGATGGTAAGGCAAGAACCCACCCAGCTAAGTTTTTGTTGTTGTTGTTACTGTTACTGTTGTTGTTATTTATGCGTACAAATGCAGGCAGATTCTTGAGTTCTGGGTCAGTCCGGGATAGAGTTAATTTAGGTCCAGGTGTGATCAGAATGGTTATCTCAGGACGAGGTCCCACAGGCTAAGTTTACTAAGGTAGGCAGATCTCTGAATTCTTATGCAATATTTTGTAATGTTGCTATCCTTTTCCTAAGAGTCAAGGGGCTAAGGTCATGGAATGCCAATTCATAGGATGGCCTAGAGGGAACGTAGAATAAATAACTGAATTGACGTGTAAATAAAAAACTGGGTTTTTGGTCTCCAAGAGATGAGCTAGCAGAAAGAGATAGCAATTCTGTTTAAGATTTTTTTTTTCTATCAAGAGCTGAGCTGTCCGGAGACCTCTGGAGAGTGAACACAGCTCTTCAAGATTTTTTTTTTTCTAACAGGATTTCTGATTTTTGTTGGAACAGCCATGCAGACCAAACATAGCTCTTTTAAGATTTTTAATAACTTTTAGGATTTTTTTTCTAACAGGATTTCTGGTCTTGGTCTTTTAGAATGTTTTCTAGCAGCTATTTAGAGAAGGCTGTCTGAAGAGTGAACACACTCTTTTAGAATTATTTCTGGATTTCTGATTTTGATTAGAAAACCCAAGAATTACTTTTAGAATTGTTCTAACAGGATTTTTGACTTGGTCAGAGATCCAAGAATTTTTTTATAGCAGTTTTTCTTACTTTGGTCAGAAAATCTATGAGCTATCCAGAGAGCTTTTAGAATTTTTACTAGCGGAGAGACCTGTCTCTAGCAGAAAGCTTGCTGCTGTCTTGACCATAGTTTTTAGAATAGCAAGAAAAAGCTGTCTAGAGAGAACAGAACACACACACACACACACACACACACACACACACACACACACAGAGAGAGAGAGAGAGAGAGAGAGAGAGAGAGAGAGCATAATTTGAAAAGCTATCTCCAGCAGACCACAGAGTCAAGAGCTATCTACAGAGAGCTTTCTAGAAAACCTTCTCGAACAGATCATAGACCAACAAGCTTGGACCCGAGATTTGACCTCAAGTCATTTGTTTTTGCCTTTCCCAGATACTTCTTCTCTCAAAACCAAGACCTAGTCTTGGCTTACTCTCTGTCTTTCTCCCTGTCTCAGTCTGTCTTTCTCTGTGTGTCTCTGTCTCTCTATATCTCTGTGTATGTATGTGTCTTTGTTTCTGTGTGTCTGTCTCTCTGTGCACACTTGTGTGTGTGTGTGTGTGTGTGTGTGTGTGTGTGTGTGTAGTGTAGTGTAATGTCTAAGATCGAAGATCTTGGATCAGGAACTGAGGCAGGACTCAATGACTTGCAGTACCAAAACTAGACACCAGAGGGAGGAAGAGAACACCGGCTTCAGAAAAAAGGGGGAAGGAAGACTGTATCCCCTCTTCTCTTTTTCAGACAGGATATCTCTAAGTAGCCTAAGAACTCACCATGTAGGCCCAGGTTGGACTCTGCATTTTCAATTGTCCTCTTGCCTCAGCCTCTCAAGAACTGGGATTACAGCTCACCCTTTAATTATGAATCTGTATAACATAAACCAAGAGTCAACAGACAATCAAGAGTCAACACACCTCCAGAAAAGCCAAACGAATCACTAGCTGGCCTGAATGGTGGCAGTCCTCCCTGAAGTGCAGCAGTCTGTGGAGGCTGATGGAGGGGAGTTCTTCTGTGTTCGTCCATCCCAGCAAGGACTCCAGGTCAACCTACCACACCCACGATTACCCCCGTTTCCAGGAGTGAAGTTACAGAGAACCTGGTGGCCATCAGCCGAGAGCAGATAGGGATACGTGGTGGACATGAACTGTGAGCTTTCCTCGGCCGTAAAGAAGAACGAAGTTATGTTTTCTGCAGCAAAATGGATGCAGCCAGAGTGAGACACGCTAAGTGAGACCGGTCGGACTCAGAAAGGCAAATACTGCGTGCTCTCCTCCATTTGTGACTCCTAGATCTTAAACAGAAATGTAAAACCATGTATGTGCATGAGACACAAAAGTGGACGTGCAGGAAGGAAGGAGGTTTAATTTCCACATTTAAAAATATTTTGCTGTCATGTGTATGTGTGTCATACGACGGATGCATGGCTGTAAGCCTGTGTCTGCAGCACCACACATGCAGAGGTCAGGGGGCAACTTCTGGAGGCCAGCTCTCTCTCTCTCTCTGCACCCTGGGATCTGAAGGCAGACCTCCAGTCATCAGGGTTTTGCAGTGTCATGGCTGTTACTGGTTGTCAACTTGACTACATCTGGAATGAACTACAATCCAGAAATGGAGGGCGCACCTGTGATCCAGATCTTGAGGCTGGAAGACACAAGTTTCTGACCTGGATGTGTCATGGATTTCTTGAGGCATAGCGGCTATGAAAAGCTTAGGCCCAGGCAAGGTAGTACATGTCTTCAATCCCAGGAGACTGACTGAGCCAAGGAGATCTCTGAGTTCAAGGTCAGCCTGGGACAAAGCAAGTCCCAGATCTAGATGTGGTGCTATGTTGCCTGCAATTTTAAAATGCACACTTGTTCCTTGTCTGGTGCTGGCAACAGCTGTTTTACCCAGCTCCCTCAGCTAGCTTTCCCAAACCTCTAATGACCACCCCACAGCTGTGCCCTGTCTCCTGCCCACCTGAGTCACCACGGATAGAAAACACCAGAGAGCCTAAATATTTATAAAACCAGCCAGATAACACAACTGCTGGGCTAAGAATTGCTTGCCCCATCCTCCTCACACCGCACCCCCACCCCCACAGTCACCTGTGGAGGCAGCAAACTGTTCACACGGCTGCTACTTCCTCTTAGCTTCACCTCCTGGTCCCACTCCTCTCTCCCTCCCTCTCTCTCTTCTTCCCTGGCCCAGAAATCCCACCTTTTTCTTCTGCCAAGGGCTAGCTTCTGCTGTCTCTATTGACCAGTTAAAATGGAGAGAAGGATCACATGGAATCCCATGAGTACACGATCCATTCCTTGTCTCCTCATCTGGGCAGCCCCTCTTGAGAAACAGAATTAGCATCAAAGTACAAACAGCACCAGGGCCATCCTCAGCAGTGGAGCATACCTTTAATCTGGGCCACACTTTCTGCCGGTGACCTTATGACCTACATAAGGACATTAGAAGAAGAAAGATTCACTCTTCTTCACCTGCTTGCACTTTCTGCCAGCACATCTGTTGGAACCCAATTCTTCAGAAGCCCAGCTGAGAGACCCAGCCTCGTGGGACTGAGCAACTACTGGACTCTTAGACTTCCCATTCACAGCTGACCATTGTTGGGTTATTTGGACTACCGACTGTAAGTCACCACCAGAAATACCCTCACTATAGAGAGACTCTGTAAGTTCTGTGACTCAAGAGGACCTTGACTAACACACGCTGCGAGTATCTCTACTGCCTGATTCATCTCTCAGAACAAGTGGCTGTGTTTCTTAACCTGCACTCCGTTAACCCCAGTTTGACTCGAAGTCTGAGGACCTGTCTCGAGACTCTAGGGTTGTGGGATGTTCATACTTTAAGAGCTATTACAAGATGAACGTCTACTACAGAGGCGAATGCCAGCAGCAAACCACTGAACTGAGAATAGGACCCCCGTTGAAGGAATCAGAGAAAGAACTGGAAGAGCTTGAAGGGGCTCGAGATCCCATATGTACAACAATGCCAAGCAACCAGAGCTTCCAGGGACTAAGCCACTACCTAAAGACTATACATGGACTGACCCTGGACTCTGACCTCATAGGTAGCAATGAATATCCTAGTAAGAGCACCAGTGGAAGGGGAAGCCCAGGGTCCTGCTAAGACTGAACCCCCAGTGAACTAGACTGGTGGGGGGAGGGCGGCAATGGGGGGAGGGTTGGGAGGGGAACACCCATAAGGAAGGGGAAGGGGGAGGGGGATGTTTGCCCGGATACCGGGAAAGGGAATAACACTCGAAATGTATATAAGAAATACTCAAGTTAATTTAAAAAAAATGTAAAAAAAAAAGATGAACGTCTACATGTCTGCTATTTTATTTTATTCTTTTAAGCTTTCAGCGTCAGGAGATACTGTTGCTCAGAGGGTTCAGGGAACCGGGCGAGGGCCTCTGTTGTGGATTCTGCAGGTAGGGGTGAAAAGGTGACTCATACAGGCTTGGATTGGTTGGTTTGGAAAATCCCTTTGTGCCCTACGACTTAGAAACCCTACTGCCTGATGACCAGACCTAGCCTTACTAGGCTCGAGTGTGGAAAGCTGATGTCAGGTGCTCTGGCTTCTGAATAAGTTGGAAGATAAAAGCCGTCGTCCTGCTTGAGTTGTGGTGGAGGGGTTCCCTTTCTCATCAGAGGACCTCCACGGCCAAAATGTCAAAACACAAGAAGATACAGAAGTCACAGCAAAATTTGAACACTACAATTTTTTTCCACAGAGAATAAATCAGGACATAAAATTTATTCCTTTAAAAAATGAGCTGGTTCCAGGAGCTCTTAAGAGCACTTGCTGCTTTTCCAGAGGAACCAAGATCATTTCCCAGTTCCCAAGTTAGGCAGCTTACAACCAGTTGTAACTCCAGTTCTAGGAGATACAAAATCCTATTTTGACCTCTGAAGGCACCTGCACACACAGGGCTTTCAAAAGCTGTCACAAACACGCTTACGTCCATTTTTTTGTACTTTTTAAGCTCAGTCTAGTAGTTGTTCAGGGTTAGAACTGAATGGTTCAGCCTTGAGAGTATACAGCCCATCTAGAGGGAGACCACCTCTAAAACGTGTTTGTACTTCTGAGAAGAGTGGGGCTCCATGCTTGGTACCATGGCAAGACAAGACTGGAGGTGTGGCTAGCCTGTACCCGGCTTGTTGCTTGACCTCTCCTTTTCTTTCTAAGGGGAATCCTGCTCCACTTTGAGCTGCAAGAAGGCTAAATATAAGCCATAAAGGAATGGATAATAACAGTCATGACCAAAGTGACAGCTGCCTCCCACGTGCCAAAAGGGTGGCAAGAGAGGTTTCCCAGAATGCCCCTGGGAAACCCCTCTTTGCCATTTCCCTCCTCACCTGGTGGCACAGGAGCCACCTTAGAAACATTGAAGTCAATGTGTGTTCCTGGGGGACATGGAGGAGAGACCTGAATGAAACCTCATTTCTTGCTTTGCATTTTCTACTCTGGATTTGTAATTATGGAAATAATGATACTCATAAAATCTTGTATTATTTAACTAAATATAATCAGGATTTTCTGTTCCCCAGAACTGAGATACAAGTGTAATTCTGAACTGAGATTCACATAATAATAGTGATATTCTATTTTAATTTCTGGATGTTCTTTCTTTTGGAAAATAGTCTGAGTGGCTGAGAGGGAGGAGACAGTACAGGTGACATTCAAGGTCAGGCCCCATGTCTTTCAATCTGAGACATCCTGGCACAAGCAGATATGTCCATGCTACGAGGACTTTGAGCCCCTCTTGAGGAGCCTTGTCACCGTCTCCTTCATGTCCTTGTTCCTCAGGCTGTAAATGAAGGGGTTCAGCATGGGGGTAACCACAGTATACATGATTGTGGCTACTGTGTCCTGGGTGGAGAAGGAGTCTGGAGGTCGTATGTAGATCCCCAGAACTGTCCCATAGAACAGAATGACCACAGTTAAGTGGGAGCTACATGTGGAAAATGCCTTGTGCCTGCCCTTGGCAGAAGGTATCTGAAAGACTGCCACAGCGATTCGGACATAAGAAAACACAATGAGAATACAGGGGGCCAAAAAGAGGACCACAGCTCCCAGGAAGAGAAGTTGATTGACTCGTGTATCTGAACAGGCCCAACTTCATGAGCAGGTAAGGATCACAGTAGAAGTGAGAGATCTCTGGAACCAAGGAGCAGAAGGTCAGTCTGTTCATGAGGAGTGTGTGCACTAGAGCTATGAGCCCACAGCTTATCCACACAATGGATGCCAGCCCCATACAGAGCCGGGGTGTTATGATTGTGTGATACTGTAGTGGGTAGCAGATGGCCACAAATCTGTCCAGTGCCATGGCAGCTAGCAGACAGGTGTCCACATCGGCAAAGGAAATTAGAAA
The DNA here is from genome assembly GCF_021556685.1 of Rattus norvegicus. NCBI lineage: Eukaryota > Metazoa > Chordata > Mammalia > Rodentia > Muridae > Rattus > Rattus norvegicus. The sequence continues at coordinate 41,325,518 of NC_141543.1, read as the reverse complement.
GTACATCTGAGTGAGGCAGTGGGCATAAGAGATGATCTCCGTTCCAGACACGTGACTAGCCAAGAGCCTGGGGATGATATTGGTGGTGAAGCAGATGTCATCGAAGGAAAGGTTGGCAAGGAAGAAGTACATGGGGGTGTGTAAGCGAGGGTCAGAGCTGATGGCCATGAAGATGAGTGTGTTACCAGCCACCGTGACCAGGTACATGCACAGGAAAGCCCAGAAGAGAATTTGTTGCTGTTGTGGGTCATTGGTGATGCCAAGAAGGAGAAACTTGATGACTCCAGTCTCATTCTCTCCCCCCATGGACATCTTCCAGTGGCTCAGGCTCCTGAAGGGAACAGGTCAGAGACTGCAACTCATCGTGTGTTCAGAATCAGGTCATACCTCATATGTAGGAGTTTCCTACAAGAACAGTGTGTGTGTGTGTGTGTGTGTGTGTGTGTGTGTGTGTGTGTGTGTGTAAGTCCCAGGAGAACTTTAAGGAGTCAGTTCTCTCCCTCTACCATTGGCTCTAGGGATGGGACTCAAGTGACCAAGCTCAAATTGTATGCTGGAGAGTTTTATGTAAACTTGACATGAGCTGAGGTCATAGGTGAAAGCTGTAACTGAGAAAACTCATCCATAAGATCAGGCTGTAGTCAGACATGTAGGGCATTTTCTTAAGCAGTGATTCAAGAGGGGTGAGGGGCATTGTGATTAGTACCATCCCTGGGCCAGGGGTCCTGGGTTCTGTAAGAAAGCAGTCTAATCAAGCCAAGGGGAGCAAGCGAGAAAGCAGCACCTTTCCATGGTATCAGCTTTTGCATCCAAGTTCCCATCCTGTTTGAGTTCCTGTCCTGACTTCCTCCAATGATGAACAGTAATGCGGAGGTCTAAGAGAAATAAACCTTTACCTCCCCAAGTTGTGTTGGTCATGGAGTTTTATTACAGAAATAGTAACCCTAGCTATGGCAGATGCAGAAGCCATGAAGGGATGCTGCTTACTGGCTTGTTCAGTCTGCTTCCTTATTGATCCAGGGCCTTCAGCTCAGGGTTGGTCCCATCTACAATGTGCTAGGCCCTCCCATCGATCACTAATTAAGAAACATAGCCACGGTTACTTTCTGAGCCACCTCGCTGGCCCCTGTCTGCAATTTCAATATGTGTTCCTTCATGTGCAAGCTCCTTACACATTTTGCATATCTCTATGCAAATTTGTTTCCTCATTGAGTCATTTATGGCGTGTTTTCCTCATGAGGCTATGCATTCCCCAGAACAGAGACACATCCGTCTAAGTCAATGCTCAGTGCCAGGAACAATGCCTGACACATAGTAGGTGCCCAAGAAAGTAGTCAAAGGAAAGAATGTTCACAAAGGCCTGGTACACTTAAATCCAGCAACATAGAAATGCAGCTGCAATAGAAATGTCAGATTGTAATTAAGAAGCCCATGAAGAAATAAAAGTGAGAGGTCTCAGTGCTTAAGAGGACTTCCTACACTTTGACAATACAGGAGAACAGTTCCTAGCACCCAAAGCAGGAGGTTAACCACTATCTGTATCTCCAGCTCCCGGGGATCCAGTGCCCTCTTCTGGCCTCCCCCACACAATTTTTTAAAATAAAATAATTAAAACAGATATTTAAATGATGAGATGCAGTCTTATATAGTTAGAGTTGAGAGTTGACCCTGACAGTGTTCACCCAGGGCCAGTGTTGACAAGTATAAGGCCTATAGGACTTTATTCTGTGACACAAGGAAAAAGGATGGCATGTAGAGACTCCTAGTAAGACAGGGTCTGTGACTACTCAGATCAGAGGTGGGTAAACTGGTTTCTACCAGTCACACCTCCCCACCATATGTATTTCTATGGGCTTATGTCTGGATGTTCCCAGAAGGCTTGTATGTTGTGGTTTTCAGGGTGAACTGCTGGGAAGTGGTCGAGCCACTCTGGGCTGGATAAGAGTACTGGCCACTCATGGCAGCTCAAAATATATACTTCCAGTTTTAGGGGACGTGATGCCCCCTTTTGACCTCTATGGGTACTTTACACAGTTTTTCAGTGCAGAGATGGCAGGCAAAATAGTCATATGCACTAAAATGAATAGATGATAGATAGATGGATAAAAGGTAGAATGGGAGATAGGTAAAGAGATGATATACAAAAATGGTAGATACATAGAGATGATACAGAGATGATAGAAATAGAAAGATATAGTCAGTTGATAGATGATGATGGATACGTAGGTAGGTAGATCATAAATAGATAATAGATAAGTGATGGGTACATAGGTAGGTAAATGATTGATTGATAAATAATAGATAGATTATATATAGATAGGTAGATAACAGATATCAGATGGATAGATAATAAATAAATACGATAGATAGATAGACAATAGATGATTAAAAGATACATGATAAAAAGGGAAGTGATAAGTGGATAAATAGACACATAGGTAGATATATAGATAGATGATGGATAATTAGATAGATGATAGAAAGATGACAGACAGATGATAAGTAGATGATACATGGATAGACAGAGAGGTAGATGATAAATATTAGATGGATAAAGAGATCATAGATAGTAATAGATGAAAGTTTAAAGATGATATTTCGATAGATGATAGGTAAAAAGATGATTAATAGATAAGTAGATAGAGAGATGATAGATGATAGATAACTAAATGATAGATACATGATAGATAGATGAGAGAGATATAAATGTTGGATAGATAGATGATAGACAGACACACAGATAAATTTTTTTGGAGGAGGAGGCTGGTAGGGATTATGGCCATTGGGTTGTGTGCCTGAGGGGACCACAGTCCTTCCCCTCTCTTCTCTCTTCTCCTGGATAAAGCATGTATGACTTTGTTACATCACACAAATGTTACCACCATGTGCTGCTTCCCCGTAGGGCATAAACAAAGGATCCACTTGATTTTGGAGTGAACCCCCTCAAAAACCATGATCCCAAATCAACCTTCCATCTCTCCAGTTGACTGCCTCAGATGTGACTTACAGCAATGGAAACTGATAAATACAGATTTTTTAATGTTCTGCAAAATAGTTTACGCAGGATGATAGTTCAAAAATTTCATAAGAAATCTGGATTTCAGACTCTTGGGAAATGTTAGTCTGAGAACAATTCCCAACACAGTCTCATAGGGTGTCAGTCAGTCACGAAGGTGGAAAAGCTAATAATCAGTGAAAAACCACTGTGCTATAGAAAATGCCCTATGGCAGCTCTCTATGCTGACTTCCTTTGTGTCCCTTAAGAGCCTTCCTCTGTACTAAGTTTACACATGTCCCCAGTAGACTAGGAAGCACAGCAGAGATAGGGAACTCCCCAGGCAGCAGAGAAAACATTCTCTGCTCCATGCAGGTGGTTATGATCACCATGGTCTCTTGCTATTTGGTCCTGGAGTCATTGGGGGAAAGTTCCACAGTGTGAATACTTCCTACCTGTTACCCTTTCTAGGATCTGTCTGGTGCTCTGGGTGGTGGAGACTGAAGCAGTTCTAAAAGCTGAGATGAACACAGAGCTCTGACTGTGAAGAAAAGGCAATTTTAGGTATAGACCATTCATGTTGTCCTTCGAAACAGAAACAAAATGTAAGAAGTTCTTAATGGTTTTGGTTTTCTTTTTCTTTTCTTTCTTTCTTTCTTTTTTTTGAAACAGGGTTCAGTGTAGACCAGGATGGCCCTGAACTTTCTATATAGCAGAAGATGAACTCTGCCTCCACCTCCTGGTACTGACATAGCAGCCATTACATAATTAGAATTCTTAAAGAATACTTTTTAGTTTCATTCAGGTTCAAAGTGAAATGGAAGAAATGAGAAGTTCTTTTCCAGTTGCTCACTCAGGCATTGAGAAGGTTGTACATGTGGTGTGCTATTTTGTCCTTCTCAGACCACCAGAAAATCAGGACCAGATCCTGTCCATTAATGACACTGATATGTTCCACAGAGCTCAAAAGAACTTAAACATGACAAGCTGCAAGGAGAGGAGGATGGGCAGGGCTGCAGCTCAGTGGACTTCTTTTTTTTTTTTTTTTGGTTCTTTTTTTCGGAGCTGGGGACCGAACCCAGGACCTTGCGCTTCCTAGGTAAGCGCTCTACCACTGAGCTAAATCCCCAGCCCCCTCCGTGGACTTCTTGCCCAGTGTTCATGAGTTTCCTGCTTTGAAGCTTAGCAGGAGGGACAAGGCTATAGGTCAGTGGAGCACTAGCCTAGCGTCCATGAGGTTCAGGCTTGGAACCCTAGCACAGCACAAGGCAGGAGTGGTGGTGCCTTTCTGTGATTCTAGCACTCAGGAGGTGGAGGCAAGAGGGTCAGAAGTCCAAGATCATCCTCACCCATATAATTTGAGAGAAGTATGGAGGTACATGACACCCTGTCTCAAAAATGCATTCATATATACACATTCAAACAGGTAGAAAGGTATACAGGAAAGAAGGGATGGAGGGGAAGAAGAAGGAAGAATACAAAAGACAATGAAGGGACAATTGAGATGTATCCAAAATTAATGAGTCTCAGATAGACAGTGATTGGCTTACAGGGAAAATATATGGAGAATATCCCAGGATGAAATGCAATTTAAAAATACTGTTTTTGAAAGTCAGTATTTCTTACCATCATTTAATAATCTCAAGAGAAACATTAGTATGCTTTCTGATTGAACAGAACATTGTACTTTGAGTGGAAACCAATCCTGATCCCCACATCCCCTCCTCTGTACTCTGCTATACAAGAAGAAAGTGGGGCAGACAAAGACAGAGGAGGCTGGTGCTTCTGCTCCCATCCTGGCTCCTGGTTAATCTAGGAATTGAGCAGTTGGCTTTTCTCAGTTTCCCCCATCACCTGGTCTGAGTGACAATAGTGAGAAACAGGGGGAGGGTGTGTTCACAGTGTCTGATTCTACCTTGGTAAATGGTAGTTACACCTACCAGGCTGTCCTACATTTATTTGATCACAGTCACTACCAGACAGAACACTAAGAGAATGCACAATAGACTATCAGGCCCTTCCCACATTGAGTAAAGTCACAATGTGGCCAAGGGGACAGTAACAGAAGAGTAAGGTGGAGGGAGAGGCATTGAGAGGACCAAGGGGGATAATTCAGTGTTTAAGTACTGAAGTATTAGCACCATAGCGGTTTATCATGAGAGAAAGGGAGGAAAGAAAACCCACCAGGGCTGACAGAAAATAGAGCATGTGCTGAGAACCTAGGCTTTGCGAAAATGTTTCAGTGTACCTGGCCTCATTGAGCTTTTGGGCTTTCACCAGCCCTCGACAATTGTCCTATTCTGAAGTGTCTTTCTCCTTCACCAGACCATCTCCAGTTTTGTTACCATGCACATATCTCTGTGCATAATTTTATACAATAACAAGAGGAACATGGAAACCCAGGTTCAATACCTCAGTCCATTTCTGTAGCATATTGGATCCAGTCTTAGGTAATATAGGTGACAGAACAATTCCCAATTCCAACCAACCTTATTATACCCATCTTCTTGAGCTGGTCTGAATTCCTATCCCTTGATTCTGGCCCTGGTGCCCTCTTGTCTCTTTTGAAGCAAACTGATGTTCCATGTCTGCTTACCTGACCAGAGGAATTTGGCAGGTGTCTTGGGAAGTGACATGAATGGTTCCACCTGCCACCCATGGAACCCTTTCTGAAACCTATCTGACCCTTCTAACACATGGTTCCCATCAGGGGTGGGACCTTACATTTCCCCAAAGTGGTCTACTTCCTTTCCACTCACATGTTCAAAACTTGTAAACTTTTGCTGCTTCGGGTGGCCCTGAGGTCTTATGTGGGGCAGTTTGAAGCACACTTTACAAAGTCATTGTGTAGAGGACAAAGTAAATCTGGGGGAAAGTTTGGGGTGGAGGATCAGCAGTTACCTGGGTGGGTGTGGACATAATGGGACCACTGCACTGGTTCCAGGGATGAAGGAATGCATGTTTTCCACTTGGTATACAGTTGGTGAGGTATAGTGCTCTCAAGCCACTATGAAACAGCATCCAGAATATTATCTAGACATCACAATGTATTAAGACTTCTCCCACAGGTCAACTCCTTACCTTCTTCACTGTTGACTCTTCACAGGCACAAGAGCAAGTACCATGAACTTTTGAGCCATTAAGGGAAAAGCAAACAACAACGGCTACCTCTGTGAGGTGTCACTCCCCGACCCTTGTGTTCTCACTGTTCTGTATTGAGGGTGCTGTACCTGTGCTGCTGGAAGAATAGTTTGTCTTCCTTTACAGCTGGAACATAGTTTCATTTCATGCATGTTGTTCGTTTTATGATGTCTAGAATCGAGAGAACCCCCAAAGTGCCTTATTACAGGTGATTCAATAGGGACTTTGTCTGCTTTCTCTGACTCCCTAAGGACTTACAAAAGACGGAGAAGACTGTCATCACTGCAGATTAATGGTAAATTTAAAGTGGGGAAGTTCAAATTAATTCAAGTCTTATAAATATAATATTCTGTGCTCATTTATATACTCTTATCAAAGGATGAGGAGAGACATGAAGAACATAGTTTCTAATGGGCAATGAATCTAACTATTCTGTATTTAGAATATATTTGTTTGAAATTGGGTGAAATGGCCCAAAAAATTTGTTGGGGGATTTGACTGACACCAAGAGCTAGAAAATATGTGAGAGCGGTCACTGGACTGGGTCCAGCTCCTCTTCAGTGTCTCTTCTTATTGCTATGACAATGTCTGGCAAAAGTAGCTTAAAGAACTGTTTGTTCTGGTTCACGGTTTGAGGGTACACAGTCTACCATAGAGAAGTGCAGTGGTGGTGGTGTATGAGGCAGCTGTCACAGCCACAGTCATGAAGCAGAAAGAGAAGTAAATGCTGGTGCTCAGCTCACCTGGAATTGAAGACAAGATTGGATGTGTGTCCAGCCTGTTCCCTGCTTGATACTTGATCCTTCCTTTCCTTTCTAAGGGGAATTCTACTCTACTTTGAGCTGCAATGAGCCTAACTCTAGCCAATGAAAGGCTGGATAATAGCAGTCATGACCAAACCCACAGCTGTCTCCCATAGGCTTCTCTGAGAGTCACTGCCATGTGGCCAATGTGTGGCAAATGAAGTTTCTCAGAATGACATTGGGAAGCCCTCTTTGCCTTTCCTTTCCTTACCTGGGATGCCACAAATGGGTGTTGCCACATTAGCCGCCTTGGAAACATTGGTGTTAATGTGTGTTCTTGGGGCCTGTCAGGAGCCACAATAGGACAAGCTTATAACTAATAGGTAATCTTCCTGACATAGTCTGCTTCGGATTAATCTGTCACAGACTTACTCCTATTAACAAGGACTTGAGAGATTTCATTTTAGGATGTTTTCCTGTTATTAATAGGCTTTTCATGTTATTATTAAATATATATAATAATCCCTGGGTATTAGCCCATCATTTTGAGCAGATGTATGTAAATCTCTGTATACTCTCCTATAGTGACGCTTTGTAGACAAATAGATGACTTAAGACTTAGTGATGATTATATAAGATTTCCTAAAATTTTATCAGTGATTATTAAGCTCTTTTATTGTGGAACTGCTATTAGATTCTTTTCTGATAGTCAAACTGCAATGAGAACTCTGTCAGTATCTGATGTGTCAGCAGTTAACTGCTGTTAGGTAGTAACCAGACTTTCTCCTACTCAAAGCACATTCCAAGATGTTACAAAACAATTACCTAAAGGTCATAAAAAGGAAGCTAATGATTTATTATAGGTGGTAGGTCAGAAGATAAAATATTGACTGTGTTTATTTATACAGAACTACTCAAGTAACTTACTTATGGTTTTTAAATTTCAGTGGAGCTGTGACAGGTGAGGAAGGCTTAGTCATAATTGTTGCTAAGGGATATGCATGTAAACATTCTCTGTTGTAAGCTTCTATTTCAATTTATGACTTGATTTTATGTGTGAACTTGTGATAAGCTTTTAAATATGTGATCATGTACTCTGAAAGGTGTTTTTAGTGTTGAGGACAAAGAGAAGAGAGAGAATGGAGCTGAGGAGAAGTTTTTAGACACAACTCTTTTTAGACAGAACTTAACTCAAGAGGAACTGAAAAGTATAGGCATAGCATTTGGGGAAAAGGCCTTGAGAATAAGAGCATTATTGTGACATCAGAGCAAGAGGAGAGAGCAAGACTAGAAAAAGAATGTAGAGTGGAATAACAGAAACCATAGGTTAAATAAAAAACTAAGAGAACAATGTTCAGAATGCAGAGGGAAATAGGAAAAAAGAAGAAGCTGCAGAGAGGAGAAGGAGTAGCTAGGCTTCACCTTACCATGGGACAGAACACAGGTCTTTTCCTAATAACAAGGCAGACTTAGTCTTATTAAAGGAATGAAGCTTTCTTCTTACAACCTTGAATTTAGTTCATTTAGCATTAAAAGGGTAGAAGTTTTTTCTTTCTCCATGCAATAAAGATTTAGCTCATATTTTTATCCAGAATGAGTGAGTTCTTTCTGCACTGGGGCTTGGTCTTTTGCTCCATATGCATATGTAAGAATGGATATGTGTGTATAAGTGTGTAATTGTGAGAATGGATGCAAGTTGAGCACAACTTGTGCGAATGGAAATGAATAAATGCTCATATGTAAATCTGTGTATATGAGTTTATGCATATTTGCCTATGTAAAAGTTTTTCCTTCTGCAATTGCTATTCTCTTCTCTTGATTCAATAGAAGTTTATTGCTCCAAACTTCCCCTTAGCCTGAAAAGCAAGAAGGATCTGGACAAAAGGGAAAAGGTGCTAGCAAATTATCCTTTACTGTATCTCCTGCTGTTTTAGAATGAAGTGCTAAGTGCCAGAGACTGCGGTTTCTGGCCTCACAGGACTACAGAAAACAGGACAGCTACAGTACCATTATAACAGACTTAAGTAAATTTTTATTTTTATACAGGGAACCTAAATATTTCCTAAAACAAAGTCTTACACTCCTTTGACACTCTTACCCCTTCACTGCCTCAAAAAGAACCGACAAGAGGGAAGACCCCACTAGGCCAGGCCTATAGCAGGAATCATGGGGGACAGGCCTGGATGAAACCTCATTTCTGGCTTTGCATTTTCTACTCTGGATTTTTCATTATGGAAATAATGATACTCATAAATTCTTGTATAGTTTAACTAAATATAATCAGGATTTTATGTTCCCCTGAACTGAGATTTAAGTGTCTTTTGTAATAATAGTGATATTCTATTTTAATGTCTGGAAGTTCTTTCTTTTCAAAAACATAGTCTGAGTGGCTGAGAGGGAGGAGAGAGTACAGGTGACATTCAAGATCAGGCTGCATGTCTTTCAATCTGAGACATCCTGGCACAAGCAGATATGTCCATGCTATGAGGAGTTTGAACCTCTATTGAGGAGCCTTGTCACTGTCTCCTTCATGTCCTTGTTCCTCAGGCTGTAAATGAAGGGGTTCAGCATGGGGGTAACCACAGTAAACATAATGGTGGCTACTGTATCCTGGGTGAAGGAGTCTGGAGGTCGTATGTAGATCCCCAGAACTGTCCCATAGAACAAAATGACCACGGTTAAGTGGGAGCTACACGTGGAAAATGCCTTGTGCCTGCCCTTGGCAGAAGGTATCTGAAAGACTGCCACAGCGATTTGGACGTAAGAGAACACAATGAGAATGCAGGGGCCACAAAGAAGACCACAGCTCCCAGGAAGAGAAGTTGATTGACTTGTTTGTCTGAACAGGTAAACTTCATGAGCAGATAAGCATCACAGTAGAAGTGAGAGACCTCTGGAATCGAGGAGCAGAAGGTCAGTCTGCTCGTGAGGAGTGTGTGCACCAGAGCTATGAGCCCACAGCTTATCCACACAACAGCTGCCAGCCCCACACATAGCTGGGGTGTTATGATTGTGTGATACTGTAGTGGGTAGCAGGTGGCCACGAATCTGTCTAGTGCCATGGCAGCAAGCAGAAAGGTGTCCACATTTCCAAAGGAAATTAGAAAGTACATCTGAGTGAGGCAGTGGGCATAAGAGATGGTCTCTATTCCAGACACGTGGCTAGCCAAGAGCCTGGGGATGATATTGGTGGTGAAGCAGATGTCATCAAAGGAAATGTTGGTGAGGAAGAAGTACATGGGGGTGTGTAAGCGCGGGTCAGAGCTGATGGCCATGAAGATGAGTGTGTTACCAGCCACCGTGACCAAGTACATGCACAGGAAAGCCCAGAAGAGGATTCGTTGCTGTTGTGGGTCATTGGTGATGCCAAGCAGGAGAAACCCGCTGACTCCAGTCTCATTCTCTCCCGCCATGGACATATTCCAGCGTTTCAGGCTCCTGGAGGGAACGGGTGAGGCACTGCAACTTATTGTGTGTTCAGAATCAGGTCATAGCTTATATGTAAGAGCTTCCTACCAGAACAGAATGTGTACGTACGTACGTATGTGTGTGTGTGTGTGTGTGTGTGTGTGTGTGTGTGTGTGTGTGTGTGTGTCCAGAAGAGGGAATCAGGTTGCTTGATGCTGGAGTTATAGGTATCTGTGAGTCACCACATGTAGGAACTGAACTTGAGTCCTCTGGAAAATCCATGTGTTTTTTCCTCCTAAATCCTCTCTCCAGCTTACCCTTCCTTATTACCACAGGTTTTGCCCTCCCTTTTTTGGAGGCAGAGGCTCTTGGTGGTCTGAAAATTGCTAGTTCCACTCACTTGGCTCACCAGTGAGCCCCAGTGATCCCCTTGTCTGCCTTCCCAGCACTGGAATTGTCCTGTCCATCTGTGATTCTCTATTTGCCCAAGGGGACTTAGGACATCAAGCTCAGGTGCTCATGCTTGTCTGACAAGCAATACATACAGAGCCATCTCTCTAGCCCAGTGGTTCTCAGCTTTCCTACTGCCGTGAGTGACCCTTTAATACTGTTCCTCAGGCTGTGGTGACCCCCGACCATGAGCTCATTTTCGTTGCTACTTCATAAGTGTAATTTTGATAATGTTATGAATCATAATGTAAATGTCTATGATTTCTGATGGTCTTAGTTGATCCCCGTAGAAGGGTTGCCCAGTCTTCAAGGGAGTTGTGACCCATGCTTTAGCCTGTAATAACCATGGTTTAATTGAGTTTCATTGTGCTAGAGATCATGTGCGATTTTCCTCATTCTCACGATAAAAGCTCTTTCCTTGTGTCTAGTCTTCAAATGGAAGACACTGACACTGGAGGGACAAAGGACTTCAAATCCACCAGGGTCTGAGTCCACAGCTCTGCTCTCTCTGGCATCCTGTGAGCACAGCCTGGTTGGTCCTCAGGTGCTATGTGCTGAAGGCAAAGACTTGGGAACTAGGGCTTTGGCCACACAGTGAACTCCTCCTTATCACACAGCAGCTGTGAAGTGAGAGGACACCAGGAAATGAGCCCTGGCTTCAGAGCACCCACAGTGAGGAGGGAGAGCACAGTGGGAAAGTACTGGCAAACATTTCCAGAATGTTCAGAAGCAATGAATGACCAGGCTGTAATAGACACATGCACAAAGCCATAGCTCCATGCATGGCCCAACACACTGCTCCCTGGAGAATTTCAGAGCAGTCTTCTGCTCTGTGTGTCTCCCTGTGTCACACAGTGTCTTACCATTTGATGGTTTGTAGATGCTTGACTCAGTGTCTGGCACTATTAGAAACTGTATCCCTGTTGGAGTAGGTGGGTCACTGTGGATGTGGGCTCAATATCCCCTCTCATCCTAGCTTCCTGTAGTCAGTCTTGCACTAAAAGCCTGCATATGAATACCTAGACCTCCCAGCTCCTCCTGCACACATGACTGATTGTATGCTACCATCTTCTTGCCTTGAGGAAAATGGAGTGAACATCTGAAACTTTAAGGCAGCCTCAATTAAGTGTTCTTTTAAGTCTTGCCTTGGTCATGTCTGTTCACAGCAGGAAAACCCTAATTAAGATACATACATTGAAGAGTCTGTCCCCATGAAACCAATCCAACTGACAGTACCACCCTTGTTTTCCACAGCATGATATCAAGAACCCAACTTAAGCATCTACTCAATTAAATGTTCAAAGGGATTGAGACGCTCAGTTTCTTAAAACTCCCCAGTGCTGAAGTTAACTCTCCACCAACATGTACCAAGTCTTCTGTTCCCTGATTTCACTCACTTTTCTCACTGCATCTCCTGCCAGGCTCACCAGACTTCAAGCCCTTCCTGCCTTGGGGCCTTTGTGATGTTGGCCTGGAATTCTTTCTGTTTCATCTCCAGTAAAATGGGAACATCTTAACAAAAGCCTTTTCCTTGCCCTACTTTCTTTATTGTTGTTCTTTTATTTCATTCTCTCTCTCTCTCTCTCTCTCTCTCTCTCTCTCTCTCTCTCTCTCTCTTTGCATGCGTGCGTGCGTGCGGGTGTGTATAAGTCACAGGAGAACTTTAAAGACTTAGTTCTCTCCCTCTACTATTGGCTCTAGGGATGGGACTCAGACGACCAAGCTCAAATTTTGTGCTGTAGAGTTTCATGTAAACTTGACACAGGCTGTGGTCATAGGACAGTAGAGAGCTGTAACTGAGAAAACTCAACCATAAGATCAGGGTGCAGTCAGATATGTAGGGCATTTTCTCAAATAGTGATTGAAGGGGGTGAGGGGCATTGTGGTTAGTACCAACCCTGGGCCATGTGTTCTGGATTCTATAAGAAACTTGGCCAATCAAGTCAAGGGGAGCAATCCAGAAAGCAGCAACCTTCCATGGCATCAGCTTCTGCCTCCAGGTTCCTGTCCTGTTTGAGTTCCTGTCCTGACTTCCTCCGATGATGAACAGTAATGTGGAGGTCTAAGAGAAATAACCTTTACGTCCCCAAGTTGTGTTGGTGATGGAGTTTTATTACAGAAATAGTAGTCCTAACTATGGCAGATGCAGAAGCCATGAAGGGGTGCTGCTTAGTGGCTTGCTCAGTCTGCTTCCTTATTGATCCAGGACCTTCAGCTCAGGGTTGGTCCCATCTACAATGTGCTAGGCCCTCCCATCAATCAGTAACTAAGGACATAGCTGAACCACCTTGCTGGCCTCTGTCTGCAATTTCAATATGTGTTCCTTTGTGTGCAAGCTCCTTACTTGTATTTCCGTGCAAATTTGTATTCTTGTTGAGTCATTTATGGCATGTTTTCCTCATGAGGCTGTGCATTTCCCAGAAGAGAGACACAACTGTCTCAGTCACTACTCGGTGCCAGAAACAATGCCTGACACATAGTAGGTGCCCAAGAAAGTAGTCAAAGGAAAGAATGTTCACAACATTCTTGCACACTAAAATCCAGCAAAAATGCAGCTGCAGAAGAAATGTCAGGTTGTAATAAAGCAGCGCACTGAAGAAAGAAAACTGAGGGTCTCAGTGCTTCAGAGGACTTCCTACTCTTTGTGAGTACAGGAGAACAGTTTTCAGCATCCAAAGCAGGAGGATAACCACTGTCTGTATCTCCAGCTCCCGGGGATCCAGTGCCCTCTTCTGCCCCCCCCACACACAATTTTTTTAAAAATAAAATAATGTAAAACAGATATTTAAAGCATGAGATGCAGTCCTATATAGTTAGAATTGAGAGTTGACCCTTACACTGTTCAGCCAGAGCCACTCTTGACAAGTCTAAGACCTATAGGAGTTTCTTCTGTGACACAAGGAAAGAGGATGGCATGTAGAGCCTCCTAGTAACACAGCATCTCTGACTACTCAGATCAGAGGCGGGTAAACTGGTTTCTAAAATTATACCTCCCCACCATGTGTACTTCTATGAGATTGTGCTTGGAGATTCCCAGAAGGATTCTATGGTTTTGTGGTTTCCAGGGTGATCTGTTGGGAAGTGGTAAATGAAGAAGCAGGGCATGGGCCTTGAGCCATGTCTGGGCTGGACAAGAGTGCTGACTGCTCATGGCAGCTCAAAATAAGTACTTCCAGTCTTAGAGGATGTGATGCTCCGTTCTGGCCTCCATGGGTACTTCACATAGTTTTTGCAGTGCATGGATGGCAGGCAAAATAGTCATATGCACTAAAATGAATAGATGATAGATAGATAGATGGATAAAAAGGTAGAATTGTATATAGATGATATATATAGATGATAGATACATGGATATGATACAGAGATGAGAGAGAGAGAGAGAGAGAGAGAGAGAGAGAGAGAATAGTTAGATGATAGATGATGATAGTAGGTAGGTAGATGATAAATAGATAGTAGATAAATGATAGGTACATAGGTAAATAAATGATTGACTGAGAGATAATAGATGAAAGAGAAACAGGTAGATGATAGATACTAGATGGATGCATAATAAATAGGTAGACAATAGATAGACAATAAATGATAAAAAGAGATGATAAATGGATAAATAGGTAGATACGTAGATAAATATATAGATAGATGACAGATAATGGATAGTTATGTAGACAGATGATAGACAAATAGATAGATGATAGATAAATAGATAGATGAGAGAAAAATGACAGATAGATGATAGGTAGATGATACACGGTAGATGATGAATATTAGATGGATGAAGAGATGATAGATAGGTGATAGATGAGAGATGATAGATTTATAGATCATAGGTAAATAGGTGATTGATAGGTAGAGAAATGATAGATGATAGATAACTAGATGATAGCTACGTGAAAGCTGGGAGATGTATAGATGATAGATAGATAGTGGATAGGCACTCAGATAAATTTTTTGGAGTTGAGCTGCTGAATGTGTTCTGGCCATTGGGTTGTGTGCTTGAGGGAACCCTAGTCCTTCCCCTCTCCTCTTTTAGTGCTGGCCACAACATTAGGTCTTTGTTACATCACATCAATGTTACAACCATGTGCTGCTTCCCCATAGGCCGCAAACAAAGGAAAACACTTGATTCTGGAGCAAATCCCCTCTAAAAACATGATCCCAAATCAACCTCTCATCTCTCAAGTCAATTGCCTCAGATGTGACTTACAGCAATGGAAACTGATTAATACAGATTTTTAATGTTCTGCAAAATATTTCACACAGACAAATAGTTAAAAAATTTCATGAGAAATCTGGATTTCAGACTCTTGGGAAATGTTAGTCTGAGAACACACATTCTCCACACATTCTCATAGGGTGTCAGTCAGTCACAAAAGTGGAAATGTTAATAATCAATGAAAAACCACTGTGCTATAGAAAATGCCCTATGGCAGCTCTCTATGCTGACTTCCTTTGTGTCCCTTAAGAGCCTTCCTCTGTAGTAAGTTTATACATGTCCCCAGTAGACTAGGAAGCACAGCAGAGATAGGGGACTCCCCAGACACCAGAGAAAACATTCTCTGCTCCATGCAGGTGGTTCTGATCACCATGGTCTCTTGCTATTTGGTCCTGGAGTCATTGGGGGAAAGTTCCACAGTGTGAATGCTTCCTACCTGTTACCCTTTCTAGGATCTGTCTGGTGCTCTGGGTGGTGGAGACTCTGAAGCAGTTCTAAAAGCTGAGATGAAAACAGAGGTCTGACTGTGAAGAAAAGGCAATATTAGATATAGACCATCCATTTTATCCCTTGAAATAGAAACAAAATATAAGAAATTCTTAATGGTTTTGATTTTTTCTTCCTTCTTTTCTTTTCTTTTCTTTCTTTCTTCCCTTATTTCTTTATTTCTTTGTTTCTTTCTTTGTTTCTTTGTTTCTTTGTTTCTTTCTTTCTTTCTTTCTTTCTTTTTTTGAAACAGGGTCCAGTGTTGCCCAGTGTGGCCCTGAAATTTCTACATAGCAAAAGATGCACCCTGAATTACTGAACTTTGCCTCCACCTCCTGGTACTGATGTAGCAGCCATCACTGAATTTGAATTCTTAAAGAGTACCTTTTAGTTTCATTCAGGTTCAAAGTGAAATGGAAGAAATGAGAAGTTGTTGTTCAGTTGCCCACTCAGGCATTGAGAAGACTGCACATGCAGTGGGCTGTTTTGTCCTTGTCAGACCACCAGATAATCAGGACCAGATCCTCTCCTTCTATAATACTGATATGTACCAGAATGCTCTAAAGATCCAAGGAGAGGAGGATGGGCAGGCTGCAGCTCTGTGGAGTTCTTGCCCAGCGTTTATGGGGTCCTCCTTTGATGCTTAGCGGGATGACTGAGGCTGTAGCTCGGTGGAGCACTAGCCTAGCATCCATGAGGTTCTGGCTTGACCTGTGCACAGCACAAGGCTGGAGTGGTGGTGAACACTTGTGATTCCAGCACTCTGGAGGTGAAGGCAAGAGGGTCAGAAATCCAAGGTCCTCTTCAATCACATAATTTGAGACAAGCCTGGAGGTATATGACAACCTGTCTCAAAAAGTGCATTCATATATGCACATACAAACAGGTAGAAAGGCATACAGGAAAGAAGGAAGGAAGTTAGAGGAGCAAGAGAGAAGGAAGAAGGAAGAATAAGAAAGACAATGAAGAGACAATTGAGATGTATCAAACATTTTTAAGAGTCTCAAAGTGTGGGCTGGAGAGATGGCTCAGTGGTTAAGAGCACCAACTGCTCTTCCCAAGGTCCTGAGTTCAAATCTCAGCAACCACATGGTGGCTCACAACCATCTGTAATGAGATCTGATGCCCTCTTCTGCTGTGTCTGAAGACAGCTACAGTGTACTCATATATAATAAAATAAATAAAATATTTTTAAAAAAAGAATCTCAAAGTGTGATTGGCTTACAGGAAAAATGTATGGAGAATATAACATAATCAAATGGAATTTAAAAATATTCTCTTTGAAAGTCAATATTACCTACCATTGTTTAATAATCTCAAGAGAATGATTAGCACCCTTTCCCTTTGAACAGAACCTTGTATTTTGAGTGGAACCCAATCCTGATTTCCACATCCCCTCCTCTCTATTCTGTTACACAAGAAGAAGTTGGGACAGACAAAGACAAAGGAGGCTGGTGCTTCTGCTCCCATCCTGGATCCTGCTTGCTCAGTTTCCCCCATCACCTGGTCTAGGTGACAGAGTGAGAAACAGGGGGAGGGTGTGTTCACAGGGGCTGACTGACCCTGGTAAATGGTAGTTACAGCTACCAGGCTGTCCTACATTTTATTTGATCACAGTCACTACCAGACAGAACACTAAGAAAACACACAATAGACTATCAGGCCCTTCCCACACTGAGTAAAGTCACAATGTGGCCAAGGGGACAGTAACAGAGGAGCAACATGGAGGGAGAGGCATTGAGAGGACCTAGGGGATAATTTGGTGGTTCAGGACTGACTTTACATGCACAAGGCACTGGGTTTGAGTATTAGCACCATGGCAGTTTACCATATGAGAGAGAACAAGGACAGAGAACACACCAGGGCTGACAGGAAATGGAGCATGTGCTGAAAACCTAGTCTTTGTACAAATGTTCCAGTGTACCTGGTCTCATTGAGCTTTTGGGCTTTCACCAGCCCTGGACAATTGTCCTACTCTGAAGTGTCTTTCTCCTTCACCAGACAACCTCCAGTTTTGTTACCATGCACATATCTTTGTGCCTAATTTTATAGAAGAACATAGGAACTGGGAAACACAGGCAAAAGACCCCAGTCCATTCATGTAGCATGCTGGCCCCAGTCCTAGGTGACATAGGTGACAAATCAACTCCTCAAATCCAACTAACCTCATCTTACCCAACTGCCTGAACTGGTCTGAATTCCTATCCCTTGATTCTGGCCCAGGCACCCTTATGTCTCTCTGGAAGCAAACTGATATTCCATGAATGCCCACCTGAACAGAGGAGATTGGCAGGAGTCATGGGAGGTGACATGAATGGTTCCACCTGCTACCCATGCAGCCCATTGCTGAAACCTATCTGACCCTTCTAACACATGTCTCCCATCAGGGATTGGAACCTCCATTTCCCCAAAGTGGTCTATTTCCTTTCCACTCACATGTTTAAAACCTCTACAGTTTGGGGGCTTATGGTGGCCCTGGGGTCTTATGCAGGATAGCTTGAAGCACACTTTACAAAGTCATTTTGTAAAAAATAAAGTAAATATGGGGGAACTTTTGGGGTGGAGGATCTGCAGTTACCTGTGTGACTGTGGACATAAGAGGACAAGTGCCCTGGTTCCAGGGTTGATCAAAGACATGTTTTCTACTTGGTATAGAGATGGTGAGGTATATTCATTCCCACAGTTCAATTCCTTACCTTCTTTAAAGTTGACTATTCCCAGGCATGGGAGCAAGTGCCACAAAACTTTGAGCGATAAAGGCAAAAGCTAACCAAGAACAATTACCTCTGTGTAGGTGGCAGCCCCCTGTGTTCTCACTTCTCTGTGGTGAGGGTGTTGTATGTGGGCTCCTGAAAGAATAGATTGCCTTCATTTAGGACTGGAACATAGTTTCATTTCATGAATGTTGTTTGTTTTATGATGTCTGGAAGCGAGAGAACCCCCAAAGTCCCTTATTACAGGTGATTCAGGAGGGATTTTTGCCTGCTTCCTCTGACGCCCTAAGGACTTATAAAGGATGGGAAAGATTGTCCTTACTGCATATTAATGGCTAATTCAAAGTGGGGAACTTCAAAGTAATCCAAGTCTTCTGAATATAATATTCTGTGCTCATTTATATACCCTTATCAAAGGATGAGGTGAGACATGAAGAACACAGGTCCTAATTGGCAGTGAACCTAAGTATTCTGTATTTAGAATGTATTTCTTTAAAGTTGGGTGAAATGGCCCAAAAAATTGTTGGGTGTCTTGAATGACACCAAGAGCTAGAAAATGTCGGGGAGGGGTCACTGGACTAGGTCCAACTCCTCTTCAGTGTCTCTTCTTACTGATATGACAAAGTGTGTAACAAAAGTAGCTTAAAGAATTGTTTGTTATGGTTCATGGTTTGAGGGCACACAGTCTACCATAGAGAAATGCAGTGGTGGTGGTGTATGAGGCAGCTGGTCTTGTCACATCCACAGTCAGGTAGCAGAAAGACAGATAGATGCTTGTGCTCACCTCACCTGGAATTGAAAGACAAGATTGGATGTGTGTCCAACCTATTGCCTGCTTGTTGTTTGACCCTTCTTTTCCTTTCTAAGAGGAATTCTACTCTACTTTGAGTTGCAATGAGCCTAACTCTAGCCAATGAAAGGCTGGATAATAGCAGTCATGACCAAACCCACAGCTGTTTCCCATAGGCTTCTCTGAGAGTCACTGCCATGTGGCCAATGGTTGGCAAGTGAAGTTTCTCAGAATGTTTTTGGGAAGCCCTCTTTGCCTTTCCTTTCCTTGCCTGGGATGTTTCAGGATGTCAATTGCTACATTAGCCACCTAGTAAACATTGGTGTTAATTTGTTTTACTAGGAACATTTCAGGACCCACAATAGGACAAGCTAATAACTAGCAGGCAATCTTCCTGACATGGTCTGCATCGGATCTGCAAAAGACTTACTCTCATAGACAAGGACTAAAAAATTTTTATTTTAGGAAGTTTTCCTGTTATTTATATGATTTCATGTTATTATTAAATATATATAATAATCAATGGGCATTAGCTTGTCTTTTTGAACAGATGTCTACAAATCTATGCAGATATACTCTCTTATAGTGACACTACATAGACAAATAGATGACTTAAGTCTTAGTGATGATCTTATAAGATTTCCTAAAGTTATATCAGTGATTATTAAGCTCTTTTATTGCGGAACTGCTATTACATCCATTTCTGATCGTCAGAACTACAATAAGAACTCTGTCAGTCTCTGATATGTCACAAATTAAAGCAAATTAAATGCTTTTAGATAGTAACCAGACTTTCTCCTACTCAAAGCACTTTCCAAGATGTTACAAAACAATTACCTAAAGGTCATAAAAAGGTAACTAATGATTTGTTATAGGCGGTAGGTCAGAAGAAAACATATTGACTGTGTTTGTTTATACAGAACTACTCAAGTAACTTAGGTATGGTTTTTAACTTTCTGTGGAGCTGTGACAGGTGATGGTGCTTAGCCAGATAAGGATATGCATGTAAACATTCTCTGTTGTAAGGTTCTATTTCGATTTATGATTTGATTTTATGTGTGAACTTGTGATAAGCTTTTTAACATGTGATCATGTATTCTGAAAGATGTTTTAAGTGCTGAGGACAAAGAGAAGAGTAAGAATGGAGCTGAGGAGAAGATTTTAGACAGAATACTTTTTAGACAGAAGTTAACTCAAGAAGAATTTAGAAGGATAGTCACAGCATTGGGGGAAAAGGCCTTGAGAATAAGAACATTATTATGACATCAGAGCAAGAGGAGAGAGAAAGTTTAGAAAGAGAATGTAGAGTGGAATAACTTAGAAACTATACATAACATGAAAAACTAAGAGATCGGGTTGGGGATTTAGCTCAGTGGTAGAGCGCTTACCTAGGAAGCGCAAGGCCCTGGGTTCGATCCCCAGCTCCGAAAAAAAGAACCAAAAAAAAAAAACTAAGAGATCAATGTGCAGAATGCAAAGGGAAAGAGGAAAAAGAAGACACTTCAGTGAGCAGAAGGAGTAGCCAGGCTTCTCCTTACCATGGGACAGAACAGGTCTTTTCATAATAACAAGGCAGACTTACTCTTATTAAAGGAATGAAATTTTCTTCTTACAACCTTGGATTTAGTTCATTTAGCATTAAAAGGGTAGAAGCCTTTTCTTTCTCCATGCAATAAAGATTTAGCTCATATGTTTATCCAGAATGAGTGAGTTCTTTCTACACTGGTGCTTGGTCTTTTGCTCCATATGCATATGTAAGTATGGATAAGTGTATGTAAGTATGTAATTGTGACACTGCATGTAAGGTGGACCCAACGTGTAAGAATGGAAGTGTATAAATTCTTATATATGAATCTCTTCATGAGAGTTTATGCAAATTGCCTATGTAAAAGTAGTCCTTCTGCAAGTATTATTCTCGTCTCTTGGTTCAATAGAAATTTATTGCTCCAAACTTCCCTTTACCCTGAAAAGCAAGAAGGATCTGGACAAAAGGGAAAACACGCTAGCAATTCATCTTTTACTTAATCTCCTGCTATTTTAGGATGAAATGCTGAGTGTCATAGACTGCAGTTTCTGGCCTCACAGGATCACAGAAAACAGGACAACTAAAGTACCATAATAACATAGACTTAAATAAATTTTTATTATTATACATGGAACCTAAATATTTCCTAAAACAAAGTCGTACACTCCTTTGACAGTCTTGCTCCTTCACTGCCTCAAGAAGAACCAACAAGAGGAAAGACCCTACTAGGTCAGGCCTAAAGCAGGGATCATGGGGGACAGGCCTGGATGAAACCTCATTTCTGGCTTTGCATTTTCTACTCTGGATTTGTCATTATAGAAATAATGATACTCATGAACTCTAGTGTGGTTTAACTAAATATAATCAGGATTTTCTGTTCCCCTGAACTGAGATTTAAGTGTCTTTCCTAATAATAGTGATATTCTATTTTAATGTCTGGAAGTTCTTTTTTTTTCAAAAACACAGTCAGAGTGGCTGAGAGGGAGGAGAGAGTGCAGGTGACATTCAAGGTCAGTCCCCATGTCTTACAATCTGAGACATCCTGGCACAAGCAGATATGTCCATGCTATGAGGACTTTGAACATCTATGGAGGAGCCTTGTCACCGTCTCCTTCATGTCCTTGTTCCTCAGGCTGTAAATGAAGGGGTTCAGCATGGGAGTAACCACAGTATACATGATGGTGGCTACTGTATCCTGGGTGGAGAAGGAGTCTGGAGGTCGTATGTAGATCCCCAGAACTGTCCCATAGAACAAAATGACCACAGTTAAGTGGGAGCTACACGTGGAAAATGCCTTGTGCCTGCCCTTGGCAGAAGGTATCTGAAAGACTGCGACAGCAATTCGAGCATAAGAGAACACAATGAGAATGCAGGGGGCCACAAAAAGGACCACGGCTCCCAGGAAGAGAAGTTGATCAACTCGAGTGTCTGAACAGGCCAACTTCATGAGCAGGTAAGGATCACAGTAGAAGTGAGAGATCTCTGGAATCGAGGAGCAGAAGGTCAGTCTGCTCATGAAGAGTGTGTGCACTAGAGCTATGAGCCCACAGCTTATCCACACAACAGCTGCCAGCCCCACACAGAGCCGGGGTGTTATGATTGTGTGATATTGTAGTGGGTAGCAGATGGCCACAAATCTGTCCAGTGCCATGGCAGTTAGCAGACAGAAGTCCACATCGGCAAAGGAAATTAGAAAGTACATCTGAGTGAGGCAGTGGGCATAAGAGATGGTCTCTATTCCAGACACGTGGCTAGCCAAGAGCCTGGGGATGAGATTGGTGGTGAAGCAGACTTCATTGAAAGAAAGGTTGGCAAGGAAGAAGTACATGGGGGTGTGTAAGCGAGGGTCAGAGCTGATGGCCATGAAGATGAGTGTGTTCCCAGCCACCGTGACTAGGTACATGCACAAGAAAGCCCAGAAGAGGATTCGTTGCTGTTGTGGGTCATTGGTGATACCGAGCAGGAGAAATTCACTGACTCCAGTCTCATTCTCTCCCCACTTGGACATCTTCCAGCGTTTCAGGCTCCTGGAGGGAACGGGTGAGACACTGCAATCCATTGTGTGTTCAGAATCAGGTCACAGCTTATATGTAAGAGCTTCCTACCACAACAGAATGTGTGTGTGTGTGTGTGTGTGTGTGTGTGTGTGTGTGTGTGTGTGTGTGTGTGTGTGTCCAGAAGAGGGAATCATTTTCCCTGATGCTGGAGTAATAGGTAGGTGTGAGTCACCATATGTGGTAGGAACTGAACTTGAGTCCTCTGGAAAATCCATGTGTTTTTTCCTCCTGAATCCTCTCTCCAGCTTACCCTTCCTTATTAATAGAGGTCTTGCCCTCCTTTTTTTTTGAGACAGAGTCTCTTGGGTTCTGAACATTGCCAGTTTTTCTCAGGTGGCTGACCAGTGAGCCCCAATCATCCCCCTCTCTGCCTTCCCAACACTGGAATTACCTTCCTGTCAAGCTATGCTTGTCTGTTTGCCCAAGGGGACTTAGAACATCAAGCTCAGGTGCTCATGCTTGTCTGACAAGCAATACATACAGAGCCATCTCTCTAACCCAGTGGTTCTCAGCTTTCCTACTGCCGTGACCCTTTAATACTGTTCCTCAGGCTGTGGTGACCCCCGACCATGAGCTCATTTTCGTTGCTACTTCGTAAGTGTAATTTTGATAATGTTATGAATCATAATGTAAATGTCTATGATTTCTGATGGTCTTACTTGATCCCTGTAGAAGGGTTGCCCAGCCTCCAAGGGGTTGTGACCCATGCTTTAGCCTGTAATAACCATAGTTTAATTGAGTTTCATTGTGCTAGAGATCAAGTGCGATTTTCCTCATTCTCACCATATGAGCTCTTTCCTTGTGTCTAGTCTTCAAATGGAAGACACTGACACTGGAGGGACAAAGGACTTCAAATCCACCAGGGTCTGAGTCCACAGCTCTGCTCTCTCTGGCATCCGGTGAGCACAGCCTGGTTGGTCCTCAGATGCTATGTGCTGAAGGCAAAGGCTTGGGAACTAGGGCTTTGGCCACACAGTGAACTCCTCCTTATCACACAGCAGCTGTGAAGTGAGAGGACACTAGGAAATGAGCCCTGGCTTCAGAGCACCCACAGTGAGGAGGGAGAGCACAGTGGGAAAGTGCTGGCAAACATTTCCAGAATGCTCAGAAGCAGTGTGTGACCAGGCTGTAATAGACACATGCACAAAGCCATTGCTCCATGCATGGCCCAACACACTGCTCCCTGGAGAATTTCAGAGCAGTCTTCTGCTCTGTGTGTCTCCCTGTGTCACACAGTGTCTTACCATTTGATGGTTTGTAGATGCTTGACTCAGTGTCTGGCACTATTAGAAACTGTATCCCTGTTGGAGTAGGTGGGTCACTGTGGTTGTGGGCTCAATATCCTCCCTCATCCCTGCTTCCTGTTATCAGTCTTCCACTAGAAGCCTACATATGAATACCTAGACCTCTCAGCTCCTCCTGCAGCCATGACTGATTGGACACTGCAATCGTCTTGCCCTCATGAAAACAGACTGAACATCTGAACCTTTAAATGAACCTCCATTAAATGTAGTCCTTCTAAGTCTTGCCTTGGTCATGTTGCCTGTTCACAGCAGTAAAACCCTAATTAAGAAAAACACATTGAAGAGTCTGTTCCAATGAAACCAAACCAAGAGGCAGTATAGTACTTGTTTTTCACAGCAGGGTTTCAAGAAGGCCCAGAATGTGTCAGCCCGCACCTCACACCCTCCCCAAGCTTCAGCATCTCCTCAATTAAATGCTCAAAGGGATTGAAACATTCAGCTGCTTAAAACGCCCCAGTGCTGAAGTTAACTCTCCACCAAAGTGTACCAAGTCTTCTGTTCCCTGATTTTCACTCACTTTTCTTACTGCATCTCCTGCCAGGCTCACCAGATTTCAAGCCCTTCCTGCCTTGGGGCCTTTGTGATGCCTGTAATTTTGGCCTGGGATTCTTTTTGTTTTGTCTCCAGTCAAATGGGAACTTCTTTTTTTTTTTTTTTGTTTTTTTGTTTTTTGTTTTAAATGGG
Organism: Rattus norvegicus; assembly: GCF_021556685.1. NCBI lineage: Eukaryota > Metazoa > Chordata > Mammalia > Rodentia > Muridae > Rattus > Rattus norvegicus. The sequence goes on along the minus strand of NC_141543.1, from coordinate 41,301,008 downwards.
AACTTCTTAACAAAAGCCTCTTCCTTGCCCTATATTCTTTATTGTTGTTCTTTTATTTCATTCTCTCTCTCTCTCTCTCTCTCTATATATATATATATATATATATATATATATATATATATGTGTGTGTGTGTGTGTGTGTGTGTGTGTGTGTGTGTGTGTGTGTGTGTGTCTGTATAAGTCACAGGAGAACTTTAAGGAGTTAGTTCTCTCCCTCTACTATTGGCTCTAGGGATGGGACTCAGATGACCAAGCTCAAATTGTGTGCTGGAGAGTTTTATGTAAACTTGACACAGGCTGTGGTCATAGGACAGTAGAGAGCTGTAACTGAGAAAACTCAACCATAAGATCAAGGTGCAGTCAGATATGTAGGGCATTTTCTCAAATAGTGATTGAAGGGGGTGAGGGGCATTGTGGTTAGTACCAACCCTGAGCCATGTGTTCTGGATTCTATAAGAAACTTGGCCAATCAAGTCGAGGGGAGCAATCCAGAAAGCAGCAACCTTCCATGGCATCAGCTTCTGCCTCCAGGTTCCTGTCCTGTTTGAGTTCCTGTCCTGACTTCCTCCAATGATGAACAGTAATGTGGAGGTCTAAGAAAAATAAACCTTTACCTCCCCAAGTTGTGTTGGTCATGGAGTTTTATTACAGAAATAGTAACCCTAACTATGGCAGATGCAGAAGCCGTGAAGGGGTGCTGCTTAGTGGCTTGCTCAGTCTGCTTCCTTATTGATCCAGGGCCTTCAGCTCAGGGTTTGCCCCAGCTACAATGAGCTAGGCCCTCCCCATTGATCATTAATTACGGAACATAGCCAGGATTACCTTCTGAGATACATCACCAGACTATGTCTGGAATTTCAATGTGTTCCTTTGTGCGCAAGCTCCTTACTTACATCTCTATGAAATTTGTTTCCTCGTTCAGTCATTTATGTTGTGTTTTCCTCATGAGGTTATGCATTCCCCAGAACAGAGACACGTTTGTCTCAGTCACTGTTCAGTGCCTGGAGCAATGCCTGACACATAGTAGTTGCCCAAGAATGTAGTCAAAGGAAAGAATGTTCAGAAAGGCCTTGCACACTAAAATCCAGCAACATAAAAATGCAGCTGCAGTAGAAACGTCAGGTTGTAATTAAGCAGCCCATTCAAGAAATAAAACTGAGAGGTCTCAGTGCTTAACAGGACTTCCTACTCGTTCAGTGTACAGGAGAACCGTTCTCAGCACCAAAAGCAGGAGGTTAACCACTATTTGTATCTCCAGCTCCCAGGGATCCAGTGCCCTCTTCTGGCCTCCCACACACAATTTTTTTAAATAAAGTAAAATAAAACAGACATTTCAAGCATGAGATGTAGTTATGCATAGTTAGAATTGATAGTTGACCCTTACAGTGTTCACCCAGGGTCAGTGTTGACAAGTCTAAAGTCTATAGGAGTTTCTTCTGTGACACAAGGAAAGAGGATGGCATGTAGAGCCTCCTAGTAACACAGCATCTCTGACTACTCAGATCAGAGGCGGGTAAACTGGTTTCTAAAATTATACCTCCCCACCATGTGTACTTCTATGAGATTGTGTCTGGAGGTTCCCAGAAGGATTCTATGGTTTTGTGGTTTCCAGGGTGATCTGCTGGGAAGTGGTAAACGAAGAAGCAGGGCATGGGCCTTGAGCCATGTCTGGGCTGGACAAGAGTGCTGGCTGCTCATGGCAGCTCAAAATAAGTACTTCCAGTTTTAGAGGATGTGATGCTGTGTTCTGGCCTCCATGGGTACTTCACACAGATTTGCAGTGCATAGATGGCAGGCAAAATAGTCATATACACTAAAATGAATAAATGATAGATAGATGGATAAAAAGGTAGAATTGTATATAGGTATAGAGATGATATATATAGATGATAGATAGATAGATATGATACAGAGATGAGAGACAGAGACAGAAAGAGTATAGTTAGATGATGGATGATGATGGATAGGTAGGTAATTAGATGATAAATAGATAATAGATAAATGATAGGTGCATAGGTAGATAAATGATTGGTTGACTGATAGATAATAGATAGATGAAAAATAGATAGGTAGATGATAGATATTAGATGGATACACATCTAAATAAAAAGAGAGGCGATAAATGGATAAATAGGTAGATAGGTAGATAGACATATAGATAGATGATAGATAAGGGATAGTTATGTAGATAGACGATAGACAAATAGATGATAGATAAATAGATGAGTAAAAGATGACAGATAGATGATAGGTAGATGATACATTGACAGATAGGTAGATGATAAATTTTAGATCAATGAAGAGATGATAGATAGATGATAGATAACTGATGATAGATTGATAGATAAGTAAATACATGATTGATAGATAGTAGAGAGATGATAGATGATAGATAACTAGATGATAGCTGCATGATAGATAGCTGATAGGTAGCTGGGAGATGTATACATGATAAATAGACAGATGGTAGACAGACACACAGATAAATTTTTTGGAGTTGAACTTCTGGTAGGTCTTCTGGCCATTGGGTTGTGTGCTTGAGGGGACTCCAGTCCTTCCCCTCTCCTCTTTCTTGTCCTGTCCACAACATATAGGGCTTTGTTACATCACACAAATGTTACCAGCATGTGCTCTCTCTCTATAGGCCACAAACAAAGGAAAGACTTGATTCTGGAGTAAACCCCCTCTAAAACCATGAGCACAAATCAACCTTCCACCTCTCAAGTTGACTGCCTCAGATGTGACTTACAACAATGGAAACTGATAAATACAGATTTTTTAATGTTCTGCAAGACAGTTCACTCAGGCAAATAGTTTAAAATTTTCATAAGAAATCTGGATTTCGGACTCTTAGGAAATGTTAGTCTGAGAACAATTCTCCACACATTCTCATAGGGTGTCAGTCAGTCACGAAAGTGGAAATACTAATAATCAATGAAAAACCACTGTGCTATAGAAAATGCCCTATGGCAGCTCTCTATGCTGACTTCTTCTGTGTCCCTTAAGAGCCTTCCTCTGTAGTAAGTTTACACATGTCCCCAGCAGACTAGGAAGCACAGCAGAGATAGGGGACTCCCCAAACACAAGAGAAAACATTCTCTGCTCCATGCAGGTGGTTCTGATCACCATGGTGCCCTGTTAATTTGGTCCTGGAGTCATTGGGGGAAATGTCCACAGTGTGAATGCTTCCTACCTGTTACCCTTTCTAGGATCTGTCTGGTGCTCTGGGTGGTGGAGACTCTGAAGCAGTTCTAAAAGCTGAGATGAAAACAGAGGTCTGACTGTGAAGAAAAGGCAATATTAGATATAGAGCATTCATTTTATCCCTTGAAATAGAAACAAAATATGAGAAATTCTTAATGGTTTTGATTTTTCTTCCTTCTTTTCTTTTCTTTTCTTTTCTTTTCTTTTCTTTCTTTCTTTCTTTCTTTCTTTCTCTCTTTCTCTCTTTCTTTCTTTCTTTCTTTTTTTGAAACAGGGTCCAGTGTTGCCCAGTGTGGCCCTGAAATTTCTGCATAGCAAAAGATGAACCCTGAATTACTGAACTTTGCCTCCACCTCCTGGTACTGATATAGCAGCCATCACTGAATTTGAATTCTTAAAGAGTACCTTTTAGTTTCATTCAGATTCAAAGTGAAATGGAAGAATTGAGAAGTTGTTGTCCAGTTGCCCGCTCAGGCATTGAGAAGGCTGCACATGCAGTGAGCTGTTTTGTCCTTGTCAGACCACCAGATAATCAGGACCAGATCCTCTCCTTCTATAATACTGATATGCACCAGAATGCTCTAAAGATCCAAGGAGAGGAGGATGGGCAGGGCTGTAGCTTAGTGGAGTTCTTGCCCAGCGTTTATGGGGTCCTCCTTTGATGCTTAGCAGGATGACTGAGGCTGTAGCTCAGTGGAGCACTAGCTTAGCATCCATGTGGCTCTGGCTTGACCTGTGCACAGCACAAGGCTGGGGTGGTGGTGAACACCTGTGATTCCAGCACTCTGGAGGTGAAGGCAAGAGGGTCAGAAATCCAAGGTCCTCTTCAATCACATAATTTGAGACAAGCCTGGAGGTATATGACACCCTGTCTCAAAAAGTGCATTCGTATAAGCACGTACAAACAGGTAGAAAAGCATACTGGGAAGAAGGAAGAAAGTTAGATGAGCAAGACGGAAGGAAGAAGGAAGAATAAGAAAGACAATGAAGAGACAATTGAGATGTATCAAAAATTATTAAGAGTTTCAAAGAGTGCTTGGCTTACAGGGAAAATGTGTGGAGAATATAACATCATCAAATGGAATTTAAAAAATTCTCTTTGAGTCGATATTACCTACCATTGTTTAATAATCTCAAGAGAACAATTAGTACCCTTTCCCTATGAACAGAACCTTGTATTTTGAGTGGAACCCAATCCTGATTTCCACATCCCCTCCTCTCTATTCTGTTACACAAGAAGAAATTGGGACAGACAAAGACAAAGGAGGCTGGTGCTTCTGCTCCCATCCTGGATCCTGTTTGCTCAGTCTCCCCCATCACCTAGTCTAGGTGACAGAGTGAGAAACAGGGGGAAGGTGTGTTCACAGGGGCTGACTGACCCTGGTAAATGGTAGTTACAGCTACCAGGCTGTCCTACATTTTATTTGATCACAGTCACTACCAGACAGAACACTAAGAAAACACACAATAGACTATCAGGCCCTTCCCACACTGAGTAAAGTCACAATGTGCCAAGGAGACAGTAACAGAAGAGTAACACGGAGGGAGAGGCATTGAGAGAACCTAGGAGATAATTTGGTGGTTAAGGACTGACTTTACATGCACAAGGCACTGGGTTTGAGTATTAGCACCATGGCAGTTTATCATATGAGAGAGAACAAGGACAGAGAACACACCAGGGCTGACAGGAAATGGAGCATGTGCTGAAAACCTAGTCTTTGTACAAATGTTCCAGTGTACCTGGTCTCATTGAGCTTTTGGGCTTTCACCAGCCCTGGACAATTGTCCTACTCTGAAGTGTCTTCTTCTTCACCAGACAATTTTCAGTTTTGTTACCATGCACATATTTCTGTGCATAATTTTATAGAAGAACATAGGAACTGGGAAACACAGGCACAAGACCCCAGTCCATTCATGTATCATGCTGGCCCCAGTCCTAGGTGACATAGGTGACAAATCAACTCCTCAATTCCAACTAACCTCATCTTACCCAACTGCCTGAACTGATCTAAATTCCTATCCCTTGTTTCTGGTCCTGGCACCCTCTTGTCTCTTTGGAAGCAAACTGATACTCCATGAATGCCCACCTGAAAAGAGATTGGTAGGAGTCCAGCCATCAAGGGTTGGAACCTCCATTTCCCCAAAGTGGTCTATATCCTTTGCACTCACATGTTTAAAACCTCTACAGTTTGGGAGCTTAGGGTGACCCTGAGGTCTTATGTGGGGTAGTTTGCAGCACACTTTACAAAGTCATTGTGTAGAGGACAAAGTAAATCTGGAGGAACATTTGGTGTGGAGGATCTGCAGTTACCTGGGTGACTGTGGACACAACAGGACCACTGCCCTGGTTCCAGGGTTGATTAAAGACACGATTTCTACTTGGTATAGAGATGGTGAGATATAGTCTTTCCTACAGGTCAATTTCTTACCTTCTTCACTGTTGACTGTTCCCAGGCATGAGAGCAAGTGCCATGAAACTTTGCTCAATTAAGGCAAAAGCTAATCAACAACGGTTACCTCTGTGTAGGTGGCAGCCCCCTGTGTTCTCACTTCTCTGTGGTGAGGGTGTTGTACCTGGGCTTCTGGAAAAATAGTTTGCCTTCATTTAGGGTTGGAACATAGCTTCATTTCATGAATGTTGTTTGTTTTATGATGTCTAGAAGCAAGAGAGCCCCCAAAGTGCCTTATTACAGGTGATTCAGGAGGGAGTTTATCTTCTTCCTCTGACTCCCTAAGGACTTACAAAGGAAAGATTGTCCTTACTGCATATTAATGGCTAATTCAAAGTGGGGAACTTCAAATTAATCCAAGACTTCTGAATATAATATTCTGTGCTCATATATATACTCTTATCAAAGGATGAGGATAGACATGAAGAACACAGATCCTATCTGGCAATGGACTTAACTATTCTGTATTTATAATATATTTGTGTAAAGTTGGATGAAAAGGCCCAAAAAATTGTTGGGTGACTTGAATAATACCAAGAGCTAGAAAATATCTGGGAGGGGTCACTGGAGTAGGTCCAGCTCCTCTTCAGTGTCTCTTCGTACTGATATGACAAAATGTGTGACAAAAGTAGCTTAAAGGATTGTTTGTTATGGTTCATGGTTTGAGGGCACACAGTCTACCATAGAGAAATGCAGTGGTGGTGGTGTATGAGGCAGCTGGTCATGTCACATCCACAGTCAGGAAGCAGAAAAAAGAGGTAGATGCTGGTGCTCAGTTCACCTGGAATTGAAAGACAAGATTGGATGTGTGTCCAGCCTGTCCCCTGCTTATTGTTTGATCGTTCCTTTCCTTTCTAAGGGAAATTCTACTCTACTTTGAGCTGCAATGAGCCTAACTTTAGCCAATGAAAGGCTGGATAATAGAAGTAATGACCAAACCCACAGCCGTCTCCCGTAGGCTTCTCTGAGCATCACTGCCATGTGGCCAATGGTTGACAAGTGAAGTTTCTCAGAACGTGTTTGGGAAGCCCTCTTTGACTTTCCTCTCCTTGCCTGGGACGCTACAGAATGGCACATGCCACATTAGCCACCTTGGAAACATTAGTGTTAATTTGTTTTACTGGGAGCCTTCCAGGACCCACAATAGGACAAGCTAATAACTAGAAGGTAATCTTCCTGACATGGTCTGCATCGGATTAATCTGTGACAGACTTACTCTTATAGACAAGGATTGAAAAATTTTCATTTTAGGAATTTTTCCTGTTATTTATATGCTTTTCATGTTATTATTAAATATATATATATATATAATAATCAGTGGGCATTAGCCTGACTTTTTGAGCAGATGTCTGCAAATCTATGTAGATATACTTTCTTATAGTGACACCACATAGACAAATAGATGACTTAAGTCTTAGTGATGATCTTATAAGATTTCCTAAAGTTATATCAGTGATTATTAAGCTCTTTTATTGTGGAGCTGCTATTAGGTCCATTTCTGATAGTCAAAATTGCAATAAGAACTCTGTCAGTCTCTGATGTGTCACCACTTAGTTGCTTTTAGATATAACCAGACTTTCTCCTACTAAAAACACATTCCAAGATGTTACAAAATGATTACCTAAAGGTCATAAAAGGGAACTAATGATTTCTTATAGGTGTTAGGTCAGAAGATAAAATATTGACTATGTTTATTTATACAGAACTACTCAGGTAACTTAGTTATGGTTTTTAACTTTCTGTGGAGCTGTGACAGGTGATGGTGCTTAGCCAGATAAGGATATGCATGTAAACATTCTCTGTTGTAAGCTTCTATTTCAATTTATGATTTGATTTTATGTGTGAACTTGTGATAAGCTTTTTAACATGTGATCATGTATTCTGAAAGACGTTTTAAGTGCTGAGGACAAAGAGAAGAGTGAGAATGGAGCTGAGGAGAAGATTTTAGACAGAATACTTTTTAGACAGAAGTTAACTCAAGAAGAATTTAGAAGGAGAGGCACAGCATTGGGGGAAAAGGCATTGAGAGTAAGAACATTATTGTGACATCAGAGCAAGAGGAGAGAGAAAGTTTAGAAAGAGAAGGCAGAATAGAATAACTTAAAAACTATAGGTAACATAAAAACTAAGAGATCAATGTGCAGTATGCAGAGGGAAAGAGAGTAAAGGAGACACTGCCGAGAGCAGAAGGAGCAGGCAGGCTTCTCCTTACCATGGGACAGAACACAGGTCTTTTCATAATAACAAGGCAGACTTAGGCTTATTAAAGAAATGATGCTTTCTTCTTACAACCTTGGATTTAGTTCATTTAGCATTAAAAGGGTAGAAGCTTTTTCTTTCTCCATGCAATAAAGATTTAGCTCATATGTTTATCCAGAATGAGTGAGTTCTTTCTACACTGGTGCTTGGTCTTTTGCTCCATATGCATATGTAAGTATGTGTAAGTGTATGTAAGTATGTATTTGTAAGACTGCATGCAAGCTGGCCCCAACTTGTTGTAAAAGAAATGTGCAAATTCTCATTTGTGAATCTATGTATGTGAGTTTATGCATATTTGCCTATGTAAAAGTTTTTCGTTCTGTACGTGCTATTCTCTTCTATTGGTTCAATAGAAATTTATTGCTCCAAATTTCCCCCTTAGCCGGAAAATCCAGAGGCATCTGGACAAAAGGGAGAAGCCTCTAGCAATTAATTCTTTACTTAATCTCCTGTTGTTTTAAGATGAAATTCTAAGTGCCAGAGACTGCAGTTTCTGGCCTCACAGTGTCACAGAAGGCAGATCAGTATCATAGTAACTTAGACGCAAGTAAACTTTTTATTATTATACACCACACCTATTATTTCATAAGACATAGTCTTAACTTTCCATGACACTCTTATGCCTCCACTGCCTCAAGAAGAACTGACAAGAGGGAAGAACCCACTAGGGCAGGCCCACAGCAGGGACCATGTGGGAGAAGACTGGATGGAACCTCATTTCTTGCTTTGCATTTTCTACGCTGGATTTGTCATTATGGAAATAATGATACTCATAAACTCTTGTTTAGTTTAACTAAGTATATTAAGGGTTTTCTGTTCCCCGGAACTGAGATTCAAGTGTCTCCCCTAATCATAGTGATATTCTATTTTAATTTCTGGATGTTCTTTCTTTTCAAAAAATTGTCTCAGTGGCTGAATGACTGAGGAGATAGTACAGGTGACATTCAAGGTCAGACCCCATGTCTTTCAATCTGAGACATCCTGGAACCAAGCTGATATGTTTATGCTATGAGGACTGTGAGCCTCTGTTGAAGAGCCTTGTCACTGTCTGCTTCATGTCCTTGTTCCTCAGGCTGTAAATGAAGGGGTTCAGCATGGGGGTAACCACAGTGTACATGATGGTGGCTACTGTGTCCTGGGTGGAGAAGGAGTCTGGAGGTCGTATGTAGATCCCCAGAACTGTCCCATAGAACAAAATGACCACAGTTAAGTGGGAGCTACACGTGGAAAATGCCTTGTGCCTGCCCTTGGCAGAAGGTATCTGAAAGACTGCCATAGCGATTCGGACATAAGAAAACACAATGAGAATACAGGGGGCCACAAAGAGGACCACGGCTCCCAGGAAGACAAGTTGATTGATCCGTGTGTCTGAACAGGCCAACTTCATGAGCAGGTAAGCATCACAGTAGAAGTGAGAGATCTCTGGAATGGAGGAGCAGAAGGTCAGTCTGTTCATGAGGAGTGTGTGCACCAGAGATATGAGCCCAGAGCATATCCACACAACAGCTGCCAGTCCCACACAGAGCTGGGGTGTTATGATAGTGTGGTACTGTAGTGGGTAGCAGATGGCCACGAATCTGTCCAGTGCCATGGCAGCGAGGAGAAAGGTGTCCACATTGGCAAAGGAAATTAGAAAGTACATCTGAGTGAGGCAATGGGCATAAGAGATGATCTCCGTTCCAGACACGTGGCTAGCCAAGAGCCTGGGAATGAGATTGGTGGTGAAGCAGACATCAACAAAGGAAAGGTTGGCAAGGAAGAAGTACATGGGGGTGTGCAAGCGCGGGTCAGAGCTGATGGCCAGGAAGATGAGTGTGTTCCCAGCCACCGTGACCAGGTACATGCACAGGAAAGCCCAGAAGAGAATTTGTTGCTGTTGTGGGTCATTGGTGATGCCAAGAAGGAGAAACCCACTGGCTCTAGTCTCATTCTCTCCCCATTTGGACATCTTCCAGAGGCTCAGGCTCCTGAAGGGAACAGGTCAGAGACTGTAACTCATCGTGTGTTCAGAATCAGGTCATACCTCATGTGTAGGAGCTTCCTACCAGAACTGTGTGTTTCTCTCTCTCTCTGTCTCTGTCTCTGTCTCTCTCTGTGTGTGTTTGTGTGTGTGTGTGTGTGTGTGTGTGTGTGTTTTCAGAAGAGGGCATCATTTTCCCTGATATTGAAGTTATAGGTAGCTTTGAGCCTCCATATGTGGGTGCTAGGAACTGAACTTGAGTCTCTATAAGATCCATGTGCTCTTTCCCACTGAATTCTCTCTTCACCTTACACCCCCTTATTAATAGGGTTTTTCTACAACTTTGGTTGAGTCAGAGTCTCTTTCTGGTCTTGGCTCACCTGTGAACCATAATCATCCCCTTGTCTGCCTTCCCAGCACTGGAATTGTTGTCCTGTCCAGCTGGGACTGTCTCTTTGTCCAATGGGACTTTGGACATCAAGCTCAGGTGCTCATGCTTGTCTGACAAGCACTACCTACAGAGCCATCTCTCTAACCCAGTGGTTCTCAGCTACTGCCGTGACTCTTTAATACAGTTCCTCACGCTGTTTGTAACCCCCAATCATAAACTTATTTTCAATGCTACTTCATACCTGTCATTTTGATATTGGTTGAAATCATAATGTAAATATCTATGTTTTCTGATTGTCTTAGGTGACCCTTGTAGAAAGGTTGCCCAGACTCCAAGGGGGTTGTGACCCATGCTTTAGCCTGTAATAGCCATGCTTTAATTGAGTTCAATCGTACTAGAGATCATGTGCGATTTTCCTTGTTCTCACCATATGAGCTCTTTCCTTGTGCCTAATCTTCAAATGGAACACACCCACAATAGAGGGACAAAGGACTTCAAATCCACCAGGGTCTGAATCCACAGCTCTGCTGTCTCTGGCATCCGGTGAGCACACCCTTGTTGGTCCTCAGGTGCTATGTGCTGAGGGCAAGGATTGGACATTAGGGCTTTGACCACACAGTGCACTCTTCCTCATCCCACAGCAGCTGGGAAGTGAGGGACACCAGGAAACGAGCCAGGCCTCAGAGTGTCCACAGTGAGGAGGCAGAGCACAGTGGGAAAGTGCTGGCAAACATTTCCAGAATGTTCAGAAGCAATGTGTGACCAGCCTGTAATAGACACATGCACAAAGCCATTGTTCCCTGCAAGGCCCAACATACTGCTCCCTGGAGAATTTCACACCAGTCCTCGTCCCTGTGTGTCTCCCTGTGTCCCACAGGGTCTCAGCTGGTGATTGTTTGTATATGTTCGACCCAGGGCCTGTCACTATTAGAACCTGTAGCCCTGTTGGAGTAGGTGTGTCACTGTGGATGTGGGCTTAAGATTCTCCCTCATCCTAGGTTCCTGAAGTCAGCCTTCCACCAGGAGCCTACAGATGAAAAGCTAGAACTCTCAGCTCCTCTTGCACCATGGCTGCCTAGATGCTGCCATGTTCCTGTCTTGAAGATACTGGGCTGAATCTCTGGACCTCTAAGGCAGCCTCAATTATATGTTGTCCTTATAAGAGTTGCTGTGGTCATCTTATCTGTTCACAGCAGTAAAACCCTAAGACACACCCTTTGAAGAGTCTGTCCCCAGGAAGCCAAACCAAGAGGCAGTGCAGCCCTTGATTTTTACAGCAGGGATTCAAGAAAGTCCAGAATGTGTCAGCCTACACCACATTCCACCCAAGCTTCAGCATTTCCTTGATTAAATGCTCAAAGGGATTGAGACACTCAGGTGTTTAAAACTCCCCAGTGCTGGAGTACAGTGTTCTCCAAAGTGTACCAAGTCCTCTGTTCCCTGATTTTCACTCACTTTTCTTATTGCATCTCCTGCCAGGATCACCAGACTTCAAGGCCTTCCTGCTTTAGGGCCTTTGTGATGCCTGTGATTTTGGCCTGGAATTCTTTCTGCTTTGTCTTCTGTCAAGTGGCACCTTCTCAAAAACAAAAAGGCTATTGCTTGCCCTATATTCTTTATTGTTGTTCTTTTATTTCATCTCTCTCTCTCTCTCTCTCTCTCTGTGTGTGTGTCTGTGTGTGTGTCTGTGTCTGTGTCTGTGTCTGTCTCTGTGTAAACTTCACAGGAGAACTTGAAGGAGTAAGTTCTCTCCCTCTACCATTGACTTTAGGGGTGAATCTCAGGTGACCAAACTCACAGTGTGTTTTGGAGAGTTTTATGTAAACTTGACACAAGCTGTGGTCATAGGAGAGAGCTGTGACTAAGAAAACTCAACCATAAGATCAGGCTGTACTCAGATATGTAGGACATTTTCTTAAATAGTGGTTAAATGCGGGGAGGGGCATTGTGATTAGTACCATCCCTGGGCCAAGGGTTCTGGGTTCTATAAGAAAGCAGGCTAATCAAGCCAAGGGGAGCAATCCAGAATGCAGTACCCTTCCATGGTTTCACTTCTGCTTACCGGGTCCTGTCCTGTTTGAGTTTCTGTCCTGATTTCCTCAAATTATGAACAGTAATGTGGAGGTCTAAGGGAAATAAACCTTTACCTCCCCAAGATGTATTGTTCATGATGTTTTATTACTGAAATAATAATCTTAACTATGGCAGATGCAGGAGCCATGAAGGGGTGCTGCTTACTGGCTTGCTCAGCCTGCTTTTTTATTGACCCAGTCACTCCAGGTCAGACACGGCCCCACCTATAATGGAGTAGGCTCTCCCCATCCATCACTAATTAATGCACATACCCAGGGCTACCTTCTGAGCCACATCACTGGCCCCTGTCTAAAATTTCAATGTGTTCCTTTGTGTGCAAGCTCCTTACTTATATCTCTATGCAAATTTCTTTCCTCATTGAGTCATTTATGGCATGTTTTCCTCATGAGCACTATGCATTCCCCAGAACAGAGACACGTTTGTCTCAGTCACTGTTCAGTGCCTGGAACAATGCCTGACACATAGTAGGTGCCCAAGAAAGTAGTCTAAAGAAAGAATGTTCAGAAAGGCCTTGTACACTAAAATCCAGCAACATAAAAATGCAGCTGCAGTAGAAATGTCAGGTTGTAATTAAGCAGCCCATTCAAGAAACAAAACTGAGGGGACTCAGTGTTTAAGAGGACTTCCTTCTCTTTGACAGTACAGGAGAACAGTTCCCAGCACCCAAAGCAGGAAGTTAACCACTGTCTGTATCTCCAACTCATGGGGATCCAGTGCCCTCTTCTGCCCTCCCCCCCCAAATTAAAAAAAAAACACAACAGACATTTAAAGCGTGAGATGCAGTCCTACATAGTTAGAATTGAGAGTTGTCTTTGACAGTGTTCACCCAGGGCCAGTGTTGACAAGTCTAAGGCCTATAGGACACCATGAAAGAGGATGGCATGTAGAGACTCCTAGTAACAGAGGGCCTGTGACTACTCAGTTCAGAGGTAGGTAAGCAGGTTTCTAACAGTCACACCTCCTCACCATGTGTATTTCTATGAGCTTATGTCTGGATGTTTCCAGAAGACTTCTATGTTTTGTTTTTCAGGGCGAACTGCTGGGAAGTGGTAGATTCATGTCTGGGCTGGATAAGCTTGCTGGCCACTCATGGCAGCTCAAAATACATACTTCCAGTTTTAGGGAATGTGATGCTCCCTTTTGGCCTCCATGGGTACTTTACACGGGTTTTTCAATGCATAGATGGCAGGCAAAATAGTCACATGCACTAAAATGAATTGATGATAGATAGATGGATAAAAAGGTAGAATGGGAGATAGGTATAGAAATGATACAGAGATGAGAGAGAGAGAGACAAAAAGAGTAGAGTTAGATGATATATGATGATGGATAGCTAGATAGGTAGATGATAGGTAGATAATAAATAAATTATAGGTACATAGGTAGATAAATGATTGATTGATTGATAATAGATAGATGATAGATAGGTAGATGACAGATATTAGATGGATAGATAATAAATAAATAAGATAAAGATACACAATAGATGATAAAAAGATAGATGATAAAGTGAAGTGATAAATGGATAAATAGATAGATGGGTAGAGAGATAGAGAGATTATTGATATATAGATAGATGATAGGTAGATAATAGTTATGCGGATAGATAGAGAGGTAGATGATAAATATTAGATGGATAAAGAGATGAGAGATTATAGATAAAAGATGATATTTTGATAGAAGATAGGTAAATAGATGATTGATAGATAGGCAGATAGAGAGATGATAGATGATAGATAACTAGATTATAGCTATGTGATAGATGAGAGAGGCATAGATGTTAGATACATAGATGATAGACAAACACACAGATGAATTTTTTGGAGTTGAAGTGCTGGTAGTTCTTCTGGCTATTGGGTTGTGTGCTTGAGGGGACCCCAGTCCTTCCCCTCTCTGATTTCTTGTCCTGTTCACAAGATACATGGCTTTGTTACATCACACAAATGTTACCACCATGTGTTGCCTCCCAACAGGCCACCAAGAAAGGATCCACTTATTCTGGAGGGAACCCCTTCTAAACCCGTGAGCCCAAATCAACCTCCCATCTCTCCAGTTTTCTGCCTCACATATTACTTACTGCAATGGAAACTGATAAATACAGATGTTTAAAATGCAGGATGATAGGTCAAAAATTTCATAAGAAATCTGGACTTCAGACTCTTGGGAAATGTTAGTCTGGGAACAATTCTTCACATGTTCTCATAGGGTGTTACTCACTCAGGAAAGTGGAAACACTAATAGTCAATGAAAAAACCACTGTGCTTTAGAAAATGCCCTGTGGCAGCTCTCTATGCTGACTTCCTTTGTGTCCCTTAAGAGTCTTCCTCTGTAGTAAGTTTATACATGTTCCCAGTAGACTACGAAGCACAGCAGAGATCAGGGACTCCCCAGGTGGCAGAGAAAAATTTTTTTTCTGCTGTAATCACCATGTTCCCTAGTTTATCTGGCCCCAGAGTCATTGGTGGATACGTCCACAGTATGAACATTTTCTGCCTGTTACCCTTTCTAGGACCTGTCTGGTGCTCTGGATGATGGAGACTCTGAAGCAGTTCTAAAAGCTGAGATGAGGTTGGGGACTTAGCTCAGTGGTAGAGCGCTCGCCTAGCAAACGCAAGGCCCTGGGTTCGGTCCCCAGCTCCGAAAAATAGAAAAAGAAAAATAAAAGAAAAAAATTTAAAAGCTGAGATGAAAACAGAGCTCTGTCTTTTAAGAAAAGGCAATTTTAGATATAGATCATTCATTTTATCCTTCAAAACAGAAACAAAATGAAAGAAATTGTGAGTGGTTTTTTTTTTTTTTTTTTTGAAACAGGGTCCAATGTAGCTCAGGGTGGCCTTGAAGTCTTGAACTTGCTATATGGCAGAAGATGACCCCTGAACTCCTGAATTCTGCCTCCTGGTACTGACATAACAGCTATCAGAGAGTTTAAATTCTTAAAGAACACCTTGTACTTTCATTCAGGTTCAAAGTGAAATGGAAGATATGAGTATTTCTTGTCTAGTAGCTCACTCAGACATCGAGAAGGTTGCACATGTTGTGTGTTATTTTGTCCTTCTCAGACTGTCAGATACTCAGGACCATATCCTGTTCTTTAAAAATACTGATATATTCCTGAGAGCTCCAAAGAGACACATAAGTGACACGATCCAAGGAAAGGAGGATGGGCAGGCTGCAGCTCAGTGGACTTCTTGCCCAGTGTTCATGATGTTCCTGCTTTGAAGCTTAGCTGGATGGACAGGGCTGTAGCTCAGTGGAGCACTAGCCTAGCATCCATGAGGTTCTGGTTTGAGCCCTAGCACAGCATAAGGCAGGAGTTGTGGTGCCTTCCTGTGATTCTAGCACTCAAGAAGTGTAGGCAAGAGGGTCAGATATCAAAGGTCAACCTCAACCATATAATTTGAGACCAGCCTGGAGGTATATGACACCATGTCTCAAAAATGCATTCATATATACACTTACAAACAGGTAGAAAGGCATACAGGAAGGGAGGAATGGAGGGGAGGATGAAGGAAAAATAAGAAAGACAATGAAGGTACAATTGAGATGTACCAAAGTTTATTTAGAGTCTCAGATAGACAGTGATTGGCTTACAGGGAAGATGTATGGAGAATATCACACGATGAAATGCAATTTAAAAATACTGTCTTTGAAAGTCAGTATTACCTAGCATCATTTAAAAATCTCAAGAGAAATAATAGCATGCTCTCGGGTTGAACAGAAACTTGAACATTGAGTGGAAACCAATCCTGATCTCAACATCCCCTCCTCTGCTATACAAAAAGAAAGTGGGGCAGACAAAGTCAGAGGAGGGTGGTGCTTCTGCTCCCATCCTGGCTCCTGATTAATCTAGAAATTGAGCAGTTGGCTCTTCTCAGTTTCCCCCATCACCTGGTCTGGGTGACAATAGTGAGAAACAGGGGAAGGGTGTGTTCACAGTGTTTGACTCCACCCTGGTAATTGGTAGTTGCAGCTACCAGGGTGTCCTACATTTTATTTGATCACAGTCACTACCAGACAGAACAGTAAGAGAATGCAGAATAAAATATCAGGCCCTTCCCACACTAAGTAAAGTCACAATGTGGCCAAGGGAACAGTAACAAAAGAGTAGGGTGGAGAGGCATTGAGAGGACCAAGGGGATAATTCATTATTTAAGTACTGAGCTCACCTGAGGCACTGGGTTTGAGTATCAGCACCATAGAAGTTTATCAAATGAGAGAAAGCAAGAACAGAGAACACACCAGGGCTGACAGAAAATAGAGCATGTGCTGAAAACCTATACTTCATGCAAATGTTTCAGTGTATCTGGCATCACTGAGCTTTTGGGCTTTTATTAGCACTGGACAATTGTCCTACTCTGAAGGGTCTTTCTCCTTCACCGGACCATCTTCAGTTTTCTTACTATGCACATATCTCTGTGCATACTTTTTTACAAGAACAATATGAACATAGAAACCCATGCTCAATAAGCCAGTTCATTCCTATAGCATGCTGGCTCCAGTCTCAGGTGACATAGGTAACAGAACAATCCCTAATTACAATCAACCTTAACTTACTATCGCCTAAGCTGGTCTGAATTTCTACCCCTTGATTCTGGCCCTGGCTACCTCTTGTCTCTCTGGAAGCAAACTGAAGTTCCATGTCTGCCTCCCTGAGCGGAGGAGTTTGGCAGGAGTCCTGGGAGGTGACATGAATGGTTCCATCTGCCATCCATGGAACCCCTTGCTAAAACCTATCTGATCATTCAAACACATGTCTCCCATCAGGGGTGGGACTTTCCATTTCCCCAAAGTGGTCTACTTCCTTTCCACTCACATCTTTAAAACCTCTATAGTTTGGAGGCTAAGGGTGGCCCTGAGGTCTTATGTGGGGTGGTTCGAAACACACTTTACAGAGTCATTGTGTAGAGAACGAAGTAAATCTGGGGGAACTTTTGCGACAGAGAATGTGCAGTTACCTGGGTGACCGTCAACATAATGGGACCACTGCCCTAGTTCCAGGGATGAACGAATACACATTTTCTAATTGGTGTAGAGTTGGTGAGGTCTAGTGCTCTCAAGCCACTATGAAACGGCATCCAACATATTATCTAGACATCTAAATGTATTAAGACTTCTCCCGGGCTGGAGAGATGACTCAGAGGTTAAGGGCACTGACTGCTCTTCCAGAGGTTCTGAGTTCAATTCCCAGCAACCACATTGTGACTCACAACCATCTGTAATGGGATCTGATGCCCTCTTCTGGTGTGTCCGAAGACAGCTACAATGTACTTATTTATAATAAACAAATAAATAAAATCTTTAAAAAAAAGACTTCTCCCACAGGTTAATTCCTTACCTTCTTCACTGTTGGCTGTTCCCAGGCATGAGAGCAAGTACCATGAACCCTTGAGCAATTAAAGCAAAACTAACCAACAACGGCTACCTCTGTGTTGGTGCCAGCCCCTTGTGTTCTCACTGCTCTGTATTAAGGGTGCTGTACATGGGCTCCTGGAAGAATAATTTGCCTTCCTTTCAGGCTGGAACATATTTTCATTTCATGCATTTTGTTTGTTTTATGATGTCTAGAAGTGAGAGAACCCCCAAAGTGCCTCATTACTGGTGATTCAGGAGGGAGCTTGTCTACTTCCTCTGACTCCCTAAGGAATTATAAAGGAAAGGGAAGATTGTCCTTACTGCAGATTAATGGTAAATTTAAAGTGGGGAAGTTCAAACTAACTCAAGTCTTATAAATATAATATTATGTGCTCATTTATGTACTCTTATCAAAGGATGAGGAGAGACATGAAGAACACAGATCCTAATTGGCAATGGCCCTAACTATTCTGTGTTTAGAATATATTTGTTTGAAGTTGGGTAAAATGGCCCAAAATATATTGTTGGTGGATTTGACTGATACCAAGAGCTAGAAAATATCTGGGAGGGGTAACTGGATTGGGTCCAGTTCTTTTTCAGTGTCTCTTCAGTTTTCTCTTCTTACTGATATGACAAAATGTCTGAAAAAAGTAGCTTAAACAATTGTTTGTTCTGGTTCATGGTTTGAGGGCACACAGTCTACCATAGAGAAATGCAGTGGTGGTGGTGTATGAGGCAGCTGTCACAGCCACAGTCATGAAGCAGAAAGAGAGGTAGATGCTGGTGCTCAGCTCACCTGGAATTGAAAGCAAGATTGGATGTGTGTCCAGCCTATTCCCTGCTTGTTGTTTGACCCTTCCTTTCCTAAGGGGAATCCTACTCTACTTTGAGCTGCAACGAGCCTAACTCTAGCCAATGAAAGGCTGGATAATAGCAGTCATGACCAAACCCACAGCTGTCTCCCATAGGCTTCTCTGAGAGTCACTGCCATGTGGCCAATGTGTGGCAAGTGAAGTTTCTCAAAATGACTTTGGGAAGCTCCCTTTGACTTTCTTTTCCTTACCTGGGATGCTACGAATGGGTGTTGCCACATTAGCCACCTTGGAAACATTGGTGTCAATGTGTGTTCTTGGGGCCTGAAAGGAGCCACAATAGGACAAGCTAATAACTAGCAGGTGATTTTCCTGACATAGTCTGCTTCGGATTAATCTGTGACAGACTTACTCCTGTCGACAAGGACTTAAGAGATTTCATTTTAGGAATTTTTCCTGTTATTGATATGCTTTTCATCTTATTATTAAATATATAATAGTCCCTGGGTATTAGCCTGTCTTTTTTAGATGTCTGCAAATCTATGTGGTTATACTCCACTATAGTGACGGTATGTAGACAAATAGATGACTTAAGTCTTAGTGATGATCCTATAAGATTTCCTAAAATTATATCAGTGATTATTAAGCTCTTTTATTGTGGAACTGCTATTAGGACCTTTTCTGATAGTCAAAATTGCAATAAGACCTCTCTCAGTCTCTGATGTGTCAGCAGTTAATTGCTCTTACATAGTAACCAGACTTTCTCCTACTCAAAGCACATTCAAAGAGGTTATAAAACAATTATCCAAAGTTCATAAAAAGAGAACTAATGATTTACATAGATGGTAGGTCAGAAGATAAAATATTGACTTGACTCTGTGCTCCTGCTCCTCCCTAAGTGTTCCTCTTCTACAACAGCTCTACAGTGACCGCCGCTATGAGGGAGATCATGCACCTGTAGGCTGGGCAGTGTGACAACCAGATTGGTGCCAAGTTCTGGTAGGTAATCAGTGACTAGCATGGCATTGATCCCACTGTTACGTACCATGGAGATAGCAACCTCCAGCTGGAGTGCATCAACCTGTACTACAAGTACAGTACAACCTGTACTGGTGGCAAATATGTGCCTGACACTGTGCTCATGGACTTAGAGCCCGGCACCATGGACTCAGTGTGTTCAGGGCCCTTTGGGCAGATCTTCAGACCTGATAACTTACTCTTTGGTCAGAGTGGGACTGGGAACAACTGGGCCAAGGGGCACTACACAGAAGGTGCAGAGCTGGTTGACTCCGTGTTAGACCCTGTAAGGAAGGAAATTGAGAGCTGTGACTGCCTGCAGGGCTTCCAGCTGACCCACTCCCTGTGTGGGGGGATTGGGTCTGGGATGGTTACCCTCCTTATCAGCAAGATCTGGGAGGAGTACCCAGACAGAATCATGATCACCTTCAGTGTGTTTCCTTCCACCAAGGTGTTGGACACAGTGGTTGAGCCCTACAATGCCACCCTTTCAGTCCACCAGCTTGTTGAAAACACAGATGAGACCTATTATATTGATAATGAATCACTTTATGACATCTGCTTCAGAACCTTAAAGCTGACCACACCCACTTATGGTGTCTGCCAGCATGAGTGGGGTGACTACTTCTGAAAAGCAAGAAGAATCTGGCCTGTGATTCCCTGGCCAGATAAATGCTGACCTGAGGAAACTGGCTGTAAATATGGTGCCTTTCCCTCGCCTGCACTTCTTCATGCCTAGCTTTGCCCCCTTGACAAGCTGAGGAAGCCAGCATTACCATGCCCTGACAGTTCCTGAGCTCATGCAACAGATGTTTGATGCCAAGAACATGATGGCTGCCTGTGATTCCTGCCATGGGCGCTACTTGACAGTGGCTGCCATATTCAGGGGCCACATGTCTATGAAGGAGGTGGACGAACAGATGCTTAACATCCAAAACAAGAATAGTAACTACTTTGTTGGGTGGATCCCCAACAATGTGAAAACAGCTGTCTGTGACATTACACCTCGGGGCCTAAAAATATCTGCCACATTCATTGGCAACAGCACAGCTATTAAGGAGCTGTTCAAATGCATCTCAGAGCAGTTCACAGCCATGTTCTGACGCAAGGCCTTCCTACACTGGTACACGGGCGAGGGCATGGATGAGATGGAGTTCACCAAGACTGAGAGCAACATAAATGACCTGGTGTCTGAGTACCAGCAGTACCAGGATGCTACAGCTGAGGAGGAGGGAGAGTTTGAGGAGGAGGCTGATGAGGATGTGGCTTAGAGCTGTCTTAGTCACTACAGCATGGGAGCAGTATGGATTCTTTACTCATTCACAGCTTGTCTGCTAGTCATGTCCTCTGTGCATTTGACATCCTGTGTCCTGACATCACTTGTGATGGTGCTTAGCCAGATAATCGTTCCTAATGGCTATGCATGTAAACATTCTCTGTTGTAAACTTCTATTTCAATTTGTGATTTGATTTGATGTGTGAACTTGTAATAAGCTTTTTAACATGTGATCATGTACTCTGAAAGATGTTTTAAATGCTGAGGAAAAAGAGAAGAGAGAGAATGGAGCTGAGGAGAAGTTTTTAGACACAACACTTTTTAGACAGAACTTAACTCAAGAGGAACTGAGAAGTATAGGCATAGCATTTGGGGGAAAAGGCATTGAGAGTAAGAGCATTACTGTGACATCAGAGCAAGAGGAGAGAGCAAGATTATAAGGAGAATACAGAATGGAATAACTTAGAAACTATAGGTAACATAAAAAACTAAGAGAACAATGTGCAGAATGCAGAGGAAAAAGAAGAAGCTGTAGAGAGCAGAAGGTGCAGGCAGGCTTCACCTTACCAAGGACAGAACAGGTCTTTTCACAATAACAAGGCAGACATAGTCTTATTAAAGGAACAAAGCTTTCTTCTTACAAACTTTGGTTTAATTCATTTAGCATTAAAAGGATAGACACTTTTTCTTTCTCCATGCAATAAAGATTTACCTTGCATTTTTATCCAGAATGAGTGAGTTCTTTCTGCACCAGTGCTTGGTCTTTATCTCCATATGCATATCTAAGTATGGATAAGTGTATGTAAGTATGTAATTGTGAGACTGCATGCAAGGTGGACCCAACGTGTATGAATGGAAATGTATAAATTCTCATATGTGAAGCTGTGTATGTGAATTTATGCATATTGGCCTATGTAAAAGTTTTCCTTCTACAAGTATTATTCTCTTTGCTTGATTCAGTAGAAATTTATTGCTCCAAACTTCCCCTTAGCCTGAAAAGCAAGAAGCATCTGGACAAAAGGGAAAAGGCTCTAGCAATTCATCCTTTACTTAATCTCCTGCTGTTTTAGGACAAAGTGCTAAGTGCCAGAGACTGCAGTTTCTGGCCTCAGAGGATCACAGAAGGCAGGTCAACTACAGTACCATAGTAACTTCGACATAGGTAAAATTTTTATTATTATACAGCAAACATAAATATTTCCTAGGACAAAGTGTTACCCTCTATCGACACTCTTATCCCTTCACTGCCTCAAGAAGAACCAACAACAGTGAAGTCCCCACTAGGGCAGGCCTACTGCAGGGATCATGGAGGAGAGGCCTGGACAGAATCTCATTTCTGGCTTTGGATTTTCTACTTTGGATTTGTAATTATGGAAATAATGATACTCATAAACTCTTGTTTAGTTTAACTAAATATAATCAGGATTTTCTGTTCCCCGAAACTGAGATTCAAGTATATCTGCTAATAATAGTGATATTCTATTTTAATGTCTGATTTTTCTTTCTCTTCAAAAACACAGTCAGAGTAGCAGAAAAGGAGGAGATAGTACAGGTGACATTCAAGGTCAGTCCCCATTTTTGTGATCTGGGATATCCTGGCACCAAACAGATATGTCCATGCTACGAGGACTTTGAGCCTCTATGGAGGAGCCTTGTCACCGTCTCCTTCATGTCCTTGTTCCTCAGGCTGTAAATGAAGGGGTTCAGCATGGGGGTAACCACAGTAAACATGATGGTGGCTACTGTGTCCTGAGTGGAGAAGGAGTCTGGAGGTCGTATGTAGATCCCCAGAACTGTCCCATAGAACAGAATGACCACAGTTAAGTGGGAGCTACACGTGGAAAATGCCTTGTGCCTGCCCTTGGCAGAAGGTATCTGAAAGACTGCCATAGCGATTCGGACATAAGAGAACACAATGAGAATGCAGGGGGCCACAAAGAAGACCACGGCTCCCAGGAAGACAAGTTGATTGATCCGTGTGTCTGAACAGGCCAACTTCATGAGCAGATAAGCATCACAGTAGAAGTGAGAGATCTCTGGAATGGAGGAACAGAAGGTCAGTCTGCTCATGAGGAGTGTGTGCACCAGAGCTATGAGCCCAGAGCTTATCCACACAACGGATGCCAGCCCCACACAGAGCCGGGGTGTTATGATAGTGTGGTACTGTAGTGGGTAGCAGATGGCCACAAATCTGTCTAGTGCCATGGCAGCAAGCAGAAAGGTGTCCACATTTCCAAAGGAAATTAGAAAATACATCTGAGTCAGGCAGTAGGCATAAGAGATGGTCTCCGTTCCAGACACGTGGCCAGCCAACAGCCTGGGGATGATATTGGTGGTGAAGCAGACATCATCAAAGGAAAGGTTAGCAAGGAAGAAATACATGGGGGTGTGCAAGTGCGGGTCAGAGCTGATGGCCAGGAAGATGAGTGTGTTCCCAGCCACCGTGACCAGGTACATGCACAGGAAAGCCCAGAAGAGGATTCGTTGCTGTTGTGGGTCATTTGTGATGCCAAGCAGGAGAAACTCAATGACTCCAGTCTCATTCTCTCCCCACTTGGACATCTTGCAGCTGCTTAGGCTCCTGAGGCAAATAAGTCAAACACTACAACTCATTTTGTGTTCAGAATCAAGTCATAGCTCATATAGAAGAGCTTCCTATCAGAATTCTCTCTCTCTCTCTCTCTCTCTCTCTCTCTCTCTCTCTCTCTCTCTGTTCTGTGTGTGTGTGTGTGTGTGTGTGTGTGTGTGTGTGTGTCCAGAAGAGGGCATCATATTCCCTGATACTGGAGTTATAGGTAGCTGTGAGTCACCATATGTTGGAGCCAGGAGCTAAACTTGAATCCTCTGGTGATCCATGTATTCTTTCCTCCTGAATCCTCTCTCCAGCTTCCCTTCCTTATTAATAGAGGTTTTGCCCTCCCTTTTTTGAGGCAGAGTCTCTTGGTGGTCTGAAAATTGCCAGTTCCACTCACTTGGCTCACCAGTGAGCCCCAGTGATCCCCCTGTCTGCCTTCCCAGCACTGGAATTGTCCTGTCCATCTGTGATTCTCTATTTGCCCAAGGGGACTTAGGACATCAAACTCAGGTGCTCATGCTTGTCTGACAAGCAGTACCTACAGAGCCATCTCTCTAGCCCAGTGGTTCTCAGCTTTCCTACTGCCGTGAGTGACCCTTTAATACTGTTCCTCAGGCTTTGGTGACCCCCAACCATGAACTCGTTTTCATTGTTACTTCATAACTGTAATTTTGATACTGGTATGAATCATAATGTAAATATTTATGTTCTCTGATTATCTTAGGTGATCCCTGTAGAAGGGTTGCCCAGCCTCCAAGGGGTTGTGACCCATGCTTTAGCCTGTAATAACCATGTTTTAATTGAGTTCCCTTGTATTAGAGATCATGTGTGATTTTCCTCATTCTCACGACAAAAGCTCTTTCCTTGTGTCTACTCTTCAAATGGGAGACACTGACACTGGAGGGACAAAGGACTTCAAATCCACCAGGGTCTGAGTCCACAGCTCTGCTCTCTCTGGCATCCGGTGAGCACAGCCTGGTTGGTCCTCAGGTGCTATGTTATAAGGGAAAGGACTTGGGCAGTAGGGCATTGACCACAGAGTGAGCTCCTTATATCAAAGCATCTCTGAAGTGAGACGACACCAGGAAATGAGCCCTGGCTTCAGAGCACCCACAGTGAGGAGGCAGAGCACAGTGGGAAAGTGCTGGCAAACATTTCCAGAATGTTCAGAAGCAGTGTGTGACCAGCCTGTAATAGACATACGCACAAAGCTGTTGTTTCCTGCATGGCCCAACACATGTCCTTTGCTCTGTGTGTCTCCCTGTGTCCCACAGGGTCTCACCCTGTGATGGTTTTTATATGCTC
The DNA here is from genome assembly GCF_021556685.1 of Rattus norvegicus. Classification (NCBI taxonomy): domain Eukaryota; kingdom Metazoa; phylum Chordata; class Mammalia; order Rodentia; family Muridae; genus Rattus; species Rattus norvegicus. The sequence continues at coordinate 41,276,313 of NC_141543.1, read as the reverse complement.
GACCCAGGGACTGGCACTATTAGAAGCTCTATCCCTGTTGGAGTAGGTGGGTCACTGTGGTTGTGGGCTCAATATCCTCCCTCATCCCTGCTTCCTGTTGGAGGTCTTCCACTAGAAGCCGACAGATGGATACCTAGAATCCTCAGCTCCTCCTGCACCCATGACTGATTGGATGCTGCCATGTTGTTGCCTTGATGATAATGGACTGAACCTCTGAACCTGTAAGGCAGCCTCAATTAAATGTTGTCCTTTAAAGACTTTTTTTGGTCATGTTGTCTGTTCACAGCACTAAAACTGTAATTAGGATACACACTTTGAAGAGTCTGTCCCCATGAAACCAAATCAAGAGGCAGTACAGCCCTTGTTTTCCATAGCAGGGTTTCAAGAATGCTCAGAATGTGTCAGCCCGCACCTCACACCCTCCCCAAGCTTCAGCATCTCCTCAATTAAATGCTCAAAGGGATTGAGATACTCAGCTGCTTAAAACGCCCCAGTGCTAATGTTCACCCTCCAGCAAAGTGTACCAAGTCTTCTGTTTCCTGATTTTCACTCACTTTTCTTACTGCATCTCCTGCCAGGCTCACCAGATTTCAAGCCTTTCCTGTCTCGGGGCCTTTGTGCTGCCTGTGATTTTGACCTGGGATTCTTTCTGTTTTGTCTCCAGTCACCTTCTCAACAAAAACCTTTTGTTTACCCTATTTTCTTTATTATTGCTCTTTTATTTTATTTCACTCTCTCTCTCTCTCTCTCTCTCTCTCTCTCTCTCTCTCTCTCTCTCTGTTTGTATGTGTGTATAAGTCACAGGAGAACTTTAAGGAGACAGTTCTCTCCCACTACCATTGGCTGTAGGGATGAGACTCAGGCAAGCAAGGTCATATTGTATGCTGGAGAGTTTTATGTAAACTTGACACAGGCTGTGGTCATAGGAAAGGAGAGAGCTGTAACTGAGAAAACTCAACCATAAGATCAGGCTGCAGTCAGATATTTAGGGCATTTTCTTAAATAGGGATTGAAGCAGGGGGAGGGGCATTGTGGTTAGTACCAAGCCTGTGCCTGGGGTTCTGGATTCTATAAGAAAGCAGGCTAATCAAGCCAAAGGGAGCAAGCCAGAAAGCAGGACCCTTCCATGTCATCAGCTTCTGCCTCCAGGTTCCTGTCCTGTTTGAGTTCCTGTCCTGACTTCCTCCAATGATGAACAGTAATGTGTAGGTCTAAGAGAAATAACCTTTACGTCCCCAAGTTGTGTTGGTGATGGAGTTTTATTACAGAAATAGTAGCCCTAACTATGGCAGATGCAGAAGCCATGAAGGGGTGCTGCTTAGTGGCTTGCTCAGTCTGCTTCCTTATTGATCCAGGGCCTTCAGCTCAGGGTTGGTCCCATCTACAATGTGCTAGGCCCTCCCATCAATCACTAATTAAGGCACATAGCCAGGACTACCTTCTGAGCCACCTCCCAGGACTCTGTCTGCAATTTCAATATGCGTTCCTTTGTGTGCAAGCTCCTTACTTACACCTCTATGCAAATTTGCTTCCTCAGTGAGTCATTTATGGTGTGTTTTCCTCATGAGGCTATGCATTCCCCAGAACAGAGACACATCCGTCTCAGTCACTGCTCAGTGCTTGGAACAATGCCTGACACATAGTAGGTGCCCAAGAAAGTAGTCAAAGGAAAGAATGTTCACAAAGGCCTTGCACACTAAAATCCAGCAACATAAAAGTGCAGCTGCAGTAGAAATGTCAGGTTGTAATTAAGAAGCCCATTGACGAAATAAAACTGAGGGGACTCAGTGCTTAAGAGGACTTCCTTGCTTCACTCCTTCTTTAAAAGGGGAACAAGAATACCCTTGGCAGGGAAGAGAGAGGCAAAGATTAAAACAGAGACTGAAGGAACACCCATTCAGAGCCTGCCCCACATGTGGCCCATACATATACAGCCACCCAATTAGACAAGATGGATGAAGCAAAGAAGTGCAGACCGACAGGAGCCGGATGTAGATCGCTCCTGAGAGACACAGCCAGAATACAGCAAATACAGAGGAGAATGCCAGCAGCAAACCACTGAACTGAGAATAGGACCCCCGTTGAAGGAATCAGAGAAAGAACTGGAAGAGCTTGAAGGGGCTTGAGACCCCATATGTACAACAATGCCAAGCAACCAGAGCTTCCAGGGACTAAGCCACTACCTAAAGACTATACATGGACCGACCCTGGACTCTGACCTCATAGGTAGCAATGAATATCCTAGTAAGAGCACCAGTGGAAGGGGAAGCCCTGGGTCCTGCTAAGACTGAACCCCCAGTGAACTAGACTGGTGGGGGGAGGGCGGCAATGGGGGGAGGGTGGGGAGGGGAACACCCATAAGGAAGGGGAGGGGGAAGGGGGATGTTTGCCCGGAAACCGGGAAAGGGAATAACACCCGAAATGTATATAAGAAATACTCAAGTTAATTAAAAAAAAAAAAAAAAAAAAAGAGGACTTCCTACTCTTTCAGAGTACAGGAGTATAGTTTCCAGCATCCAAGGCAGGAGGTTAACCACTCTATCTGAATCTCCAGTTCCATTGGTCCAGTGCCCTCTTCTGGCCTCCAAAAGTATCTGCCTGAACATACCCCCCCCCTACACAAATGTTTTTAAATAAAATAAAATAAAACAGACATTTAAAGCATGAGATTCAGTCCTATGTAGTTAGAATTGAGAGTTGACCCTTACAGTGTTCAGTCAGGGCCAGTGTTGACAAGTCTAAGGCCTATAGGAGTTTCTTCTGTGACACCATGAAAGAGGATGACAGGTGGAGCCTCCTAGTAACACAGGGCCTGTGACTACTCAGATCAGAGGTGGGTAAACTGGTTTCTACCAGTCACACGTCGCCACCATGTGTATTTCTATTTGCTTGTGTCTGGACTGTTCCACGAAGGCTTCTATGTTGTTGTGGTTTCCAGGGTGAACTGCTGGGAAGTGGTGAAAATTTGAAGGAGAAGGGACTGGGCTGGGAGCAGTGTCTAGGCTGGATAAGTGTGCTGGCCACTCATGCCAGCTCAAAATATGCACTTCCAGTTTTAGGGGATATATGACCTCTTCTGGGCTCCAGGCAAAATACTCATGCAAGTAATAGTAGATAGATAGATAGATAGATAGATAGATAGATAGATAGATAGATAGATAGATAGATAATATAGATAGATAAATAGAAAGGTAGATAGATAGATAGATAGATAGATAGATAGATAGATAGATAGATAGATAGATAGATAGATAGATGATAATAGACAAACAAACATGAATAGGTAGAGATGATAGATAATAGATAGGTGATATTGAATAGTTAGGTGATAGATATGTGGTACACAAAAAGATAGGTACATAAAGATGATAGATTCATAGGTAGATAGAAATTATATATATCTGGATAGACAGACAGACAGACAGAATGACAGACAGACAATTTTTTTTGGAATTGAACTGCTGGTAGGTCTTCTAGCACCTGGGTTGTGTGCTTGAGGTGACCCCAGTCCTTCCATTTTCATATTTCTTGTTCTGCCTACCACATGCATGTCTTTGATACATCACACATTCCTACCACCATGTGTTGCCTTACCATAGGCCACAAACAAAGAAGGCAGTGAACTCTGGAGCAAAACCCCTCTAAAACCATGAGCCCAAATCAACCTTCCATCTCTCAAGTCGACTGCCTCAGATGTGACTTACAGCAATGGAACCTGATGAATACAGATTGATAATGTACTGCAAAACATTTCAGTCACGATGATAGTTCAAAAGTTTCATAGGAAACCTGGATTTCTGATTCTTGGGAAAGCTTAGTCAGAGAACAATTCTCCACACCTTCTCATAGGGCGTCAGTCAGTCAGGAAAGTGGAAACAATAATAATGAAAAACCACTGTGCTTTAGAAAATGCCCTCTATGCTCTCTATGCTGACTTGCTTTGTGTCCCTTAACAGCCTTCCTCTGTAGTAAGTTTACACATGTCCCCAGTAGACTAGGAAGCACAGCAGAGATACATTCTCTGCTCCATGCCGTCAGTTCTGATCACCATGGTCCCCTGTTAATCTGGTCTTGGAGTCATTGGGGGAAATGTCCACAGTATGAACACTTCCTGCCTGTTACCCTTTCTAGGTTCTGCCTGGTGATCAGTTTGGTGGAGATGCTGAAGCAGTTCTAAAAGCTGAGAAAAAGACAGAGCTCTGTCTGTTAAGAAAAGGCAATTTTAGGGCTGGAGAGACAGCTCAGCTGTTAAAGGTTAAGCTGATAACCAAAAATATAAGACAAGGCAATTTTAGATATAGACCATTCATTTTATCATTTGAAACAGAAACAACATATAAGAAATTCTTAATGGTTTTCTTTTTTCTTTTTCCTTTTTTCCTGTTTTTTTTTTTTTTGGACACTTGGTCTGATGTAGATCAGGGTGGCCTTGACCTTGCTATATAGCAGAAGATGAACCCTGAACTTCTGAACTCTGCCTCCACCTCCTGGTACAGACATAGCAGCCATCACAGAGTTTGAATTCTTACAGAACACCTTTTACTTTCATTCAGGTCCAAAGTAAATGGCAGAAATGAGGGACTCTTGTCCAGTAGCTCACTAAGGCATTGAGAAGGTGCACATGCAGTGTGCTGTTTTATCCTTGTTAGACCACCAGATTATCAGGACCAGATCCTGTCCTCTAATAAGACTGATATGTTCCAGAAAGCTCCAAAGAGACACATAAGTGACAAGTTTGAAGGAGAGGCGGATGAGCAGGGCTGCAGCTCAGTGGAGTTCTTGTCTAGTGTTCCTGAGGTTCCTACTTTGAGCCTTGGCAGGAAGGACAGGGCTGTAACTCAGTGGAGCACTAGCCTAGCATCCATGAGGTTCTGGCTTTGAACGCTAGCACAGCACAAACCAGGGGTGGTGGTGCATACCTGTGATTCTAGCACTTGAGAGGTGGAGGCAAGAGGATCAGAAATTCAAGGTCATCCTCAACCATATAATTTGAGTTCAGCCTAGAGGTATATGACACCCTGTCTCAAAAAATGCATTCATACATACACTTACAAACAGGTAGAAAGGCATAGAGGAAGGAAGGAAGGGAGGGGAGGAAGAAGGAAGAATAAAAACAATGAAGGGACAGTTCAGATGTATCAAAATTATTAAGAGTCTGAGGTACGTGGTGATTGGCTTACTGGGAAAATGTATGGAGAATATGACAGGATAAAAAGCAATTTAAAAATATTGCCTTTGAAAGTCAATATTACCTACCATCATTTAAAAAATCTCAAGAGAAACATTAGCACCCTTTCTGGTTGATCAGAACCTTGTACTTTGAGTGGGACCCAATCCTGATCTCAACATCCCCTCCTCTGCTATACAAGAGGAAAGCGGGGCAGACAAAGACAGAGGAGGCTGGTGCTTCTGCTCCCATCCTGGCTCCTGGTTAATTTAGAAATTGAGCAGTTGGCTTTTCTCAGTTTCCCCCATCACCTGGTCTGGGTGACAATAGTGAGAAACATGGGGAGGGGGTGATCACAGTGTCTGACTCCACCCTGGTAAATGGTAGTTGCAGCTACCAGGCTGTCCTACATTTCATTTGATCACAGTCACTACCAGACAGAACACTAAGAGAATGTGGGCCCTTCCCACACTGAGTAAAGTCACAATGTGGCCAAGGGGACAGTAACAGAAGAGTAAGGTGGAGGGAGAGGCATTGAGAGGACCTAGGGGATAATTTGGTGGTTAAGGACTGACTTCACATGCACAAGGCACTGGGTTTGAGTATTAGTGCCACAGTAGTTTATCATGAGAGAAAGCAAGGACAGAGATCACACCAGGGCTGACAGGAAATGGAGCATGTGCTGAAAACCTAGGGTTTGTGCAAATGTTTCAGTGTACCTGGCCTCATTGAGCTTTTGGGCTTTCACCTGCCCTGGACAATTGTCTTTCTCCTTCACCAGACCTTCTCCAGTTTTCTACTATGCACACATCTCTGTCCTTAGTTTTACACAATGACATAAGAACATGGAAACCCAGGCTCAAGACCCCAGTCCATTCGTGTAACATGCTGGCCCAAGTCTTAGGTGGCATAGGTGACAAATCAACTCCTCAATTCCAACTAACCTCATCTTACCCAACTGCCTGAACTGATCTGAATTCCTACCCCTTGATTCTGGCCCCGGCACCCTCTTGTCTCTCCGTAAGCAAACTGTTCCACATCTGTCCACCTGAGCAGAGGAGTTTGACTAGAGTCCTGGGAGGTGACATGGATGGTTCCACCTGCCACCCATGGAACCCCTTGCTGAAACCTATCTGACCCTTCTAACACATGGCTCCCATCAGGCGTGAGAACTTCCATTTCCCCAAAGTGGTCTACTTCCTTCCCACTCACATGTTTAAAACCTCTATAGTTTTGGGGTTTAGGGTGGCTCTGAGTTCTTAGGCGGTGTGGTCTGAAGCACACTTTACAAAGTCACTGTGTAGGGGACAAAGTAAATCTGGGGGAACTTTTGGGACAGAGAATATGCAGCTACCTGGGTGACTATGGACATAAGGAGGCCACAGCACTGGTTCCAGAGATGAATGAATACACGTTTTCCACTTGGTATACAGTTGGTGAGGTATAGTCCTCTCAAGCCACTATGAAACGGCATCCAAAATATTATCTAGACATCAATATGTATTAAGACTTCTCCCACAGGTCAATTCCTTACCTTCTTCACTGTTGACTCTTCCTAGGCACGAGAGCAAGTGCCATGAACCTTTGAGCAATTAAAGCAAAAGCTAACCAACAACGGCTACCCCTGTGTAGGTTGCAGGCCCCTGTGTTCTCACTGCTCTGTGGTGATGTTGCTGTACCTGGCCTCCTGGAAGAATAGTTTGCTTTCCTTTAGGGCTGGAACATAGTTGCATTTAATGCATGTTGTTCATTTTATGATGTCTAGAAGTGAGAGAAACCCCCAAGTGCCTTATTACAGGTGATTCAGGAGGGAGTTTGTCTGCTTCCTCTGACTCCCTAAGGACTTACGAAGGAAGGGGAAGATTGTCCATACTGTAGATTAATAGTACATTCAAAGTGGGTCACTTAAAAATAATTCAATCCCAGTAGAAATGGGACTCCTGTAGAATCACTAAAGATGTTGTCCGTGTCCTTTCTAAATATTCCGTGCTCATTCATATACTCTTATCAAAAGATGAGGAGAAACGTGAAGAGCACAGATCCTATTTGGCAGTGGACCCAACTAGTGTGTAGTTATAGTATATTTGTTTGAAGTTGGATGAAATGGAAAAAATAATAAAATAAAATAAAGTTTGGGGAGATTTGATTGACACCAAGAGCTAGAGAATTTCAGGAAAGGGACACGGGACCGGGTTCTGCCCTTCAGTGTCTCTTCTTACTTCTATGACAAAATGTCTGACTAAAGTAGGTGAGGAATGGTTTGTTCTGGCTCCTAGTTTGAGGGGACACAGTGTACCATAGAGAAACACGATGATGGTGGCATATGAGGCAGCTCGTCACATTACGGTCAGGAAGCAGAGAGAGAGGTGCTCAACTCACCTGGGATGGTGGCTCCTACATTCAGGGTAGGTATCCCCTCAGCTAAACTTTTTTTGGAGTCATACGTGTAGACATGCTCAAAGGTAGGTTCCCATGTTGAACCTAAGTCCATAAAAGTCTAATATTAAGGTGGATCATCAGAGCATCACAGCCCAGCACCACAACATCTCAGCACCACATCATCACACAGCCATAGTGTAATAGCATCACAGCACCACAGTATTCCAGCATCACAGCGTCATAGAATGACAGCATCATAGCTTCCCAGCATCCCAGCATCACAGCATCACAGCATCACAGCATCACAGAAACACAGCATCCCAGCATCATAGAATGACAGCATCCCAGCATCCCAGCATCCCAGCATCCCAGCATCCCAGCATCCCAGCATCCCAGCATCCCAGCATCCCAGCATCCCAGCATCACAGCATCACAGCATCACAGCATCCCAGCATCCCAGCATCACAGAAACACAGCATCCCAGCATCCCAGCATCCCAGCATCCCAGCATCCCAGCATCACAGCATCACAGCATCACAGCATCACAGCATCACAGCATCACAGCATCACAGCATCACAGCATCACAGCATCACAGCATCACAGCATCACAGCATCCCAGCATCACAGCCTTACACCACGACAGTACCACATCACTACAGCATCATAGCATCCCAGCATCCCAGCATCACAGCATTACAACATCACAGCATCCCAGCATCACAGCACCCTAGAATCACAGCATCCCAGCATCACAGCATCACAGCATCCTAGAATCACAGCATCACAGCATCACAGCATCACAGCATCCTAGAATCACAGCATCCCAGCACCACATCATCACACAGCCATAGTGTAATAGCATCACAGCACCACAGTATTCCAGCATCACAGCGTCATAGAATGACAGCATCATAGCTTCCCAGCATCCCAGCATCACAGCATCACAGCATCACAGCATCACAGAAACACAGCATCCCAGCATCATAGAATGACAGCATCCCAGCATCCCAGCATCCCAGCATCCCAGCATCCCAGCATCCCAGCATCCCAGCATCCCAGCATCCCAGCATCCCAGCATCCCAGCATCCCAGCATCCCAGCATCACAGCATCACAGCATCACAGCATCCCAGCATCCCAGCATCACAGAAACACAGCATCCCAGCATCCCAGCATCCCAGCATCCCAGCATCACAGCATCCCAGCATCCCAGCATCACAGCATCACAGCATCACAGAAACATAGCATCACAGCATCACAGCATCACAGCATCACAGCATCACAGCATCACAGCATCACAGCATAACAACCACAGCCTTACACCACGACAGTACCACATCACTACAGCATCACAGTATCCCAGCATCACAGCATCTCAGCATCACAGCATAACAGCATCCCAGCATCCCAGCATCACAGCACCCTAGAATCACAGCATCCCAGCATCACAGCATCACAGCATCCTAGAATCACAGCATCACAGCATCACAGCATCACAGCATCCTAGAATCACAGCATCCCAGCACCACATCATCACACAGCCATAGTGTAATAGCATCACAGCACCACAGTATTCCAGCATCACAGCGTCATAGAATGACAGCATCATAGCTTCCCAGCATCCCAGCATCACAGAAACACAGCATCACAGCATCCCAGCATCACAGCATCACAGCATCACAGCATCCCAGCATCACAGCATCCCAGCATAACAGCATCCCAGCATCCCAGCATCCCAGCATCACAGCATCACAGCGTCACAGCATCACAACATCACAGCCTTACACCACGACAGTACCACATCACTACAGCATCATAGCATCCCAGCATCCCAGCATCCCAGCATCCCAGCATCCCAGCACCACAGCACCACAGCACCACAGCACCACAGCACCACAGCACCACAGCATTCTGATTAGGATTTTCAATCCCCCAACTTTTGGGGACTGGAACGTACATACCTTTCTAGTTTCCAGGGAACCGTGTGATATTAGATGCCATTGTGACAGATGTAATCATTACATCTTATATCTATTTTGTACTTGGAAGACGTTTCATGGTCTCCTGCAGTGCCTAGACATCTTTTTATTAAAGTGTATCCTGCAGTTCTTGTCAGAGTCAGGGAAGCCGTGTGCATAGTGTTTGTTTGCATTCTGGTACTAAGCGATATTCGCCTACTGAGCAAACGAAACATGCCAAGGCTTTCACGAGGACCTTCTTGTCTGGAAGCATCTTCCCCAGAAGCAAATTGGCACTGTGTCCAGCCTTGAACTCTGGGGTGGATATAAGAACACAGTCCCAAAAGCACTGCCTTTCCATCCACTGGCTTAGAATTGCCAGGAGGGGTTCTGTCTGTGGCATGACTTCATAGCTTTCACTCGGCTTTAGTGGGTGAGAAATATGTGAGTGGGAGGAGAAATGAGCTTAAATCCTCTTATTCTTCTGTCTGTGTCCCTTTAACCCATGGGACTTAATGGTGAATCCCAATAACAATTTAATGCGGTAGATGATCACAGGGTTCCCAAACTCCTGTCTGAATCGTCTCACTACATCTCTCCCTAAGGATTTTTCTTTGGTATGGTAGGTAATGCAGCTTCTAAAAACTACTTGCAATGAGCCAGAAAAAAATTCTTTCAGTTATGGGTTCGACTCCTGGACAGAATGAACATGGTGGTTGAGGGAGTAAATATGACTTGCCCAGGTTCTCCTTGCTGGTGCCTATGAGTTATTAAGGCATCTTTCCCCTCCCAGTGCTGGAGAAATAGCTCAGAGCTCTATATCCTGATCCATAGGCAGAGAGTTTGGGCCTGGCATGAGCCTTTGAAACCTCAAAGCCACCCCCAGTGACATGCCTCCTCCAACAAGGCCACACCTCCTCCAAGAAGGCCACACCTCCTCCAAGAAGGCCACACCTCCTCCAAGAAGGCCACACCTCCTAATCCTTGTAATCCTTCTCAATCAGTTCCACCCCTTGGTGAATAATCATTTGAACATGGTCCTTGGGGAGACATTTTTATCCAAACCACTACAGGATACCCATCCCATTTGGAATTTTTTCCTATATGCAAAACCTGTTCCTATTCATCGCTTTGATAAAATAATTATTTTAATCAGTAGGATTTCTGAAATCTATTTCATGTTTTAAGTCACAATGCAATACAAGTTGGATATCTTGGGTCCAAAACGCCTGGGATCAATCATATTTCAGGCTTCAGGTATTCTCGTATTTCATAGTATTTTTGTCTGTATAATAAAACAACTTGGAATGCGACTAATCATAAATGTAAAATGAATATTTGTGTTTTATATGTAACTTACACATATAACTGAAAAGTAACTTCATACAATATTTTAGTGCACCCACGTTTTGATTGCTACCTGCCTGGTAAGGTCAGTTATGGAATTTTCTACCTGTAGTATCATGTTGGTACTTGTCACTATGAGATTTTGGGGTTATCTTAGAGTTTCGATTTTCTTGCCAGGGTACTCACACTGTAATACTACATTTACTTCTTGATAAATGGTTCTGGCTTTGACTATCTGGAGTTCATTTGGGTTGACTTTGTGGGTGTCTTCCCACAGCCCATTCCTTCCTTCCCTTCCTTGACCTATACTCCAAGATGTCACAAACCTAAACTAAGTAGGTTTTTTTTCCCCCAAGATCATGAACCAGAAATGGTGGATCAGAAATACAGCATAACTTTGAACTTTGGTACAAACACTAGATGGCATGTTTGAATCTGAGTAGGATTAGAAGAGGGTTAGTAGCAGCACACTGGAGACTAAACCTAGGGCCTCTAGAACACTTGGCAAATTTGTAGGCTGAGCTACATTCCCTGATGTGATGGCTTGAATGAAAGATGCCCCCAATGGGCTCATTAACACTTGGACCCCAGTTGGTGGCACTATTTTGGAAGGTTATGGAACCTTTAGGGGATAGGGCCTTGCTGGAGGAAGTGTGTCACTGGGTGTGGGTCTCGAGATTTATAACCTGTTCCCACTCCCTGTTCTTCCTCTATGTTCCTTGTAGGGAGGAAATGTCATCTCTGTCCCTCTTTCTCTGCATATAACCCTTCTGGAACTTTTCTCCTCTAAGTTATTTTTAGTCAAGGCATTTCATCACAGCAACCGAAAATTAATGAACATACCAGCCAAGGGTATATTTCGAGGGTCTGTTGAAAATGGTCCTGGCAGAGCTCTGAGACTCACACATAGTCTAGACAACCAGGTAAAAGGCTCAGAATCCACTGAATCGATGGAAACCATGAGCCAAAAAGGCTGTGTCCCAAACTGAGTCATCTGCTGACAGGGTCAAAAGCAGAAAGCTTTGCTTCTGCCCTGCAACACCAGCAGGAGAACCATAATGGTCTCTGGGAGTTTGCATCCCCAGCCTCACTGGGACATTGATAGACAGCTGTGGGTCTAGCTGTGGAATGAACACTTGGAGACCCTGGGGGAGGTGATTCATGGGGCTCTATATGTCCTGACCCAGGACAATCCATGATCTCTGGTTTGTCCAGATACAGGGGTGTCTGGAGAACTGTACAGAGGGAGGGACAGCCATCTCAACAACCACTGAAGTCAAACATTTCTCCTGTTTTCATTGGTTTACAAATAGTTAGTCTCCAAAGGCTTATTAGTTCTAGACAGAGATTGTCCCTACGGTGCTCTCAGTGTCTAGCCTGGGGGAAAAGGGACTCTTGGACTAGGCCTAAAGTCTACTAACTCAAGCCTTAAAAAAATTGCCAGGGTTTTTATGGAGGTCTTGTGTATTCCCACTTCTTTTTAAAGCTTTATTGTTTTTTTTTTAATTAGCGGATATTACCTATAAAGAATGATGAGTTCCAATATGACTTTTTCCCAAGTGTACATAATATATTTCAACTATATACACTCTTTTACTCCTTCTGAGCATAACATTCACTATGATTTACCAAGAGATTGGAGGTGGAGTGATTTTTTTTCTCCTTTTGACTCATTACCCTTTGACGAACCCACTGACTGTCCTCATCCTCCTTTTTAATTATTTTACTATTGTAGAGTGGGGGTCCATATGTGGCACAGAACATGTATGGAGGTCAGGGGACATCTTTTGAGTATCAATTCTCTCTGTTCATTGTGTGATCCAGGGATACACCCAAGTGGTCAGGTTATATAGTAGGCTATCTCACCAGCCCCTTACTCTTCTTGTTATGTATGTCCCTATCTCCCTAAGATGCCATAGTAATGTAGGACACTTCAGCTTTAATATAATCTCTGATTCCAGCAGAGACTGGAAGGGACAGTGAGAATTGCATCTGGGATGCAGATGCTGTCTGAAGCTTCTACTGCCCGTCCCTGTCTAGTACCTGTGCTCAGTAGGAAACACCAAAAAGGTCAGGTTGTGTGTATATGTGTATCTTGGAGAGCTCATAAAGACCTGTAGCCTAGAGAGTGGGACGTCTGTCCAAGAGTCTGATCGTTTGTGGTGTTGACCAGCCCGGACCGAATTTAAAATGGGTGATGTTGAAAAAGGCAAGAAGATTTTTGTTCAGAAGTGTGCCCAGTGCCACACTGTGGAAAAAGGAGGCAAGCATAAGACTGGACCAAACCTCCATGGTCTGTTTGGGCGGAAGACAGGCCAGGCTGCTGGATTCTCTTACACAGATGCCAACAAGAACAAAGGCATCACCTGGGGAGAGGATACCCTGATGGAGTATTTGGAAAATCCCAAAAAGTACATCCCTGGAACAAAAATGATCTTCGCTGGAATTAAGAAGAAGGGAGAAAGGGCAGACCTAATAGCTTATCTTAAAAAGACTACTAATGAGTAATTCCACTGCCTTATTTATTACAAAGCAAATGTCTCATGGCTTTTAATGTAAACCATAATTTAATTCATACACCAAATTCAGATCATGAATGGCGAACAATGTTTTTGTTGGACAGCCCCGATTTAAGTAAAACTGACTTGTCATAAAGTGGATGTGATCTTTTTTAAACACTTCCAGTTGTATACATGCTATCCCTGCTCTCCCTTTCTCAAGATAAGACTGGACTTAATTAGTAATGTTTTACTTTCCATAAATATGGGGGTGTCGCCTCAAACCTATTGAATGGTTTTATACTTAGATTTATATAACTGGGTATATGAATATGTTTAAACACTGGGAAAATTCTATCACTGTCTCAGAAACAAGAAGATTCACCCGTGCTTCAGTGTGTGTTCACTGGCCTCTGACAGGCAATGCTAAACACCAAGAAGGAACTATTCTTGACAATGCTGTTTTAATTAGAATTCCCTACATCAATGATGCTGCCTTTCACCACTGAAAGGCATTTACTGTGGTTTATGTATGATACCAAATAAAGAGTATTTAACATTTAAAAAAAGAACTGTAACCTGAGCTATGATAGGCATAAGACACAGGAAGGGGCATCCAAATAGAAAGGAACTGTCACCTGGTGCAGCTTGGATCCTGGAACCCTGACACATGGTGATGAAGCAATGGAGAAAGGGCAGGCCCATGTAAAGGAAAGGTGGGATCAGGTGGAGGTGTGCTCACCCTGATGGAGGGCACCTACTATCACCACACCTCAGAACCTCAGTGTGTTTATTACCCACTCCATAGGGACAGTGGTTAGCTATTCTCCATAGGAGGTCTCTGTAGGTGAGGAGTGTCAAGCTGTCAACATGCTGGAGGAGAAAGCTATAGTTGGTAATCACTGCACACCCTGGTCACTCACTCACATGTGCATTCCCAAGGAAAGCTTTACCAGTCCAATTGAGCCTTACTTGCCTCTCCACGGACTCCTCTACATGGCTGTGCCTGTGCCAACAAAGCACGTTTACTCAGGGTTCCCTATGCTCCCGACAGCAATGAAGGAACCCTTACAACAGAGATGACCATTCTGTAATTAACAGCCCATAGTTATTAAGGCCCAAGAAAACTAGTCTTTCTATGTAATTCACCAGGATAACTGAGGCCTCTGGGGACCTGAAACTCTGAAGAGGGTCCTCTGTAAGTCCTCTGAAGTCCCTGGTACACTGTAGGAGCTTTGCCTTAGATAATTTTTGAAACTTTCCCCAGACAAATAATTTCAAATATGTCCAAACTTCAAATTTTCCTGACTATAAAGTGAATACGTTTAAAAACTAGCCCTTTAAAAACATAAGAAATTGTTTTTGGGGTGATAATAACCTCTTGTCAATTTCATATTTAAAAGGTGATCATGATCACATAGCCTTAATTCCAGGAATGGTTACAGTGAGGTGTGGACCTATATACATTGTTTTCTCTGTAAAGATGAACAAAGCACAGTGTCCTCTCAGTCCTAAATTTTTCAAATACTGGGCTGGAGAGATGGCTCAGTGGCCAAGAGCACTGACTGCTCTTCCAGAGGTCCTGAGTTCAAATCCCAGCAACCACATGGTGGCTCACAACCATCTGTAATGGGATCTGATGCGCTCTTCTGGTGTGTCTGAAGACAGCTACAGTGTACTCATATAAAATAAACAAATAAATAAAAAATTTTCTTCAAATACTAAGGTCGGAGAATTATCTTCCTCAGAGCCCCTTTAATGTCACGATTCCTCAAGCTATAGATGAAGGGATTGACCATCGGTGTTACCACTGTGAAGATGACGGTGGCCACTGTGTCCTGTACTGTGTATGTAGATGAAGGATGCATATAGATGCCCAGGATCGCCCCATAGAAGAGGGAGACCACAGTGAGGTGAGACCCACATGTAGACAGGGATTTCCTTATTCCATGGGCAGATTTTAACTTCAGAACCTTAGAGAAGATGTAGGCATAGGAAACAATAATGCATGTAAATGGAGTCAGAAATACCAGTCCACCAATGGTGAAGACCATCAGGTCATTGATGAAGGTGTCAGAACAAGAGAGCTTCATGATAGGGTAGGGGTCACAGAAGAAGTGGTGCACTGCATTGTGGGAACAGAAGGTGAGTCGAACCATGAGGAGAGTGTGCAAGAGAGCATGCAGGTTTGTGATGACCCATGATACGGCCACCAGGAGGACACAGAGTCTGGGCCTCATCATCATGGTGTAGTGGAGAGGGTGACAGATGGCCACATAGCGGTCGTAGGCCATCACACTCAGGAGGAAGCCATCCATGTTGCTGAATGTGATGAAGAAATAGATCTGGATCATACACTCTGTGTAAGAGATGGACTTGCTTCCCAACATATGATTCACCAGTGCCTTGGGGACAATGACAGATGGAGCACTAATGTCAACACTGGAGAGGTTAGCCAAGAAGAAGTACATGGGTGTGTGGAGATGAGGGTCACAGCTGATCGCCAGGATGATGAGAAGGTTCCCAGAAATGGTGACCAAGTACATCCACAAGAACATTCCAAACACAATCTCTTCTTTCTCGGACTGTCCAGTGAGTCCCAGGAGGATGAATTCTGTGACTGTTGTTTGATTGTCCCCATCCATGTCTGTGGAGGACAGTTTTGTCATGCAGTCAGATCATTTGCTAGCATTTGAACAAAAACATAAAATTTAAAACAGTTTAGTGATTGGTTGAGAACTAACACAAACTGAATTGTCTCTTTTGTCATTTTAAATAAAGTCCTGGTTAGTTTCAACATGTTTCACTTATAAGTGGCTGTTGCTTTGTAAACTACTCCTACTGGTTTGTCAAAACTTGATTGCTTCCCCCCCACACACAATATTAAATTTAGTCTAATGATTGAGGTAATATAATTCACTTTATGGATAAAGAAACCTATAGAAGCTGTCATGCAATTAATCAATTACACATTAAAAAGAAGAATTCAAAATAATCTGGTGATTTTCCTTTTATCATATAAACACACATACGTGTGTGTGTGTGTGTGTGTGTGTCTGTGTGCACATGCACACGTGTGTGTACACAAGCTATATATTTTTGAGATAGGATGTCTTAGGGTTACTATTGCTGCAATGAAACACCATGACCAAAATGTAAGCTGAGGAGGAAAGAATTTATTCTGCTTGCACTTCCAGATCATAGTCCAGCATTGAAAGAAGTCAGGACAGGAACTCAAACAAGGCTAGAACCTGGAGGCAGGAGCTGAGGAAGAGGCCATGGAGGAATGCTGCTTACTAGCTTGCTGTCCATGGCTTTCTCGGCCTGCTTTCTTATAGAACCCAGGACCACCAGACCAGGGATGGAACCACTCACAGTGCAATAGGCCCTCTGTCATTGATCTGAGAAAATGCTCAGGACTGCCCCATAGAGAAAATGCCTCCATGAACCGAAGCTCTGTCCTCCCTGATGGCTCTAGTTTGTGTCAAGTTGACACAAAACCAGCAGGTACACGTGGTATTGTTATGGCACTCAGGTTGGTCTTGATATCATGGACTCAAGCGATTTGCTATACCCCCCCCCCACTCTTAGGGGTCTCAGCACTGGGGATTGCGGGTTGAAGTACCCAACTGGCAATCTCTCTGGTGTGCTGCATACAGTTGCCATTTGTCGGTAGTTTAACCACACAGCAAAGTGTTAGTTAAAGGCTGTCCTACAAAAGTGCACTTGTATTTACAGCTATGCTCTTAGAATTTTGGGATGTCCTTGGGCTTCGATAGGTCTGTGTACTGGTTTTAAACTCTCAGCATTTTATCTACCACAAAGCCATTGTCACCCTAGTTCACGGCTCTTGGTCTACTGCTCTAGTTCCACACAAGCTCCAACAACTTCTTCCATTCCAAGAAGAAGGGCAGATACAATTGAATGAATTTCTGTTGAGGATTTTCTTTCTTCCTTTCTCTCTCTCTCTCTCTCCCTCCCTCTCTCTCCCTTTCTTTCTTTCTTCCGTCCTTCCTTTCTTTATTGTGTATGTCTCTGTGTGTATATGTACAGCTGAGTGTACTGTCTATAGAGCCAAAAGAAGATATTGGATCGCCCAGAGCAGAGAGAGCCCTGGTGGGGTTGGCTAAAGATGTACATCATAGAGACAGTGAGGTGCCAGCACATGTGAATGAAATTGGTGAAAACAGGAGCACAGTGCAGAGATGTAAGCTCATCTTACCTGCACTATCATCTAGAACCACAGTGGATAAGCTAGAAGACAGTGCCAATGGGTCACAGGTAAAGGGAGGGGGACATGGAATTGAGAGGTCAGGGGTCAGGGGAGATTGTGGGATAGGTCATGAGGCAGAAAGGGAGCGTGCTGGCTGCTGCTTATACTATGCTGGTCTTCATGGTAGATGACTTCCATGGGAGAGAGAGTAGGATGGCAAGAGGGATCTGTTCAGTTGTGTTGGAATTGTACATTTCATGGTTTAAAGTGTCATATTCTGATTCAGTAGGGAACCTGCTGTGACTGGAGAGTCACCACATATCTTATAAATCTTACTCAGCTCCTTTGAAGGTTTCAGAGAGAGAGAGAGAGAGAGAGAGAGAGAGAGAGAGAGAGAGAGAGAGAGAGAGAGAGAAGTCTCCAATACTACCTTTGACATGTACATTTAGTTGACTTACATTAATCTTTTGGGAGTCACAGGATGTGTGGCTGTGTTTGAAATGCCTGATGTGACTACATGATTGGGTGCTGGTGACCCTGAATCTCCAAATGCAGGATGTTACTCCCTGGGCTAGAATCAACCACTGTCCTTCCGTGGGACTAAGTATCCAAGTAGCTTTAGTCAGAAGCACATTCCTCGTGTGATCACAGATCACAATGAATAGACATAAAAGTGAAATACCAAAGCAGAAGTCTGGAGCATCTTAACCTAGAGACCATCTTTCAGTGTCTCTCTTTCTCTATGTCCCTTTCTCCCTCAATTTCACTCACTCCACCTTCTCCCCACTCCCTGTCACTCTCACGCTCTTGTTCTCTCCTTCCTACCTCTTTCCTATCTTTCTTCCCTTCCTCCTCCTCCCTCCCACCTCTTGGTTGGCTACATCTGGCCAAGCTTCTCAGTAAACTGCAGTCTCTGTTTCTTGCCCTGCTAAACCTAACTGGCCCCCTTCCTTTTCCTATCAGGAACTTTTGTCTTGGGGAGAGACTGCCCTGTTCTTGGTGGGCAGCAGCACATCTTGACGAAGTTCTGAGTGTTGACCAAGAAGCTCCCTCTGATCCTGGACCTAGTTTATACCACATACATTCCCTGGGTTGTGGCTCAGTGACCCTGTCTGATGCCGGGATGCCCACTTACCTGCCCAGTTTGACTCACCTGTTACTGTCTGTGTCATCTGTGGCTTTCACATAATTCCCATCTCTGTGGACTCCATGCTTGGTGCAAGATTTGGGCCAATTCATTTGTGGGGCATTCACCAATGGAGAGCATCTAGAAGAGATGCCTGGCTGTCTATGGTCAAGTTTCAGTGAGTAAATTAATAGACTCACCACCCCTGGTGATCATGGTTGCCGTGACAATGACTAACACACTGGGGCACCCCTAGGGCCCATTCCCTGGAGGTCCCCACTAGGGAAAAATACTAAGTGTTCCCTGTTTGTGTTCTGTCTGAACACTGAAAATATTGTCCTGAAATCAATTCTTATGAAACACTGGTACAGACATGGCCTCCTTGCCTCTCTTTCCTTTCCTGTTCTTTGACAAGCCAGTGAGAAAAAGGGCAGAGAGGAGGATGCACTGTGTCTTAGTTAGGGTTTTACTACTGTGAACAGACACCATGACCAAGGCAACTCTTATAAGGCCAACATTTAATTGGGGCTGCCTTACAGGGTCAGAAGTTTAGTCCATTATCATAAGGCAGGTGCATGGCAACATCCAGGTAGGCACGGTGCAGGAGGAGCTGGGAGTTCTACATCTTCATCTGAAGGCTGATAGCAGAATACTAACTCCAGGGAGCTAGGATAAGGGTCTTAAAGCCCACACCCACAGTGACGCACCTACTCCAACAGGGTCACACCTTCTAATAGTGCTGCTCCCTGGGCTGAGCATATACAAAGCATCCCACACTGTCATGACGAAGTAGCTTATAACCAAAGTCAGTTGGAAACTCTGAGATAGGAAATAGATAGGAAATGCAGTACACACAAAACAGAAACGGAAAACCCTTGGAGATACAATTTTTTTGCTGTTTCTAATTTTTATTTTTTATGCATATGAGCCTTTTCACGTCTATGCACCACACGTGCAATGATGGAGGAGCTAGGAGTGTCGCTGGAGTTAGAGACATTAGCAAGCACCATGTGGGGGCTGAGAGTTCATCCTGGGTCCTCTAGAAGAGCAACAAGTGTTCTTAACCCATCCTCCTCCTCTTCGGCCCCAAGTTTTACTCTATTTATATGTCTACTGGGATACTAGAGTACTTCTCAAGATAGAGTCACTATTCAAGCCCCAAGTAGACAGTGAGGATGACTCAATTGTCACTGGATAATTTTGCTAATTTATCATCAATTAATGTGAGCATGCTGTCTTCACTATTTTCATTTTATTATTTTATTGCTGTGCTGGGGTTTTAAACCAGAGCTTCACACATGCTAGGCAAGGTGCTTTGTCCCTCCAGCCTTGTTTTATCCTTCCTTCCTCTCCGCCTTCTTTCCTGTATGTGTAGGTGAGGGAGGGCACATATGCAGGTCAGAGCTGGTTCTCTCCTTCTACTGTGTTGGTTCTGGGGACCCAGTGAGCCCAGAGCTTGCCTGCAAGCATCTTTACTAACTAAGCCATGTTTTTCCTGCCCTCTTATCCAAATATATAAAGCGACAGTTTTAAGTTGTCATAGCAAGGACCTTTATAGTAGCCCGGATATGGCTACAAAATAAAATAAATGCCTGCCTCCCCTACATTATAAGAGTACTTCAGGTAGCAGGATACAATTTACATGGGGATTCTATGCCAGCCTTGTTTTTTTTTCCTTTGACAATTTCATATACGTAAATACTGAGTTTAGGGCATTTTCACACCCCAGATCCTCTCATCCTCCCTACCTTCCCTCCACCTCCCTACCCCAAACCCTTCTTCCTAACAATTTCCTTCCTGCATGCTGTCTGCTCACACACACACACACACACACACACACACACACACACACACACACACACTGTTTGATTACAGATGCCTGTGAGAACTTCAGTGCAGAAGGATATTTTTTTAAATGCATCTCAGCTTATCAAAACTAATTTAATTCATTTATATTTAATAGGATTACCATCAAAGAAGGGTTTACCTCTACCATTAAGTTGTTTTTTCCATGTCTTATCCTTGGTTTCTCAGTTCTTATTGTCAATTTTTGTTATTCAGTTGATTCTTTTTTTGTTTTGTTTTTGTATCATTCTACTTTGATCCTCTCATCTCTTTTTCTTTGTATTTTAAGTTGTTTTCTTGACTATTACTTTGAAAACTGAAATTAACATCTTAATCTTTTAACAACCTTGCCTGAGTAAAACCAACTTAAGATTCAATATCTTGTTCAAATGAGTTCATAAATGTTGCTGTCTCTCCCTTTTATCTAGGTCACATATTACATCTTTATACATTGTATGACAACTAATATCAATGCATAATTAATATTTTATGCATTGGCCTTTGAATCACATAGAAAGGGAGAATTGTTGGCCCAAGCACAATAATCACCAGCCTGTGTGTTTACCACCACCAATGTCTAGCACACTTTCATCTCAGCCTAAAGGTTTCCTTTTACTATATATTGTACAAATTTACTGAAAATGTACTCCCCAGTGTGTGCTAATACAGAAACACCTTAATTTTCTCTTCATTTTGGAAGAATAGTTGTTTCCAATAAATAATCGTAAGGTTTTGTTTCCTTTTGTTTGTTTTCTTATTTATTTACTTTTGCATTTTAAAAATTGTGTCTTGCTAAGTAGCTTGGAGTGGCCTGGAACTCCTTATGAAGCCTAGGATGAATCAAACCTCATGAAACGCCTGTCCTGACCTCCTAGTACAGGGTTGCTGGGAATTGAACTCAGGACCTCTGGAAGAGCAGTCAGTGCTCTTCATTGCTGAGTCATCTCTCCAGCCCTCTTTATCTTTACTGATTATTTTTGAGCAGAAGACCCTAGAGATAACTGCTCCACCGTTTTGCATCTTTATGTATTTCTAGATTTTCTATTATAACTTGCAGAACTTTTAGACTGCTCACAGGTTTGATTATAAAAATCTTATAATGTGTGTTTATATCTAAATGGAGAGAAATATACATTTTGTGCTTGAGAACAGAAGTGTTTAGTGTTTCAAATTCTTCAAATCTTGAAATATTTGCACATAGATAATGAAATGCCATGGGACTGGGGTCCCAGCCTAAACATGAAGCTCTGTATTAGTTTCATGGGTCCCCTGCATGTGCATACGTAGCCTGAGGTGATTTTACACAGTGTCTTTAGTATGCCTGTTTCAGGGGACACTAGGTCACCTGAAGGATTTATGTATCCTGTCCGCATCCAAAAAGTCTCAGGTTTTGGGGTGGGGGATGCTAAAATTTCAGAATTTGGACTCTTCCACATTCTATCTGTTGACTGTTAGCCATGGGAAGCACCTTCATTTTGGCTTCTGTGTCTTTTTGGCATGCCTTATCCCTCTTTTTTCTCTGGTCTTTTTTCTTCACCCCTTCTCCCTGTCTCCTCCCTTTCCTTCCCACTTCTTGGAAATCACTCCCTTTCTACAGAACAAGGTGCCCCAGAACTTTAACACACACACACACACACACACACACACACACTGGCCAGGCATTTGGAAACATGTTCAGACATAAATGGGAGAACTCAGTCTAGACAGCCAAGTTCATCAGGACTCAGTTCAGGAAGTAGACAAAGCCAACAGCTAAGTCCACATGGCAAGAGGGCAATGCCCAGAACAAAGCCATCCACTGAACATTCATTGACTTTGTGTGAAAGAAAGTTCCAAAAAGCTTTGCCCATACTTTGAGGTCCCGAGAGTCAAACTACCACAGAGCAATAATTTCCAGAAGGTCATAATAGGCAGCCCATGGCATGGAGGCTTCTTCTGCTTGTGACAGACATAGGCCTGGCAGGCTCATAGCCTTGGTGCACATGTGTAAGGGAAGTGATTCCATGAGACTCCAGTGGCCCTAATGTGCCACAGTCACAGGTCCTTCTGGGAAAGCAGTGTCTGGGGGGACTGTGCAGCATTGAGGGATGACTGTTTCAACATCCACTGAGCTGATATCAAACTTTTTAAAAATTGTTTAATTGGCACACCAAGAGACAACTCCCCAAAGGCTAATTAATAGCAAATAGGAATTACATGTGGAAAGGAGTACACAGAGTCTCCCTGGAGTCTAGGCTGAGGAAAGAAAGGGCCAGGTATGATCTCTATTATCTCAGGTCCTGGGAGGTAAGTCACCAGACAATGTGGCTGCCACCACTGGGGAGCAAGATGCCACTTTGGTACAGGATCTGCCTCTGAGGGAAGAGGGCACCAGGGACCCTCCATGGGACCTTATACTTCTTACTCATGAGTTCCTCTGGGCTCCACTACTGTACATTCTGATTGGTTGTGGTCTTCTGTGCTGATCTCCTCTGTTGTAAGGAGGAGTGACCTTAATAGCACCACATTCCAGGGGTTGGGGATTTAGCTCAGTGGTAGAGCGCTTGCCTAGGAAGCGCAAGGCCCTGGGTTCGGTTCCCAGCTCCGAAAAAAAAGAAAAAAAATAGCACCACATTCCTAAGGATACTGTAGTGACATGCTTACCTTGGCAGTAACCAGCAGCTTTCTAAATTGGACTCAGGATTTGCTCACAAACAGAAAAGTCATGCTACTCAAAAGCTAACCAACTACCCATAGCTAGTGATAGCATGATTCTTAGAGGAGAACCTACAAGCAACACTACTAAACCTACGTCATTTTTCAAAAAGATTTATTTATTTCTATGTGAGTACACTGTTGCTATCTTCAGACACACCAGAAGAGGGCATCAGATCACATTACAGATGGCTGTGAGTCACCATGTGGTTGCTGGGAATTGAACTCAGGACCTCTGGAAGAGCGGTCAGTGCTGTTAACCACTGAGCCATCTCTCCAGCACGACCTACATAATTCTTAACTACACTTTCAATATCTGTCTTTATACCATCAGATGAGTATCATTCACATCCAACTTTTGAAGCTCAGACACAAGCAGTACTAGTTATTTGGCACACGAGGCAGGAGGATTGATGAACACAAGAGTTTTAATCTAGAATGGAAAGCACAAGAAGACTCAACCCTAGAAACAGCCAAATAAAACCCTGGGCTCTGCACACGGTTCTTTCAGTTACTGTTTCTCTGGGTCCAGAATTCAATGAAACTTCTTATATTCCACAGTGGGTTTGCAGGGCTTGAGTTCTCTAGATTCTAATTTTCATGGCTCTAAGTTTTGTTGTCTGTTACCTTTCAATTTCCCACGGACTCAGATAGAAAATCCCAACTCTCCCGAAAGCTTTGCTTGAGCATCAAGTCCTGTTATATAAAGTTATGAACACCAACAATGTTCCGAAGGCCTTTAATGTAGGCACTCTTTAATATTCGCTTTCCTTTAATTAAGTTAGTGTCTTAGTTAGGGTTACTGTCACTGTTATGAAACACAGTGACCTAAGAAACTTGTGGAGGAAAGGGTTTATTCAACTTACACTTCCACAGCACTGTTTATTGTTGAAGGAAGTCTGGACGAGAACTCAAATAGAACAGGATCCTGGAGACAGGAGCTGATGCAGAAGCCATGACAGGACTGCTTACTGGCTTGCTCCCATGATTTGCTCAGTCTGCTTTCTTATAGAATCCAGGACCAGCCCAGGAATGGCACTACCTTCAATCAATACTAAGAAAATACAAATGCCCCATACTCAGGAGTATATGGGCAGCACATATTAGACTCCTTGGGTTATTAAAATAAACAAAGGTGAAGATATGGAGTTTGGAGAGAGTGGAGGAGGGGTAGACCTTGGAAGGGTTGAGGAAGGAGTAAAGGCTGTATGTGGACAAAATATATTGCATGAAATTCTCAGAGAATAAAAATACCTTTTAAAAAAGAAAAAAAGCCTTATAGCTGGATAATATGTAGACATTTTCCCAGTTGAAGTTCCCTCCTTTCAGTTTACTCTAAGTTTGTGTCAAGTTGACATTAAACTAGCCAGAACAGCTGGGTTCTTGGGAACTGAACTGTTTTGACCCTTTGATTGGCAATGGTCAGACCCTGCCCTTGTGCCCAGGTATCTTGAACAAGAGCTGTCCATCAAACAATTACTATTTATTTATTTAATTAGTTAGATATATGATTAGTTAGTTAATTGGTTGGTTGGTTGGTTGGTTAGTTAGTTAGTTAGTTAGTTAGTTAGTTAAAGACAGAACCTCATGTATCCCAGACTGGCCTCAAAGTTGCTATGTAGTTGAGATAGGCTGCTGAAGTTAGAACTTCTCAAGAGACCATGCTCTAGTCATGGCTATTCCAGACAACTTATGCTGGCTTCAGAACAGCTCTCGGTGGCCATGACAAACTTCAATGAGTTCTGGGTGACCTTGCCTCAGAGATAGAGCTGTTCTTACGCCAGTCTTAGAAGAGCACAGAGACCAGAGACAAGAAGCTCAGTGGCGAGCTCATGATTAACTGAGGAGACTGCACACACAGACCTGCAATTGGTGGAACTGGAGTCCACATGTGAGAAGAGGCTGCTGGAAGAGTCTAGAAGCTGTGTGCACACACACCACAGCCACCTTCTAGCTAGAGACGTGACATGGGTTTCCATAGGCATACATTTTTGGCAACCTACTTTTAATATGGGTTCAACCTCTCCTCTAGCCCACCACTCAGGAGAGACAGTGGAAGAGAAAGGTTATTAGGAGATGGGGAAGTGGATTTGTTGTGAAAGTTCTTTGGGGATGAGCTTGATTTATCTTTCGCTGTAGATCAGTCCCGTAGCAAACACCAAATCCAACTTAACAACTGCAGCTACGGTCCAGTCCTTTCAGCAAGCAGATACCAGGCATCTGCAGTGCAACCCTGAAGGGAACACCCAGCCTGCTGTGATGGTTTGTATGTGCTCAGTCCAGGGAGTGGCACTATTAGAAGGTGTAGCCCCGTTGGAGTAGGTGTGTCACTGTGGGTGTGGGCTTTAAGATACTCATCCTAGCTGCCTGGAAGTCTTCCACTAGCAGCCTTCTGATGAAGAACCTCTCAGCTCTGCCGGCACCATGCCTGCCTGGATGCTGCCATGCTTCCACCTTGATGAACCTCTGAACCTAGAAGCCAACTCCAGTTAAACATTGTACTTTATAAGAGCTTTCTTGGCCATGGTGTCTGTTCATGGAAGTCAAACCCTAACTAAGACAGTTGCCAACTGGCCTGAGGCGAGGCCGAGGGGGCAGCAAGCTGCTGTAGGAACTTCACGGGCAGTTCTGGGGTGAGTTTCTCTCAATGGCAGCGTTACCAAGAGTTGAGCTCAGCAACGCTATGTAAGGCAAACCAATATATGTGTGTCTTAGCGAAGAACAGGGAGACGGAGCAAATCAAACCAATGCTCAGTGTGTCCCTCCCACCGTCTGTGGGATTGTATTTATACTCCATCACTGGTCCTTTTATATATTTGCTATATCCAAATATTCTTTCCCCTGTGTCTGCTTCAGGAAAAACGGTCTTTCATGTGGTTGCTTTAGCAAGACGTCCTTCACCTGTGTGCCCCAGCAAAACATCATTTGATATAATTAACTTTCCAAAGAACTAGAAGTTTCCACATCAGTTTTCAGATTCATTGTCAGACAGGCAAGACTGCCTCCATGCTGGGCTGTAACCCCTCAATAAAAGCCTCTGCTAAGTCCTACTTTATAAAATTATCTACTTGTGGCCCTTAGCCAGAGGGAGCCAAACCAGTAGCATCAAGGATACAAACAAAAGGATGAAATACTGAGCTTCAAACTCCAGGCACTCAGCGATGCTTCTTGTGACCAACAGGTGATCCTCAAGACTAATAGTCTCAGAAGATTTCTGTCACTGTCAGCCCTCAGCTTACTCAGCAGCTGACTAATTCTAGAGTGGTCAAAGCAGACACTGTAGAGAACAGGAAGGAGCTGTGCTGTTACCAAAAGGCCGAGGGAAAACAACTCTTGCAGGAGAGTAACAGCATTGGCTACCTTCCTGTTGCTGTGATAGAACACCATGACCAAGACAACGTAGAAAAGAGAGTTTATTTTGGCTGATGGTTCCAGAGGGATGAGAGTCCGTCACAACAGAGAAGCATAGCAGCAAGCTATAGGATGTGGATGCTGAGGATTCACCTTCAAAGGCAAGAATGAACCAGAAAGATCATATAGCACACTCCTTCCAGCAAGGCCACACCCCCATAAATAGCACTACCAACTGAAGACCAAGTGTTCAAATATCAGAACCTTTAAGGGACATTCTCATCCAAACCACCACAATAACTATTTGGTCTAGGATTGTGATTCCAACACTATTTTAACAAAGGCCATTGTATGTTGTGATAAACATGGGAGAAGATATTCCTGCCACCAGAATAGAGGAGACTTGGGGGAGATTGTAGTCAGTTCCAAGAGCCACCTGGAACCTATTGGTACTATACTCTGAGCTCCTGGGGGACAGGAGAAGAGTATTAGTTGAAGCCAACTCACTGTAAGGCTTTTCTATAATGAAGAAGGAGTATTTTTACCTTGCCTCTGTTTCTGTGAGAGTTGGGTGACAGGACCCAGTCAATGCCTGAGGAGGAACATATAGAGCCGGCGTATAGGAAAGCAGTGAGATCAGCATCAAGAACACTGAAGTCAGAGGCAGGACATTCTGGAAGGAGCTAATGGGGATGCTAGCAAGGGCCCATAAGCCAGGAGACTTGGGGGGAAAAGAAGTAGGGATCCAGAGGCTACAAAGGGAAAGGCCCAGTAGGCGGAGGGCAGATATGTCTGGACATGAGGAAAGAACATTACACCTGACATTGTGGGCACCTAGTCTTTAGGGCACTCTAGAAGAGGGCTGGAGCTCTGGACAATTTGGCCAGAGTTAAATTTGTACTCTGAAGTCCTGAGATCCAATTAGAATTTGTAAAATGAATTATAAATTCTTGTTAGCCCATATAAAAGACTCACAATCCGGGCATGTTAATTATAAGCTGTAAGCCTAGCTTAGGCAGGTTTTAGAGCTATTATAACTTGTACCTTAGCCATATGTCCCTTGCTACTTGCTCATGGTTCTCTCTTGGTGGCCTTTTCTACCCTCTGTGTCCTTTCTTTTTCTATCTGTGAGCCCCAGCCAGGTAACAGAAACCCCACCTGCCTCTATCTACTGCCCAATCACAGGACTTAACCTTTCATTGTCCAACTAACTTGGGGAGCCAGGTTACATAGCACCATTTGGTGTACTTGAGGATCTCCTCATCACAGGCAACCAGATCTTGGGGACCAGTATTTAGCATTTGAACACATAGCAGTACCAGACCAACCCACTACAATAAACCTGACATCAATTCAAGTCCCATTGCCCCTCATCCTTGCTGAAACTCTAGACAGACACTTCAGCTTTGTAAGAAAGTCTTGGCTTCCTGCAGCCCATGGAAAGTTGAAGAGACATCAAGAATTTTATGGATAGGCACAGTCACTGCCCAAGCTTCCTGGTAGTTCTTAAGCATCCCTAAGAGTACATCCTCATGCAGTGCTCATGTTGAAGAACAAAACCCCGAAATTTTAGGTGGGAAGAGAAGGCAGGAAGTGATGTTCTGAGCTGTGGGATGCAGGAGAGGGACCCCAGGTTGAGAACAAAGGGAAATTACCAACACCACAGCCACCAGAGGCTCTAAGCATGGAGAATTCTATAACCAACAACTTCTAGTTGTCTAGCATGAGTGGACTAAACTTTATGTGGGTAATTCACCAGATTAGTCACAGACCTACTTGTCTGAGGCCATGGGGGCAGGTGACTTGATCATTGATCAAAATTCCCTGATCATTGTGACAGCTAGCGTCTTAGAGAAATGTTAAACACATCATAAGAGTAATTTCAAACGTTCTCAGTTTTTTCCTTTTTTGTCTATAAAATGAGTGTCTTAGAATTACCCCTTTGAAGAGATACATTTTGGACTGTTTAACAGAGAGTATGTGGCAGGATCAATTTCAAAACCATGATCTTGATTATCTCTCACTAACCCCAGGCACAGTCATGCTAAGCATTGGACTTGTCTGGATCTCTGTTTATAAAACTGAAGAAATACATGATATCTAGGAGTCTTCTCAGCTCTAGAAATTTCATATTCTAGGATGTGAGAATTATCTTTCTTAGGGCTCCTTTGATGTCACGATTCCTCATGCTGTAGATGAAAGGGTTGACCATGGGTGTCACCACAGTGAAGATGACAGAGGCCACTGCATCTTGGAGTGAGTATGAGGAAGAAGGATGCATATAAACTCCCAGGATTGCCCCATAGAAGAGGCAGACCACAGTGAGGTGAGACCCACATGTGGATAGAGCTTTTTTTATTCCATGGGCAGAGGGAATCTTCAAGACCTTAGCGTAGATGTAGGCATAAGAAACGACAATGCATATAAACGGTGTCAGGAATATCAAGGGGCCCTCAGTGAAGGCTGCAACATCATTAATGAAGGTATCAGAACAAGAGAGCTTCAGGATAAGATAGGGGTCACAGAAGAAGTGCCGCACTGCATTGTAGGAACAGAAGGTGAGTTGAACCATGAGGAGAATGTGCAAGAGAGCATGCAGGTTTGTGATGACCCATGATATGGCCACCAGGAGGACACAGAGTCTGGGCCTCATCATCATGGTGTAGTGGAGTGGGTGACAGATGGCCACATAGCGGTCATAGGCCATCACACTCAGAAGGAAGCCATCCATGTTGCCAAATATGAACAAGAAGTACATCTGGGCCATACACTCTGTGTAAGAGATGGTCTTGCTTCCCAACATGTGGTTCACCAGAGCCTTGGGGACAGTGACTGAGGAAAAGCAGATGTCAACACTGGAGAGGTTGGCCAAGAAGAAGTACATGGGTGTGTGGAGTCGAGGGTCACAGCTGATGACCAGGATGATGAGAAGGTTCCCAGAGATGGTGACCATGTACATGCCCAAGAACATTCCAAAGACAACCTCTTCCTGCTCTGAGAATCCCAGGAAGAGAAATTCTGTAGCTGTCTGATTGGGACCATCCATATCTTTATAGGAGAAAGTGAGATCATACAGTGAAATTTTATTTCACCAACACCTGGAAGAAAATGAAGTTTAGAAATATTTACTCACTGGTTGAGAATCTACTGCTAGTAAATTGCCTCACGGTGTATTTTTGTAACAAAAGAATGGTCCATTTTGAGAGGATTGAATTCTAATGACTGTAGTTTTATTGATTCTTCTCTTGTTTGCTTAATTATATATGTATAAACTATACTATAGTATTATATTATATATGAATGCACATTTTATACAATAGTTAACTCAGTCTAGGAATTGATATAATATATTCCACTGTATGTATAAGGAAACCGAGAAGTGGACATCCAAGTGATTTATCAAAATTTGCTGACCAATATCAATGAGAGTTCAAAATGAGCTGATGGTCTTGTTCTCTGTGTTATACATATACACATATGGGCATGTATGTTCACACACACACACACACACAACCACATGTGCACCCATGAACACAAACCATGCACAACACACACATATCATGAAACACACACACACACACACACACACACACACACACTTTTTCTCACAAGTTCTTTTTTTTGACCAAAAATGTATAGGCTCAAATAATCCTCCTGCCTCAGCTGGTTGGGACTATAGACAGTTACCACATCCCCAGTTATTTTTATGTTATATTAGCTACCATCGATTGAATTTTAATCAAATAAAAAAAGACTACTAAGTGTCGTATAGAAACCTGAGGGTTTTACTATGGCTTTTCTACTTTCTCATAATTTGGAAAGCCAATAGTCTTTGATAGGCCTGCCCATTCTATCTGGACTGTCTTCACCACATCTCACAGTGGTTTGTCTGCTGACCTGAGCTGCTGGCCAGACTCCTGTGTGCTATGTCCCTCTCCTTTCTGCACTCTGAAGATGGTTCTAAGTGCATTTTCTATTTGAAGCAATGTGTTTACAGGTGGATAAAATAAAAATTCATATGTATCTCAAAAGATAATTCTAGGGTTAAAAAGATCACATGGGCAGGAGGCCAGGAAAATATCGGGACCACAATGTCCATGGAGCAGTACAAGGAAGTTCAAGCTGGGAAGGGGAAGGAGAGTCATCCCAGAGGTGATCAAAGGCCTGGGAACAGAGAAGAGAGATGGGCAGAAACTATCACGTGAAGTAGCCTGACTTCAGGAACAGAACATAATATAGGAAATTGATAATATTGGTTATAAG
Organism: Rattus norvegicus; assembly: GCF_021556685.1. Classification (NCBI taxonomy): domain Eukaryota; kingdom Metazoa; phylum Chordata; class Mammalia; order Rodentia; family Muridae; genus Rattus; species Rattus norvegicus. Next base: position 41,245,473 of record NC_141543.1, on the reverse strand, counting down.
ATGTGCATATTATAGGGACAGGGCGGTGGGCTGCGATTTTAGGGGTAAAATTAGGCAACGTGCTGAGAGGTGAAATCCAAGTTAACTTCCAGAACATTGCAGTGGTTGTAGAACAATGTAATAATCAAATAAACAATGCTAGAGCATGTGCTAGGGAGATGGCTCAGTGGGTAAGGCACTTGCCATGCAATTTTAAAGACTTGAGTTCAAATCCCCAGAGCCCATTTAAAAACTCCACACCACAGAGCACATCTTCTGCCCCAGAACTCTCATGGTGAAATGAGTAGCAGATTTCTATATGAGTGCTACAGCACATGTGTACCCACTCAATAACATACGTGCACACCATACACATACCGAAGTTTAAAAAGCTAGTATATGCTTCCGATGGGTCTCGGGGTCAGTGGACTGGGGAGTGATGGGTAGTCAAAAAGGACAAACAAGAGTCCTTTGACTGGAGATGCTAATGTTTTAGACTCCAGACAGCTTCCCACTGAAGACGTAGAAAGAGAGGTGCAGTGCAACGCTTGTCCCAGTGGAGCAGGACCACAGCTACAGATCAGTCCTGAGAACAGTAAGCTGCAGGACTTGTGTATTTTCCTGTGCTGTGCGTTGAGAGACAGCCCTGGAGATGGCCAATTGCTAGGAGCAGTGCTAGTATATCATAGGTTGAGCTCTAGCTGTACAGCTCCTGCAGGACACCGGTGCATCATGGTAAGTTATGCACAGATGCCCCTTACTTTGGTTCTTAACCTCCTGTTTGGGGATTTCAGCTCCACCCCCCTTAAGCATCCTTGTGGAGAGGGAAGGCTTCTGCCAAGAGTGTCAAAAAGAACCTCAGGGATTTTTCCAACCTAACATTTTTAACCTAAATGTGCATCTGTTTTGCTCCACTAACCTCTGTGAGCTGTGGGAGTGTGAGGGTGTTGGGAGGTGGAGGGGTGTCTGAGATGTCAGGTGTGCAGATGTGACTTCACCACAGGGTCCTGGAGACCTTAAAGGCTTCTTTGTCTCTGGATTCCAGTCAGACCCAACATGTGACTTTCGGGTTTCAGTAGCATCTGAGCAGCCACACTGTGAGACACATTCATGATAAAACCACATACCTCAGAGGGTCAACACAGAACAAATACGAAGGTCAGGATAAAATAATAACATTCTCTCTCTCTCTCTCTCTCTCTCTCTCTCTCTCTCTCTCTCTGCCTTTCTGTCTCTGTCTCTCTGTGTGTCTCTGCCTCTCTCTGTTCTCTGTCTCTGTCTCCCTTTCCCACCCCATTCTGGTTCTGAACACGCTATTTACCAAACAGCCTGTAGTACTGGTCCCAACCTAATAAACTTAGCTGTGTCCTGCTTTCTCTGCCCACATTACAGCTTCCACTGTGCTCTCAGTGCAGTGCAGTTCATGGCGGAACAGGGACATGCACGTACCGGAATGAGAAGCGTTTCTTCCTCTGAACTTGGTCAGATGCAGGGGGATTGAGTGAAGTTCCTTCTCTAAATGCCATTGCATAAGATCAAGTCCACGGGAATCTGTCTGCTGGTGCAGTGAGGGTGCCCCTGCTGCTTCGTTAGCCCCCTTACTTGGGTGCTCTTGGCTGTTATTAGATGTCTTCAGGAAAGTTCTCTCTCTGCTGGTGTCATGTTTGAGGCTGGGTTTTGAGAAACCCACACTTGAAGCTGAGGAAGAAAGGGTCTTTTCTCCCTAGAAAACAACATTTAGAATGAGGTATGCTGCTCTCTCTGGTCAAGCTCAGATGGTTGGGAGCAAATAAATAAATGCTCCATCCCCAGAGAAGGTGCCATGAAGATGGCTGCCAAGTTTGTGCTCCCCTAAGGTGGAATCCTCGGAGGTTCTGACTGGAGACGCAGGCAAAGTGCTCCTAGTCTGTATTCTGTCTGGGCAGCAAGAATTAGGATCTTCAGAAAGTCATTCTTGTGCAGGTCCTCATTTCTAGGGCTCTGTCCTTGGATAGTTATTTATATTTAATAATGTCTGCTAAGCATTGTGCATAAGTATGTGTGGGTGCACACATGCATGTGTGCATGTGTATATATAGATGTATGTATATATAATATCACAATATATGAATATTATGCATCACATTGCAATACAATGAAAATTTTGTCAAGTAACAGCAGAGGTTAAGAAGTTAGTATGAACTTGATACAGAAATCTAATGAATACATTACTAAAAATTAAACCACAATCCAACTAGTTTTATCATTATCATTATGAACTAAAACACAGAATTGGAGTCCTCTATCAAGAATTAATCAATTACCAAACACTTGTGCCTTGTCTTCTATAACAGTCATATGAAATGATGCAGAAAAAGCACCTGACAAAATTTTAAAAGTATTAATTACTGTAAAAATTTCCAATAAATCCCAAATCAAAGAACTACTCACCTTGATTTAAAAAAATATTTAATTACAACCAATAAAGTGCCCAATACTAATCTTCATCTATTGTGTATTCTACCTTCTCTTTCTCCAAGTGATTTTGCTATTCTAGTTCATCCCCTGTTCATGTAACTGTTAGATTGTGCTCATCAGTGTATATAAAGAACTTAAGGTATTTGATTTGGCAGCAATAAATTCATTCACTATTTTTAAAAGTAATTTATTTCCTACTGACAGAGAGTCTTCCGAGCTTTCAATATCATTCATCTCCAATCATTTAACTCTTCCTTTTCTTTTTTCAGCTTGTAGAAAACAAGAAAATTATTTGTAGGTCCAATTTAACCACTTAGCAGGTAAAGACATTTGTCACAAAGTGTGCATTTGATCCTCAGAACATGTGAAGTGAAAGGAGAGAACTGGTCTCTGAAAGCTGTTCTCTGACCTTCATATGAACACCATGGCACACATGCCATGTACACATGTATGTATACACACACACACACACACACACACACACACACACAGAGAGAGAGAGAGAGAGAGAGAGAGAGAGATGAAATTTTTAAAAGTCTTGCAGACATCAACATAAGACTTTGCACACATTTCATTAAATTTTATTCTTTCTTTTTTTCTCTCTTTTGTAGCAGGTCTCCCCACATAGCCTCTGACAGCCTTGAAATCATATCCTTTTGTTTCTCAGGCTTCCAAGAGCTGGAGTTAAACTTACTATATATGAAGTGCACAGTTAAGAAACTATAAGCATCACTACTCCACTTTCCTTATAGGAAGGTTTTTATTATTGATACAAGAAAGAACGGCCACAGGCGTCTGGAAGGTTTGAGAGCAGAGAGAGAAAGAAATAGACTGAACAAGGCCAGCAGACTGGACCTGGCCAAGGTTACCTGTGAGAGAAGAGAAACAACCAGAGATAGAGCGTAGAGAGAGCAGAGTGAGGAGACGAGGGATGGAGATCAGCAAAGAGGTGGTAGCTGGGTTATGAGAAGGAAGAGTAGATGGGGTGGGAAGTTCGTGAGTAGATGGGGTACAATGACCTGTGAACAAAGGGAGTTAAAAGGAAGGGCAGAGGTGGGAGAGTTAGGATGCTAACATGGCCTTTAAAATATGTAGCAGGTACTTGTGATAGTGAGGAAACCTGGAGACCAGCAGGCACTTTGATTTGCTGATAGGCGCCACAGGTAGCCATATGTTCCTTTCGCTGAAGGTTAGGGAAATGACTCCTTTCACCAAATGGAAACCAATTTTACAAATCCTTGAGGAATGCTGTCTTTTATCTACCTCTCAGAAATCCTATAGTGCGACTTGAGCTCATTTCTGGACATACAGACTGCCCTTTGTTGTTTGGGAAATAGGGGTCTCCTTTGAACCTGACACTCACTACCCTGATTGGCGTCGTATTTGATACTTTGTTACACGTGCTTTAAAAAAAAGGTTGACTTCCAGTTTCCGTAACTGCCACATAGAAAAATCATTTCATTTTCAGTATTGACCCCACACACTATGATCTTCAAAACCTGAGAGCTGGCCATCTTTTGCATTTTCGTCATGGGTTTTGTATGCTTGCTTGCTTTGGCTTGCTTTTGATATATGCCTTGGCATTTTCAATAGCCAGCAATTGATGCTATTAATGGTCTTAGTTTCCATTTCAATCCCTGTATCCTTTTGGCCTTGCACCATTGAATCAGGTAGGACTCCCAGAGCAACGCTGAACTGGGATGACCAGAACCTCTTTACCTTGTCCACAGAGGTAGAAAAGATTTAGTCTTTCATCTTAAATATAATGTCCTCTGCAAGGTTGCTCGTTTGTTTGTAAAAAGCCCTTTTGGGGTGAAGGACATCCTTTTGACTTAAATGCCTGGCTACAAGCACTGGAATAAGAAGGAAAGCTGGTACTCACTCTTTTGATAAAGCCGTTGAAGCCCTAGTTCCTCCACTGGGGCTCACAGCCCTGCCATTCTCTCAGAGGTCCTGTCAATCACTCAAAACATCCACCCACTAGTTTTGGAAGGCAGGGGCTCTCAGCCCCCTTTAACACCAACTGCTTCAGTGAACGGAACATGCTCTATGCTTAGGACTAGGGAGAATGATCCATGCAAGCCAAGCCTTTTCCTACCAAGAGTTATAGCCTTTTACTTGTCAGAGTCCCAGGTTACACACTGTGAGCAGGCTCCAGAGCTCCGAAATAGCTAGTTATGACTGGTTTTCTGCTTCGTGGTTACTATGGGGTGACGAATGCCTGCATGCTCTTGTCCACTGTTGTGCACTAGCGTCCAATTCCATTCTTCCTGCTCTAGTCTAGGGGCGTCTAGACTATTCTCTGGTTTGGTTCAGGCATTTGTAATGTGTATTTATATAACATAGAGACACATGCCTGTTTCTACACAGCTCTAGTGCCAACCCTTATAGTGACAGATGAAACTGGCATTTTATTATTGTTTACTGCTTTTCAGTTAGAGACAAACAGAAAACCACATCTCAGTAATGTTGAGATCAGCTGTTTATTAGAAAGATGCATTCCCTTGTACAATGCTGTGTCTACTCACGTTTACTGTTGACTTTATTCTTGTGTTCCCCATAGTGCGTTTCTATTATAAGTGTGATCTCCTTGCCCATTCTGCTTTGTACCTGGACACTGTCCATGCATACGAAGGCTATTGATTGCTACTTGTTAATTGAAAATAACTTGCTTTATTATTTCTATATTTGATTTAGTTTTACATTGCTTCATTAAACATTTTTTATCATGCCACCATATCCTCTGCCTACAAGAACAGTGTTGCTTACTGTCTGCAGCTCCTGATATTTATCCCTACGTGGCACTCATCCCTGACGGATGCCCATGCTGAGGAGGAAAAGCAATAGGGTAGGAGGGGCAGAGGGTCTATGAAGCATGCATTCTGATATGTAAAATGTAGAAGAGAGGCTTAAGTCTGAGGCAGAGTTAAACATGCCAGGCTCCCACCAGCAGATGAACTGGATGTTCCCCAGCAGAAGCCAGCGAAAGCAGATCAGAGAAGGGTCCGCTCTAGAGTCCTGTAAAAGCCCCGGGGCATTGTGGGAGGGAGCACCTGACAGGTTTGGTGGGACCACATCAAACCACAGTACAACTAGTTATCCCAGTGCTTCTGGTCTGTGAAACCAGCTCCTCAGAACAAGCCCTTTTCAGAGTTGGCAAATGCTTGCTTTTATGAAAATGAGTATCTGCCACCTTGAGAGAAAATACAACCGCAAGCATTTGTTATTAGTCACAGGAAAATCCGTGCATGGATTCTATAGCAATCTGTGCGTCCGTTTCTCCAGAATGATGAACAAATGCATGAGGTCCAGGAGTCCCCTCAGATACTAGGATCTGAGAATTATCTTCCTCAGGGCCCCTTTCATGTCCTGGTTCCTCAGGCTGTAGATGAAGGGATTGACCAACGGTGTCACCACTGTAAAGATGACGGTGGCCACTGTGTCCTGTAATGAGTATGTAGATGAAGGACGCATGTAGACCCCCAGGATCGCCCCATAGAAGAGAGAGACCACAGTGAGGTGAGACCCACACGTGGACAGAGCTTTCCTTATACCTCGGGCAGAGGGTATCTTCAGGACTTTAGAGAAGATATAAACATAGGAGACAACGATGCATGAAAACGGTGTCAGGAATATCACTCCACCCACAGTGAAGACCATCAGGTCATTGATGAAGGTGTCAGAACAAGAGAGCTTCAGGATAGGGTAGGGGTCACAGAAGAAGTGGTGCACTGCATTGTGGGAACAGAAGGTGAGTCGAACCATGAGGAGAGTGTGCAAGAGAGCATGCAGGTTTGTGATGACCCATGATATGGCCACCAGGAGGACACAGAGTCTGGGCCTCATCATCATGGTGTAGTGGAGAGAGTGACAGATGGCCACATAGCGGTCATAGGCCATCACACTCAGGAGGAAGCCATCCATGTTGATGAATGTGATGAAGAAATAGATCTGGATCATACACTCTGTGTAAGAGATGGACTTGCTTCCCAACACGTGGTTCATCAGAGCCTTGGGGATGGTGACTGAGGAAAAGCAGATGTCAACACTGGAGAGGTTGGCCAAGAAGAAGTACATGGGTGTGTGGAGTCGAGGGTCACAGCTGATGGCCAGGATGATGAGAAGGTTCCCAGAGATGGTGACCATGTACATGCCCAAGAACATTCCAAAGACAACCTCTTCCTGCTCTGATTTTCCAGAGAGTCCCAGAAGGAGGAATCCTGCCACCATGGTCTCATTGTCTCTATCCATGTCTGTGGGGAAGAAAGGATTACCAGCTAGTAAGGTCATTTGCCAATATTTAAGAAGAAGCAGTAGAAACTTTACTGGTTGGTGGTGAATGAATGCAAGTACAGTTCTCATATTGTAGAATCTTACAGTAAAATCCCTGCTAAACTCAGCAGCATGCAATTCTACCATCCACATCTTCTAAACTCCATTCCTCTTTGTTAAGCCCCACTTGCAGAACCTTTCCTGCATAATATTTACCTTTGTCTAATAGATAAAGCAATTTGCTTATAGATGATGAAATTCAGGATGGGGCTGATATGTCATTAAAATACATTTGTGAAGCCAATGAAATAAAAAGTTCAAGACCAGCTTAGTCTTTGTTCTTTAGCCTATATATATATTTTTTTTCCGGAACTGGGGACCGAACCCAGGGCCTTGAGCTCGCTAGGCAAGCGCTCTTCCGCTGAGCTAAATCCCCAACCCCTAGCCTATATTTTAATAGCTTTCATCTATGGAAAAATTAACCAAGGAGCAAGTGCCACGTCAGGTCTCTAAAGTATAGTCCTTAAGATTTTCTTTTTGTCTTTTCTACTTCCAGAGAAATTGAAAAATGTGTGGCCTCTCATTGACCTGTTGGTTAGATTTTCTTGGTGTTATATCTGTCACTAAGTTGCCATCAGGGAGTCAGGATATGGTGGTGGGTTCCTTTAGTCCCAGCACTTGAGAGGCAGAGGAAGATGGATGTCTGAGTTTGAGGCCAGCCTGATCTACAGAGAGAGTTCCAGGACAGCTAGAGCTGCACAGAGAAGCCCTGTCTTCAAAACAAAACAAAACAAAACAAAACAAAACAAAAAGCTATGATAGCATCAGAGCTGCTCACAGGTGCTGTGAGTCTGCTTCTCAGGCTCCAGTGTGAGCATTATCCACGTCCTCACTGCACTCCAGAAAGGAAAGCCACGTGCTACCACACCAGAGTATTTTTCCTGTGATGAAAAGCAATTACCAACTCATAAAAAAAAAAAAATCGAATGCAGCCTATGCCAAAGTTAAGCCAGGCCTAATAATCCTCTCTGCTGAGTGGAGCGATAGGTGGGTCAGCTGAAATGTGTTGGCTGCAATGCTCCTGGCATAATCCAAAGTGTTTCCCCTGGCAATGAGAGCACTGCCTGCCTTGCTGATCAAAGGCAAAGAAGGGGGCAGAGCCTCCGTTGGTGGTTCTCAACCTGTGGGTCGTGACCCCTTTGGTGGTCAAATGATCTTTTCGAGAGGTTGCATATCAAATATTCTGCATATCAGATATCTACAGTATGATTCATAACAGTAGCAAACCTACAGGTATGAGGAAGCAGCAAACATAATTTTATGGTTGGGGTCAGCACAACTACATTAAAGGATCGCAGCATTAGGAAGGGTGAGAACCACTGCTCTATGTGATGAGCCCTACGGCTAGGATGGGGGTTATACAGGGAGTATGTGAAAAGCTGGTTATAAGAAATGCTTACTGTGGGCATGGTGACCTCTCCGGGGAGAGTTAAATTCATGAAGTTAAGTGGAAAGTGCCGAGATAAAAAATGGTTAAAACATTTATTAGGCTTGTTTATTTTATTGTATGTATACATGTTTTGTTTGCAAGTACGCATGTGTTCCATATGCATGCCTGGTGCCCTTCAGGGTCAGAAGGGGGGGGGGCATTGGATTCCCTTGCACTGGAGTTACAAATGGCTGTGAGTCACCATGTCGGTCTTCCATAAGAACAACAAGTTTTCCTGACCATTGAGCTGTCTCTCTAGGCACCAAGAAATACAAACAAACAAACAAACAAACAAACAAACAAACAAAACACCTAGAATAACTCCTAGAGCCGCGGTACATGGAACAGGGTTAGAGAAACCTAGACAATGGCCTTGCGGTCTTGATGGCTATGGCAACCACATAATCTGAATGGTGAAGTTTTGATACACGCTGTCAAGACAGATATTAAGAGTGCCTAGACTGGCAGGTCCTAAGGAAAGACAGTTCCCAAAGCAGAAACAAAGAAAAGAGAGGAATCGCCATCTGAAATGGATTTGCCCTACATACTAGAAATTGGTGAAATTCTCCCATGCTCTCCTACTATCCTACTTGTGACAGGAGGTGGCTTATTATAGGCGGGAAAGTGGTAGTGATACTTCAGCCAGCTGCACTTCCTTAGAAAACCCGAGTGCTCTGACGTCACACTCCTAACCCCTCCCACTCTGACTCGGAAGGCATGCTCCGAAGTAGAATCCAGTATCCGCATCAACTTCCTCCTAGGGACAGCGCTGCTATCATTGACGGTGATTCTTCATTTGTGGGACTCAAGCAGTTGACGTCATCCTTCAGCTTCCTGCAAGCCGTGCTAACGACTGTGTCTGACACAGTGTGTCCCTGGGCTCGGATCCCTGGGCGATACAATTAAAACCGAATAGTTGCTAGACCAACCTAGTTCCCTATATGAAGCTCAGAATAGTATCCAAAATAACTTAAGTCTGAGGCCCCTTTGTTAGGGAATTACCGGCCACAGTCAGTGTACATAGGGGAGCAGCTGGCACAAACACAGAGATTAGGGGTGGAATGGGACAGCCTTGCATGTCTGAGAGGGGAATGGTAGTCTTTTTCCAATGAAGGCTGTGAGGAGTCTGTTGCCAGAGCATCCCAGCCTGTTGTCTCCTCGTTATCCATTACTGAGACAAGGACTATTTTTCTCTTGAACTTGTCTAGATACAGAAAGCTTTGGTGGGGACTCCTCCCAGTGCTGTGCCTCATGTCAGTGTCTCTGGGAATGAATGACATTGGGTGAATTATTTACTAACCTGTGTCCCCAGCCCTCTCACCTGCGGCTCTCAGAGGCTCTCAGAATCCCATCTCTGCTGGTCCCATCCTGGACTTGGATGATGGGAAATTGATAATGAGAGGTGAGATCTGAGGGAGCTCTTTTTACAAAGACATTTAAAGTGACATGCCTGGCTTCTTTTATAGTAGTTTAGGCAATGGGGGGAAAACAAGCCAGGCTCTATCCCTGGAGATGAGGGGTTCCATGAGGGTTTGTCATCGCACTGGGGCATCCCGAGGGTTGATTCCTCAGAGGTCCTCATTAGGGATGTGTGCTCAGAGCCCAGTGTTTGCATTCTGTCTGCTTGGACCAAAGAAATAAGAATGGGAAAACTTAGTTCCTGCATAAGTACTTGTCCCCCTGTGTTTTTATTAATGTCGCCATTTAAAAGACACATTCTCTAAACATCTCACACGCACATGTTTGTATATAATTTATTTCCATTATGACTCAGTTAAAATCCTCACTCGTTTCCACCGTGGTTTTCCTGTTGGCATGTGAGGTGGAGAGCCATCGATTCACTTCCAGTATGACCCCTTTGCCACGGGTGTCTACAGTACAAACAGCACACTCACAAAGGACTGGAGCTAAAGCTTGCAATGTGCTGTATATGTAGGGGATGTTCAATTAACATGACAAATGTCAGACATCAACCCTGGACTTCTTTTTTTTTTTTTGGTTCTTTTTTTCGGAGCTGGGGACCGAACCCAGGGCCTTGTGCTTCCTAGGTAAGCGTTCTACCACTGAGCTAAATCCCCAGCCCCAACCCTGGACTTCTATTATTAGTATGTGAGTGTGAGTGTGTATCTGAGTGTGACTGCATGTGTCTGTGACTGTGTGTGGGCCTATGTGTGTTTGTGCGTGTGTTGTCCACGTGGATTAAGGACCTCCACATCAAACCAGATACACTCAAACTAATAGAAAGAAAGTGGGGAAGAGGCTTGAGCACATGGGCACAAGGGAAATTTTCCTGAACAGAACACCAATGGCTTGTGCTCTAAGATCAAGGATTGACAAATGGGACCTCATAAAATTGCAAAGGTTCTGTAAGGCAAAGGACACTGTCATTAGGACAAAACAGCAACCAACAGATTGGGGAAAGATCTTTACCAATCCTACATCCAATAGAGGGCTAATATCCAAAATATACAAAGAACTCAAGAAGTTGGACTCCAGGGAATCAAGTAACTCTATTTTAAAATGGGATACAGAGCTAAACAAAGAGTTCTCAACTGAGGAATATTTAACGGCCAAGAAGCACCTAAAGAAATGTTCAACATCCTTAGTCATCAGGGAAATGCAAATCAAAACAGCCCTGAGATGCCACCTTGCACCAGTCAGAATGACTAAAATCAAAAACTCAGGTGACAGCTGTTTCGGTAAAAAATAAAAAAGGCGTGTGTCTGGTTACCATGCATACTGTTCTGCACTTTCTCCCCCAGGATTCCTCTGACCCAGGCAGTCCAAGAGCTGTTTCAGAGAGGCACCCTGCCAAGCTGCCCTGCCCTCTCTCCCAGCTCCTTGGCAGGTTGTTACCACGCCATGCATACACATCCCAATTCCATGGCAGGTCTGGTGCGTCCCGCCACCATACACTCTCTTGAACTCAATTAAGTCACCACACGATATCCTCTGATCCAATTGATAAGATATAATTTGCCTATAGAAATCCATCCCAACTACCTTGGCAATTCAAGACCACCCAGATCTGGGTCATCCTTCTCCATCTCCATCTTGAATCCCCTTCCTTCTTCTCTCCCACCTTACAGAAGCTTTGTCCCCAACTTATTTTTTTTTACTGTCCAATCATGGCCTTGACCTAACTTGTGCCAGCCCTCACCTGCACATAGACATCAACCTACAGACAGCAGATGCTGGTGAGGATGTGGAGAAAGAGGAAGACGCCTCCATTGTTGGTGGACTGCAAGCTGGTACTACCACTCTGGAAAGCAGTCTGGCAGTTCCTCAGAAAGTTGGACATAGTGCTACCTGAGAACACTGCTATACCACTCCTGGGCTTACACCCAAAAGATGCCCCAACATATAACCAGGACACGTGCTCCACTATGTTCATAGCAGCCTTATTTATAATAGCCAGAAGCTGGAAAGAACCCAGATGCCCTTCAACAGAGGAATGGATATAGAATACATGGTACATCTGCACAATGGAGTACTACTCAGCTATTAAAAACAATGACTTCATGAAATTCTCAGGCAAATGAATGGGACTAGAAAATATCATCCTGAGTGAAGTGAGCCAATCACCAAAGAACACACATGGTATGCACTCACTGGAAAGCAGATATCAGCCCCAAATCTCAGAATACCCAATAAACAATTCACAGATCACATGAAGCTTAAGAAGAAGGAAGAACAAAGTGTGAATGCTTCAGTCCTTCTTGGAAGGGGGAACAAAAATGCTCACAGGAGGAAATACAGAGACAAAGTGTGGAGACTGAAGGAAAGGCTGTCCAGACACTGCTGCACCTGGGGATCTATCCCATATACAGCCATCAAACCCCAACAATATTGTAGATGCCAAGAAGTGCATATTGACAGGAGCCTGATATAGCTGTCTCCTAAGAGGCTTTGCCAGAGTCTGACAAATACAGGGGCAGATGCTCAAAGGCAACCACTGAACTGAGAATGGGGTCCTGAATGGAGGAGTTAGAGAAAGGACTGAAGGAGCTGAAGGGGTTTGCAAACCCATAGGAAGAACAACAATATCAACCAACCAGACCCCCAGAGCTTCCAGGGACTAAAACACCATCCCAAGAATTCACAGGGATGGACCTATGGCTCCAGCTCCATTTGTAGCAGAGGATGGCCTTGCCTGGCATCAGTGGGAGGAGAGGCCCTTGGTCCTGTGAAGGCTTGATACCCCAGTGTAGGAGAATGCCAGGGCCAGAAGGTGGGGAGGTGAAAGGGAGTGGGTGGTTGGGTGAGGGAGCACCCTCATAGAAGCCGGGTGTGTGGGGGGATTATTTTCTTGAAATATTATTGGTGTTCCTTTTTGATTGATTTTTTGTTTTGATCAGAGATTATGTGTGAGCCATGTGTGTGTGTGAGCTGTGTGTGTGTGTGTGTGTGTGAGCTGTGTGTGTGTGAGCTGTGTGTGTGTGTGTGAGCTGTGTGTGTGTGTGTGAGCTGTGTGTGTGTGTGTGTGTGTGTGTGTGTGTGTGTGTGTGATGTGCACATGAGGAAGCCAGAGCAGGGTGCAGTGATACATAAAGTCTTTATGTCCGGCTTTAAGTGAAATGTTTAGTAAAACCTTTGTGTCTGGCTTTGAGGGAAATGCCTCAGCAGAGAGCCTTTGATGTGTTTGGGTTAATCAGCCAAGGCTGAGAAATTGTTCTGAGACTGAATCTTGAAGAAATTTTATCTCCCTGGAAAGACTGCACTTGGTGTCACATGAGCATCGGCATAAACCTTGGTCCGGAGACATTCCTGGCAAACCCGGGGTTCTTACTTTTGATTATGGATAGCCAGGGTCAGAAGGGCCTGAGATTTGTGTGGGTTCTCTGCTCTCTCGGGCACCAGGGGCAAGATCACTTCAGTAGTTGGAACCTTTCCCAGCCCCCATTTATAATGACCGAGTAAATGTAACTGGAATGAGCTAGCTGGGGTCAGTCTTTTCCAAGAAGGCTGGAGCCCTCTGTTCTTTCAGAAATTGAATGCATCTTGGTGAGCTTCTCTCTCTATCTATCTATCTATCTATCTATCTATCTATCTATCTATCTATCTATCTCTGGCACCTATGACCACTATCAACAATAACAGGATATCCGGTGCCTTCTACTATGCCTCTCCATTTTGTTGCCTTGAGACAGGGTCTTTCTCTAAATAGGAGCTTGCCATTTCAGAGAGGGTGGCTCTTGGCATCCACCGGCAGCCGTCTCTCAGTGCCGGGGCCACAGGCGTGCACAGCCATACTTGGTTTTTTATGTGGGTGCTGGAGGTTTGAAGATTCCAACTCAGGTCCTCAAGCCCACAGAGCAGGCACTCCTGCCCACTGAACCATCTCCCTAGCCCTGAGCATGGTGAGGTCAGGGGACCTGTGTCCACTTGAAAGTACACTACAGTCTAACGTCAGGTGATGTCAAACTGGTGAATGACGGCCTCAGTTCTTTTCTACTCTTGCTGACTTTCTGATTTATGTGTTCAGTTCCTGGGAGAGTTTTATTCCAGCTAATTTTTATTTCACATGCATGCTGAGCTTACACTTTGAGTGTACATGTATTTTTAAATTGTACTGTCTTTCTCGTGAACAGAAACTTCCTTTTTAATGCCAGAAAATATACTTTCTCAAAGTATATTTTTGTCTTACATTAACATAACCACGTCTCTTTTTGTAAATTTGCTGTTTGCATGGCGTATAGGTTTCCATCTTTAACTTCCAATCGCTGATGGAGTTTCACCAGATAGTTTATCCAGTTTTTAAAGTCGTTTTCAAGGCAATGGTAAACCTGTTAGAATTACTCTAGATCCACTTTTTTAAAGAGTCCCTCAAACTGTACATACATATTCAAATGAATCATGTAATTCATTTATTCACTTTACATCCTGGTCACTGCCCCACCTCCCAATACCTCTCCCACACTGTCCCTTCCCCCATCCCTCTCCTTCTCCTCTGAGAGTGTGGGTCCCCCTGGCCATCCCCCCACACTGGCACATCAAACCCCTGCAGGGCAAGCACATCTTCTCCCACTGAGGCCAGACAAGGCAGCCCAGTTAGGGGAACAGGTGAACATATACCCAGTAGCCGAACTTCTGCCTTTAAACCTGAGCGTTTAATACACTTGCACTGAGTGTGGTTATTTGTCAAAAATCATTTCCTCCTATCATTGGGTATTTATTTTATAGCTTTTTGTCATATCTTTCACCAGTGTCACACTTTTAGACGTTAGTTGTCTGTAGCATGCCAGTTTGCCTCTCTTCCTCGCTTGTTCTGTTTATTTTTTAGGCTACTTTCTTAGTGGCGATCCTGAAATTATAACAACTAACTTGTAAATAAGACTAATTTAAGATTTATTAAAATATGATTTTTATTAACGATCTATTTCTTCCAATCATGGTGGCATATACCTTTAAATCCCAGTACTTGGGAGGCAGAAGCAAGAAAAGTTCTGTGAGTTCCACGATAGCCTGATCTACATAGTGAGACCCTGTCTCAAAAACAGATCTACGTCTGAGTACTGTATTGTGTTAGTGGTATTAGGCTAACCCTTTGGAATGGTGGGGGTCATGGATATTTCTGCTTGCATTAGAGTGGACCTGACCACTTGTCAACTTTCCAAACCAGTTTATCGATGGGTGACCATCAGGGCCTTTCTGTGTGCAACATTCATGTCTGTGTGTGTATGTGTTCATGTGTGCATGTGTGCATGGAACCCTCTGGGGTTGTGGACTGTTATCCCTACAAACACATTAGGGCTGAGCAATGGAGAAAAGTGGGTAGTTCATGCCTACCATCCTCTTGCCAAAGAACTATGGCCATTTCTCATGAGGTGAAGCTAGGCTTTGCCATTGTTGAGCACGATATGGAATTCCAAAATAGTGTGAGGTTTTTGCTTTACCTTGTGTCTGAGGCGAGAGATCAACCCTCAGAGATTTCCAACCCACTTTTTTGCACCTGGACCTAATTTCAAACTTTTCTATTCAAATCAACTGAAATTTTTACATACTTACTGAATTGCTTATAAAATGTTATTATGTATATTAATGTACATATATATATGTAATGTAATATAATGTATTATATGAAAAATTATAAATGTCCAGTTTCATGAAAATTTAGTGCCAATATTTATGTTCCTGACAAATAGTTTGCTGATGTTTCATTTGTTACAGTCTCTTCCCCTCCCAACCCTGCAGGGAAAAACTGCAGCCCTGGAGTTCAGACTGGTATCGGACTCGAATCTTCCTGCCTCAGTTCCCTGTGTGTTGGGGTCACAAGCAGGGGCCACCACACCTGGCTCGTCCCATGTTTTGTGCCATATGAATTGCAGAATGAAGTGTGAGGGGTCAGCCTTGACTTGGCACTCAGTTTATGTGGAACTGAACACATAAATCTGAAAGTCAGCAAGAGTAGAAAAGAACTGAGGCCGTCATTCACCAGTTTGACATCACTTGACGTTAGACTGTAGTGTACTTTCAAGTGGACACAGGTCCCCTGACCTCACCATGCTCAGGGCTAGGGAGATGGTTCAGTGGGCAGGAGTGCCTGCTCTGTGGTGTTAAACTGGTCCCTGTGGCTACTAAAGAGCCAAGTCCAAGTGGTGAATTAGTTCTGCATGGAATTATCTGACAGGGAGAGAGAAGGGTTGACCCCAGGCATCATGGCAGCAAAAACAAAATCCCCTCTTGGTGGAAGCAACTGATAAGTGAATCTAGCAGAGCTCCCCAATACAAGTACCTTTGTCAGAGCTCCAGGCTGATACCTTGCATGCTGATGGGTTACATCCGGGTGAATGCCACAGAATCTGGAGACTGTGAGCACAGTGCTTGTACATTAAAGTCACACTCTGTGCCTGGCATGACGCACAGAGACATTCAAAAAGGTATTCATTTCTTCAGTAACTTTTGAGGTGATTAAAAGTAGGAACCATGCAGAGTCTCCTTCACACCCATTTAAGTGCCACTTTCAGAAACTATTCATGGACTCAGAGAGAGTTCCTGGGACTTATTTTCAGACCTCTACCTCCATGGCTGGCTTATGTTACCATCCAAAGAGTCAGGAAAGGAGACAGAACTGGTCCCTAATAGCAGACCATTCAATAGTTGAAGATGTTGCAGAAACGACTACCACACATCCTTTCTCCCCAAGCAGGAATAAAATACACTTTTATCTTTCTAAGTCCTTCATGCTTCCCAGTGTTTGGCAGTCATTTTTTCTGTTTAAATGAGGCTTGGCTACTTCTAGGATCATTAGTGATTCCACAGACCTGCACAGGTCAATTTCTTTGTTTTTCCAATTTCCTTGAGCTCTAGACAGGATTGTGCGCAGCCTTATGTCACAAGGATGTGTGAGTCCTAAGATGATGCAAAGATAAACTGGAAAGGTGGCACACACCTTAAGTCCCAGTACTCAGAAGCCAGAAGCAGGTGGATCTCTGAGAGTTCGAGACCAACCTCATCTACACAGCAAGTTCCAAGGCAGTCGGGGTTACACAGTGAGACCCGTCTCAAGACAAATTTGATGCAGAAACTCTTTAATATATTGCAGTTATCCAATAAGTATCTTGATATATTTTATTCATTCAACACTGTGCGGGAAAGATCACTTGCAGATTTCCTTATTGCCTGTGACCCTCGGATGCAATCTCAAGTTCTTGTGTCTACTAGCATCTTCTAACACTGCAGACACAACCATGCAGAGCACAATGAGGTGTCACATGAGATCAGCAAACACGCTCACCTAAGCCCTGGGTGTGTGTTCATCTCTAAAATAAGGGTCACAGGATTGGTTCTATCTGGAGACAATAAATTCGCGGTTTTATAGTTATAAGCATTCATCAGTGTCATATTTAAAGATGGTAACATAAGTCTATAACATGAGTAAGAAAAGCAATCATGAAGTTTATACTTATCTCAGACTCAGCTGCTTCATTATCAGTCTTCTCTGTTCTAAAATTGTCTAGTTGTAGACTCTTGAAGAAAGGAGTCTCTTAAACATGAGTTTCCTTAGGGCTCCTTTGACGTCATGATTCCTCAGGCTGTAGATGAAGGGATTGACCATGGGTGTCACCACTGTGAAAAAGGCAGTGGCCACTGTGTCCTGTAATGAGTATGTAGATGACGGGTGCATATAGACCCCCAGGATCGCTCCATAGAAGAGAGAGACCACAGTGAGGTGAGACCCACACGTGGACAGGGCTTTCCTTATTCCTTGAATAGATGGGAACTTCAGTACACTGGAGAGAATGTAGGCGTACGAAACAGTGATACATGTGAATGGTGTGATAGAGGTCAGCCCACCCACAGTGAAGGCTGTGATGTCATTGATAAAGGTGTCTGAACAAGAGAGCTTCAGGATAGGGTATGGATCACAGAAGAAGTGGTGCACTGCATTGTGAGAACAGAAGGTGAGTCGAACCATGAGGAGAGTGTGCAAGAGAGCATGCAGGTTTGTGATGACCCATGATACGGCCACCAGGAGGACACAGAGTCTGGGTCTCATCATCATGGTGTAGTGGAGAGGGTGACAGATAGCCACATAGCGGTCATAGGCCATCACACTCAGGAGGAAGCCATCCATGTTGATGAATGTGATGAAGAAATAGATCTGGATCATACACTCTGTGTAAGAGATGGTCTTGCTTCCCAACACGTGGTTCACCAGAGCCTTGGGGACAGTGACTGAGGAAAAGCAGATGTCAACACTGGAGAGGTTGGCCAAGAAGAAGTACATGGGTGTGTGGAGTCGAGGGTCACAGCTGATAGCCAGGATGATGAGAAGGTTCCCACAGACAGTGACTAAGTACATCCACAAGAACAACCCGAAGACAACCTCTTCCTGCTCTGACTGCCCAGCAAGTCCCAGAAGGAGGAATTCTATGGCTGTTGACTGGTTCTCTCTGACCATATCTGTGGGGGAGAGAAAGTTCCATTGCAAGGTATGATTGGATGTCAACACATAAGCAAAAATCATTGATATAATTTGGAAGAACGTAATTGTGAGTTTTGAATTTACTAAATCTAAGTGGTCTGAGTAATTTTATAGAAGGGTCTGGTTAACTTGACTTTGATTACAAGGACTGAGTTCTTGTTCACTCCCGTTTACATATATAAGTTCTTTACTGTACAAAACTTTCCTTGGTCTAATAATTATATTTCATTTTATAGATTATAAAATGTGCTATTATATTGCCATTTTATAGGCGAAATTGTGGAAACTTGAGGTCATGAGGTGATTTTTTTTCCAAATGTTGTTATTTCTTTACACTGAATTTGAGTAGCTAGCATTTGTTGAAATTTTAACCAAGAAGTAAATCCTCTAGCTGGTGCCACACTAGAATCTTGAAGGTTTTATCGGCAACTATTCCAATGTCCTCAGAAGCTGAAATCTTTGCAGAGTCAAGAGCCCAGACCAATGGTTTTGCTCAGTATTTTACCTGCCCTTACACTGTCACGCCTCAGCTGCAGGGATGTAGTGAGCTGTGTAAGGGGCTTTCTCTCCCTTCCTTCAGTCAAAAGAAAGGGTACATTCCTGAAACAACTGGGATTTTTTGTCTATTGGAAGAAAGAGATCTACAGACTGAAAAGGAGCAAATTCATAAGACCATCTAAAAACAAACTTCAGGACTGAGAAACCAGCAGACAGGGAGGGCTAATGGAAGAAGTTTTAGCTGCTGTGTCTTTGTAAAGATTCAGGGTGCTTAAATATGAAGAGAGGGAATCTGGTCTCTGGGTGACCAAAGTCCTGGGGAAAGAGAGGCAGAAGAGATAACGTGTGTGATACTGCCTGCCTGCTGGGACACGGGGTGCACTCGTGAGCCTGACATGAACATTTGGAGAAGACTGGCTAGTGTGTAGACGCTTTGGGGTAGCGAACCAACCAGTCATGTGAGTCCCACCAGGGAAATAAAGCCAAAATGCTGAGATTTGCAATCATCAACCCAGGATTAATACCCAGATCTGAGATGAGGTGGGGAGTATCTTTTTAAAATTGGAAAATGTTCCCAGTGGAGTGTAGCTAACATATTCCTTAGAACGTGAGGAATGCGGGCCACAGAAAAGGCTCAGAAGAGCATAAGTGCCTGTCATCAAGGCCAGTGAGCTGAGTTCAGTCGGAGGACCCATGTGATGGGAGGGAGAGCCAACTCCAACATGTTCTTCTCTGACCTCCACTTGTGTACCTTGGCATGTGCACTCACGCTCTCTCACACAAATAAACATTATAAGAATATTTTTAAAAAATAAGTTGGGGTGAGGGAGTGATGGTGATATCAAGTCACATATCAGAGTGCAGGTCTGGTATACATTAGCATCTGCTCTTCTGGACAGATCCCATAGTGAGGTCAGAGATAGAGAAAAGATTTCAAGGGAGAATTCTAGTGTTTGAATTATCATATGGGACTGTCATTAGGCTGGGCGCCCTTGTTACAGTGCCTCTGTAATGATTGGCTCTTACTGGACGATAAACTCATTCCATGGTTTAAACCCCTGGCAAGTTGAGCCTCCAAAGGAAGTCACACAGTACAGTATGCCATGTACCTAAGTCCTCTTATTGCTTGGGGGTTCTTGGGTATCCTCTGCAATAGAATTCTGCGCCATCTCCACCCTGCAGCCTCCTCACTGGGAGATGGTGTTTCTATTACTCTGTTAAACTGTGATTTTTTTTTAGTTTCACTGACTTCAATACATTGACTCTGTTTTCATCCGTTATCTCCTGTGAGCTGAGCGAGTGTATAGCTATTGGAGACAACAAGCATATCTGTATCAGTGTTGGTGATCCTGGACCAGAAAATTAAAGCTGCTTAACCCATGGGCTCAGGTCCAAGCCAAGACCCTTCTGTGGGACTGGACAGAATATCTGAGTGGCCAGACTTGGAGACACTGCATTGTATAATTGACAGTGAAGAGGATGAATGAGGGCAAGCAGTGGGCACAAACATGGAGATTAAAGGGTGAACAAGGCTGCCTTATGTGCCCCAGATGTCCAAGCAAGGGCATAGGGGCGTAGGGTATAGGGAACAGGGCTCTGGCCTCTGAGCTCCTAGCCAAGCCTGTTGGCAGTCATGTGCTGTTTAGCAGTTTGTACTTTTCTGTTTCTACCCTGAATGTGATTTTGCTGTACTCTCAGCAGACAGCGTACCCTGACAGAAGAGACCGTGTGAGGGAAAATAGGCCTTTTCTCCTTCGAGCTTGGTCAGATGCGAGAGAACTGGGTAGGTCTATCTTTGTTTTTCTTGATATCCTTTCACACGTTTGCATCCATGTGAATCCACCCGCCGTTGGGGGTGAAGGCGCCCCTCCCTCATTGCTTGCTGGGCCCTCTCACCTGCTGTTCTCTGATGTGAGGGCCTTCACAGAGTCCCCATCTCTGCTGCCTCTGTGCTTGACGCTGGAGGACACGAAGTCACTGTTGAGGTTGAAAACCGAAGGCGCCTTCCTCACTGGAGAAGCACATGGCTCCCTCTGGTCAAGTTTAAGTGGTTGGAAGCTAATAAGCAGATCCTCCATCCCTTGGGATCCAGCTTTTCGTAAAGATCGCTGCCAAGTTCGAGCGCCCCTTGGGCTGAGACCTCAGAAGTCCTCATTAAGGTCATGTGCTAGAGCGCGTTGTGTACGTATCCTTCCCGGACTCAGGAAATGGGCCCGCAGAGACTCTTCCCACGTCTTCCTTTGAATGTTTTCAGCTGTTTGCTTCATTAACTTATTAGTTTTGGTGAAATAATGGCTTTCATTCTGATATTTTCATGTACATGTAATGTGTATATATATGTATGTATGTACATGCATATGTATATGTATACATCACATGTTTATGTATGGTAGAATATGTATCACTGTACTCTGCTCATGTCCACCTCCCTTATAATCCCCCGTGTCTCCATCTTACCTCCTTGCTGATTTTCTCTCCCTCAGTATGTCTTAATCTACTTTCAGGCTATACACATATGTTCATACACACATACACAGGTCATACATGCATACATGTACACGTATATTTGAAACTATATCCACATGAGAGGAGACATGACATTCTCTATGTGTACGAGTCTCTCTCTTTGTGCCTTCTTCCCCCATTATCCCTCTTTGTTCCTCCTTCCACACCGAGGCTAGACCCCTCCCTCTCCCCCCCTCCATAGCCCTCTATTTCCTTAAGCAAATATTTGAAGAGGACACATCTCAAATTGTACTAAAGTGGGATTGGTAATTTTTAAGAGTGTTTTTGAAACATACTTTTGTTGCTACAAAATATTTGCCCAATATATTCCTATTTATTTCCCCTAGAAACTCATCGTTTTAACTTTTTTTTTTTTTTTTTTTTTTTTTTTGAGCTGGGGACCAAACCCAGGGCCTTGTGCTTGCTAGGCAAGTGCTCTACCACTGAGCTAAATCCCCAACCCCTTAACTTTTTAATATCTGTTTTAGAGTTAATTTTTATTTAATATGAAGCTAAGCTGCGTTGGGTGTTTTTAATATGGTCATTTGATTACAATGATTATTTGTTGAAAAATTATACTCTCCCATTGGTTTGATCGGGAAACTTTGTCTCATAGTCACTGGTCACATATGAGGGGACATACAGGCGAACTCAACATGTTCCATGATCCACATGTCTATGTCTCTGCTAAACTTCTGTGATTTTCTAGTGACTCTTGAGACCTAGTGACAGGACTCCCCAGCCCTGTTCTTTTTCTAGTTGTGTGATTTTAGTTCATTTCCCACATAAAAGGGTAACACCAGTTTGTCAGTCTCTTGAAAAATAAATTCTTCTATGTAATACAGTGATTTGGCTCACAGAAAACTATGTGTTGTTTTCTATACCAATGGTTTCCTAAAGATCAACCAACGTTTTCCTGTAGCTAGGCAAAAGGTTTCCTGTAGCTAAATCAATGGTTTCCTGTAGATAAGCCAATGGTTTACTGAAGATAAACCAATAGTTTTCTGTAGATAAAGCAATGGTTTCCTATAGCTAAGCCAATGGTTTCCTAAAGATAAATCAATGTTTTCCTTTAGATAAACCAATGGTTTTTCATAGATAAGCCAATGATTTCCTGTAAATAACCCAATGGTTTCCTGTAGATAAGGGGTTTTCAAGTCTCTCTCTCTCTCTCTCTCTCTCTCTCTCTCTCTCTCTCTCTCTCTCTCTCTTTCACTTTTTAGGTTTCCTGTTTATGTTTTCAGGATATATGCATTAACTGCGACTTCCTATTTTAATTTTTATCTTATTTATCTTTTGAGGCAGAGTGTCACCGTTTAGACTTGGCTGGCCTGGAACTTGCCAAGTAGACCAGGCTGGCCTGAATTCCAGAGATTCTCCTGGTTCTGCTTCTCGGGTGCAGAGTAAAGGCATGTGGCACTACACCAGCTCAAATGATTTTATACTACTTTAAACTATCACTTGAGAAAGCACGGATTTCCACTTGTCCACCATTGTTGTATAACAAGATGATGGACTTTGAGTTTTGACTCACATCCCACCGCCCTCTGGAATAGTGGCTTCAGCTGCCACTTGACACAACCCAGAGTCACCTGGGAAGAGCAATCCTCAACAGAGGAATTGCCCAGATCAGAAAGAGATGTGAACGTGCTTGCACAACATTTTCCCAATTGCTCACAGATTTAGGTACTGTGGGAAATAGTAGTCCTAGGCAGATGGGCTGGTGCAAGCGGAGCAAGGCGGTTGATGGCAGATCTCGGTAGCTTCTGCTTCCTTCTCTGTTCCTTAGCTTCCTCTGATGATGGACTCTGACCTGCAAGATGTAAATATGCTTTCATCTCCAAATTTCTGTTGGCATGGTATTTATCACAGCAATAGAAACCAAACCAAGACACCCCCCTAACAACAGATTTAGATATTTGATAACGTTTCTGTCTGTTTCTTTCTTTGTGAAATTAAAAAAAAAAAATGTGTTATAGGAAGTCACATGGTCTACAGACAAGATGAATTTTTTTTTTTTTTGGTTCTTTTTTTCGGAGCTGGGGACCGAACCCAGGGCCTTGCGCTTCCTAGGCAAGCACTCTACCACTGAGCTAAATCCCCAACCCCGACAAGATGAATTTTAAATTGTTTTCTTTTCATCTTCTTTTGCCTTATTGCATGGGCTAATGTTTCTACTCAAGGTTGTGTAGGACATTACCTTGCCTTGGAGGCACATTTATACAGAGAGCAACATTTAGTATTCATCTTAGATACGTTTACCCCTGCGTTTTGATGCTGTTGTTTAGATGGTGTGTTGTATTTTCTTTTGCAGTGCTGGGAATTGAACCTAGAGCTTTAAGTGTGTTAGGCAAGCACTCTACCTCTGACCTATATTCCCAGCTCTAGCTCTATGTGTTTGATAAAAAGCTCTTTGTTAGGTCAAGGAGTCTTTTGATTTGGAGTGTATTGGGTATGTCTATAATTATTAATTTTCTCTTGTTACTTTTACTGCATCAGTGCCTACAGTCATAACAGCATCTATTACAATTGGTAAGTTTGGTAATTGACTAGTTCCTCTAATAATGGATACAGGTTCCATTTTTCTTTTCTTTAGTCCATATCAATGCTGCTGCTATTGGTGGTTGTGTGGTTTGATTTCTTATAACATTTACATTTTCAGTACTAAGATTATACTGACCTTGAGGTTTCTGATTCTTATGTAGATCAGTGACTCGACTGGCGCCTCTATAAAAACCTGGGCAAAAGAGAAAAAGAAGAGACATGTGAAGTGAAAGTGTTAGAAACACTGATCCTTGCTCCATAGTGAGAGTACTGGAGGAGACTCAGAGGAGTAAACCAAATGCTTTTGTTTTTGACCCCAAAGAGTCACATGTCAGCTTGGAGTCACATGTCAGCTTGGAGTCACATGTCAGCATGCCTATTTGGTACAAAACAGGGGTTCTCACAGTTTTCCAGATTTACATCCCAAATGCTGGCTCCTCCCAGTCCTCTCCTCTGCCTCTGAGAAGGTAGAGCCTCTCCCACCCTGTATCTCCCAACCTTAGTGCATCAAGTGTCTGCAGGATTAGGCGCATCCTCTCCCATGAGGCCAGACAAGGCAGCCCTGGACCAGCCCATGTATGCTCTTTGGTTGGTGGCTCAGTCTCTGGCAGCTCCCTGGTGTCAGATTGACTGGTACTGTTGGCCTTCCATCTCCTTGGAAGTTACCTTCTCCTTGAGGGACTTCAAGCTTTCCCCTAACTCTTCCATAGGGGTTTCCAACCTCCATCCAAAGTTTGTCTGTGAATATCTGCATTTATCTCAGTCAGCTGCTGGGTAGAGCCTCTCAGAGGGCTGCTATGCTAGGCTCCTAACTGCAAGCACCACAAAGCAACAGAAAGAGAGGTTCTCACACCTAATCATACTACATTGTCCCCTGAGTTCTTCATCATCTGGAGTTTTCAAGGTGATACAATGCTATGACCTATAGCATAGTCCCCATCCCAGATATCTGCCTGGGGCCTGATAGCCCCCATTTTTCTGACCTGCAGACTCTGTATTTTCCGCAACTTTTCAATCCTGAGATGAACTGAAAGCACCCAGGTAGAAAGGTGCCAAGCTGTTAGCTAGGGAACACAAGGGTCTGGTGTCTTCTACTATCTATACTTCTTGATGGAGTACATTTCTCAGACTGAAAGTGAGTCATAATGACTTATTTCTTGCAGTACCCCCCTGAACTCTCCTACAAAGACTATTGATAAAAGCCACTACAGCCTAAATGGCTGTAATCAAAGTATACTTCTGCCATTCCCTTGGAGTTCTGTTAGATCATCCAAACCACCCAGACCCACATTTTGGTAGGAAAACATTCCATGGATTCCTCTGAAGTAGAAGCTCCCCATGTACACAGTTGAGCTGATGAGTAGGGAACGCTGGTGATTACCAAGCTGTGGACTCTTCCCTCATGAAAAACTTCCTGGTTGCTTTAACTGGCCAAGCTAGATTCAAAGTTCTGAAATAATTGTAATTGTTGTTTTCTGATACTGCTTTTGGAGAGATTAGCTTCTGGAAATTTCTGGCCCACCATTCTGGCCCTGTAGCCATGTCTAGACTTTCATCTCTAGTCTATAGAACCTTTGACCATTCTGTAGTTTGGTTACAACCATGTTGTAATATGGTGTATTAAATCGGAACTTCAGTTATTATAAACAGCTCTCAAGCAAAAATTTTATGCAAATTTCCTTTGCTGTTGTTTGAAAATTAACTCTCTTTAATCAATCCTATGGTGTCTGCTTTGTTGAAATGAATATCTGGTTAATTTTTATAATGTTTAATCATATTTGATTAGATACAACTGAATTCATACTTGATTAAAGGCTGATGAACGTCTGGCATATACAATTTTCACTCATGATTTACAGCCCCAAATCAGAGTGTTAGCTGCTATACTCACCCTTAAAGATACATCTGGGATTCACTGTATCAGTAAAATAATTCTTCTGGGTCTCAGTCTCATTTAGATAGATAGATAGATAGATAGATAGATAGATAGATAGATAGATAGATAGACAGACAGATAGATAGTTAGATATAAACAGATGAAAGAGATAGAGAGATAGATAAATATATAATAGAGAAGTATCTGATAGAGTAAATAGATGATGGACACATGATAGAGGTAAACGGATGATAGATAGATAGATAGATAGATAGATAGATAGATAGATAGATAGACAGTAGATAGATGATAATAGATGGATAGATAGATGCAAATAGATGCTAGACAGACAGATACTGATAGATGATAGAGAGATTATAGATAAAAGATACATAGATAGGAGGGAGGGAGAGAGAGAGAGAGAGAGAGAGAGAGAGAGAATGGTTTGTGTACATGTGTCAGTCTCCAATTCCGAAGGATACACAGAATGATATAACATTAAGAGATGGCAGTGAGCTTCTTAGATCAACTGGGCATTTCTGATCTTACTTCTAAAATGTTATAGTTCTGGAATCTTGACAAAACTAACCTTCTCATAATTAGTTTTCTCGTGGTTTATTTCATGACCAGATTCCTAGGGCTTTAGATCAAGGAATTGGTCAGTGGTGTCACCACTATTAAGATGACAGTGGCCACCATGTCTTTTTCTAGGAGGATGAAGGGTACAAACAGATGGTCAGGTCACCTGTAAAAGAGATCACAGTGAGGTGAGACCCACATGTGGACAGGGCGTTCCTTATTCCTTGAATAGATGGGAACTTCAGTACATTGGAAAGGCATACGAAACAGTGATACATGTGAATGGTGTGATAAAGGTCAGCCCACCCACAGTGAAGGATGTGATGTCATTGATAAAGGTATCAGAACAAGAGAGCTTCAGGATAGGGTATGTGTAGGGGATTGGTTCTAATGCTTTGAATTAAACCAGTCCCCAAAAGTGGGCATTAGTATGTCCAAACGCTGAAAGTCCTTGTCCCCAGTTGGTTTTCAATCAATCAATAAAGAGACAATGACCAATGGCTGGGCAGGTAGATGGAGGCAGGACCTTTAGATTTGCTCAGGTTAGGGACTGGGAGAGAGAAATGAGGAGAATCATGATGATTTGGTAATTTAGAGGGAGACGAGATGGATCAGACTTAGAACTTGCAGAAGAAAAATCATCCAAAATATAGGCAGAAAGGAATGTGGTTCCTGGAAGGGCTGCCCAGAAGCATATTGGGCAGCAAAGACTAGGGGGCCACCCAGAAGGAGCCAGGGCAACAAAGATAAAAGATAGAATTAGGGGGTTAAGCCAGAATTACAGGAGAGAAATGTGTGCTAGTTGTGGGGAGAATTAGAACTGCCCAACCTTTGAGCTAGTCAAGAAATATTTAAAATTAACTGGTGTGTGTGTGTGTGTGTGTGTGTGTGTGTGTGTGTGTGTCTGTCTGTCTGTCTGTCTGTCTGTCTGTCTGTCTGTCTGTCTGAATCTAGATAGCTCTTGGGTGGGTGAGCACATGTGACCCATCTGGAGCACAAAGTGGTTTAGCTAAACTACCACAACAGGTATGGGTCACAGAAGAAGTGGTGCACTGCACTGTGGGAACAGAAGGTGAGTTGGACCATGAAGAGAGCTTGCGGGTTTGTGATGAACCATGTTATGGCCACCAGGAGGACACAGAGTCTGGGCCTCATCATCATGGTGTAGTGGAGTATGTGACAGATGGCCACATAGCAGTGATAGGATCACTAGGGCCACCACACTCAGGAGGAAGCCATCCATGTTGATGAATGTGATGAAGAAATAGATCTGGGCCATACACTCTGTGTAAGAGATGGTCTTGCTTCCCAACACGTGGTTCACCAGAGCCTTGGGGACGGTGACTGAGGAAAAGCAGATGTCAACACTGGAGAGGTTGGCCAAGAAGAAATACATGGGTGTGTGGAGTCGAGGGTCACAGCTGATGGCCAGGATGATGAGAAGGTTCCCACAGACACTGACCAAGTATATCCACAAGAACAGCCTGAAAATGACCTCTTCTTTCTCTGACTTTCCAGAGAGTCCCAGGAAGAGCCCGTGTCCCTTGGTGGACAAAGTGCAGCTGAATGTAAAAGGAAGATTTAATTGGCCAGGCTCCACGTACTACAGGGATTTTACTTAGAGTAGGGGATGTTGGAAACTAAGGTGGCCATCTCACACATGTTGGGGCAATGCTATGCCACTGAGCTGCACCCTCGGAGGCTAGGACAGTCCTATGGTGTTTATTTTGCTGATGCATAGCTGGTCAATCTCTATAATACTTATTCATATTTGACTGCATGAACTTATTCACATCTCATATTTAATGAACATCTAGTATGCACATTTCTCTCATGTACTCTTTTTTGATCCTCTGATAATTATAATATATAAAGAATTCAAGGAGAGGCCCTAGAGGTGGAGACAGAGGGTCAGAAGTGAATGGTGTTTCCCGGTCATGGATCCCATAATACTCAGACAATGTAGAATAGCTAAGGCTTCTGTTTAGTTCTTCCCCATTCTTTCCTCCAAATTTTCATTATCTATCATTTATAGATGAACTGAGAGCCACTCACTGCATCTTCTCAGGTCCTCTATATCAAAGTCTGAAAGTTAGAAATAGCTTCATTTAACAGAGGGAAACCCCCAAAACAAAAGCACGTAGGCATGTCTCTCAGGGATCTCATCGGTTCCTCCAGCTGAGGACAACACTGTTTGTGCAACTCAGATTGGTTCAGGTTCCTTTTAATTGCTCCCTGCACTTGGTACTTCAAGGCTGTGAAGGACCAGCCTGATAGTCTATCCCCAAGCTTGTAACACAGCATCAGAATGTGCTTGTGGACCACAGAACGGTTGTCACTGTGCAGAATAGAAAAACAAACTCAGAAAAACTACATTGCATGTCCAGATTCAGGTAACACCAGACTGTTCTCATCCTGAGGTGCTCTGTGTCCAGGGTGCATATGTACCTCTGATGAGGAGTTATAAGGAGTCAGCCCTGGTGGCCCTCAAAGTTGGCAACTTGATCCACATTGCCCCATCCTCAAGGGGCATCCTCAAGTCTACTCAGAGACTTCTTCGTCTAAATAAAGTAAGAAAATGAGTTAGATGTGGCACTCAGTTCTACATTTGGAAGGAAGATGGGAAATTTATAGGAAGCATGTGCTTGTGGGAACATCTATGCTGTTGAGATAGTGGCATTTTAACTTCCGCAGGCCCTCTCACTGGCTGCTTTCTTCTGCAGTCGGATGCCTTTATAGAGTCCTTGTCCCTGTTGACTCCCTGTTTAAGCCTGGATGATGAAAAGTCACAGCTCAACCTTAGAGCTGAGGTTTTTTCTCACTGGAGAAGACTCTAGTAAGACATGGGGGCTTTCTCGGGTCAGTTAGAAGAATGGCAGCCAATAAATAGAGCCTCCCTCTCTCTCTCCCTCCCTCCCTGGGGACGGTGAATAGCCCTTAAGCCTTCAGGATTAAGGTTCGATTTACTAATTTATACTAAGAGAGTAATGACTAAAAACAGAAAGCCAATTCTGCGCTTTAATCTCTGTAACAGTTCATCTATCCCTGACACAGAAAACCAGAAGCTTCTAGAGAAGTGAAGAAGATTTTTACATTTCACTGTGGGTTTTCCCAGGAAACACAAAAGGCCGAACTGGCAATTCCCTTGTAAATACTTTCTTAAAACTATAAAACATGTTAAGATTTGTTTCATTTTAATCTGTATGTGTATGCGTGTTTTGTCTGCATAGATACCTATGCGCCATGTCCCTGGTCATCAGTAGGGCCAGAAGACGGCATTGGATGCTGTGCTACTGGTACTGGAGTCATAGATGATTGTAAGTGGCCATGTGGGTGCTGCGAGCCAACTTGGGTCTCCTGCAAGCGCTCCATGCTCTTAACTGCTCAGCCATCTCTCCAGCCCTAGTAGAGCATGTCCTTCCCTTGGCGTTGGCATCTTTAAGCCCTATTTTATAGCCTTATGATATACGCTGGATTCCTTTCTAATTAGAGTCTTCATATGATCAAATCATTTTTTAAAGTAATTTTCTTAAAAAATGAATGACAATGGAAATTTAGCACCCCCTCTACAAAATATCCAAGAAACAAGGAGAGTGAAGATTCGTGTTCTCAACCATGAGGCTAGTCGTCATCAAAATCCACCTTTCCTTCCACTAACTGAGGAGGGCAGGGAAGCTCTGTGGGAGGTGGCAGGGGGATTCAGACCAGAAAATGGGGATGAAGTGCTCGTTGCAGGAGTTCTGCTGTGGATTTTGGCAGGTCACAGGTCCTGGTGCAGTAGAAAGGTAAGGCCCAAGATTCTGACCCCAAGCTGCTGTGTGCTGCTGTTTTATGGATCATATTGTGAGCATTAAGACCCTAAGACCTGGACTGGAGAGATGGCTCAGTGGTTAAGAGCACTGACTGCTCTTCCAGAGGTCCTGAGTTCAAACCCTAGCAACCACATGGTGGCTCACAACCATCTGTAATGGGATCTGATGCCCTCTTCTGTTGTGTCTGACAGCTACAGTGTACTTATGTATAATAAAATAAATAAATCTTAAAAAAAAAAAAACAAAAACCTAAGACCTGGGGCCTATGAGATGGCTCAGTGGATCAGGTCATTTCCCTGAGACTCATATGTTGTGGGGGGAAGAACCCACCCACCACAAATCATCCTCTGGCCTCTATCTATGCACACACTCTATGTATGCACACACATATACATAATAATGATAACAAGTTAATTAATCTTCAAAGTGGACCTTGATGGCTATCCTGTTCTAAATAGTCTTGATAGTTTTAAGGGATGTGTCCTTAGAGTTAGTCTGACCTTGGGTATTAGGTTGTCTGTCCTATGATGACAGTGAAGTAGTAAGGGATTGGTTTGTGTGTGTGTGTGTGTGTGTGTGTGTGTGTGTGTGTGTGTGTGTGTGTCCTGAGAAACCAGGACTTTATGGAGGGGGTGGGAATCATATAGTGGAGATGGAAAGTCCTGGTTATCAAAGAGTCCCCTGGTTTCATTGTGTCTTGGAGGATCCTAATGACTGTCCTAAGATGTTGGCTTGCCTTTAAAAGTGCATATCCTAAGGATACCAGAACAGACTTCCACAGTCAAAACCACCTCAAGGGACAGCACGAGGGGCACCAGCTTTTCCTGACCTCTCAGAGAGGCTGTCAGTGATTCTTGAAGAATCACAATGGCAGAGTCTGAGAACCTGAATTTATTTCAAGGTGAGACCTGAGTCTCAGTTGGACACACTTGGAACCAAGATGCTCTGGAGGATCTAGGTCACCTTGCCAGGTCATGATACCTTCAGGGTTCTGGATGAGTGATGAGGTATTGGTTGAATGAGGAAATCAGAGAGACTTGCGAATTCTGATGTCTGCTTGCTGGTGAGGCCACTCATTCAGGGCTGAGTCAATCAAGGGGTGGGCTTGGGTCAGGGAAGGGCCAGCTGCCGTGGGATCCTAAACCAGGTTTTATGGAGGGTGTAGGTGGGGTTCACCTAGTAGTGTTTGAAGGTTCTCTGGCTTCGGTGTGTCCTAGAGGGTCCTACTGTCCTAGAAGTATCAAGGTATCCAAGAAGACCCGCATGCACTTGTGATTTTTCTACCCTCGAAGTTTCCTGGGAGTGAGTCTTTTCAGTATCGCTCACTCGTATGCTGGGGTGTCATGCCTTGTTCCTACCACCCCCACCCATGTCCTTCTCTCTACTCCCTCTCCCTACAGTGAGGTTCAGAGGAGAGGTGTCTCAGTAGGAATGTCTTTTTCCCTTGGTCCCCTGCCTGCTCCCAGAAGGGAGATTTAACAGGACAAAAGAATCTGGTCCCCTGGGAATATGAGCTCTTGGCCTCAGCCCCTGGACCCTCTGACAGAGCCACCTTCTCTCATCTGACTTGTGATCCTCCCCCAAGCCTGGGGGCTCTGGTGACCAAGAAGTGATTGGACGGGCTAATGGGGCCAGGAGGAGGTCTCTTCTCTGAGACTAAGGGAGAAAGAAAGGTAGCGTGAGAAAGTAGATAACTAAGAGAAAGCAGAACAGCATCAGGCAGTAGAGACAGAAAGAAAACTGGGCAAAGCCAAGAGGGGGGGAAATGAGATGTCATTTCAGAGAAAGGATGGAGAGTTAGGAAAAGGGGGAAACCGTGAGTAAACAGGTATCTAGCTTACTACACACACACACACACACACACACACACACACACACACACACACACACGGCAAGGGAGAGACTCAGAAAGAGCTAGAAAGTAGAAACAGGGAAGAAGAGAGAACAGAAGACAAGACAGGATAGACAGAAGCAGTGAAAGACTGCAGGGAGTCGCAGACTAGAGGACAGCACACTAGACCATCTTTGGCTTGGGTGGCTGGCCATGGAAGCTCAAAGAAGGAGCCAGCAGGAAAAGCAAACAAAGGGCCCTGTCTGTGGCCGATCCCTGCCTGAGTCACAGGCGGCCTCTGGGACTCTGATCTCCACAGTAGGTGAGTGAATCTCCAGGATGGGCTTGTGTCCCTGAGGGAGCAGCAGACGTGGGTCCCAAAGCTGCATTGGCTTTGGGGAATGGTTTGTACCTCAGAAGGTTGACAGGTGGGACGAAGAATTGAAGCTTTGGGGACCTTAGGAAGTGAGACAGCAGAAACCCTTTGCTTTACAGGTGGAGAAGTGAGGCCCTGTCTGAGGGAACTGTGGAAAGGCACAGGCTCAGCACTAGGGTAGCAGGAAGGCTGAAGCCTTATGCTTGCCCAAGGGCCCTCCTCCTTAGAGGGAGCTGGAGGGACTGGGGTTTTCCTCCTGGGAGGGCTGTTCAGTACTTGTCTGAAGACACTGGGTGCAGAGCGGGGAGCCACACCTTTGGTTTCCTCTGGGGATGGTGTCTCTACTCCGGACCCCTCCTTTCCTTGGCACCCACCTTCCCAGGTGTCTCCTCTTCCCTCCCTGTTCTCTCTGCCCTGGTGGCTCTTAGACTAATTAATGTGAGGCTTAGGGAGCTTTTGGGGAAGAGAGGCAAACCTTTCCCACGAGCTCAAGTTCCTGCAGGCTGGTGGCAGGGCCAGGGCAGAGGTAAGAGACAAGTCAAGAAGTTCATCCCAGAGTGGAGAATGTGTCTGCATATAAGGGGGAAGGGGAGGGGGAGGGAAAACTTCGTCCTCCTGAGAGGGGCCAGGGTGGGGAGGTGTTGTGTGGAGAAGGAGAGACATAAGAGGAGGTGCATAGGAAATTAAAAACTGTGTGCGGCAACCAGAGAAGTCCTTAGTAGACAGCAAAGAGAATCTCAAAGCGTGTCCCGTGAGTCATACGTGCCCGAAGGTAAAGCACACACCTGGGGGGCCAGTAGCCAGAGCAGCGGTAAAGGCAGAAGGCAGAAGCTGTGATTTTGAAAGCTAAAACAGTTTAGCTCGTGCCAACGTGAGTCCCACGGGGAAGCAACATCTCAGGAACGAAGCAGAACACAGGGGACCTGCAACAGTGGTGCAAGGATGGGCTGGGTGGTCCCGTTAGTAAGGGGGTCTCCCTCCATTTCCCTCTCTCCATAGACAGGAGCCCTGAGACTTCTAAGAGACTCTCTGGTACAGGGCTGGGGAGACCCAAGCTTTGCCCACAGAGGGGCCGTCCCCACTCCCGGCGTCGCCACCGCACCACCTTCAACCCAGCACAGCTGGGACAGCTGGAGTCAGCCTTTGGGAGGAACCAGTATCCTGACATCTGGGTTCGAGAGGGGCTTGCCCAAGACACTGGCCTCAGCGAAGCCAGAATCCAGGTGATGATGCCCTAAGGTACTCGGGAAAGAAACATTGTCTAGCTGCTTGGGGGCACTGTCTGGGCATAACCATGGGACTTTTAACCCTGACAAGGGATATTCACCAGAATATAGGATTCATTCACCAGTCAACATACTCTCCAGTGCACCTGGCCCCAGCTCTAAGCTCATCTACCTTGACGGTTCCTGGATGTAGGTCTGGAGAGGTGTATACTTCAGGGGTGAAGATCTCACACATACAAAGCCTTGGGTCCAACCCTCCAGCACCACACAAACAAAAGTAAAGTCAAGACCCACACCCCAGCCTCTAATACCGTCACAAACTCCAGCAAACAGGCAACCCCAGCTATTCACACATGTGCTTTCTTGCCTCTGGCCAGTCTTACATTTCCATAAGCCTCATATTCCTGAAGTCTCAGCCTAGAGTTAGGTGGCCTGAACTACAAACTCTTTCTTAAACCTTCCCTGTCCAGTAACACTTTCCCAGTCTTTACCTCTCAGCCCGCTTTAAAGGCACTGCCTACTGTCATGGCGTCTCATTTGGAAGCTGCCATTTCAGACTCAGAGTAATCGGAGCTGGGAGAGTCAGATGGAGGCTGGAAGTATGGGTGAGGCTTCTAGGTCCTCAGAAGCCCTGACCCGGACAAACCTCAGGGAGAGCTACCCTGTCCTTGGGGACACTGCCACCCATGAGGGACAGACGTGCTGATGCGTCTTCTCTTGCCTCTCCTCAGGTCTGGTTCCAGAACCGCAGGGCTAAGCAACGGAAGCAAGAGCGGTCACTACTCCAGCCAACAGCCCATCTGTCTCCGGCCACCTTCTCTGGCTTCTTGTCAGAGTCCTCTCCTTACCCCTACACCTATACAACACCACCTCCACCCGTACCCTGCTTCCCTCACCCCTACAACCACGCTCTCCCCTCCCAGCCCTGTACGGGTGCCTCACTCACTCTTCCTGCCCAGCCTGAGGACTGGTACCCCACCTTGCACCCAACCCACACTGGTCATCTGCCCTGTCCCCCACCCCCACCCATGTTTTCCCTCAGCCTGGAGACACCAAAGTCCTGGAACTGAGCGGTGCCGTCACCCTTTCGCCTTAACCCTCTTGAAACACAAGAAATTGGGGTTTCTCTTTTCCTCCTAGGGTTGAAGTTAGAAACATGGCAGGGCGGGGCGGGAGGGATGGGGTGGTGCTCAGTTCAAGATTGGAAATGGAAAAAAGGTGGGGGGAGAGTTCGACGAGTTGTCCACGGGGTGAGGAGCCGAGAGACTATGAGGGGGTTAACTGGTAGGAGATACAGGCTAAAAAGCACAGAGAGGACCTGAGGGCAGTGGAGATAGGGCCACGGAGAACATACAGCAGGGAATGTGCATAGATTATGCAAATAATATGCAAATGCCCGAACGGTCCTGTCTCTGGGTCTCTGAAAAAAAGAGCCTAGAATCAATCGCACACAGACGCTGAGCGGTGACTCCTCTAGTCCTGAGACCACCGAAAATATTAGCTTCAGCACATCTTTGGTGGGTTTTTTTTTTTTGTTTTGTTTCGTGTTTATCATTCTTGGCAATTAAGGACGACACTTTTGCTCATCTTTAAATGTTCCTTTATTTCTAGTGAGAGATAAAACTTGGGGGCTTATTAAAAGTTTATTTTCTCTCTCTGTAGCCTGAGTTAGGTGTATCTGTGGGTCCATGCAGCCGTCTTTCACTAAGAGAAGGCCGAGCGTGCGGCTGTGTGTGTGGAGACTGCTTTTGATGGTTTCTTCCTTGTTTTCTGCCTTTTCCACCAAGGGTTCCCTAAGAAAGCTAAACCCCAACCCACTAGGCGTTTCTTGTATGTAAAGACTTAACTTTTGTTTTAGAGCTCTAGAATCGCGTCCATTTTGTAGAACTAGTACAATTTAGAAGGGTCGTTTGGTTTGTTTTTCTGTGTTCCATGTTTGGCAGAAGAACCCAGCTGATGAACTCGTTGCTTTCAGTGGCTTCTCCGATGTTCTCTTCATCATTTGGATATTATAAAGCATCGTAAAAATGTTACGCCTTGAGTTACTGAAATTTAATTGACTATGTGTAGTTAAATAGTTCTGTGTTTGTCTCCCCTCCCCTCCACCTTTACCCCAATCCGCTAACGAGTTATTCCTGTACCATGGTGTAACCTTGCCCTTAGCTTTGTAAAGTCATATGTTTTCATTCACCAGGTTCTTGTGGGTACAGGGACAGCTTTGGGTCACCAAGGCCTTCCTCTGTTCTGGTACCAGAACCCAATGACCAACAACTGCATTGTGAGGATGCTGGGTAACTTTAAAAGGTTTCTTACCCCCAAAACAAGGTGCCTCCTGTTGTTTCTTTCCGACTTCTGTGACTCTCAGCAAGGTTTGCTGTTTGGTTTCATTTTACCTTATTCAGACACAGGCTCACTATGTGCTGCAGGCTGGCCTTGAATTTGCTATGCAGCCCAGACAGGCCTTGAACTCTCGGTCTTCCCGTCTCGGTCTCCTGAGTGCTGGTGTTACAATCATGCACACACATATCCCAACCAAAAAGCTCTTTCTCTGTCTAAGGAAGGCATACCTTAAAAGTACTTTATACAGGTATACTTGTTCTTTGTAACTCAAATGGGGATTTTTACATATTCCTGATATATGTGTGATTCTCGATTTAAAATGCCTCCTATA
Organism: Rattus norvegicus; assembly: GCF_021556685.1. Taxonomy (NCBI): domain Eukaryota; kingdom Metazoa; phylum Chordata; class Mammalia; order Rodentia; family Muridae; genus Rattus; species Rattus norvegicus. The sequence goes on along the minus strand of NC_141543.1, from coordinate 41,209,430 downwards.
GAGAAGTTTCTTTTTAAGAAAATCTTCAATTTGTCATATCGTAGGCCTTAAAATATGAAAAGAATTATTTTAAAATTAGCAAATGATCCTGGCATCATACATTATAGTCTACTCACATAGAGGGAAAATATCAACTCTGTACAGAAGAATAGCAAGTCCCAGTAAAGGAAGGAGACCCAGGATGTGCACACAGAGGAACGCTGACCTCTGTGGGGCAAATCTATTTATAAATCAGTCCTAAGACTTTTTGAACATGGAAACCATTTAGAAAAGTTGCCTAACAGTGATCTTGGCCATGAAAAATGCTAGTCGTCACAGGTAAATGTGTCGTTTATTTACAATCATCAAAATTGTGAGTATGCACACAGCTGTCCTTTCCTTTCTGAAAATAAAGATGAGGCACCACATATGCTAACTCCTTTCACGTGGACGACTTTCAGTGAATTGTGTCCACCGTTGCTCTCGTTGCTAGCGTGTGGCCTCTCAGCCATTCCTGAAACGCGCAAGAAAGAGGCAGAGTTGAGTTGGTGTTCTGTTCTATTGTTTGAGCGGCACAAATGCCACTGTGTGTTCTGTTGTTGTCCCCCCCCCCACATGGGTCATTGTTAAGGAAAAATGTTTGATTAAAAATAAAATGATGATTCTCAGATAGAAGCGCAAACAAACAAACAAGAAAACAAAAAACCAGATTTTCCTGGACTCGGAATTAAAATGACAGCAATTAAGGGATCAAAGATTAAGTGATAATGATTAAGTAATTAACTGGGCCAATTCAAAAAGAGACACATTATGAGGGGTGAAACTGCCCTTTATATGTTGGGAAGAACTGCCCACTGAAGTTCCAGGGACAGTATTTACATGTTAATATGAGTAACTTTTGCATCACTACTCACTGGGTTGTAAGCTAAAGACTTCAGAGACTCCACGGAATGAAAATCAAACAGCCCAGAAAGGTCCTGAGGCACATTTTTGCACTAAAGCATTTTTCCCTGCATTTCCTCTGCTGCAGGACTTTCTGTCCCTGCCATGGCTGTTCCATTGCTGCACAGAGGGCTATGTGCACTTAAAACTGTAAGGCAGGAGAGGAGGAAAGGTGACGTAAAACAAATCATAGTGCATAGCACCACCCGACTTACCAACAGCGTACTTTAGGGTAGCTTTAGTTTCAACAACAAACCAAACAGAATACTACAATAAAACTGGTACCAATTTTCATATATGTTCAAATAAACTACTTATGATGCCCCTTAATGTGGATTAAAAAAAATAAGAGTAAGTCCATCCCAGCATAGTGGTCAGGGTAGACATCAGTCAAGTGGGGAATAAAAGCAAGATCGATGAAGCAGTCTGTTCATTGGAAAAATAATAGAAAACCAAAAACCCTTAGACGAACTAACCAAAGGATAGGGAAACATCATTCCAAATTAAGGGAACTAGAGATAAAGAAGAGATATCACATGGCACACCAATGAAATGCGATGAATTGTTGGAGAATATTTGAAAACCTGTTCCAAAAGATCTGGAAAATCTAGAAGAGATGGGTCAATTCGCAGATACATGGAACGCACCAAAATTAAATAGACTCCAAACAGCTTAACAGATCTGCAGCGAGACTGGACCTACCACAGCCTCCCAGTGACAAGGCCAGGCCTCAGCGTCAGAGTCTACCAGACCCCCAAAGAAGAGAAATGCCAATCTGACTGGAGAGTGTGGTGTCTCCGTGGACTTCTCGGTGGCCAACGATGTTGAGCACTAAGAAGTATTTGTGAGCCACTTGTATTTCTTCTGAGAATTTCGTACCAGTGAGAAAGAACCAAGAGAAGATAGGAAGGGGCGGTAAGCAGTAGGTGGAAGTAAAGAACAATCACATTTGTGTATGAAAATGTCAGAATAAAACATTGTTTTTATGCCACTAAAAAAAAAAGTTTTAAATGCAAGTACGGTGAGAATTTTGGTTTGTTTTAAAAACACAGAAATAGGAACGTGCTTTCATTTTGATCCCAGATGTGGGGGCGTGGGCCTGCTTCGGATTGTCCACAGCAGCTGACTATGATTTGTCTCATGCTCTAGCAGGGGTGTGATTTTGCCAGCTGCAGATAGCTTCTGTGATCGTGTGATGTTTGTAATTCTGGGGACTCTTGGGAGGGTATATAAGTGCTAGGGCCTGGAGTGGTGGGGTTGTTATGGTTGGTGGGTTGGTGGTCGATGGTTGGTTGGCTGTTCTTGGCTGCTGTTGTTTGCTGTGGTCACTGCTTGCTAAGTAGTCATGCACAAAGAAGAGAGGAGGAGGAGGAGGAAGAGGAGGAGGAAGAGGAAGAGGAGGAAGAAGAGGAGGAGGAAGAGAAAGTGGATATCCTGACAGAGAAGATCAAACTTGCCCCAAGTCACTCAATGCCCCCATCAACAGGAAGTCGTTTAACAATAGCATTACCCCTCCCGTTCTTTTTTCTCTAACATACAGTGTTAGGAGGGTTGAAACGGTAGAAAAGGGGGGGAGGGTGGAGGAGGGTGAAAGAAAAAACTCACAAAATAGCAAAAAGACAGATACATGCAAATTAAAAAAGAATTATGAGAAACCAATCCAGGGGTTCGGATTTGGCTCCCTGGTTAAGAACACTTTGCTACTCTTGCAAGAGGACCTGGGTTTAGTTCCCAGAACCCAGGTTATGTAGCTTACAACAGCCTACAACTCTTAACTGTAGGGGATACGACATCCTCCTCATGGCCTCCTTATGCAGCATGTGCACACATTCATAAATAAAAAAGTAAGCCTTTAAATAGCTGTTTTTCAAACAAACCCACTGCTTTGATTACAAGAGTCAATTTTTAAATGTGTTGAACAAATGACCATGTAGACAGTAAGACTTGTCAGTGTGGAACCCAGAGGATGCCTAGAAACATAGGGACATCTTGAAGTAGGTCGGCAAGCCAGAAGTCCTGGGGAATGTTTCATCCAATGTGTAGTGACCTACCTTCCCTCCAGATACAGCACCCTTTAGGAAAGTTGAAGAAGCAGTTCAGGTTAATCTCAATAGGCAAATGCAAGGACAAAGTTTAGTGTACCTATCTTTACTCAAGATTTTTAAAATGTCTTAGATTCTTTTTTAAGATTTTGTTTTTATTTTATGAGTTTTTGGAAGACTCTGGGCACCCTTAGAGCAGAGCAAGGTAAAGAAGAGGAGATTATGGGGTTTCCTTGCATACATTAAGCTGACCCCCAAAAAGGCTTGGGTCTCTCCAACTCTTCGATAAGCCAGAGATTGGAGTCATTCGACAATGATTTTTAAAGGTATCTGCAACTGTCCAATTTTGGCAAAAATCCTGTTAACATGGTTGAGCCAGTATCCTATCTGGTATTCCTAATTAGCCTCTGCTCCTCCAAGTGATAGCTGACGCAAGCCATACGAGAACGTTTAGGTCCCTTTACCCAGAATCCCCTCTTACCCCTTCTGTTTTCCCTTAGTCCTCTGCTCGTCCCACTATAAATTCCAACCTTCCTTCCTGTGAGCTTAGCTCCAATTCACACCGAAGTCCCCTTTCTTCTAGTGTAAAATACCCTGAATTAAATGTTTCTCTGCTTTTACTACTCGGCTCTGTCTTTAACAAAGCGATCGCACGTGCCGGGCTCGCACTCGACAGTTCCACACTCCGCTGTACTAGCGGATCTTAGAAAGGCACTTCTTTGTTGCAGAGGAAGAAAACCGGCATGCAGGGGTAGAGTGGGGGGGGGGGGGTAGACTCCGCCCTACCTGGGTCAAATGGGGCAGAAAAAAACGCACAGGGTTATGCAGCTGTTCTCGGGGCTTCCAGAGAGTCAGTTAACGGCTACCTCTATAACAGGCCCTGAGGACCCTGAGTGTCAGAGCTGCGTTGGCAGTAACAGTTCCTGTGGCTTTGCCTTACAACCCTGGGCATTAAGGAGGGGTGTGACCAGAGCTTCCACCTGGATGACACCCACCAACGATCCTAATGCCAAACCAGGTCTGCCAGACATTCGCTTGCCTGAAATTTCTAAAGTTTTTGAAGTCTCCATCTGAGATTTATTTTTTCTCTGGGAATAGTTGGTTTTGAAAATCATAAAAGAAACAAGGAAAAATATCAGCAGAGGCTTGTCACCAGACTAGGTATGCAAGGTGATTTTTCCCAGAAGAGAGTTCTAAGGGTGGGAAGAGGTCGGGGAGAGGTGCTTTCTGACGGCAGAGGAACAAGGAAGGCTTGAATCCATAACTCTTAAGTCTCCTCCTGAGAGGGACAGTTTTGTTTTGTTTTTTAACTTTTTTTAATTTTTATTTTTGATAGTCTGATTCACCCTTTCAACTTTTCTTGAGGACTGCAGATACAGGTTAATTTCCACAAGAAGCCAGACCTCTCTTACTGTCTTAAAGAGACCTCAAGGATGTTTGCTCATGGGCTTTTATAGAGGAGGTATTGGTGCTGTTGTGAATGATCAAAGGACTCTGGAACTAGATTCCTGGGATCCCGGCTAACACGGGCAGTGCTGAGGGTCCTACAGCGATAAAAATGTCCTCTGTGACTCTAAGGCTGTGTACCCTTCACTTTATCCTGCGGGGTTTCCTGGACATGTATCGATGCTCTGGGGCTGAGCTCTGGGGCTAATCGGTCTTCCTCCATAAAAACACAGAAATGACCCACAAAGCCTAATTGCAGAAGAGAATGCAGGGTCATTTTATCTTTAAGGAATGCTTGACTTTCTGGAAAACTACAGAGCTGGGGGGAAGGGGGGACTTTGTTCTCCTGTAATAGGCCTGAGGGGCACAGGCTGGAACTGTGCATCCTCAATTCTTCTTTGTGCCCCAGGGAGGAGAAGTGACTGCTCTGAGGCCCCGCCCTGTGGCTTTAATCTGCAGCACCATTGCCCCCAGCCATCACAGTCACCTTCCTGACTTGGAGGTAAGTCAGCGACAGTGTCTCTCTCCCCGGTCCACTGGATGCTGGGCAATGAACCCAGACTGACTGCACCCCGTCTGCCCTCTCACCCTTGCTTTGGACCAGGACTAATCCGGAGAGAATTTTTGGGCGCTGCCTCGGATCCCAAGGATAGAGGCAGAACTTTTTCCCCGCTGCATGCACGGGCCCACACAGTCCCCGGAGTCACCCATGATGGTCTCCAACGCCACCAGATTCCTCCTAATCCAGCTCGATACCCAAACTCAGTCTGGAACTTCATGAGCACATGAACCAAGAGACTGCTGCTACTAACTACCGCCAAAGGCTTGGGGGCAAGGACGGGAATAGAAGGGGTAGTCGAGGAAAGACATCGTCACAAGTGGAGAGCCCATCATTGCAGCTCACAGGGCACTGCCATGAAGAAAACCAAAGCGCAGACCTTCCGGTCCTCAGGCTCCCAAGGCAGGAGAGGCTTCCGGACTGCTGGGACGCCCCTCCCTTTGGCTTATGTTTGGAATGCTGTGCTGCGGCCTCCCTGCAGAATCTTCATCGCTCTTCAGACTCTCTCTCCCAGGCTCTCTTCACCCACACCACAGAGGAAAAAAAGTCAGTACACAGAACTGCTCCCCCATCCCTGCTGTACCACGTGAAGCCACCCGGGCTCGCAGGAAGCCAACCTCATGTGCCCTCTGGTTTATGGACCTTTCTGAGAGCTTCCACGGTGAAGCTCTATACTTCATTACTCCCCACCCTTCCTTCCAGCGGAAGCAGAGACTCTGGATTCGCTAGCCTAAGGCCAATGAGCAATTTCCTCAGTAAGCGAATGGCGGGAGAGTGCATACCATTCCCTCAGCCTGGTGGAAGATGCCTCATTTAGATTCTCAAATACATGGGGCTTAATTCAAGAGGTGGGGGGATACCCCAGTCGTGCAGTTTAGTTTTAAAGACTTGTGTGGGTGTGTGCATCCAGGCGTAGGAAGGTGCACATGTATAAGTAGTTGGCGCACATCTGTGCACAGGCGGAGAGGCTGGAAGAGGGTGCAGGCTGTCCTCCTCCACTATTTTCTGCCTGTTCCTCTGAGGCAGAGCAAGTCACAGTCATACTCCTGTCTCTGGCACACTCCCAGTGGAGTTTCAGACCTGCAGGGCTACACAGTTTCTTATGCAGATGCTGAAATGAAAAAAAAAAAAATCTAGTCCTTGTGATTGGCATTGAGTGTTCTTAGCTAGGGAGGCATCGTCCAGCCTATTGTATCTGAGGAGAGGGGTTCATGTCTAGCCTCAGACTAGCTAAAGATGAGCCTCCTGGCTTCTCCCTCCCAGTGCTCAAGTGACAGGTTTGTGTCACCACACCCTGTTTTTACAGTACCGGGTACTGACCCAAGGGCATGTTACTAGGTTACACACCAAGCCTCACCATCTGGTTTATACTGGCTGTGCGGGCCTTGCCCAGAGCCAAATACCAGGCAGCAGAAGTTGCCTATTCAACCCTAACCAACCAGTGAAGTCATATATTTTGCGAATGACCTACATGGTCAGATTTTTCTTACTTAAATGTTGAAATTTTGTCTTCATTTCTCTGTAAGACACAGGAAAATGTCACAGTTAACATGACACAACAGTCACCTAGGAAAAGGAAACATCAACTGAAGAATTGCCTTGATTGGACTAGCCCGTGGCCATGTCTGTGAGGCATTTTCATAGTTATTCATTGGGGTAAAGAGGGTCTAGCCCACTGTGGGTGGCTCCATTCCTTAGAAAGTGGTCCAAGAAGGTGGTCTTGAGCTGTATAAGGGAGCTGAGCAGAAGGGGAGGGGGTCCTGCTTTGAGTTCCTTGGCTTTTCCTCTGTTGTCGATTTTACTCTGTAAAGGCAAATCAAACCTTTCTTGCCCAAATGTTTGTTCTGGTCAGTGTTTTTATTACAGCAACAAGAAACCAATCCAGGGCAAATGGTCTTAGACCAGGCTATATGCCAGCCCCTCAATGGCATGTAACAGACCTTCAGAGAGCTATTAGCTTCTTTGAGTTTCCCAGGTTTCAGGGGGCCCTCCACTGGATCTAGGAGTTCTCTGCAGAACTAGTTGATGACAGGATCCTGGTTATTAGTTTCACTGTCACCTAGGCACAGCCTAGAGCCATCCTGAAGGATTGCCCAGATCAGTCTCACCTAAAGCCATACACATGACAGATGATCTTTATTGGTGAGTGATGTGGGATGGTCCAACCCATTGTTGGCTGCACCAACATTAAGCTGATTAGGCCTCAGGCTAGCACAGTGATATCTGGGGCACAGAAAGTATAGGGTTTTCTAACCTGACAAGCCTGGGCATTTGCAGCTAACACTCCTAGCTCTTCTTTCTGGTCCAGGAGCAAGAGGAGTGAGTATATGCTAACTATCGAAGATCCCAGGAAGCAGAGCCTGACCTACAGAAAAGAGTAGACAACACTGTCCTCTGGTGGCCACTGTGAGAACTGCATCAGAGGGCACTAAAGTCCTTAGCTTAGACTTCTACTGAGAAATCTAACTGTAGACCACACAACCAGCCGAGGGGCAAATATCCTACATTAACCTAGATGTGACTAATAAGTAAAACATGGCATAATTATCATTTGTATGAATGAAACAATCGCACTGTAGAAGGAGCAACTCATGTACAAAGACTCTTGAGGAAGGAGTCAGATAGACCTGACCACTCTAACAGATCTCTCAGCAGGATCTGAACGCTTGGAGCAGGACCCGATTCCTACCATGTCAAAATTCTCTATTGTGTGACTTTTCCTGGAGAAGTATGAACCAATGTGTACCACTGGATATAACAAACCAAAGAAATAGTTCTAACCAAGTCTGGCCAAGCAAGCCAGTGAGTTTACAGGGTATCTAAGTGAAGTAGGGGTGACTCAGAGGCAGAAAGAAAGTCCAGCTTGGTGTGGATGAGGCCTCATGAGTGTAGCAGCAGGGGGAGCTCCCTGTACAATTTGCTGAAGAATCACCTCTCCCCAACAGCTGTCCGCTGCTTCTCAAGGCACTTGTGAATCCTTCAACATTAAGCTTGTGTTTCATTAGCTCCCTTAGCCTTGAAAGTTTCCTTAACTTCTTATGAACCCGCTCCTCTCCCTGAAGGAAGAACATAACATTCTAACCTTAACTCCCCGCCCCCCATTCCCCACCCCGCCCCGCCCCATTCAAGCCTTGAAGGAGGTGAGGTCTGCTTGTTTTCCTCCATCTACGACTGAGCTTCGGGCCACTGTTCCACATGTATCACTTGGAACACAAATAGGTTTTGAGTCTCTGCAGCATACCACCCATGACAAAAGGCTTCACTCCAGGACTGGAGTTGACAGTAAGATTTACAGGTATGAACACAAATATGCAGAAGGGAGATGGGCGTGTACAACCCATCCATTTAACAAGACAGCTGCTTCCTCCTCATCCATGGCCTTTTTGGTATCAAAAATGAATGAGCTTCCAGGGAGTGGTCCTTAATCCAAACAGAAAGCAGGTGTGCCAACAACAGCAACGCCACTACCTCAGGAGCAGGCGATTTCTGCCTGGTGTGTCGGTAGTGCAGTAAGTCAAGCAGGACCGTCCGCCAACAATTCTCCCCGAGAACCTTGCATAATGTCTTCTACGGCTACAAAAGTCGTCCAGCAGGGAGGAAACGTTCTGCTTTGTCTCAGCCTGATTTCTCAGCATCCTGAAACCAAAGTCTATCGTGTCTTTAGCAATAGAAGCTACCATCTAGTTTTGGCACGCAACCAACCATAGTAATAGGCTTTATAGTTTACGGTCAAGAGATTATAGGGGGTATTCTGGGGGTGGTGGCACATGCTTTTAATCCCCACACTCTTAAGGACTAAACAGGTCCCTGAGATTGATACTGTCCTCATCTCCATAGTGAGTTCCAATCCAGCCAAGGGTTACATAGTGAGACTCTGTCTCTATTAAAAAAAAAAAAATATGTAGGGAAATGAGTCCTAGCATCAGGATCTTCAATAATTATGACTCCTGGGTGCCTTCCTTTAAACTCCCAAACTGTCAACTTTGTTGTTTAAGATGCTTCTCCAAAGTCATAAAGCCCTCAAAGGTTAGCATTATACAAAGAAAATTCATTGCAGAAGATGGGTAAAATCCCGGAAGGTCCCAGCACTGTCTATTCTAAGCAATCACAATTGTTCTTAGCTATGGGGTGGGGGTGGGAGATGTTAGCAAGTGCTAATACACAGGACCATATCACACCTACCAATTGTTTCATCGGAAGAGCAATGTTGTGCACAGTGAAATATTTGTGAGACACTGGTCTAGCCCTCTATAACACACATTTCCTGAAGCCATTCAGTGTCATCATCCTGGGGTGTGGCTGCTGCTCTTGCGGGGCCATTGAACACCTTCCCATCTCTGAGACTTCGTAAGGAATTTGCACTGCTCTGCCTGAGGAAGGTCAGAGTAGGCAATGCTTTCCTGGTTTGCTTTCTTTCACTGGTAAACACCACGACCAAGAGCAACTTGGGGAGAGAGAGTTTGCCTTAGACATCCTGATCAGAGCCACCACTTAGGGAAGCCAAGGCCTGGCGACAGGAACTGAGGCAGAGATTGTGGAGGAGTCCGGCTTACTCCACACTGCTTGCTCAGCCTGCTTCTTACACAGCCCAGGACCACCGGCCCAGGGATGGCGCTGCTCACAGAGGCCAGCCCAGCCACGTCATCAACCAAGAAAATGCCCCAAGGTTTGTCTACAGGCCAGTCCACTGAGGCATTGTCTCAGCTGAGGCTCCCTCTTCCCAGATGACCACTAACTTGTGTCTAGTTGAAAAACAAAAACAAAACAAAACAATAACTGAAAAGAGGGCCATGCCATTCCCTGACAAGGCTGCCTCTGGAGCTGGGTCTCCTGTTGTGATAGGTTCCAGACCTTTGCCCGTCTATCAACTGTACTGTCTGGGAAAGGGCCTTAGACCAAATGACAAATCCCTGCCCACATCTCCAGTATTCTTATAGGAAGTGTACACTGCACACTCTCAGACAGAGGTTTTCAGTCATCCAATGCTAAGACCCTTTAACACAGTTTCTCATAGTGTGGTGACCCCCAACCATAACATTATATTCATCACTACCTCATAACTGTAATTTTGCTGCCATTATGAATCAGTCATAATGTAAATATCTTTGCCTTCTGATGATCTGCAGCAACTTCTGTGCAAGGGTCATTTGACCCCCTTCCTGGTAGACAGCATTTCATTTTCCTATTCATTTCCCTACCTGGGAACTCTAATGACACAAACTTTACATTTGCCTGTGAGTGACCCTGGAAGGCCGCTCTGGCTGTTTTTCCCGTATTTTATCCTCTCTCGATTGCTTTAGCTCATTTTCTTTAAAAAAAAAAAATTATACCTTAGTCCACCCTCCACATCTCCCAAAGTCTCTCCCACCTCATAACGATCATCTCACCGCAGAACACAGCAAAGCCACTGCAGCCCCTCACATGAGACCCACAGCCCTGGTGGAGTCCATCTTAACTCTCCTGCAAACAGTGTCCTTCCTAACCCAGTGAACTGGGCACCAGACACCACTTCTCTCAGAGCCTTAACTCAGCACAGCTGACCTTCTATGGTACTCCAGTCCCTGATACCCATGGGTATGTCAGCAGGAAATAGCCGGCGTTCCTCATGCCCCATGTAAGCCTACTTCCCATCAGGAACTGATTTCCCTTGCCTTGCCTCCGGTTACGTGGGCTTTGTCTAAAGGAGGGATGGGTAGTGGGGCATTGCTCGGATTTTCCACCCATGGCGATTCTCCTAAGCTTCGTAAGTGTTACAGAGAAGTTGAAGCGAAAATCCATTGCTTCAAGACTAGTTAAAGTGTCCTTCCGGGTGTTCAACAACCAAAACTTGGAGGCTTGAACCAATGACCGTTAAGGATCTTTAAAAATAATTTTAAAAGCCCATCTTTTTTGTCCCTTGCCCTCCAAGTCACCTTCAGAGAGGCCATGGAGATTGTCAGTGCACTACCTGCAAGGAGGAGGGGCATCATCAAAGGCGGAAACATTCCCTATGCTCCAATGGAAGACACAGGGTCAGAAAAATCCTGACTACTTCACATGGCACAGTGGTAGAGGAAAAATTAAAGGAGCAATGGGGCAAGCCCTAAGACCCTAAAAGCAACACCCCCAAAAACCCTGGAGTGGTTTTAAATCCTTAAAGATTACTTTTTTGGCACCTAGCTGGTTTTAAGGACCCAATGGTAAAGTATAACAAGAATAACAAGAAATGGCATTAGAAAACCAAACTCTACCAGATCTTGGTAAACAGCTCATACCGACCAAGAGTAGCCAGGAACCCTGATGCTCCTTTAGCCCCACAAAAACATCCAAGCGATCAGCTGCATATAAGTTTCATTTATTTTTAAATTATGTGCATATGTGGGGGTGTCTGTGAGTGTAGGTGCCCACGGGGTTCAGAGAAGGGCATTGAATCCCCTGGAGCTGGAGTTACAGTGGCTGTGAGGTACCATGTGGGTCCCGGGAACTGAACTCAGGCACTCCTCAAGAGCAGCACACATCCTGAACTACCGAGTCTTCTTTCCAGCCTGTATTTCAGCCTGTTTACAAGAGGCTTTATCCGGTCTTATCAGGTACACTGACAGGTGTCGACCTCCAAAACATCTGCTAACCTTGTTTACTGCTCCGGACCCTACTTTCTGGAAAGCACACAAAACCTCCAGGAGATTGCTACTGGAGCAGTGAATCGGTTCTCGGCAAGAGGAACGCTGACATATGAGTGCTGTGTCCCAAATGGGATGTACGTGTCACCCCTCCTCCTAAGCCTCAGAGAACATCTGGGAGGAGCCAGAGCTTTGGTAAGGACTTTGCCAGGCAGTGCCTTCTGGAGTTGACGCAGCCGTTGGGATCAGAGCAGCTGTGACAGCTGTGACACAAGACCCACCTGGTCAGTCAGCGTTACAGCAGGGCAGGGAGAACAGCTGTGAGAGCCTACACAAGACCCACCTGGTCAGTCAGCATTACAGCAGGGCAGGGAGAGGCTCACGAGGCCTCATGCCTAGCTGAGAGCTATTTGCAGTTCATGGCCTCTCATCCCAGTGGATGGACCTGCTCAGAGGCACACAGGGACAGCATTCACTGGACTCGGTGGGTTATAAAAACAAGGACGAGGATGTAAAGTTGGGAGCCAGGTATGAGGGGATCTGGAAGAAGTAGGAAGAGGAAGAGGAAGCTGGTTATGATCAAACTATATCATATACATATGTGGAGTTTTCAAAGAAAAGATGAATAAGAAGAAAGGAACTCAGGGACCACCAATAACAGAAAAGCAAACTTACAGACTGATGTATGCCTTGATCTTAGAATCATACAAATGCCAGATAGCTTATGTGTAGCTTAGATTTTTCTTAAGTCTTATTTTTAATAAGGGTTTTTAAATATTTTTTCTTTTCTTTTCTTTTCTTTTTTTTTTAAATTTATTTAATACTTAATAATAATTCTTTGGTTTCCGGGCAAACATCCCCCTCCCCCCTCCCCCCTCCCCTTCCTTATGGGTGTTCCCCTCCCAACCCTCCCCCCATTGCCGCCCTCCCCCCAACAGTCTAGTTCACTGGGGGTTCAGTCTTAGCAGGACCCAGGGCTTCCCCTTCCACTGGTGCTCTTACTAGGATATTCATTGCTATCTATGAGGTCAGAGTCCAGGGTCAGTCCATGTATAGTCTTTAGGTAGTGGCTTAGTCCCTGGAAGCTCTGGTTGCTTGGCATTGTTGTACATATGGGGTCTCGAGCCCCTTCAAGCTCTTCCAGTTCTTTCTCTGATTCCTTCAACGGGGGTCCTATTCTCAGTTCAGTGGTTTGCTGCTGGCATTCGCCTCTGTATTTGCTGTATTCTAGCTGTGTCTCTCAGGAGCGATCTATATCAGGCTCCTGTCGGTCTGCACTTCTTTGCTTCATCCATCTTGTCTAATTGGGTGGCTGTATATGTATGGGCCACATGTGGGGCAGGCTCTGAATGGGTGTTCCTTCAGTCTCTGTTTTAATCTTTGCCTCTCTCTTCCCTGCCAAGGGTATTCTTGTTCCCCTTTTAGAGAAGGAGTGAAGCATTCACATTTTGATCATCCGTCTTGAGTTTCATTTGTTCTAGGCATCTAGGGTAATTCAAGCATTTGGGTTAATAGCCACTTATCAGTGAGTGCATACCATGTATGTCTTTCTGTGATTGGGTTAGCTCACTCAGGATGATATTTTCCAGTTCCAACCATTTGCCTACAAATTTCATAAAGTCATTGTTTTTGATAGCTGAGTAATATTCCATTGTATAGATGTACCACATTTTCTGTATCCATTCCTCTGTTGAAGGGCATCTGGGTTCTTTCCAGCTTCTGGCTATTATAAATAAGGCTGCGATGAACATAGTGGAGCACGTGTCTTTTTTATATGTTGGGGCATCTTTTGGGTATATGCCCAAGAGAGGTATAGCTGGATCCTCAGGCAGTTCAATGTCCAATTTTCTGAGGAACCTCCAGACTGATTTCCAGAATGGTTGTACGAGTCTGCAATCCCACCAACAATGGAGGAGTGTTCCTCTTTCTCCGAATCCTCGCCAGCATCTGCTGTCACCTGAGTTTTTGATCTTAGCCATTCTCACTGGTGTGAGGTGAAATCTCAGGGTTGTTTTGATTTGCATTTCCCTTATGACTAAAGATGTTGAACATTTCTTTAGGTGTTTCTCAGCCATTCGGCATTCCTCAGCTGTGAATTCTTTGTTTAGCTCTGAACCCCATTTTTTAATAGGGTTATTTGTCTCCCTGCGGTCTAACTTCTTGAGTTCTTTGTATATTTTGGATATAAGGCCTCTATCTGTTGTAGGATTGGTAAAGATCTTTTCCCAATCTGTTGGTTGCCGATTTGTCCTAACCACAGTGTCCTTTGCCTTACAGAAGCTTTGCAGTTTTATGAGATCCCATTTGTCGATTCTTGATCTTAGAGCATAAGCCATTGGTGTTTTGTTCAGGAAATTTTTTCCAGTGCCCATGTGTTCCAGATGCTTCCCTAGTTTTTCTTCTATTAGTTTGAGTGTGTCTGGTTTGATGTGGAGGTCCTTGATCCACTTGGACTTAAGCTTTGTACAGGGTGATAAGCATGGATCGATCTGCATTCTTCTACATGTTGACCTCCAGTTGAACCAGCACCATTTGCTGAAAATGCTATCTTTTTTCCATTGGATGGTTTTGGCTCCTTTGTCAAAAATCAAGTGACCATAGGTGTGGGGGTTCATTTCTGGGTCTTCAATTCTATTCCATTGGTCTATCTGTCTGTCTCTGTACCAATACCATGCAGTTTTTATCACTATTGCTCTGTAATACTGCTTGAGTTCAGGGATAGTCATTCCCCCTGAAGTCCTTTTATTGTTGAGGATAGTTTTAGCTATCCTGGGTTTTTTGTTATTCCAGATGAATTTGCAACTCCAGATGAATTGTCTAACTCTTTGAAGAATTGGATTGGTATTTTGATGGGGATTGCATTGAATCTGTAGATCGCTTTTGGTAAAATGGCCATTTTTACTATATTAATCCTGCCAATCCATGAGCATGGGAGATCTTTCCATCTTCTGAGGTCTTCAATTTCTTTCTTCAGTGTCTTGAAGTTCTTATTGTACAGATCTTTTACTTGCTTGGTTAAAGTCACACCGAGGTACTTTATATTATTTGGGTCTATTATGAAGGGTGTCGTTTCCCTAATTTCTTTCTCGGCTTGTTTCTCTTTTGTGTAGAGGAAGGCTACTGATTTATTTGAGTTAATTTTATACCCAGCCACTTTGCTGAAGTTGTTTATCAGCTTTAGTAGTTCTCTGGTGGAACTTTTGGGATCACTTAAACTATCATATCTGCAAATAGTGATATTTTGACTTCTTCTTTTCCAATATGTATCCCCTTGACCTCCTTCTGTTGTCTGATTGCTCTGGCTAGAACTTGAAGAACTATATTGAATAAGTAGGGAGAGAGTGGGCAGCCTTGTCTAGTCCCTGATTTTAGTGGGATTGCTTCAAGTTTCTCTCCATTTAGTTTAATGTTAGCAACTGGTTTGCTGTATATGGCTTTTACTATGTTTAGGTATGGGCCTTGAATTCCTATTCTTTCCAGGACTTTTATCATGAAGGGGTGTTGAATTTTGTCAAATGCTTTCTCAGCATCTAATGAAATGATCATGTGGTTTTGTTCTTTCAGTTTGTTTATATAATGGATCACGTTGATGGTTTTCCGTATATTAAACCATCCCTGCATGCCTGGGATGAAGCCTACTTGATCATGGTGGATGATTGTTTTGATGTGCTCTTGGATTCGGTTTGCCAGAATTTTATTGAGTATTTTTGCGTTGATATTCATAAGGGAAATTGGTCTGAAGTTCTCTTTCTTTGTTGGGTCTTTGTGTGGTTTAGGTATAAGAGTAATTGTGGCTTCATAGAAGGAATTCGGGAGTGATCCATCTGTTTCAATGTTGTGGAATAGTTTGGATAATATTGGTATGAGGTCTTCTATGAAGGTTTGATAGAATTCTGCACTAAACCCATCTGGACCTGGGCTCTTTTTGGTTGGGAGACCTTTAATGACTGCTTCTATTTCCTTAGGAGTTATGGGGTTGTTTAACTGGTTTATCTGTTCCTGATTTAACTTCGGTACCTGGTATCTGTCTAGGAAATTGTCCATTTCCTGTAGATTTTCAAGTTTTGTTGAATATAGGCTTTTATAGTAAGATCTGATGATTTTTTTGAATTTCCTCTGAATCTGTAGTTATGTCTCCCTTTTCATTTCTGGTTTCGTTTATTTGTACTCACTCTCTGTGTCCTCTCGTTAGTCTGGCTAAGGGTTTATCTATCTTGTTGATTTTCTCAAAGAACCAACTTTTGGTTCTGTTTATTCTTTCTATGGTACTTTTTGTTTCTACTTGGTTGATTTCAGCTCTGAGTTTGATTATTTCCTGCCTTCTACTCCTCCTGGGTGTATTTGCTTCTTTCTGCTCTAGAGCTTTTAGGTGTGCTGTCAAGCTGCTGACATATGCTCTTTCCTGTTTCTTTCTGCAGGCACTCAGCGCTATGAGTTTTCCTCTTAGCACAGCTTTCATTGTGTCCCATAAGTTTGGGTATGTTGTACCTTCATTTTCATTAAGTTCTAAAAAGTTTTTAATTTCTTTCTTTATTTCTTCCTTGACTAGGTTATCACTGAGTAGAGCATTGTTCAATTTCCATGTATATGTGGGCATTCTTCCCTTATTGTTATTGAAGACCAGTTTTAGGCCGTGGTGGTCTGATAGCACGCATGGGATTATTTCTATCTTTCTGTACCAGTTGAGGCCCGTTTTTTGACCAACTATATGGTCAATTTTGGAGAAAGTACCATGAGGAGCTGAGAAGAAGGTATATCCTTTTGCTTTAGGATAGAATGTTCTATAAATATCCGTTAAGTCCATTTGGCTCATGACTTCTCTTAGTCTGTCTACGTCTCTGTTTAATTTCTGTTTCCATGATCTGTCCATTGATGAGAGTGGGGTGTTGAAATCTCCCACTATTATTGTGTGAGGTGCAATGTGTGTTTTGAGCTTTAGTAAGGTTTCTTTTACGTATGTAGGTGCCCTTGTATTTGGGGCATAGATATTTAAGATTGAGAGTTCATCTTGGTGGATTTTTCCTTTGATGAATATGAAGTGTCCTTCCTTATCTTTTTTGATGACTTTTAATTGAAAATTGATTTTATTTGATATTAGAATGGCTACTCCAGCTTGCTTCTTCTGACCATTTGCTTGGAAAGTTGTTTTCCAGCCTTTCACTTTGAGGTAGTGTCTGTCTTTGTCTCTGAGGTGTGTTTCCTGTAGGCAGCAGAATGCAGGGTCCTCGTTGCGTATCCAGTTTGTTAATCTATGTCTTTTTATTGGGGAGTTGAGGCCATTGATGTTGAGAGATATTAGGGAATAGTGATTATTGCTTCCTGTTATATTCATATTTGGATGTGAGGTTATGTTTGTGTGCTTTTCTTCTCTTTGTTTTGTTGCCAAGACGATTAGTTTCTTGCTTCTTCTAGGGTATAGCTTGCCTCCTTATGTTGGGTTTTACCCTTTATTATCCTTTGTAGTGCTGGATTTGTAGAAAGATATTGTGTAAATTTGTTTTTGTCATGGAACATCTTGGTTTTTCCATCTATGTTAATTGAGAGTTTTGCAGGATACAGTAACCTGGGCTGGCATTTGTGTTCTCTTAGGGTCTGTATGACATCTGTCCAGGATCTTCTGGCCTTCATAGTTTCTGGCGAGAAGTCTGGTGTGATTCTGATAGGTCTGCCTTTATATGTTACTTGACCTTTTTCCCTTACTGCTTTTAATATTCTTTCTTTATTTTGTGCGTTTGATGTTTTGACTATTATGTGACGGGAGGTGTTTCTTTTCTGGTCCAATCTATTTGGAGTTCTGTAGGCTTCTTGTATGCCTATGGGTATCTCTTTTTTTAGGTTAGGGAAGTTTTCTTCTATGATTTTGTTGAAGATATTTACTGGTCCTTTGAGCTGGGAGTCTTCACTCTCTTCTATACCTATTATCCTTAGGTTTGATCTTCTCATTGAGTCCTGGATATCCTGTATGTTTTGGACCAGTAGCTTTTTCTGCTTTACATTATCTTTGACAGTTGAGTCAATGATTTCTATGTAATCTTCTGCTCCCGAGATTCTCTCTTCCATCTCTTGTATTCTGTTGGTGAAGCTTGTATCTACAGCTCCTTGTCTCTTCTTTTGGTTTTCTGTATCCAGGGTTGTTTCCATGTGTTCTTTCTTGATTTCTTCTATTTCCATTTTTAGTTCCTTCAACTGTTTGATTGTGTTTTCCTGGAATTCTTTCAGGGATTTTTGCGATTCCTCTCTGTAGGCTTCTACTTGTTTATTAATGTTTTCCTGTGTTTCCCTAAGGGAGTTCTTCATGTCTTTCTTGAAGTCCTCCAGCATCATGATCAAATATGATTTTGAAACTAGATCTTGCTTTTCTGGTGTGTTTGGATATTCCATGTTTATTTTGGTGGGAGAATTGGGCTCCGATGATGCCATGTAGTCTTGGTTTCTGTTGCTTGGGTTCCTGTGCTTGCCTCTCGCCATCAGATTATCTCTAGTGTTACTTTGTTCTGCTATTTCTTTTTTTTTTTTTTTTTTTTTTTTTTTTGGAGCTGGGGACCGAACCCAGGGCCTTGCGCTCGCTAGGCAAGCGCTCTACCGCTGAGCTAAATCCCCAACCCCTGTTCTGCTATTTCTGACAGTGGCTAGACTGTCCTATAAGCCTGTGTGTCAGGAGTGCTGTAGACCTGTTTTCCTGTTTTCTTTCAGCCAGTTATGGGGACAGAGTGTTCTGCTTTCAGGCGTGTAGTTTTTCCTCTCTACAGGTCTTCAGCTGTTCCTGTGGGCCTGTGTCTTGAGTTCACCAGGCAGCTTTCTTGCAGCAGAAAAGTTGGTCTTACCTGTGGTCCCGAGGCTCAAGTTTGCTCGCGGGGTGCTGCCCACGGGCTCTTTGCGGCGGCAGCAACCAGGAAGACCTGTGCCGCCCCTTCTGGGAGCTTCAGTGCACCAGGGTTCCAGATGGCCTTTGGTGTTTTCCTCTGGCGTCCGAGATGTATGTACAGAGAGCAGTCTCTTCTGGTTTCCCAGGCTTGTCTGCCTCTCTGAAGGTTTAGCTCTCCCTCCCATGGGATTTGGGTGCAGAGGACTGTTTATCCGGTCTGTTTCCTTCAGGTTCCGGCGGTGTCTCAGGCAGGGGTCCTGCCGCTCCTGGGCCCTCCCCTACGGGAACCCAGAGGCCTTATACAGTTTCCTCTTGGGCCAGGGATGTGGGCAGGGGTGGGCAGTGTTGGTGGTCTCCTCCGCTCTGCAGCCTCAGGAGTGCCCACCTGACCAGGCGGTGAGGTCTCTCTCTCTCACGGGGTCTGGGAGCAGAGAGCTGCTGCGGGCCGGGATCCGAGGGTCGTTTTTAAATATTTTAACCTCTCTTCCAGCCCACCACACACCAGAGGTAGTAGAGAAGAAAGGTAATTAGGATACGGGGATAGCAGATCTGTTTAGAAATCGGTCTTTGGAGCAAATCTAGTCTGTGTTGTCTGGAAATAAGCAGTTTTGTTCACAGAAATCAGCAGCAGCCCTATCCACTCACGAATATTTCACGAGTAACCAGTAGTTGGGATAGCAAACACGAATCAGCAGCGGTGGCATGACCCAGCAGAAACAGCCAGGCCGTCAACGAACCAGCACGAGTCAGCAGGAGGGTCTAGGACCACTGGGGACACCAGGAGTTCTTTGCCGTGCCTCTCTCCACGGAGTGAAGACGAAGATGTGAGAACAGCAAAGCGTTGTAAACTAGCCATGCAAGTAGCCCCGTCCCTGTCCGGTGAGTTGTATTTATATCCCTCTAAACATTATGTGGCCTCTACTGGTCTGGTCTCACCACGTGTCTTGTCTCAGTACCTGAGTCGGTCTTACTAAAACTCTGTGAGTCTGTACCAACTGACATCACTCTGTCAGTCAGCCCAAGTCTGTGGAAGCAGCAAGAAGCCGCCAGAACACCACCAGAAGTCCTTGGGTATGTTTTCCTCTAGGGAGTCATTATAAATGGAGCTCAGCTGTGCAGTGTAAGACAAACGAATATACCTATGTGAAGAATCTTTCATCACGTCTTTTTACGTGTTTGCATTAGCAAAATATCCTTTCTCCTGTGTCTGCTCTAGTGAAATGTTCCTTTACACGTCTGACTTCGTGAAACATCCTTTCACCTGTTTCTGCTTAAGGAAAATATCTTTTGACATAGCTGACTTTTTAAAGAAACCAGAGCTTTTCACTTCTCTCGTGTGCTGGCTAGTTTTATGTCAACACGACACAGGCTAGGTTCATTTGGGAAGAAGGAACCACAACTGAGAAAATGCCACCAACAGGTCGTCCTGTAGGCAAGGCTGTGGAGCATGTTCTTGATGGTGAGGGAGGGCCCAGCTCACTGTGAATGGTGCCACCCCTGGGCTGGTGGCCTTTGGTACTATCAAAAACTAGGCTGGACAAGTCACAGGAAGTAAGCCAGTAAGCAGTACTCCTCCACTCTGCATCGGCTCCTGCACCCAGGTTCCTGCCTTGAGTTCCTGATCTGATTTCCTTCAGTGATGAACTGTGGTGTGGAACTACAGAATGAAATAAAACCTCTCCTCCCCAAGTTGTTTTGGTTGTGGTGTTTTATCACAGCAACCCTAGCAAGAGAGCTTGGTGACACTTAATGCTAGAGTAAATACTCTGCCACCCACTGTCTTGACACACTTCTTTCTCTTCCCTAATGGTCATGAAAGACCTCCGGAGAGGACCTTTCCCTCAGGAGGAGACCCCAAGCGCCCAATGACCGAGCCGAGGCCACTCGGATGCAATCAGCAAGAGGGTTTATTGAAAAACACAGGTACCTGCGGGCACACAGTCTCTTCGAAGGACTTGCACACCCAGCAGCTCCAGCATGGGGCTTTTATAGGGTTTGGGGAAGCAGAAGCGGGCGTACAGAAGCAGATGCATAGTTATGGGGATTGGTGGATTTAAATGAGGCATATAGACATGTTCACATATGATTGGTTATTTCACATGATGAGGTAATAAGGTATAGCTACACACATTGGCAGGTTTGAATCATATTCGAATGAGGTTGTAACATGGTAAGAGAGTACGTGCGGGCTGGGATGTCCTGAATGTCGGGGGCTAGGGGCTTATCCCTTCCTGCCAGGTGGCCTGTGAGTCAGATCCGGTACTCCTAGTCTGTTCTGTATTCCTTTCCTTTTATGGTCTGTTAGTTTTAACGGTGACTCGGCCCTAGGTATCTGGGCGTGCCTGGGCTTGTTCAAGCCTGTTGCAGCTCTGAGTTAAGACTCATGGGGTGGGTCTTTCAGTCAAATCTTTTTCATGCTAAATCATATGTTCATTCTTCTCGTGGACAGCTTTACAAATCATGGCTGGAAGGGCATAGTCATGGTAAGAGTCCCCACCCGTCTACAATTTCTTATTTTGCTAGCAGTTCTTGGTTCCATTAATGTTTCTTCCAACATACAGCAGATTCAACTTCAAATGGGTTACGTAACAAAGGTGTTGGCCAGTATTTCGTGAACTAACCCCACGATATCTGTAGTGATCTGAATGATGCCGTGGGTTCCCACTGTAGTCTCTGGCATTTGAATGCTTGGTGCTAGGGTGGTGGTATTTGGGGAGGCTTAGGAGAAGTGGGTCTTGCTGTAGAAATTATTTCAGTGGGAACAGTTCAACGGCCATTTCCAGTGTCCTTTCTCTGCTTCCTGCTGTGGTTTGAGATGTTAGCTCTCGGCTGCTCCTGATGCTATACCTGATGCTCACTGCAAGTGCTTTCCCATCATGATGGCGATGGACTCTTACCAATCTGGAACTATGAACCTTGCCTTCTAAAGTTGCCTTGGTCATGGTGTCTTGTCATAGCAATAGAAAAGTAACATACGGAAATTGATACCAGGACAGGGACATTGTAATGAATAACCTGACCATTGGGCTTTTCTGGAGGGATGACGATTTTGGAACTTTAGTATCAAAGGGTGCTTGAATGCTGTAAGTAGAGCTTAGGCCAGCCTAGTAGGATCTTGAGAGAAAACAATGCTGAGAGCAATGTGGACTATGGAAGCCCAGTTCAAGAGGTTTCAGAGGGAAACAATTTCAGCAACTGGGCTAGAGACCATTCTTGTGATATTTTGGCAAAGAATGTGACTCCTTTTAACCCTTGTCCTAAGAACATACCCAAGACTAAATTTAAAATCAAGAGATTAATTTTGTTGAAGGAGAACATTTCAAGAGACCCTAATATCGACTGTGTCATGTGGTTATCACTAATCACTCTCATACAGGTCTAGTATGAAAAAGAGCCAGTGACAGGTTCAAATACAAAGGAGGCTCTAGACTTTGCACATTGTATTGTGCCCGGTCAGCTCTAAATTACTACCAACAGAGGGGCATATATTTCACGTCAAATATTTGACATTGTTATGAAAAGCTCTCAGGGAGAACTTTCCCTCGGGGTGGAGACCCTCCAACTCCAAAGACCAGACCGAGACACCACAGGATGCAATCAGCAAGAGGATTTGGTTAATTGTCGGGATACACAGGCACAGGCACCTGCGGGCGCTTCAGTCACTCGGGGGACTGGCGCGCCCCACGGAACCAAGGATGGGCTTTTATAGGATTTTGGGGAGCAGAAGCAAGCATACAGAAGCAGATGCATGGTTACAGGGATATAATTGGTGGATTCTAATGTGGCAAGGGTTTAGCCCGGGGGCAAGTTTCCTAGCTACCTTCCTGAAACATAACGGCTGACTCGGCCCCCCAAGGGTTCAGCCCGGGGGCAAGTTTCTTAGCTACCTTCTTGGAACATAACGACTGACTCGGCCCCCCACCAGGGTGTGGGACCTCTCTCACACCCTGTGGGCTTTTTTTTCATTGTCAGGTGCTCAACCGAAGTCGTCCTGTTGCCAGGCCTTCAACCAAACACATCCTGCTTGGCAGCCGCTGTGTACTCAGTGTTCTAACCTTTCCCTGAACCAGTCATCTTAAGTACAGCCTTGCAAAATGGCGTTACTGCTGCTAAGCTGGGGTCTTTCATTCCCCCATTTTTTTGTTAACTTTGAGTGAAATCTTTCACTCGACTTGGTCAAGAAATTTCTGTCTGGTGGGGGCTTATTCCCCCACTGACTCTAGGCCACAAAAGGGCTAGGAGGAGCCACGTAGGAGTTTTAACTTTAAGGGGTTTGGAGTGCGCTGAACTCTCCATGTCTGGGGTGTAGTGTTGTGATTAGTCAATTCCTCAGACCGGACTGCCTTGAGGTGTGGTGCGTGGATCTAAGCCGAGACTCCGTCTACCTTTAGGGCGGTCAGGGTAGTCAGGAGGACGGTGTAGGGTCCTTTCCACCGTGGCTCGAGATTCTTGGTCTGGTGTCTGTGCACCCACACGGTGTCTCCAATCTGGAACGGGTGTGGCACCACCGGATGTTCAAGCTTGTCCTGGTAAGCAGCGGCCAAAGGTCTCCAGACGTCTCTCTGCACAATCTGTAGGGCCTGTAAATGGGCCCTCAGAGAAGGGCTGTCAGCAAAATCAGCAATGTTTGAATCAAAGAAATGGACAAATGGGGGTGGTGTTCCATATATTATTTCAAAAGGAGTTAGACCATGGGGGCCCGGGGTATTCCGGGCCCGATATAGAACTAGGGGAAGGAGGGCCACCCAATCCTTTGAGCCAGTTGCAAGCGTAAGTTTGGATAAAGTCTCCTTAATTGTTCTATTCATGCGTTCTACCTGACCTGAACTCTGGGGTCTATAGGCACAATGTAATTTCCAATCAATCCCCAGCAATTTGGCCACCAACTGACTTACTTGGGAGACGAAAGCGGGCCCGTTGTCCGACCCCAACGCTTGAGGCATGCCATACCTGGGAAAGATTTCCTCGAGGAGCTTCTTGGTGACCATTTTTGTAGTCTCGTGTTTTGTGGGGAAGGCTTCGACCCATCCTGAGAAGGTGTCTACAAACACTAGGAGATACTTGTATCCATATATACCTGGTTTAATTTCAGTAAAATCAATTTCTCAATGGATGTCGGGACGGTGTCCCCTAGGACGAACTCCTTGTCCAATCATGGTCCTTTCCGGGTTAACCTGAGCGCACGCTTTGTAACTCTCAGTCACCTTTTGTATCGCTTTGTCCCGATTCAAAAAAACACAGATTTATCTCTTCCCAATCTAGTAAGGTTTTCATCTTCTTAAACCCCAAATGGGTTAATTTATGTAAAAAGGAGATCAATTCAAAAGTCCTTTGTAGACCCACTGTTTTAGTTGAGGGTGGTAGATGGCCCCCATTTTTTTAGGAGCTCTATGTCCTCATGGGCATAAACCCAACTGGTTTGTCCCACTGGTGGGGACGTGGGTTGGTCTGGGCTATTTAAGGGCAAGATTTGTTTGTTCATGGCCGCTTCTCGCGCCGTGGCATCGGCCAGCCGGTTTCCTCGTGCCTCTGGGTTGTGCCCTTTCTGGTGTCCTGGACAATGTATAATACTCAGTCTTTTGGGCAAGAATAGGGCTTCTAAGAGGGCCAGAATTTTAGCCATATCTTTACCCTCAGATGTGAGCAGCCCCCGCCTCCGGTAGATCTCCCCATGGATGTGTGCCGTGGCAAAGGCATAACAGCTGTCTGTATATATATATATATATTTAGCCTCTTACCTTTTGTCGTCTTGAGCGCCTGAGTCAAGGCGATGAGTTCAGCCCGTTGTGTGGAGGTACCAGCAGGCAGGGCTTTCGCCCAAATCACTTTGTCCTCCGTAGTGACCGCAGCTCTAGCCTTTCGCTCTCCCTCTGCCAAGAAGCTGTTGCCATCCGTGTACCATGTGTGGTCAGCATTCTGAAGAGGCTGGTCCGATAGGTCCAGCCTGGTTCCATGTACTTCTGCGAGGATTTGTAGTCAGTCATGCTGTTTTGCCTCCTCTGGTAGAGGAAGCAAGGTGGCAGGATTGAGGGCGACTATGGGCCCAAACTGAACCCGTTCTGCATCTAGTAACAAGGCTTGGTGTGAGAATTAGAGAGCCAGCGGTCTGGGGGCTGCTTTACCAAGGCCTCCACTGCGTGGGGTGCTAGGATGGTGAGTGGCTGTCCCAAAGTCAATTTTCCAGCGTCCTTGATCAGGACAGCAATAGCAGCCACCATCTTTAGGCACGGTGGCCAGCCGGAGGCCACAGGGTCCAATTTCTTAGACAGGTAGGCCACAGGGCGTTTCCAGGGTTCCAACCTTTGTGTTAGGACCCTTTAGCATACCCGTTTCTCATCAATGAACAGTTACTGAGCAAATTGTAAGGGTTTGGAACAGTCAGATGAATATCTTCTATCCTCTTGTTGACCTCTCTCAAGTCTTGTACTGGCCTATAAGCTCCAGTGCCAGGTTTCTTAACAGGCAGAAGAGGCGTATTCCAAGGCGACCGGCAGGGGACTGGGATGCCTTGATCTAGAAGCCTCGTAATGTGAAGCCTTATACCTTGATAAGCTTTATGTGACAGGGGGTATTGTTTTATGGAGACTGGAGTTGTAATTAAGGGGGGCTGTTGGAGCGCCAACCCCATCCCACCAGTCTCTGCCCAAGCCAGTGGAAAATTCGTGACCCAAGTGTCTATTTCTAGGGATTGTGGCTTGTCCTGTCCCGGTTCATATAGTCTATATTCATCCTCTAGTTGTAGGGTTAGAACTTGAAGGGGAGTTCCGTGGGGGCCAGTTATTTGGGCCCCTCCTTCCTCAAAATGAATTTGTGCTTTTAGTTTGGTGAGCAGATCACGGCCCAGCAGAGGGTACGGGCAGTCTGGAACATGTAAGAAGGAATGGGTCACCTTACCAGTAGCCAGCTGAACCCGGCGGTCCGTAGTCCATCGGTATTGTTTCTCACCAGTAGCTCTTTGTACCCAGGCCGTCCGGTCGCTGAGTTGTCCTGAAGCTTGGGTGAGGACTGAATGCTGGGCTCCTGTGTCTACCAGGAAAGTAACCGGCTGCCCCCCAACTTTAAGCGTTACCCTGGGCTCAGGCGGGGGCTCCTGGCCCTGACCTCCCTAATCTTTATCTAGAGCCAAGAGGGAGGTTCGTGGTCGAGGCTTTCGGGGTCCGCCAGGCTTCTTGGGGCACTCTCTGGCCCAGTGTCCTTTCTCTTTGTAATAGGCACATTGATCTTTATCCAGCTTCAGCCCCTTTCGAGCTCCCCCCTATCTCCCTTCCTTTCTTGGCCCTGAACTACGGCGGCCAAGATTCGACTCAATTCTCTCTCTTATTAAAAATCTTTTTAGCTTCTTTAAGTAAATCCTGTAATGTATAGCCCTGCAAATTTTTTAACCTCTGTAACTTAGTCTTGATATCTGGAGCAGCCTGCCAGATGAAGGACATAGAGACACTCGTCATTTGTCCTGGGTCATCTGGATCATAGGGAGTGTACATACGGTAGGCCTCCTTAAGTCTCTCTAGAAAGGCGGAGGGAGTTTCCCCTGCTTCCTGTAATACCTGTTTTACCTGAGCCAAATTAGTAGGGCGTCGTATAGCCCCTCGGAGACCCGCTAGAAGCAACTGGCGATAAAGGCGTAGGTGTCCCTTACCTTCAGCTGTATTAAAATCCCAGTTTGGTCTCTTAAGTGGGAATGCAGCATCAATTTTTTCAGGCAGCTGGGTGGGACGCCCATCATCTCCCAGAACATGCTTTCTGGCCTCTAGGAACACTCTTTGTTTTTTTTTTCTGAGGTTAAGAGGGCCTGTAAGAGCTGTTGGCAGTCATCCCAAGTAGGCTGGTGGGTAAGTAAAACAGATTCTATTAGGTCGGTGAGTGCCACCGGATCTTTGGAGAAAGAAGGGTTGTGTTGTTTCCAATTGTAAATGTCAGCTGCTGAAAACGGCCAGTATTGGGTCTGGCCACCGGTTCCCTGTCTAAGTGGGAAAGCCTGGGAGGTTGAATCTGGCATCACCTCGCACTTATTGCGCAACCTCCCTGCGACAGGGGAGAAACCCTTATCAGACTGTGGCCCGGCAACTGATCTGGCCGGCGGCTCTGCCTCCTCCGTTTCAGCCGGGCCTGTCAGAGAGAAGATCTATGAGAGGGGAGTTTGGGTCTGCCGGGAGGACAGGTTTCTTAGAAGGCTCTGATTTCACAAAGGTAGAGAGAGGAAGACGTGGCCGGCGGACCGGGCGGGGCCGAGGGGACAGGCTGGGGGTTGAGGGGAGGCCAATTCGGGTTCACGAAGGGTTCCGCCCGGGGGGGGGGGGTTAAGGCAAGACTCTCTCAAGTGATAATATAAGGAACCTGGTCAGGATGTCCGTGGACGACCCGATCTTTAACCTGTAAAATAATGATCTTATTAAATGTGCCATTCACTGGCCATCCTGCTCCGAAAGTGGGCCACTCGGATGTGTAGAGAGTCTGTCATTTTTCTTTTTTTAACCTCGACGGACTGGTTGTGTGCCCGGTCGTGGACGTCTTTCCAATGATCAAGAGTGAGACTTAGGGGCGTTGTTAGGGACTGTCCCATGTTAGTTCTAAGGAAGATTAGGACACAGAGAAAACAAACAACACCAACAGTCAAACAAACAACAGACAGGCGTGCTGCACGGCTTTGGTACCAAACTGAAAGCAAAAAGTCAGATGGAGGTGGCAAAGGTCCGGGGCCCTCTGAAAGCCAAAACTACAGACAGAGGTGCCGTTAGTCCGGATCTTTCTCCTCTCCCAGATTGGGCCCCGAAAAGTCGGGCCCCTAACACCCTTGGAACGTCTTCCAGGGCTGCGGGGCGAGAAGTCCGAGCTCGTCAGCTCCTTCTTCGTCCCGCCCAAATTCTAAACAACCTGGCTGAGCGCTCACAGAACAGACCTGGCTGAGCGCTCACAGAACAGACCTGGCTGAGCGCTCACAGAACCTGGCTGAGCGCTCACAGAACCTGGCTGAGCGCCCACAGAACAGACCCGGCTGAGCGCTCACAGAACAGACAGAATAGGGCAGAACGAGACAGAATCAGACAGAGGCCGGCCGGCTTGCCTCCCAGTGGGTGGTCGGTGGTCCCTGGGTGGAGGATCTCCTTTCCCGGCCAACGCACCAAATGAAAAGCTCTCAGGGAGAACTTTCCCTCGGGGTGGAGACCCTCCAACTCCAAAGACCAGACCGAGACACCACAGGATGCAATCAGCAAGAGGATTTGGTTTATTGTCGGGATACACAGGCACAGGCACCTGCGGGCGCTTCAGTCACTCGGGGGACTGGCGCGCCCCACGGAACCAAGGATGGGCTTTTATAGGATTTTGGGGAGCAGAAGCAAGCATACAGAAGCAGATGCATGGTTACAGGGATATAATTGGTGGATTCTAATGTGGCAAGGGTTTAGCCCGGGGGCAAGTTTCCTAGCTACCTTCCTGAAACATAACGGCTGACTCGGCCCCCCAAGGGTTCAGCCCGGGGGCAAGTTTCTTAGCTACCTTCTTGGAACATAACGACTGACTCGGCCCCCCACCAGGGTGTGGGACCTCTCTCACACCCTGTGGGCTTTTTTTTCATTGTCAGGTGCTCAACCGAAGTCGTCCTGTTGCCAGGCCTTCAACCAAACACATCCTGCTTGGCAGCCGCTGTGTACTCAGTGTTCTAACCTTTCCCTGAACCAGTCATCTTAAGTACAGCCTTGCAAAATGGCGTTACTGCTGCTAAGCTGGGGTCTTTCAGTTAATCTATTAGTAGGGAAATACAGAGGCCAAATTTAAGGTAAGTGGTCATGGTGAACCATTTCTGTCTGACTCGGTGTTGTTTTTAAACAAAATCCCAAACATTCCATTTACCAAGTGAAGACTCGGGAGCCAGATGCTGTGGTGAAAGCCTGCTAGCTCAGAGGGGCAGAGAACACCCAGCTGACCTCCCTACTTCATCAACATCCCAGAAGGAAAAGGCTCCTTCATTTTGTCTTAAATACCCTTCAATTCAAAGACCCTCCTTTCTCTTTCCTGGGTTTTCTTTTGTTCACTCCCTATCTACTGGTTGCTTGCTCCACCTTTGGACCTATCCTTGACTTTGTTTAGCTTTTGTTTACAGAAACTCTTGAGTTAAAGATTTGTGCTAGGGCTGAGCCACAACAACAGTGTGATCAAATACCCTTCAACAACTCAGAGCAAGACCTTACCTCAAGGTCAGGCTGTGGTTAACCACAATAAACTCCAAACGTATTGCTCCAGGGCACGGTGACAGTGAAATACTTCTCAGTTGCTCAATAGAAGCCCTTATAAAAACAGCACTCTTTAGAATGCCTCTGTGCAGGCTAGGTGGCACACATTTTTCTATCCCAACAACTGGGAGGTGGAAGCAGCACCATGAGTTCAAGGCCAGCTTATGTGTATAACAAATCTGAGGCTAGCTACTTGAGACCCTCTCTCAGCCCCTATTAAAATTGGATAGTGGCAGAGTTCAGAGGGCACATCTGGAGGATTACCAGAACTCAGAAGAAAATTGGGAGAATATTGCAGAATTGAAGGCAACTAAAACAATAATAGGGAGAACTCAAGAGTCAGTGATGAGGAGACCCCAGGATTCAGTCTTGAGCAATGCTGGCATTTTATAAGCCGGGAATGGGACTCATCAGGAAGACAGTTCAGCTGCAGGAGAATTAGGAAATTCCCGTGACTGTAACGAATGCTTACAGTAGTGTGTCAACAATAGCTATAGAGTAGGAGCTAAGAATGTTCACTCACGCTGGTGCTGTGAGACCAAAACAGGAACAAATATCTCAGAAGGGTAGTGGGAGGCCAAAACAGGAAAACACACCTTACAGCATGAGTTCTGTTTGCAGTTCAGACAGTCAAAAAGAAGTTCCTGCTTGCCCTGCTTTGTCTCCACAAGGCAAGGCTTCTCATTGTAATTAAAGTTTGTCCTGTGCTAAATCCTAGTTAATAAGTTTTTGTTTGACCTTGCTGAATAAGGTTTCTATTTGTAATTAAAAGTAACTCTTTCTTAGACCTGATGCAAACTGCTTGCAACCCAATTCACTCCACGTGTATCCTTGCTTCTGTTCCTTCCCTTTTCATTGTATCCTTTTAACTCCCTGACCCCTGGGAACACCTTATCTCTCCTATCAGAGGGATTTCAATGGCCTAGTCGGGTGGGGGGAGATGGGAGTGATGCCCTCCCCCACCTTGTCCCTTGCCACCTGAGGTAGCACCTGTAGTAGGGGAGCTGGCCCTGTCCCCTCACTGGGTGTAGCACCCTGGAGAGCAGACCCTATGTATAGCTCACCTGGGCAACACAGTGAAGATGCCGTGATGACAAAGACACTGGTGAGCTGGCTCAAGGGCATGAGAGTAGGAGAGATGACTCTGTCTCCTGCTGATGGTGGCATCGGGTGGCCTTGCCAGAGCAGTGCTGGAGAGTTTATCCTTGATGGTTCAGATAAGGGACAGTCATTGAGCTGACCAGCTCAGTTGCTACCCAGGCTCAGATCCAGGGCTCTGAGTTGGCCCACCATAAAATCCGTATCATGTGTGAATTGTTGGGCCAGTCCTGCTGACCCAAAGCTGCTGCAGGATCTCCAACACACAGGCCAGCAACAGGATAACTGGGAGGAGTTCCAGTGATAACCCAATATTAATGGTATCACAGAAGTGAGAGCTTGAGCCAGACCAATGACTCATTGTAATAAATATTTGCAAGTGAAGATGTGTGAACAGAGGGACTGTGAACAGTACTGTACTGTGGGACACACTGTGACATACTACAGCTTCCACAATAATACTTTCTATGCTGTGTGTGTGTGTGTGTGTGTGTGTGTGTGTGTGTGTGTGTGTGTTGTATGTGTGTTTTGGGGGAGGCTGCAAGGGTAAGGTGCAGATATGAGGGGATGGGGAGAAGAGTAGGACAGGACTGGGATGCATGATGTGAAACTCAGAAGGAATCAATTTGTTTTTAAAAGGGGTGGTGGGGAGAGTTAAAGAACCCAGAGGGGTCTTCTCTCTCTCTCTCTCTCTCTCTCTCTCTCTCTCTCTCTCTCTCTCTCAAATGCCAACTTAGAATGAGGTAGCCAACTGGCCAGCTCTCCTGGGTGCACCAAAAATACAATTTGCTTTAATTGGACAATAGTAGACTTGGTCTTTTCCTCTCCAGAATCTCAGAGAATCTCAGGGGTGTGTGTGTGTGTGTGTGTGTGTGTGTGTGTGTGTGTGTTACATTGTACTCAGACCAGTGGTAGATATCAGGTGTTTTCATCTATCTTTCTCCATCTATCTATCTATCTATCTATCTATCTATCTATCTATCTATCTATCTATCTATCTATCTATTTATCTATCTATCTATCCATTCATTCATTAATTTTTATTTTAAATCCCCGAGCCCTAGGTTTCAGCTAGCCGGTTCTTCTTCTGCTTTATCCTCTGAGTCTAAATCAATATATAATTATTTCCACAGCTCACAGTCTACTCTTTATCCTACTAAAAGCCACTGCTTACCAAGTGATGTGCCTTTTGTTTTCTGATTTATTTCAAAAGGCTTACAATATGATTTCAATGAGTGACTGAGAGAAATGGGTCTGTTTCCGGCCACTGTCAGCTGGCCTTACCACGGTCCACAAAAGTGAAATTACAATACACTCCACATCTAAGACTTCACAGAGCTGGTGAACTCCAGCATTTTGGGATGCTGGGAAGGGGAGGTGGGCTCTCCACTGCAGCTGCGCACCGGAGAGGTCAACTTTATATCCCAGAATCCTTGAGTCCTGAAGTAAACTACATTTCCCAGAGGCCTCGGCGTCAGCGATCCTCATACCTTCCCAGCCCCGCCCCCTGTGAGCTTCATCTGGCCTCGGGGTGTATGTGGCGCGATTCGCTGTTCTGGGTTAGCTCCCCAGGCTAAGTCTCCATGCGTGGCGGCTCTGAGCCTTCATGAGGCGTGGCGGGACCTGGGGGGAGGTGAGCAGCCAGGCTGGAGGACACGGAGGCCTGTGGCGACTCCAGCGTGAGCCGCCATGAGCCAATGGTCCCCTTTCTGGAGTTTTCTCTGGGGGTGTGGAAATTGACCCCTTGACAGCAGCAGAGCATTTGGGTGGGCAGCACTTGGAGTGGGCCCGTGGTCAGATCTGAACGGGAGGAAAGTGTTTGTGTCCCTACTGTGGCTGCACTCTGGCCTCAGTTTCCTGATCTGAAGAGGACTGGCAATGCCAGCTCAGCTGTGGTGAACAGCATAGGATGATGCCAGAATCGTAGAGGCATAGTGAGTCTCTTCAGTGATGGAGTCCAGTGTCACCTGAGTCTTGTTTCTGGAAATAGAGACCAGAAGAGTGGTGACTTGTCAATGCCCCAATACCCACTCCCGGCTCCCACTTTCCATTCTGGAAGCAGAAGAGCCGGGCTCAGCTGATGGAACGCATTCGGAGATGCGGCTTCTGAGGGGTGCCAAGCAATCTTTCTTTCTCCTTCTCTCAGGTCACATTTTTGTACCCATCTCTGAGAAAAGTCCAGACAGAGACCATGGCTCCAGACAAAAGGGAAGGGAAGTCTCAGGTGAGCGCACTGCCATCTCAGTCCAGAGTAGAGGGGGTTTTGTATGGTTTTGTTCTTCCTTCCAGGCTGAAGTTCTCCACCCAGTACTTCCTTCATCAGGATTCGGAGTCCATGGAGGGGCTGGTTGCATAGGGAGCACACCCCACGCTTACAGTGCCTTGTGTCGCTGTTGGCTGACCCCAGTCTGTTGTGCTTACTAAATCGACAGTGACACGCAGGTGGCCTTTTGTCACTAGGGACACAGCAGGGGAAAGTCCTTTCTGGTCTGTTTCCTTCGTGTATGTTTCTCTCAGTCCCCAACAGGATCCCTCATCTATTTCCTTTTGCCCTTGAGAATGCTTGTGGTGCTCCCCCAGCCTTCTGCAGCCCATAGTTCTCCTCCTTTATTCTATGGATCCTATGTCTTGACGGTACCATTCTTGTGAGAACAAATCCCGACCTGCCATTTTGTGGTGCGGGAAGATAGAGCTCACCCATCGAGGTGAGCTGCTGCATGGACAAAAGAAAGCCATACTGCAGGGGACACAGTTTCAGGAACCTTACTCTGGAAGCCAGAGAACAACTTCTCAAGAAGCCATGAAGAGGGTTCCATGGGATACGTGGCAGAAAATTAGTAAGCACAGTGGTCAGGAAGTAGGATGCTCAAGACGGTTGGATTTTAACCTATCCCTCTGTTACCATCTTTGGGCCTTGAACAAGTAAGTCTAACTTCTGTGTCTCAGTTTCCTTACCAATAAAATAAAAATGACAACCCTGTCCGCCTCATAGGATAAGGAAAGATGACCCATAAGGGCAGTTCCATTTCCTCAAGCCTTTGCATTCCGTCCAGGAGAGTCAAGTGTGTTCATGCCCTAAACCTTCAGCCCTTGTGTCCAGAAGTTTAAGAACAGAGGAAATCTTCAGTTGCAGTGCCAACCTCACATTCTTGTCTCTGGAGTGAGGACTGAAGCAGGAGCTGGTGTGTGGGCCTACCAGCCCAGCTACACAGATTTTTTTTTTTTTTTTTGCATTGTTGAGATGATTTTGTGCACGTC
Source organism: Rattus norvegicus (assembly GCF_021556685.1). Taxonomy (NCBI): domain Eukaryota; kingdom Metazoa; phylum Chordata; class Mammalia; order Rodentia; family Muridae; genus Rattus; species Rattus norvegicus. The sequence goes on along the minus strand of NC_141543.1, from coordinate 41,176,410 downwards.
CCTGTGTGCTGATTAGATTGGAAAGTCTCTAAAGCAAAGATTGTCTTTTGGATTCTCCCCATAGTAAATTATTTTTCCTATAGGCATTGCATGCATGTGAAAATTAAGAGTAAAGAATCTTGCTGAACATTGTGGTGCACAACTTTAATCCCAGGGAGGCAGAGGCAGGTGGATCTCTGAGTTTGGGGGCTAGTCTGGTCTACCATCTCAAGTTCCAGGCCATCCGAAGCTACATTGATTGTCTCAAAAACAAAAACAAAACAAAGAACTCAAGAGACCCTTTACCGGAAGTTCTAATTGCCTCGAAGTGCACTGTTGGCCATAATCCTTGTGCACAAGGCCAGGCTCCTACTCACTGCTGTTCTTTGTGTGTCCGTCACATGACTAAATGGTAGATGACCTAGCCTCTTTAGGACTCTCAGGGACAGCATTTTATGATGGTCTGTCCACCTTCCACGCCATTACCTCCCTTATGCTGTATGAGGCTGCTGAGATGGAATGACTGCTCCTCACAGGTGTCAGTGACATTTGAAGATGTGGCTGTGCTCTTTACCCGGGACGAGTGGAAGAAGCTGGATCTCTCTCAGAGAAGCCTGTACCGTGAGGTGATGCTGGAGAACTACAGCAACCTGGCCTCGCTGGGTAAGAGAGTTCCCTGTGGGCATAGATTCACAAGGGAGGCCTCAGTGCCTGCTTCCCTGAGTGAAGGCTGTGGTCATTAAAACCCCCCTCGCTGGGGTTTGCTGTAGGACTGTACAAACCAGATCTCTATTAAATATTGAAACTCTTTTTCCACTTCCAGGTGTCTAAATGCCCCAAATAGGAGAACGTAGGGGTTGAGACTCATACTCTCCCTGCTGTCTGTTACTTGGCAGAAATTCCTTCAGTGTTGAAGCAGCAGTTTCATGTTATATTCTGTGTTGCCTGTAAACAAAGATTCCCTCCGCCCCCTCTCTTATCCGTGCCTTGCCTTCCCCACTTCTTTTTCCAGTCAAATGCTGTACACTCTCTCCTTGAAAAGAAATCAAATTTTTTCACTTTAAACAATCTGCTTGATTAAACACCTAGTCCTTTTTTTCTGTTTTTTCTGTAAGTTTTTATTCTGTCTGCACACCCAACAGTCCCTTTCTAGAATGCTAAGTCTGCCCACTTATCGAATTTCTATAACGTGCAATTACTCCTCCCTGTCATGCCTGGTGAGCCACTTGGCCTCTGCCTGACACATCCTGTCATATGACAGGGAGCAGTTTAAGTACCCAGTAGAAGTGTAGCTGGGTTCCCCACACATTTGGAATGCTTGTCCACGTTAAAAAAAGACGGAGTCTTTTTAGTGTTATTGCTAATTTTGTTTGTGATCAGGATTTCCATTTACCAAACCAAAGATGATCTCCGTGCTGCAGCAAGGAGAAGAACCCTGGAAAGCGGAGAAAGAAAGCCATGGATGCTCCTCTCTTGGTGAGTGGACAAGCCTGAGATACCCCAGAATCTCCTCAAACTAAGAATGGAGGGTAGCCTTGGTACCTGGTGCCCGGAGACTGACCTGGACCAGCAGGTGCTCTTCAGTGACAGGAATCCTAAGGGGAAGGGCAAAGGGATGAAAAGATAAGGAGATAGGAAGGCTGTGGTCAGGAATGTCTTATCTCAAGCAAACTTATTAAGAAGTATAGCATCTTATATACCGCTTGTAGGCAAAATGGGAGAGAGTGGGTAGACAGCCATGATATAATGGGGCGGAGTCAACAGGAAGTCAATCAAGCAACTTGCACAAGGAGAATACACAGTATCTTAAGAATGTCACAAACTGAGTGCACAGCAACCTTGAGATGGAGAACCATAGCCCCTTGGGGTCAGAAGAATTGGGTTCTCCGGAGCTGAAGCTGAAGTTCCGCCAAAGCCCTGGCCCCAGGCCGTTACCGGCTCTGCCAAGTACTTTAGACAAGAGACTGTGTTCCTTTCTGTACATCAGGGTCTCCAGAAAACCTTAAACTGACCTGCCCCTCAACAGGAGACATCTTCAGATACTTGGTCCTCACCAAGGAATGATAGGAAAGGAAAATCCCAGGCTCCTAGACCTTAGCTCTCCCTTCTTTCGATGGTCCCTTTTCAAAAGAGTATCTCAAGATCTCTTATTTCTGAGGAGGGCTGCATTTCATGTACAAGAAATCAGTATATTTAAGGGTATATTGGAAGTAATTTTTTTTTTAGCTGTGTGGAGGAGTCTATATAGGAAATCGAGACAAAGGAAATGAGCTTGGATAACCTCTCTAGATTTTGGTACGGTGTTAAGAGCTTCGGACTCTCCCGTGGATTATAGGAACATCTATGAAGTTTAAGGAGAATTTTACAATACCTGATATTTTAGTGGGGAAAACAAAGAGCCCATGGGAAGGGAGAAAGTTGGAGGGAGAAGAGAAAGAGCTTGAGCAGGAAAAGAGAAAATGCAGAGGCGGGAGGGAGGAGAGCAAAATGTCTGGATTCTATAGGGAAAAGCTTCTGGGAGAGGGGAAGCCCAGCCCCTCAGCTAGAAAGTTCTGATATGCCAGCCTTGTCCTGTAACAAGTGGGGACTGAGAGATGCCTGGAGAACCCGGAGGTCAGGTCTGCTTTGATATGCAAACTGCACCTCAGCTGCTTGCCTGGGTCTGAATCCCAACTGAGGAGTTGTAAGCACCTGGTGGTGGGCCCAGCCCTGTGTCCCTCAGAGATCAGCTTCCTGTCCCTAACAGGAAGGGTTGAGGGCTGGGAGCCTGGAGTGGGAGAACTGGGAGACAGGGCCGAGGCTGGACCAGGTCAGACACTGAGGATTAAGGAAGAGCTGAAAGATACCCTGTTCTGACAGACACTGAATATGAAAGCCTTTCTTTTCTAGTCTAAAGTGACACTTTCTGATGTAGAGACCATGGTTGTCTATCTTTGAAACCTTTGTTTGAAGAAATACAGTAATTCTGTGGAAACTACCAAGGCAACTTTTTTGTAGTGCTGGAGAGCCAGGCCTTGCACTTGCTAGGCAAGTTCTCTACCAGTGAGTTACACTTCCACCATATTCCTTCCTCTGCAGGGACCTATTTTCCTGTTTGTCTTCTGCCTTGTGATATTTTTTTAAAAGTTTATTTTCATTTTTATGTGTGTGGATGTTCTGCCTGAAAAAATGTCTGTGCACCACATGGGTGCAGTGCTCAGGAAAGCCACAGTAGAATCAGATCCCCAGGAACTGGAGGTTTAGACAGTTGTGAGCTGCCATGTGAGTGCTAGGTAGTGAATCCAGAACCTCTGAAAGAGCAGCCAGTGCTCCTAACCACTGAGCCATCTCTCCAGTCTCCTGCCTTGCCATTTCTTATTAAAAGTTAAGCATCTGAATTTTCCTCTTCCCAGGGTCTGCTGAGGTGATGGGTGACTTTTCTCTTTAGTTATTATAAGAGACTTCTGTGCCAGTAAAACAACTGAGGTATACACTTAAAGCTACCTTATCTCCTCTCTCAGCATGTGTCTCTCTCTCTCTTTCTCCCTGTGGTGACTTTCTAAATCTCCCTCAACTCCCACAGTAGGGCAATTGTTTATTTTAATGTCCTTATCCTTAAGTATCTGGTTTTACAAAATAGGGAAGGGGCAAGTAAAGGGGGGAGGACACTGTCCTTTTAACTGTTGGGTATCCACTTCTGCCAGTGGAAAGAGGAGTGGTGTCCTGCCATTGTTGCTGATCCTTCATGCCCCTTGGATCAGAGGGCTGCTGTAGGAATGCTAGTAGGTTGCTCCTTGGAGCTGGCTGCTGAACAAGGAGTAGCTGCTACTGTGTGAAATGTTCTTCAGTTTACCACCCGGGCCTTCCTGTAGACGCTGCCTGGACTCCAGAGTTCCAAAATAGTTCTAATGGTCAGATCCTGCAGGTGCATTTGCTTCTAGGGAGGGAAATAGAATCGCAGTACTTCATGCCATCACAGATGCACTCTGACTCTCTGACGTCCACCTTTTCTCCTCTACAGTTTGGGCCTTTTCTGCCTTCCTCACAGGATGCTGAGGATGAGATCGTGCATGAAGTGAAGATTTCTTTACCTCCTGTCCCACGTTAGTCTCCCTCTGCTTTCTCCCTTGTGTCCCTCCATTTTCCTGACTCTGCTTGCATCCCTCCAGCCTCCCCTCCTGCCTGGAAGCTCCACCCTCTTATTTCGTGCCCCAGCTGTTGGCTATTAGCTCTTTTGTTATAACCAATCAGCAGTAAGACAACACTCAGTCCATCTTTTTGGTTGCCTAGGCTTTGCGGGCTGATCTTTTGGGCAGGTGGGAACCACAAACATTTACAAATAGAAAACCTGGTGATGGGACTTGGAATTGACGATAGCAAAATCCTGCCAACACGTAGCTCTCTGCCGGTACATAGTGAACAGTTGAAAATACAGAGATACACTTTAATAAAATACAGAGATACACTTTAATAAAATACAGAGATACACTTTAATAAAATACAGAGATACACTTTAATAAAATACAGAGATACACTTTAATAAAATATGAAGAAAGGTCATCCCCAACATAGTCCCAAAGGACAGAGAATTGTCTGGCCCAGGATGTCACCTGCTACTGAGAAATTCTGACTTTTGTGACACTTTTAGAACACTGGGTTGTTACATCCAAGAATAGCATTTTCATTCAAGATGCCCACAAAAATTCACTCGTAAAGTTTTTCAAATTTCTTATATTCCTCTTATTCTTTTTTTTTCTTTCTTTTTTTTTTCTTTTTTTTTTTTTTTTCGGAGCTGGGGCCCAAACCCAGGGCCTTGTGCTTGCTAGACAAGCGCTCTACCACTGAGCTAAGTTCCCAACCCCTCCTCTTATTCTTTATAAGAATACTTTTGTGTGCCAATTCTATAATTCATGCTTCTTCATGAAATTAATTTTAAGAGATGTTATATCATCAACAAATACAGGCAGTTTATCAACTTGTCTAATTTATTTATCTAGATGCAATAATTAATATTTCCTTAAAGATGGATAGCAGGTAAAGTGGATATATTTGCCTTGTTCTTGACTGCAGTGAAATATACCTAGTGTCTCCTCATTAAACAAATTAATCACCGTGTGAGTGCTAGGACACAAACCTATGTCCTCTGCGAGAGTAACAGATACTCCTAACTGGCTGTCCATGTCTCCAGCCCCCTCTATTACCTTTGCATGGCTATAGTGTCACAAGGTCACAGTTCATTTTCATCTCCAGTTTACTCTCCTGACACCATCATTGCATATGCAGCTCATTATTGGCCAAAGTAGCACCACACAGTACACAAGGACATTATATGCATTTAGAGAAGCATTCAACAAGACTCTGTGTCACGCAGATAATCAAGATAAACAGGACTTGAGGAATCCTCAACTGCGTGATAAAATTCAAATACTTCAGTCCTAAACCTAATAATTTAGGTTAGAACAAGGCAAATATATCCACTTTACATGCTATTCGTCTTTAAGGAAATATTAATTATTGCGTCCGGATAAATAAATTAGAGAATAAATTGATAAGCTACCTGTATTTGCTGATGATATGACATTGACCTCTGTAGGCAATCACATGCATTTGTTGTACATAAATATACACATACACAGGAAGACGCACATGAAGTAAAACAAGTAAATCTAACTTTAGAAATCTAAAGCAATAGAACACAAGCTAGTTAACGTGGTGATATGGTCCTTTAATCCCAGTACTCAAGAGGCAGAAGCATGTGAATCACTGTGAGTTCAAAGCTAGCCTGCTCTCCACGTTGAATAAATAAAACTTAACAGAATGTACTATCTGTGTGTTGGTAGCAATGCTGATGTAAGCAGTCCTGTGCTGCTAGAAGTATAAAAGTATAGTTTTAGAATTATTACAGTACAGAATATTTGACAGTAGCAGTGACGTGAGTACCGTGCTTTAGGTTTGCATTTTAATACCGTGTGTTAAAGTATGCTTGTACTTACGGGAAGGAAGGTTGAGGAGGCGCTGTGACACTGGCAGCAGTCACATTCCTCTCATGTCTGCTGTATCTTTTGATTGCATCAAGACACATGGCCCATCAAGCGGACCATCTACACCATCTAGATTTGTGTTGCGTATCCTCTGGGAGGCTTACATGAGGATGACCTCCCTTAGGCCACATTTCCCAGACCAGGTCCCTGTCATTAAGTGATGCATTTCTATATCAAGTGCTATATTAAGAGGAGGGCTGTGGATTGTGAGAGCCAGTCAGGAAAAGATGCAACAGAGGAGTTACCTGCACTGCGTTGGAAGGCCGGTAAGATTCCAACAGGTAGGAAAGAGAAGTTAATAAATCCAAAATGAAAAAGAATGGCAGAAGCACCATAGTTTATGAGTCATATGTGGGTAAGTATGTATGTATATATTATGTATGTGTGTATGTATGTATGTATGTATGTATGTAGTCCATTATATACCAGGCTATACTTGTCAATTTGTCCTTCTCTTTTTGTTATTTTGTCTTTTTTTTTTTTTTCAGAGCTGAGGACTGAACCCAGGGCCTTGTACTTGCTAAACAAGCACTCTACCACTGAGCTAAATCCCCAACCCCTCAATTTGTCCTTCTCTAACCCTTCTACTGGTTACTCTTAGCTCTTATCTCCTTAGGTGACCTTGTTTCATCCTTTTGTTCACTCCGGATGATGAGTACACATCCAGTATCTTATAAAGTGTTTATTTTCCATTTCTTCTTTCTTACTAATATCTATAGACTTATAGTATTTATTTAGGTAACAATAACACTCTTCTTATAAGTTTAGTCTGAGTTAATCACACCTAACACTGGCAATTTCTGCTTTTCTTCCAGGATGTAATAGCAGTCTTCAAACCACAAAATCAACTCAAACTAAAGAGTCATCATTTCAGGAATTAAAGAGGAAACAACTCAAAAGGGATGAGGACTGGGACTTTACCTCAGGAAAATCCTGCAGACCTGACAACAGTTTTAAAAAACAGAACAAAAATGAAAGCTTACAAATAATTTCTATCACCCATACAAAAATTCTTACTGTAGATAAAAGCCATAAGAATTTTGAGTTTGGTCCAAGTGTCAGCCTGAAGTCAATCGGTAAGCAAAAGATTGCTAGAGAAAAAACACAAAGAAATAGCCTCAAGGAAAATTCAACTTCACTTAATCAACCAAAAATCAAGACATTAGAGAAACGCTTTAAATGTAGTACTTGTGAAAAGGCCTTCATTCACAGCTCATCCCTTCGCAAACATCTGAAAAACCATAGTGGAGAGAGATTATTTCAATGTAAAGACTGTTTGAAAGCTTTCAGCCAAAGTTCCGCTCTTATTCAACATCAAAGAACTCATACTGGAGAGAAGCCCTACATATGTAATGAGTGTGGGAAGGCCTTCAGCCACAGTGCATCCCTTTGTAAGCACCTAAGAACTCATACTTTGGAGAAATCCTATACATGCAAAGAATGTGGAAAATCTTTTAGCAGAAGGTCTAGTCTTTTTTTGCATCAAAAAATCCATGCCCGAGAAAACCCTCATAGATATAACCCAGGAAGGAAGGCATCCGCTTCGCTCTCAGGATGCCAGAGAGCTCATTCCAGGAAGACCTACTTGTGTAACGAATGCGGCAACACCTTCAAGTCTAGCTCCTCCCTCCGTTACCATCAGAGAATCCACACTGGAGAGAAACCTTTCAGATGTAGCGAATGCGGCAGAGCCTTCAGTCAGAGCGCATCACTTATTCAGCACGAAAGAATCCACACGGGAGAAAAGCCCTACAGGTGTGGCGAGTGTGGAAAAGGCTTTACTTCTATCTCAAGACTCAATAGACACCGGATAATTCATACAGGAGAGAAATTGTATAATTGCAATGAGTGTGGCAAAGCCTTAAGTTCCCACTCAACTCTTATTATTCACGAACGAATCCACACTGGAGAGAAACCATGTAAGTGTAAAGTTTGTGGGAAAGCCTTCAGACAGAGTTCAGCTCTGATCCAACATCAGAGAATGCACACTGGGGAAAGACCCTATAAATGTAACGAGTGCGGGAAAACATTCAGGTGTAACTCATCCCTAAGTAACCACCAGCGAATCCACACTGGAGAGAAACCTTATCAATGTATAGAATGTGGGATATCGTTTGGACAAAGTGCAGCTCTTATTCAGCACCAGAGGATTCACACGGGAGAGAAACCCTTTAAATGTAACACCTGTGGGAGGAGTTTTAGGCAAAGCTCCTCCCTTATTGCCCATCAGCGGATTCATACTGGAGAGAAACCCTATGAATGTAGTGCATGTGGAAAGCTCTTCAGTCAGAGGTCCTCCCTTACCAATCATTATAAAATTCACATTGAAGAGGACTCCTTGAACATAGATTTGCATGAATAAAAGCAATTGACCAAAGTTCTTCAGAGGATATATACTTCATATTGACAATAAATATAGTGAATATAAGACAACTTATTTAGCCCTATGAGATATTAAAATTGCAAGAATAAACTGTAATCATATAATAACAGAGAAAATTTCACACCTGTCAGTCACATTTTGTGATCAGATACTTTACCATAGCAGACATTGACAATGGCCATTTATAAGGTAACAGAAATGCTTTTTTATTTTATCCACATTATATAATATATGCAATATATAAACACTAGAAAGATCTGAGTTCTGGAGTGTTAGTTTGTCATTAGAAAAAGGAGTATCACCTATTAGCATATTTACTACAGCTAATATTTTAATAGTAAACCATTAAAATATATGCATTTTTAAATCAGTGGACCAAATTAAACAAACAAAAACCAAAATACTACCTCATACTATCTTTTCCTAAACTATTGTCAAACTGCATGATTTTTATTAAAGAGGAAGAAAGAGAACTGTTTTAAATTTTCATTCTTCTAATTTTCTAACTGCCCTACACACCTCCCACACTTAATACACATAATCTAATTTTGTGCTGTGAATGAATTATTCTCCTTCATTGCCTTGAAACATTTATTATGTCCTGAGTGGTAATGTTAAATACTAGTCTTAGCCACCCTGGAGCAAACAGACTAGCTAAGCTTGCCAGAATGAGTTGAAAGAGAACAATGAGGGATGGCAGTTGACATCAACCACCCCCAGCTTACATCATACAGATGAACCCCAAACGTGCACACCACACGCAGACATACGTGGAGCAAATTCCCATTTTCCGGTGCTAGTACGTAGACATAACTAATTTCTACAACTTACCTTGTATGAGTAACCTGGTTGATTTATGTCTGCATGGTACTTGTGTGCATACAACTTTCCTTCTTTCTAATAGTGTATTTGTAGATTCTTGGCATTCACAATCTTTTTATCTGCAAATTCCATTTTTTTCTCTCTTCTAATCAGTGTCTTATTTTCTGACAATGTGGCACTACCTAAACAATTCTAGTTTTTCTCTCCTGATAAATGTCTTTTATTTATTTTTCTGTACATCGTGGCACCATACAGCAGATATGAAAAATAATACTTTCCCATTTATCACACTAGCTTCCGTTTATGGGTGCTCGTTCTGAAATCGACTGCACAGCTCTCGTGCTATGAGCTTTATCGCCAAGGGGATCGGAAGAATCTGATATCCTAGAACTGGAGTTATGGTTGTGAGCTACCATGAGGTTGCTGGAAACCAAATCCAGGCCCTCTGCATGAGCAGCCAGTGCTCTTAACTGCTGAGCCATTTCTCCAGCCCCAGAAATTTTTATCATCCACACATCTGTACTTTAGATGGAACAGTAACAACACCTGGACAGGAAGAAGGCAAAGTTAAGAGATTGCCAAAGCTCACAACTGTCTTTAACTCCAGTTCTAGGGCATCTGGCTTCCTTTTATGGCCTCTGCAGGCAACAGGCATGCATGTGGTAGACATACATGCATTTAAGCAAAGCTCTTATATACATAAAATAAAAGTAAAGAGTACTGCCAGGAAAAAAAGCCCAGAGGAAGTATGGATCTAGCATCTGTAGGAACAGTGGAAGACAGCCTTCCTAGTTTAGAGGACTCCTTCTAAAGGAAATTAGTACTTGGAATGAAAGCTGAGGGGAGCCATCAGAGATCTTGAGTAACACCTGTACTCTAAGACTATAAAAAATTTCAACATGATCATGAAGATAGAATGACTGACTGATTGGAAAAGGTGATTCCCCCCCACCCCCCAGCTTGAGAAACTGTGGCTCACAGGTTAAAGTTTGGAAGCCTGAGAAAAATTATTCTTAATGAGCAACAAAAAGCCTAATTCTGTTCTTAGAACTAGATAATTTTCCAGATATTTTGCCAAATACTACAAATGGTAAAAGTCTTACTAAAGCTAACCTATTTTTCAAAATCAAGTTGTAGTCAGTCATTCAAAGCCTTAAGATATAACTTAAGATAATAGGTCTGTCTTTCTCGGGTTATAGTTATTTCAGTACTAATACTTCCCATAAAAATATAATGATTTTTCTCATTTTGAAATATAACTTTGCATGAGAGTCTTGAATAAGAGTCAAGAAAAAAATGTGTATTTCTAGCCTCTATACTGTTCTAAGTTACATACCTTTGGCATTTTCAATACCAGATATTGACCAATTAATTCCTTACTTTTTAAGGTTTTTTGTTTTGGTTTGTTTTTTTGTTCTCTTTTCCTCCCCCCCTCCTGTCCTGTTTTGTCCTGAGGCAGGACCTCATTGTACAACCCATTTCCAATGCGTGATCTTCCTGCATCGTCCTCTTGATTGCTGGGATCACAGGCTAGTGCACTGAACTATTGGTGTGGGATTCTTAAGAGTGTGCATCTGCTCAAAACTTTAAATGTCTGTCATAGGAATTTCTATTTAGAAACAATATGGTTGAGATGAGGAAAAAAACCTACAGTTTCCCTGTATTGTTAGTAGCAATGTTAGTTTACTGTTGGGTAAAATATCATTGGCTATAATTGGGTGGGTGGGGCCTCATCTGGATGTGATCTAACAATATCAAAGCAAGCCAAATTTAAAAATAAAATTCATAGTTTTATAAAATATTACTAAAATAGTTGTTGGTAAAAATTTCATAAGGACCAGGAAAACCATAATGGCAGGGGAGCTTTGGTAGATGACAACAAATGTCTGTCAAGTTAGTGTCAGAGATGCTTGCTCCCAGCATGGCACGGCTTGGAAGTCCTATGGGTGGGGCTTATGGTCGATACTTAGGTCATTTGGAATGTGCCCTGGAACTGCCTTGTGAGACCTCCCCGTTTCTCCTTTACCTCCTTGAGAAATGTAACTGAACAAAGAGCATATGATCTAATGGTAATACACTGAAGGACCTGTTTCCTCGGGCTCTTCTCTGTGACCCTAGGGCTTCAGAGATAATGATGTTCTTTTCTCTGGGTATGGTGGGATCAATTCTTGCATGAGAATCTCGTGCTGTGCTCAGAGGAGAGAGAAGAGTGAGCTTTCTGCTTCTGTCTTCTCGGATGTCCAAGTACTATGTTGTGCAGGGTATGTGTAGTGTTATCTTTGACTCCACCATTAACTCTTAAGGTTACACATGTGTTCTACTAGGCCAGCTGTCTTTTCTTTACTGTCATTCTCTTTCAGATCCAAATACTCCTCTAAATATTCTCTTCATCTTAAAAGCAAAACTCTCTAGTCTTTTAAAAAGGTGTGTTTCATACTTATATCATCAAAGAATATGTTCTATAGACCAATTCTGTTAAATGTGTGGCTACTTTTCAAACCAATATAAGATCATATCTATAAACTATTTCCCCAAATTTTGGAGAGCTATTTATAGGTATCTATCAAACTCATTAATTTTTTTCTTCAAAGATTCCACATTTATAGTGATGTTTCTGGTCAGCCTATCAGTTCCTGAGAGAGTAGGCTAAAAATAACTCTGGAGGGACTGAGCCGGAAGTGCAGGCCTGTGATTTCAGCATTCAGGAGTCACTGAACTTGTATCAGTCCTCCTGCCTCTGCCTCCCCAGTACTGGGATTATAGATGCTCACCAGTATGCCCAACTAAGGAACACACTTTTACCTGTAGTTGCCTTTTGCTGGATTACTGTGATATTTTGTATAAATTTTCAATTAAAAAACTGTCCGTGTGTGGGTGCGTGAGGGCAAGTGTCCACAGAAGACAAATTGGATGCCCTGGATATGGAGTCACAGCTGGTTAGAACTGCATGAAGTAGGTGTTAAGAACAGAATTTGAGTCCTCTACATGAGCATAACCATTCTTAATCTCTCAAACCCTCAATTGTGACATTTTTCTTTTTTTTTCCATATTTTTAAATAGTACAGACAACTATGAAAAAGAGCCAGACACTACCAGTGAATAGCAATAGAATTTTTATTTGTATGTTGGCAATAGGGGTAGCCACTTGCATTAAACAAGAGCTCATCTCTGAATTTAAAAAAAAAAAAAAAGGAGGCCAGCTAGAAACTTATAGCCAACAAGGAGAGAGCATAGTGGACACCAAAGAGGAGCTAAAGATATGTCTATAGTCCCTGAGCTGTGCACCACAAAAGCTGTCAAAATGGCAGCAAGCCCCTCATCCCCCCCGCCAGCCTACAGAGAGAGCAGTAAAATGTCCCAGGGGAGGTGTCGAAAATGGAAGTTCCCATAAAAATGATGGCACCATGATACCTCCTCAGCTTGTGGCATCTCGGGAGCTGTCCACGGTGGTGCAATCCTTTTCTGCCTCAGCTGGCCTTCAAGAGCTGTTCAAGGAAGCCACGCCTTTCCTGCCTCAGACTACTGCTGTCATGGGGAGATGTCCACGGTGGCAACACCTTCTTTCCTGCCTCAGCCCACAGCCTTGGTGAAACAGTACTTCAGGAGCTGTCCACAATGCCAGCACCTCCTCTCCAGCTCACAGAGATGGTGCCTCAGTCAAAGCCACCTGTGGACGGGAAGGACTTCCCACCCATGGGCCTGATGCAGGAAAAAGGGGGCGAAAAAAGCCACCAATCCCTGAGCAGGAAAACCCACCAATCCCTGAGCTCTCCTTGCCAAAAAAAAAAAAAAAAAAAAAAAAAAAATCAACCCTTGATCAGAAAGCACACCAATCCCTGAACTACCTTGAAATCCCACCAATCGTCACTCTGGAAATCTCTGCTCTGCAAAACTCTGTCCCCTAAACACTATATAAGCACTACCATTTTGTCCAATTCCCTGTTGTCTGTTCCCTGGAACAGAGGGCAGAGATCCTTGGATTCATCCCTTCACACCCTGGTCCATCCAATAAACCTTTATCATGAGATTTTTCTGCCTGAAGAGACTCTCGTCAGAAGAAACAACGAAGAAAAGAAGCAATGAAGAGAAGAAGCAATGAGAAGGGGTGATGAGCTCAGGCTACTGAGTTCCTGGGCTCAGCTGAGGACACCATCCCCTGGAACTGCAACACCTGTGCTGAGGAGCCTTTCTTTTAGAACTGTGTTTCCTGAGCTACCGTGTCTCAGGATGCCCTTCTCTTGGGACACTATCTCACCTCAGAGCTGTGTGGTTCCTGGGACTCTGGGTCTCAGGATATCCTTGCACTGGGATAGCTTTTCTCTTCAGAGCGGTATGGTTCCTGGGCTTCTGAGTCCCAGGATACCCTCCCATCAGAGCAGAAATACAATGCCAAAGACCTAAGACACAAGGTATGCAGTTAAAGGAATTTGGTCACGCACGCACGTGTGGAGACATAGTTGGATTTTTGAGTCTCGTCAAAAAGTGGCCTCCAAATGCCTGTCCAGCATTTGGTTCAGGACACAGTCTTTGTTGCATGGAACAGACGATTTGCATTCTGAAGGAGGAAAAAAGGACCAAAAGTGAAGGAGAAGGACTAGTTGGGAAGAAAGGAGGTCAATGAAAGTAGGAGGCAATGGACTAGGGTAGCTAGGGGTGAATCACAGCGCACAGTATGCAAGTATCATGATGTCAGATTTTAAAGAAAAACGTTAAAAAGACAGACGACCATATAAGAAGCAAATATTACAGTCTGTAAACTATCTTTTATCCTAAGATAAGATGGAAAATATCCTAAGATATTCCTCTAGTTCCAAAGCCATGGATGCAGCCGAAACTACCTTAGCATCCATGAGTTTCACTCATAGAGGTGGTTGGTTTTCCACAGTGACAATTCACGGGGCCAGTGCGTGATTCCCTATCTCCCAGTTACAGAGGGCTATGAAGTATCTACATCGCATTACTAACTTACCTCTCATCCTAACCCCATGCTAGGGGATGTCTAAGGTCCTCTTACTTTGAAGAAGGAACCGGTTCTAGAACCGGTTTCTTTAAAGTGGTCCTTGCCTGCATACTAGGAGCGCAATCCCTCCCTAGCGGCCCTCCGACCGCGCCTGCGCAATTGGAAGCCCTGGCGACGCCTCATGGCCTTGTGGGAAATGTAGTCCCGCGTGCCCAGTGCGGCTGCCTTCGCGGCCAGCCTCTGGTTTCTTCAGTGACTGGTGAGTGGGTTGCCTCGGGCGGGTGGTCCAAGGGCGGGGAGGCAGAGGCGTTCCCACTGGGATCCCCGGGCTCTGGTGCCAAGCTCTGTGGCCCGAGGGCGGGGCTGGCCGGACAGAGCGGTGCTCCGTCGTCGGCGAGGAGCGTAGAGTCGCAGGTGTGCTGCTCATGCCGGCGCCAGGCCTCAGGACACCCTGATGGAGACCCTGGCTCGGTCCCTCCCGTACCCCAGTCATTCGCGCCCGAATGCTCGGCAGTTCTACCTGCCTGAGCAGCCCTCGCTCGGTACGCGCTGTGAACGCGTGAGAGACCCGCTCTCAGAAGCCTGGCAGGACACCGGACCACAGTCCGGGGCTCTGGCCATTGTGTGCACGGCTGCTAGGGATCAGCCCTCTGCTTGGGGGAGCGAAGGAGGGGCCTGCTGAGTGGGTCCTGGCTAAGGGAGAAGAACATGCCCACTGGCTTTCCTCTCTTTAAGTTCATTATTGGTTAACTAGAAAATAAATGAGCAAAATCATTTGAAATTTGTCCAAAGGTCCATGTATTGTGTTATATGTATAAATAGAAACCTTTTGCTTCCAGAAAATAAAAAAGTAATGTTAGTGCCTTTCCCCCATTCAGTTAGGAAATGCATTTTGTAAGATGCTTGAGGTGCTTCTAAATCACCACCCAATGGAGATGAGAATAAACTTACATCACTAATTTTTAAGGGCAGTTAAAGCTATCATTTTCATGAATTGTAGGGAAAGTATGATTGACTCTCAGAGCTCATGTCCCCTTTGATCCTCTGGGTTATTTGGTTTTGTTGTGTTTTGTTTTAATATTGTAAATGGTACAGTTGTGCCATTCTTTGTATTTGCCCCTTTCCACAAAATCTTCAAGTGAAATTTCTAAGTCAATGTTATAATTAGACCTTTGGACATCTCCCGTCTTCTTTCCAGAAAACTAGCAGTTTCTAAAGACGGTTGCAGTGTAGGAGTGACTGATGGCCCCACACCAACTTGAAGTGCTAGTAGTCTCTTAAGCCTTGGAGAGGTGCAGGCTATGTGTGGTAGTGTGTGCCTTTAATCCCACAGAGGTAGGGGAATGAGTTTGAGACCACCCTGCTCTACATAGAGAGTCTGGGCCACCCAAGGCTACTTAGTGAGACCCTTCCTCAAATAATACCCCTATGCTAAACTCCAGCTCATTTTACTCCTAACTTTCACGTGGGTTGTATGAACAGATGGATACACAGAAAAGTCGCACATGCCTATAGTCTTATAAACCTTCCTCTGTGTTTTCTTTTTACATTTCACATGTGTGTGTCTATGTCTGCATGTATGTATGGGTACAGGTGCACATATATCCACATACATGGTGAGGAGCATCCTTGGTCTTCCTCCAAGCCCACGGGCATCCCATCCTCCCGCTTGTGTTCTGGTCCTCATGCTTGCACAGCACTGAGACATCTTTCCCCAGGGCCAGCTCCCTCGCCCTCCCCCGCCACTGTGTTTAACCATAATTAGAGAGGCCTTCTGTTTCATTATATCACAAAGATGTTCATTTATAGTTTCCCGTAGAACTCTTACTCTGTTTATGCATCTTTATTCTTTTTCCAAACAACAACCCTTATTATGAGTTATTGTATATTTGATCCTTTCTTGATAACGCTGACTTTCTCATATCCCCAGTCCATCCCACCCCTCTACCTTTACTGTAGGATCAAACCCAGGGCCTCCACTGAACTGTAATAACTCAGCACCTGAATTCCTAGATATGCATGCTTTCCCTGAACTACTTGAACTGCTAGGATTTGCAATTGTCCATTAGTGTTCCCTGTTGGGCTATAACATCCATGAGGCTGGAGACTGCCTGTGGTATTTACAGCCATTTCCGGCATTGTTTGGCATGAAGCTGTTCACACAGTAGATGTTGACAAGACACTTAATGTACCAGATGTTCTTCAGTGATACTGTTGTTTTGTGCCAACTTGACACAGGTTAGAGTTATCTAAAAGCAGGGAGCCTCAACTGGGAAAATGCCTCCATTAGATCGGGCTGTAGGGCATTTCTTAATTAGTGATTGAGAAGGGAGAGCCCAGTAGTACAGTGTGCATGGTGCCATCTCCAAGGCTTGTGGTCCTGGGTTCTATAAGAAAGCAGGCTGAGCAAGCCACTAAGCAGCACCCCTTCATGGCCTCTGCACCAGCTTCTGCCTCCAGGTTCCCACCCCATGTGAGTCCCTGTCCTGACTTCCATCAATGATGAACAGTGCTGTGGAAGTATGAGCCGAATAAACCCTTTCCTCCCCAAGCCTTGGTCATGAGGCCTCATTGCAGGCAGTAACCCTAAGACAACTGTGTTCTAGGAAATGCCATTTAAAATTCTGGGAACACGTTCTCTTGCATGAGTATTCATTTTGAATTGAAACAATGTGCATATTTTTAAGTTGTAGTGTTACACATCGATTCCACTGTATATGGTCAAATGAGATTAATTAACATAGTCCATAAACTCACATGGTTTCCATTTCTTTCTGTTGGGAGCATTGGAGACGCTTTCCTCAGCTGAGTGTAATCTCAGCACCTGGAAGCCGAAGGCAGGGGTTGAAGGCTCCATATTACCCAGCAAGTTCATGGCCAGCCTGGGCTGTGTGAGACACGGTCTCAAAAAATGAAAAGGGAGACTGGAGAGATGGCCGGGTGGGTAGAAGTGCCTTCTGAGCATGCATGACGACTTTAATTCAGAGGCGACACCCATGCAGGTATCTGGGAGGGCTTTAGTAAGCTCCAGTGCTGGGGAGGTGAGGCACAGAAGCAGGAGAATTGCTGGAGTTTGCTGTTTGCTGTCCAGCAGCCAAACTCCAGGTTCACAGACTGTTTCAAGGAGTACGGCAGAACACCAAATGTCCTTTCCCCCTGTGCCCCCCCCCCCTCTCTCTCTCTCTCTCTCTCTCTCTCTCACACACACACACACACACACACACACACACACACACATACACACACAGAGAGAGAGAGACATGTGTGTGTGTGTGAACATAGCACACATACATATATACAATCAAAAAATGAAAATCCCTTGCTAATTTAAAAATAGGCTAATGTGAGTTAATTATAGCCGACTTTTTGTGCTGTAGAAGGTGAAAAGATATGTCTCTTAACTTTTTTTTAAGTTTTAAAAGCATTCTTATATAAAAATACTTCCTTGATTCATTTTTTCTATTTTTAAACATTGGATATTTTATTTATTTACATTTCAAATGTTATCCCCTTTCCTGGTTTCCCCTCTGCAAACCTCCAATCCCATCTCCTCCTTACCCTGCTTCTATGAGGGTGCTCCCCCAACCACCCACTTCTGCCTCACCACCCTAGCACTCCTCTACATTGGAGCATTGAGCCTTCACAGGACCAAGGGCCTCTCCTCCCACTGATGCCAGGTAAGGCCCCTCCAGCTCCTTCAGTCCTTCCCCTAACTCCTCCATTGGAGTCCCTGTGCTCAGCCCGATGGTTGGCTGTGCGCATCCGAATCTGGATTGGTCAGGCTGTGGCAGAGCCTCTCAGGAGACAGCCGTATCAGGCTCCTGTCAGCATGGCTTGCTTAACTTTATTCCTGTGCCTGGTAACTAACCTCCCTCTGCGCCTGCCTACCCTGCTCAGGGTCTGGTATCCACTACATGCTTTCTGCTATAGTGAGATCAGCATACTCTGCTTCCACATGTGAGTGAGAACATCTGGCGCTTGTCTTGACTAGGAGTCTTTTAAAAGACTAGAGACATGGCTTAGTGGCTAAGAGCTCTTGCTGCTCTTGTAGAGGACCCACATTTTGTTCCCAGCACCCACACAGTGACTCAAAACTATCCTTCACTCCAGTTTCAGGGGATCAGACCCTCTTCCCACCTCCTCCAACACCAGACACAAGTGTGGTACACATACATACATACATGCAGTCAGAACACTTACTGATCCACAGAAAATAAAGCTCAAAAAAAAAAAAAAAGAGAGATGTTATACAACATGATTAACTAATAATTTTTCCATAATTAACTTTATACCAAGTAAGCTTAATAAAGCAAAATCCATAGGTAAAATATTTAACCGTATTTGTATCGATGCCACATACTTCTTATTTAATTTATTTGTAGGGCTTTTATTTTTTTTTTGTTGCAGCAGGAGTCTCTCATGGCTTCCCTTCCGTCCCTCAGCTCTGCCTCTAGAGATGGTGAATTCTCTAGGAAGGCCCTACAGGAAGGAGGAAGGCAATGGCTGTTGGAACTCTGCCATTGGGAGCTCAGGTGAGACTTCATTGTGAGACATCTTTTACTCCCATAATGGGAAGGGACTTCATTACAGGGGACAGGAATGTGTTGGAGTACTGGGTCCCTTCGCTGTCCCTCACCCCGTTCTCAGCTGCCGCTGGAGTTCTTGATGGCACTCAAAGGGTAGAGAAGGAACCAAGGTCACAGGAGAGGTGGATCGGTGCTTCTAGGGCTGACGCACTATCAGGAGTCAGAAAAGCCTAGGAAAGAGAAGGTCAGGGGCCTGAGGAGGAGGGAGTGTCCACCCATCTCAAGGTCTGGGAAAGGAAGCCACAGAGGGTTTTCTATAGTGCAGGTGCAAGTTTCAATATGGAGTCCATCTTAGCAGTCATGTGTCATGTCATTCCTCCACGGTGGTGATAGAAATCACAGCCGTTTCCTGAGCGTCTGCCATGTACACAGCGTGACTAAGTCTTATAGCACTGGCTTCTGTTTTAGCTATGGTGAAGACTGCATAGTGGGTGGTGTCACAGTGTCAGGAATGCAGGTGAGTGGGTGAGACCATATAGGAAGGGTCGTAGCAACCTCTAACTGGACCCCAGTCCTTAAAGGTCCTACCAGTTCCCTCTCTCTCCTGCCCCGGGACCGTGTTTGTGTGTGTGTGTGTGTGTGTGTGTGTGTGTGTGTGTGTGTGTGTGTGTGTGCATGCCCATGCTTATGTTTGCAAAGGCCAGACAAGGTCACAGGTATCTTCCTCTGTCACTTCATGATGTTTTTATGTTTAGACATGGTCTCTCACTGAACCAGAAGCTCACCATTCAAGCTATGTTAACTGACCAGTAACATATGGGAGTCCTTTTATGTGAATCCTCAGGATCTTACTGTAGGACCCCCTCTCGGGAGACCCCACTCCAGTTGCGGGATTGTACTCCCCCAAGAAACACGAGAGACCGGCTCTTGATGTAAAGCACAGGAGGCAGTTTATTATCAGAGCTGTGGGACAGCTTGTATCTCACACAGGAGACAGAGGAGTCAACCCCAAGACTCGAAATTTAAGGCTTTTTATAGGGGAAGGCAAGGGGATTCAGCATGGTTATACTTGATTGGTTGATTTATATATCAGCAAGGGAAATGGGTACAAGGTCTCATCAGCAAGCAGTACGTGTGGGCTGGAGTGTTCACAATGTAGGAGAGCGTCTGATCTTTATTTGTAGAGCAGGGAGTTTGGTAGTGGCTAGCCAGTTCCTGGAACAATCCCTCGACCTTGTTTTTAGGCTTGGCCGGGCATGTCTCAGGCCCGTTCTGTCCTATCCCCTTATCTGCTGTTCTTTTGTAGTTTTTTTTTTTTTTTTTCCGGAGCTGGGGACCGAACCCAGGGCCTTGCGCTTCCTAGGTAAGCGCTCTACCACTGAGCTAAATCCCCAGCCCCTCTTTTGTAGTTTTTATGAAGTTTTTATTTTAACTCCTTCACTTACCTCAGGTCTGCTTGTTTGCTTTGCTCACTCTAGCTACTGCTCCACCTCACCAGTCTTCTTAAACATTGCCACAGGGGGATGTTCAAGCTTCTAACACTTGAGCCTTTGAGTCAAACCACCTCAGGACAAACCATAGCACTTCTGTGTACTTTCTTTTCCTATCCTTGATTCTCGAGACAGTCAGTGTGAATTGCCACCTTCACAGAGTCCGGAATCACTTGGGAGATGGGCTTTAGGCATGCCATCTTGATTAGGTTGAAGTGAGAAGACCCTCCCATGGTGGGCGGCACCATTCCCTAGCCAGGACCCTGGGCTGTGCATGGAGAAAGGGAACTGAGCAGCGGCCATTCATCCTTCTCAGCTTCCCAACTGTCATGTGACCAGCTGCTTCTTGCTCCTGCTACCTTGTCTTTTGCAGCATGATGGTCTGCACCCCTGAACTGTGAGCCAAAATAAATTCTTTCTCTTTTAAGTTGCTTTTGAAACAGGAAAAGAAATTACCACGGCTCTCAAACCACTCTGTGTTATCGTTTTTACCTCTGGCTCATAATGTCTGTGGTTTGTTGCACATGTCTTGTTTTTGTCAGAATGTAGCCTATACACTCATCCTTCTGGTCCTGCTTGGTCTTTTCTCAAGGAGAATTTTGTATTTTCAGGAGTCACTGATATACAAAGATGTGTCTGTGGACTTCACTTGGGAGGAGTGATGCAGCTATGTTCTGCACAGAGGAACCTGTATGGCAGGGTGATGCGGGAGAACTGGAGCACCCTGGTCTCCCTGGGTGAGCAGCCCCACCTTCAGCCTTCTGCCTATGGAATTCACAGGTTTGACTCAAAAACCCCCTCTCATGGGACATTGTTTAGGATAGTGCCTTAGTGCCTCTCTCTCACGACGGAAAGTCTGTAGAGAACAGAGAAAATGGAGAGGGGGAAATTAGAACAGTCCTGGGGGTATGTGCTGATTGAGCTTAGAACCTAAACTTGGTCTCTTTCTTCCCAAGCAGGGCATCAACCATCCAAACCAAATGTGATCTCTGACCTGGAACAAGAACTGACGCTGAGAAAAGGAGAATTCCCAGGTTGCATCTCTCTGGGTAAGTGTCAGGATGCAAGGACTGGAAACATGTGTCTTATTAGGAAGCGTGAACGGGATTGTGGGGTCTCTGGAGAGGCCAGCTCCCACAGATGCGTATTGTAGGAAGACAGGAAGACAGTGCCACCATGCCAATGAGAGTTGTCCTCTGTCACTCAAGCTTAAGTCCCAGTCTTGGCAGAGGGGATGGACACATTGTGAGACTTGAGTATCTACACATATAGCATTTGTACATTGTCTGGAGCCATTGAGCATTTGGAAGTGTTAGCAATGGCTGTTTCCTCTCTGTCTTCATCTGTGTTCAGTTAAATCTGTCCCTGCCTGAAACACATCCTTTGACTGTTTTTGTTCCCAGGCTTAACCTATATTCCTAGCTTCCTTCCCCTTGTATTTGTAAACATTTGAGAGCTTTCTCTTCTTCCTGCCTTGATAAGGGTTTTGAATAGGCTGCATATTTTAAAAAGTGAGAAATGACTGTGGTTTTGTTTGCAGTTCCAACAGCTTTACATTTTATGCGTCCCATTTACAGCTCTAAAAGTCCCATCTGTGTCCACCATCGATTTATTCCCTGCCGTTCAGCTCTTCACGATTGTACCTTGGTCAGCCTCCATCACAGCCGAGAGTTCTCTATGAGGCAATATCCTTGGCTTTTCTCCACAGACAACACGTTGTACATCTTGCCTTCCCCACATTTCTAGCCCCGTTGTTTTAAAATGTATTTTTTATGGCTAAAGAGTGAGCCAGGGACCTAGAGGTGGCTCTGTTGGTAACGTGCTTGCCGTGTAAGCTTGAACACCGGAGTTCTACTCCCAGTGTTCACGGAGAAGCCATGCCTGTAGAGTACGGGCCTCACGTACCTGAAGCTCGGCAGTGAGGAGGCAGAGACAGGAAGGTCGCTAGGGCTCTCTGGCCAGCTACTGTGGACAAATTGGTGAGCTTCAGTTCAGTCAGACATCCAGTCTCAGACAATAAGGTGGAGAGTGATGGAGGCACTTGACATCAGTCCTGTCTCAAAAACAAAAGGATACAGTACTACATTGATTGTCATGCCATTATCAGTACCATGTGACCTGTCAGAAAATGTCCACGAGAGAAGATGCTGGGGTGTGCAGGGGTAGCATGTTAAATCAGTGAGCTAAGAAGGTCCAGCAAAGCCAGTACTTATGCCCAACACACAGAAACAGTAAATGAGGCCCAAGTATCTGCAGCCAGAGATTCTGGGTGAGGGTCAGATGTGTTCATTCTTCTCTCATTTCTGTGGATTCAGACTCACAAAATTATAAATGCGCCAAGGAGGCTGAGGAGAGACTGGCTGTTGTCTGACTCCCACTTCTGTGCTGGCCTCTCCCTGGGGACCCCTGCAGACTTAGAGGCCTCTGTTTATTCAGTTTGTCCAGGAAATAGGAAAACAGATACTCTGAGTATAGGCACAGCGGTTACCCTAAATGTATTTTCTGAAGAAAAGGGAGCTGTTATAGCTTTTATAGGCATAGACAAAAGGATATTATAAACAAACATGTTCAGTGAGTACCTTGAAGGGGCATCTATAAAGTTTAGGAGTTTAGGAAAGCAGGAAAATCCTGGCTACTATGCTGTGTTGGTATTACACTGTGTTCTTTGTGAGGTTGTTGATCAATGCAGAGGTCAATTCTCAGATACATCCCCAAAGTTTAGCTAACAGCAGTGAGGACATGAGGTCAGATACAAGTCAGCACTAACAGTCTATCTTAGTAAAGATTCTCTCCCCAGCCTCCCATAAGCCTATCTTTTTATGTCTTCATGCAGAAGTTGCCCATCATGTATCTGCATGAAGAAATTCACAAAGATTTCTTTATGAATGTTTAGTTTTATGACATAATTAAATGTTCTGACCCCACTGCTGGCGTTTAGTGGGTTTCCTAGAGAGCGGGACTCTAGAAGATGACTCACTGGCTGAAGGGTGTTTGCACTTAGAGGTCTTGCTGCTTGTTGTACAACTTCTAGCCATGTTTTATGCTCGTAATGCTCATTTATCTGCTGAGTTATTTCATTATAGATTTCTGTGGTGTTGATTATATCGCTATTTACGTTTATCTTTTGTAAATAGTTTATTCATTCCACAAAGTCATTGAATAGCAGGCCCGCTTTCTGGCCCTGGGATTATAGCCAGAAGGCAATGCAGGCAGAATTTACTCGGGCTCATGTTCTACTTAGGGAGATAATACATTAATAGAGAAGGGGGAGGTGCAGCAGAAAGGAAGCGAAGAAAGCAGTGGGGGCGGGGGGAGTAGCACAGGCAGTGAGTGGGTGGGAAGAGAAAGCAGGCCAGGGCTAGGTTAGATGTCTTTAGGGACTTTGAACAGATGCTCAAATAAAAATAGGTCTGTAACCAGGGTGTTTTCTACCAGCACCCTAGTTCCTAAGTAATGATTCAGACTTAATTATTTACCGATAAATGCCTAGGCCATAAGCATGGGCTTGTTCCCTGACTAGCTCATAACATTCATAGCCTGTCTATTGTATTGTATTCTATGTGTGCCACATGACTGGTTACCCCTCCTCAGTTTCATATGTTCATCTCCTCAGAGTCCAGGTGACAATTGTCCCATGCCTCACTGACTCCCCAGAATTCCTGTCTCTCTCCCCAAACTCCCACCTCTTATTTCCTGCCTTTTCCTAATAGGCCATCAGCGTTTTATTGACAGATAATGCTTCTACACAATGCACAAAAATTCTCTACCTAGGTCTAGGATAGTATTCCAAGCATAGGAAACAGCAAGTGCCAAGGTTCTGATGTGGGGGACTGCTCTTCTAAAGGGGAGAGAGCCTTGAGTGAAAAGAGTCCTCAAAATATAGTTCTTTCACTCCTGAGGGAAAAAAATCATACTTTCTGCTTTGAGATTTTTCTACTTTTGCATTGCTTTTTAGTCTCTCTCTCGTTCTCTCCTTCTCTCTCTCTCTGTCTCTCTCTCTCTCTCCTTCTCTCTCTCTCTGTCTCTCTGTCTCTCTCTGTCTGTCTTTCTCTCACACTCTGTCTCTCTCTGTCTCTCTCTGTTATACTTACTTCCGGTGGTGTATGCACATGTGTGTGGTTTATGCACTTGTGTGGGTTATGTGCGTGTGTGTGTGTGTGACACATGCATTTGCGTGTGGAGTATGCACACGTATGTGCTGGTATGCTCACTCGAGGCCAGAAGACATCCAGTGTCCTGGTTTATCAGTGTACCTTATTCCCTTTAGACAGGATCTCTGAACCTGGAGCTAGGCTGGCAGCCAGCAAGCCAGAGCAGTTCTCTGTGTGACTCCCAAGGCACCGGGACAGTAGGCACAAATGCCCATGCTCAGCTCTCTGTGTGGGTGCCCGGATGGGAACTCATGCTCGCAGGGCCGTCTCCAGGGCTCCTGTTGCTTTTTGTTAGCAATGCATGGACTTCTCTTGCTTTATGGGTATGTTAGCATTTCAGTAGCTTCGGAGTTTGTTGGTCTACACATGTAGCTATGTATTTCCACACTCCCCAGATTTAGTGCATTTGTTTGGGGTTCTTTTTTGAGTCATGCCACTGTCATGTGCTAAGGTTTCTTGACACGCTGGATGGAAGTGTTGGTTTGTGGTACTGGAGTTCAACCCTCGCCTCTCACAAGCTAAGCACTGGCTTTCCCACTCTGCTGCGTCCCAAGCCCCATGCTTTTGACAACCATTTCCTACCCCGCTCTGTTACCTTCTTTCAGACTTTTCCATCGGGAAAACTTCTTCAGTTGTCTATTATTTGGAGTGCACACTGTATTTATCTGTCTTCCGGGACATCTGTCTGTCTGTGGGCATGTAGACTCACTGAATTGTCACTGTTGGGTTTACATCTCATTATATGCCTCCCCACCACTGCCTGCCAGAGTAAATATTTGGTAATATTTGTTAAATGAATAATGGATGACATTAAGTAGAACTTTTAGAAGTCATGTGCAAGTGTAGGCCATGCACACTTGAGAGCTGTAGCCATATCTGTGGAATTGATACCAGTGCAAACTGGAAAATTATCAGGATAGAACCGGAGGCCAAATGCTCCCACACAGATTACAGAAGCACGCTCAGAGATGAGGATGTAGCTGGGCCACAGAAAAGAACATCAGAGAGAATACAGCAGTGTCAAGTAAGAGAAGAGAAAGTACTGTGGACTGAGTGATTGGGAAGCCATGTGTGACCCAAGGAAGAGCGTGTTCAGTGCTAAGGGTCTGTGCTGGGATGGGCTGTGTGTGGGAGAGTGCAGAAGCAACTACAGCCTGACCGAAGGGAGGAAGAGAGAGAAGAGGACCTCTCTGTGTTCTTCAGGGCATGGATCTGAATTCTCCTCTAGACAAGGAGGAGCTAGGAGAGAGGAGAACAGGGTGAAGGTGAGGGAAGACAGTGAGTGCAGTGCAGAGCAATCACTGTCTGTTCAGTGGTGTCGTGTTGGTGGGGAAGTGTCTGGCTGCAGAGGATGTCTGGGTTTCTGTGCATGCGCAGTGATGGCTGAGTCCACTTCTCCTGTCACCGGGCTTTTTCCTCACCTTTGCAGGCCTGCCATGTTGTCTTTGAGCATCCTGTCTTCCTCGGAGGATCTCCTAGGCCGGTTTGTAAAACGTTGTAGGTAATCTTTTTGCTTTTCTTTTTCTTAAGAATTAAGTCTTAGGGTTGGGGATTTAACTCAGTGGTAGAGCACTTGCCTAGCAAACGCAAGGCCCTGGGTTCGGTACCCAGCTCCGAAAAAAAAGAAAAAGAAAAAAAAAAAGAATTAATTCTTTAGGATTTACATTTAAATTAGGCAGCTAACATTAATAAAGAATACATCAAACCTTACTAAGTTTTTTATGGTGTTTTCAGTTTTAAAAAAACTGTTAAGCAATTTTGCAGAATAACAAATGCTTTATTCTTTGTCTCACTTGGACTCTGAAGTATATATAAACAGAAGGATTTATAAAGTATATGCTATTTGACACAATGCAAATTCTGCCACACCCTTAATAAATGAACGCTTTACTATTTTTTCTTTTTCTTTTATAAATACTCTAAGGTAAGTCTCATTCAGCCGACAAGGAGCCTGGCACACACAGAGGTCAAGAAGCCTTCACAAAGTCACTCAGTTAATAGTGGTTGAAGTCAAGTTTGAGCGGGATAGAAAATCAGACTCCAGAGTTACTACTTAACCACTATGCCTTCCTCCTTTTCTTTGTAGTTGGTGATGGTGAAAATTAGTGAAGAATAAAGAGAGCAGACGCCCAGGGTCCAGAACCTAGAGCAAAAGCAAGCATGCCCTGCACGGTCTAACCTCTACCCAACACTGACCCCTATTCTGATTTGTGATCATTTCCGTATAAGTCCCAGCTCTCTAGAGAGATGGAAGGGGGTTGATTAGGGTGGTATACAGGCTGTGGTCCAACTAGCTAATCCAACAATGGCTCTCTTGAAGGAAAGGCCAAAACCCCATGGGTCTGGGAGTGTCAGCTGCTCTTCAGTCTGTATTAGAACCGCAAAGAAGTAGGTTCTGACACCAGCAAAGGAAAGCCCTGGCAGCAGGGTGGGTGAGCTGTTAGTGAGAGGGAGGGCAAGCAGGCAGAAACAAAAGCTTCCTTCTTCCGTGTCCTTCATGTGAGCTGCCACAGAATGTGGCCCATGTTATCTCAATTGATGTTATATTACATGACAAAGAAATAAAGGAACACAAATATCAGTTAATGTATATGTATATATGTACAAACTCATCCTTATCAAAATAGGAAAGAAACACTCATGTCAATTGCAATTTGTTTTTCTGTCACGTGGCCTAACTACCCATGTTTCTTCTACCATCAGCAAGCACATCAGCAGGTCTTGGTCCTCTTCCTAGAGCAGTGACCCATACCTTCCTTCCTGAGGGTCTGGACCCTTTGTCATCCTGCCTGTATTAGGTTGCTGTAGTTTCTCATTGACTCTAATCACAAACCATGGTAGCACCAAGAAACACCCTAAAGGATCTCCGTCAGTCCAGACCTACTCTTTCTCATCTTCATTGTAGAGAAGCAATCCAATTTCTCCCTGGTAATCTGGATTAGTCACCCCTCCTAACACTGTTCTTCCTTTCTTAGCCTGTTGGCTTAAGAGGATCAGAAACCCAAAGTGGCCAGGGGGCGAGTCTGAGGTTCTAGCTCAGTGGAGTTTTGTTGTGTCCTGGCAGGAGCACAGCCCCACCTGGAACCAAAACTTCCAGGCCAGCAGAACTTAAGGCCATAGGAACAGGACACAGAATTTTTTTCAAACGGATCACTAGGAACTATTCCCATTTCCACACCCTTGATTCCTGGACTGATAATCCTGGCTGTGGGAGAAACTGCTATATTTGGGTGAAGATTAAAAGCATATACCTTCTTCTAGAGAACCCTGTTCCAGCCCTCCAGGCTGCTGCTACCTAATTGGCACTGTAACTGTGCCTTCAAAAGGCAATCCCATCATCCTATCAATCAGGCCAGCTGTGTAGGGATGCTGGATTCCATGAGCCTGTTGTCACCTTCTCTGGCTATGAGTTCCCTGGCTAGAACCAGTGCCATATTGAATAACATGACAGTGAAGAATGCTTTCTATCAGTCTACAAATGGCACTACTGGCAGCATTCCAAGCAGGAAGGGCGAACCCATAATCAGAAAAAGAATCTATTCCAGTTAGGACAAATCTCCTCTCCATTAAGGAAGTGGCCCCGATGTAGTCAAGTTGACAATCGAGATCAGCCCTCACAATACCCCTTTCTGGCTCTTCTTCACAGCGGCGCCGTTTATCTGGGCTAAAAGATCTTCCCCTGCACTTTTTGTTGGATTCCGGGTAGCAATTCACATATTCTCAGAGAACTTGAGTGGGTAACGGTGCTGCCAGAGCAAGCTGGAGCAAGACAGCTGCCAGCCTCTGTGCTACTTGTTGATACCACTAGAGAGACTCTCTCTGCAGTCCTTAGTGTTTGTTGGTGACTCCTGCTTGACGTCCGACTTCTCTGTTTGTTAAGGCAGGTCAGCACGGAAGGGAAGAGCCCTGTTACACATTCTTCTCGCTTCTAAGCTTCTGCTTTACTGTTCCCCATGCTAATCCTCGCTATGTTAGTTTTGATTGACAGTGCTAAAACTGGTTCCCAGGTTGCAATTTCCTGTCCTCATTTCTCACTGCCTCTGGGACATTTTGTCTGTGATACGACATGGGGTCCTATGAACCTGAGCGACTCCAGGGTCCCTTCTTCTGCTCAGTTACCTCTAGCAGGTCAACAGATTCTCTTCACCTTTCTCTGCCCAGCACAAATCCTCCACTTCATAGAAAGAAAATTTAGGAAAGAGTAGGGATGTTTGGGCCTGTTACATCTATGAGTAGAACTGTCTGCTTGAAAGTTAAGAAGCGAGGCGTTTAAAACAGCATTGTCCCCCATTAAGAGTTGTGTTTTGTTCTTTATGTTGTGGATGAGGGTATCCCCTAAGGGCAGTTACAGATAATGTCTTACTCATTATCAGTTATTTTATCCTCTCTTAGATCTGTGAAAGCCCATTCCCAAAGAAACAAGTAAATCATTAAGGTAGTGTTAAAATTCATGGTTTAAACGTGTACGTGTGACCGAAGGGACAACACTTTTTTCATACTTTGGTATTTTCTTAGATTGATTTGGTGTAGGGTTGTAGGAAACTACTAGTAGGAATGCTGGATAGATGGGTATCTTGGCTTCTTTTCTGGTTGCTCTAACAAACATAGGGCAGGGAGAAGGTATTTCAGCTCACAGTAGCAGGTTACGGTCCATCATGGCAGAGAAAGCACAGTAGAAGGAGACAGAGACAGCTGGCCACGTGAATCTAGCAGAGGGTAGTAAGTGCAGGCCTGCTGGTCCTCAGCTTGCTATTCCACCTTGTAAAGGATTCCCTGCCCAGGGGACAATCCCATCCACAGTCTTCCCACATCAATTAATGTAATCAAGATAATCTCCATCGGCAAGTCCTTAAGCCACCCAACCTAGCAATCCCTCAGTGAAGCTTCCTTCTAGATAAATCTAGATTCTGCTAAGTTAACCATGTCAATGCTCACAATTATACCCCTTGTCAATATAATACCAAAACAAATCAATTTTAAGCCATAACCTACCCCTTGTCTCCATAGGCTCATTGCCATGTTATAAATGTATTCAATCTAACTTTAAAAGATTCTACAGTACTTAACAATCTCTTAATTGTGGGCACTCAATTCTTAAAAAGTTGCATTCTTACATCATATACTGATGGAGAAAACTGGGCATAAAATAATCACACCAAAGCAAATTACATTTCTAAAGCATGATGTCTGATATCTGAGGCCCTTAATTCAATGTTCTCGGCTCCGTGTGACTTCAGTATCTGCCCCTCCAGCTTTGCCACCTACATGTATCACACCTATACTGTCTTCTATGCAAGTTGTACTTCATTCCTTCAGCTCCCTTGGCAAATGACCCACAGCTGTGGCATCTCCGTGATCCTGTGGTTTCCACCATAACTAAGACATCCTTTTCACAACTTCATACAATAGTCGATTGAGGCTTCCATGCAGAGACTGATCTTGCCATACAGTTCATGGCCTCAACTAAAACCCAGGACCTCCCACCACCATTTCCATCTTTTTTGCCTTTCCAAGTAGCATCCCATGGATTCTGCTGCCAGGTTGTGTGCCCAGCCCAGGAAAGAACATCACCCCCTTCCTTGAGAGCCTTTGTTGGGTGCCGTTTGCCCCTCATACACTCCCAGTGCAGTGCAGTTCTCATCTCTACAATGTTGTTGATCTCCTTAAGAAGTGCTGTTATAGTGGACTTGGCCATCTGTAACCTCAGATGGTTTTCCCCCCATCCACTTTGTTTCCCAAAAAATAATGACTCTGAGTCTCAAATGTATTTACAAATACATAGGCCACATAGCTAGGCCTATTCCTCAACCAGCTCATAACTTAATAGCCAGTTTGTGCTATCAGATTTAAGCCAGAAGGACAGTTATCTCTGTTCGGGTTTCATTCGTCTGTCTTCTTAGGGGCCCCAGGGAGAATTCCCTTCCATACATTCTCATTCTCTCCCTCTCCCTCTCCCTCTCCCTCTCCCTCTCCCTCTCCCTCTCCCTCTCCCTCTCCCTCTCCCTCTCCCTCTCCTTCTCTTCCTTTGCTCCCTCTTCTACCTCCCTCTCTGCCAATGTCCCACCTTCTGATCCTGCCTCGGCCCATTGCCCAGAGGTTGTACTGATAGGTGAATGCTTTTACATAGTGTATAGGAGATTATTTCTAAAAAGTGCCACTCTTTTCTAAGACATAACCTAGATGCTTTCCTGTGCTCAATTTACCCTGCCACTGTCCTCATTAATTAGTCCACTGTCTTGAAATACAGCTTTATTCGTGTTCTCAGGATATGGGCAGAATGAAGACAGACATTTCAACAAAATAGGATGCTAATGGCCCCTAGCCGGTCCCTGATGGAATCCTTGTTTCCCTGTGAAATCTTATGGTCCATGTTTACCTCACTCTCTCCAGAATGAGTTAAGCTCTGATCCCTGCATTCAGTGTACCAGACTCTTGCACATTCTAGCCACAAATGTGTCCAAAGGTGTAAGAATGACACAGTCGGGTATACACACTGAAGGCTCCACTTCTGGTACCAGTTTCTCTCTTAATTACTTCTCTCCTGATGTGATAAAGTACTCTGACAGAAGCAACTTAAGAGTTTATTCCAATCACAGTTCACAGTAACGTCCTCTCATGGTAGAGAGGTCAACAGTGGCAGATGGCTGAGGAAGCCGGCCACTTTACATCTAAAGTCAGAAGAGAACAGTGAATGCATGCTTGCTAGTGGTCAGATTCCTATCTATCTCCATCTTATACAGGATCCCCTGGCCAAGAGAAGGCCCAGGTGAGCATTTTCACATCAATTAATAGAATCACAATAATCCTCCACAGGTCAACTCAATCTAGATAATCCTTCATTGAGATGGCCTTCCCAAGTGACTCTGAATTCTGTCAAGAGGATTAAGTAATCATCAAAATACAGTACATCATTCTCGCCTGCTTTCCTTAGCCAGTCTCTTCTGTGTATTTTCCCCTGGCTCTGCATTAACCGTCCTGGATGAGCTATCCTCTTCTCTCCACTTATCCAGTGGATCTGCCTTTGTCTTAGTTCTTTTGCTTTTGTGGACTGGTACATCGTTCTTCACCTATTGATTTCTTTAGGAATTGTAGAACTTTGTTAAAATCTGTTCAGTGCACTTAACAGCTATTCTACCTTTATTCTCTTATGCCCCCCACCATATGTAGCTTCTAGTCCCTTGGCACAGGAATCAATATGCATCTTAAGTTTTACTTTTTTTCAGGCCGGGAGTCAAGACTTGAAACCAGACAACTCCAAAGTCCACCATTACTGAAAATTTGCCCTATGGGGTCATAATGGACAGGGAAGATCTCTGGCATTCAGCTTTAGGGGCTGTCTGGGATTCTACCTGTTGGTTAGAAGAGCAACAGGAAAGATATCTGGGCCAAGTGACAGTGACCCAAAAGGAAATATTTAATGAGAAGAGGGTGTGTGGAGGTAATAAAACTGAAAACGGTTCCATTGAGCATTCAATGCTTAGTATACCACAAAGCATTCCTGTGACAATAAGACTTTGTACCTGGAATTCATATGGAAAAGGTTCTAACCAAAATCCCAAGTTAATGAAATCTTCAAGAATGTTTGTAAGAAAGAAAATATATGAATGTGATGAGTGTGGGAAAAGCTTCAGTCAGAGTTCATCGCTGCTTAAGCACCAGAGGATTCACACTGGGGAGAAACCTTACAAATGTAATGTATGTGACAAGCATTTCATCGAACGCTCCTCCCTTACTGTACATCAAAGGACTCATACGGGAGAAAAACCCTACAAATGTAATGAGTGTGGGAAAGCCTTTAGTCAGAGTATGAACCTTACTGTTCATCAAAGAACTCATACTGGAGAGAAACCTTATCAATGCAAAGAGTGTGGGAAGGCCTTCCGTAAGAACTCATCCCTCATTCAGCATGAAAGGATTCATACTGGAGAGAAGCCCTACAAATGTAACGACTGTGGGAAAGCCTTTACACAAAGCATGAATCTTACAGTGCACCAGAGAACTCATACTGGAGAAAAGCCCTATGAATGTAACCAATGTGGAAAGGCCTTCAGTCAAAGCATGCATCTTATTGTCCATCAGAGAAGTCATACTGGAGAAAAACCCTATGAATGCAGTGAATGTGGAAAAGCCTTCAGTAAAAGCTCAACTCTCACGCTACATCAGCGAAATCACACTGGAGAAAAACCCTACAAATGTAACAAGTGTGGTAAATCCTTTAGTCAAAGTACGTACCTTATAGAACATCAGAGACTTCATTCTGGAGTGAAACCTTTTGAATGTAACCAGTGTGGAAAAGCTTTCAGTAAGAATTCTTCCCTTACTCAGCATCGCAGAATCCACACTGGTGAGAAACCTTATCAGTGTATGGTCTGTGGAAAGCATTTCACTGGAAGATCATCCCTCACTGTACACCAAGTTATACACACTGGAGAAAAGCCCTATGAGTGCACTGAATGTGGAAAGGCCTTTAGTCAAAGCGCCTATCTTATTGAACATCAAAGAATTCACACTGGTGAAAAACCCTATGAATGTGATCAGTGTGGTAAAGCTTTCATTAAGAATTCATCCCTTATAGTACACCAGAGGATACATACAGGAGAGAAACCTTATAAGTGTAATGAATGTGGAAAATCCTTCAGCAGGAGCACAAACCTTACAAGACATCAGAGGACTCATACATGAGAAAAGTTTTCACCAACCCCTTCATTTTGATTAATCTTTTGATACTAATCAGATGTCACATTGATGTAGATATGTAGTAAACATAACTATTGTGGTAAACTTTTAGTTGAAGCACAACACAGCATACCAGATAATAAAACCATAGAGAGGAACCGTATGAAAGTGGAGAACACGTGATTCAGATTTGAGTAGCTAGGACATGAATGATGAAGACTTAGGCTGAAGATAAGCCCTGATGTGTCACACTGGGAAATCTGATTTGAGCATTCCAGAGTTCACACTGAATGGAAAATGTGATAGTGATAAACTGGATGACTGAAAACTCTGGTTCAACCCAGTTCTAATCTCCCATTACCTTGAACAGGTCATGGTCTCTTTATCTAGCAATGAGAGATTTGGGATATAGAAAGCCTATAGGATCTATATTAGCCAAAATGCCCAACACGAAGATGCAGGGAATTTTTTGGTAATTGCTGTTGTATTTGTTATAGAGATGCTTCTATTCCATAGTATTGTTTTATGGGTGTTTTAGGTTAAAGCTCTCTACCTCTGAATCTTATTGTCCTTCATATCCCCGAATCACTATCTCTCTTAAAATGTAGGCTAGTTGCTACTGAGTAGTGGATAAATTGTGCGTATTTTAATGCCATAGCATGCTGTTTTTGACTTCTCAGCTAACAGTCATTAAACTGTTGTTAAACAAACTTACTATATTTAGATGACAATGTGACTTAAATAGAATTTTTAATTACCTAGGAATCAAATACATATCTTTGTGTCTTACTGGACAGTCATGGAAATTTAAATACTTATGAATTGAACACTAATTGTAGTGAACAGTTTTATGTCAACGTGACAGAAACTAAAGTCATCTAAGAGGAAAGAATCTCAGTTAAGAAATGGGCTATAGGTATGCCTGTAGGGCATTTTCTTAATTAGTGATTGATTGGGGAAGACCCAGCCATTGAGGATGGTGCCATCCCTGGGCTGATGGTTCTGAGTTCTATACAAAAGCAGACTGAACAAGCAGCACTCCTCCATGGCCTCTGCATCAGCTCCTTTCTCCAGGTTCCTGCCTTTGTTTACTTCCTGTCCTGACTCTCTGGTGATGAACAGTGATATGGAGATGTAAGCCAAATAAACCTTTTCCTCCACGCATTGCTTGGTCATGGTGTTTCATCACAGCAGTAGAAACCCTAAGACACTAATAGACATAATAATTTACAAATTAACAAAGCCTACTCAGAACTGCCAGAGGAATAGTTTATGCATCATGATAGTATTAAATTTATTGAGCACATGTTGACTGAGTTATAAATATGAGCTACATATTGTGGGAAAATAACTGAGAACTTCCTGGGTGGCAGGGACTGTCCAAGAAGTGACAAGACATCATTCATAAGGATGGGTTTTATGGCCAAGAACAATGTTCAAGGTTTGCAGAAGTCTAGGATAAACAGACAATATTGAGGGACATAGGTGGAGCTTGACTCAACAGGTAGCAAAAGATTGCCAGGTTGTAAACTCCATTTCTGCATTTCAGGAGGACAGCCAAATATCTTCTCCCTTTGGAGAGAGAAGCTGGTGTCTCCAGGCTCATCTCAGGACTTCTCTGTGTGCTTACCTTTGCCCTCTACAAGACACAGTCAGGAAACTAAAATTAAGTTTATATATTTTGAATTTTTCAACAGCTATGTGGCAATGTGATAAGAGAAGAAATGATACCAAAATGATGACACAGAACCCAGAAAAAAATTGTCAGTTGGTTAAATATGGCTATTTGAACAAAAGGAGTCTAGAGTGATTTGAATTCCCTATTTTGTTGAGTTGGATTTTGTCATTGTAAACATAACATAACGTGTTTTGTGAGACAGTGGTTATAGCAGAGTTTTGGCAGAACCGTTATATCTTGCATGAATCTGGAGTGGTGGCACCTAAGCTTTGAAGTAGCCTTTTGTCAGTGACCATTATCTGGGATTTATTGGGATTATTCTTTTGAAGGATTCTTAGGGCCTCTGTATATCTTGGTCTTCAGACATGCCTGGCAAATCAGGAAGTCTCGTATGGCCAAGTATTACTTGGATGGTGAGAATTGCTTGCTTGACGGGTCTTTCAAGACAACCCGTAGGTCAGATAAGTTTTGGTATGTGGAAATCAAATTGTGAAGGGTGCCTTTGCTATAACAACGAGAAGAGCTTCTAGGAAGCTGTCAGTGTTCAGTCATTGAGAGACTGCTGAGAAGCCTAAATGCATCCTGCAGTGTCTCTCTGGATTTATCAATTGTCCTGTATGATGCAGTACACCCCCAAGCGACGTCTCAGTTTGTTAGTGTTCCTGCTCGGATGGAAGTGTATCCGAGGACTCAGAAATCCAGGAACCACGTAGCTATGAGGGGAGAAGGCATCCTGAGGAAAGACATCCTGAGACATGAGGGCCCGGAGCCTTATAGCTCTGAGGTGTCTCAAGGGACAGTGTCCAGGGGGAAGGGCATGCTGAGACATGGGAGCCGAGGAACCACACAACTCTAGGAGAAAGCCTCCTCCGCAGAGGCGTTGCAGCTCCCAGGGGAGGGTACCTATGGCTGAGCTGAGGCGTTCAGGAGCCTCAGCCCCACTCCTCTTCTTCGATTCTTCCCTTCTCTTCATTGCTACTTGGCTTCTTTGGATGAGAGTCACACCAGGCAACACATCTCATAAGAGACATTTATTGGAGGGTTCATGAAGAGATGGGATGAATTGAGGACTGGCTACTTCTGCTCCTGAGAGTGGAAAGCAGTGAATTGAACAAAGATTTCTTAGGGGACAACTTTTATTTTATTTGCAATTTTTATTGGTTATTTTATTTATTTACATTTCAAATGTTTTCCCCTTTCCCAGTTTCCCATCCACAAACCCCTATCCCATTCCACCTCCTCCTGATTCTATGAGGGTACTCCCCAACCTACCCACCCACTCCCACCTCACCACCCTAGCATTCCCCTACACTGGGGCGTCAAGTCTTCACAGGACCAAGGGCCTCCCCTCTTGTTGATGCCAGATAAGGCCATCCTCTGCTACATAGGCAACTAGAGCCATGGGTCTTTCCTTGTGTACTCTTTGGTTGGTGGTTTAGTCTCTGGGAGCTCTGGGTGGGAGGGGGGTCTGGTTGGTTGATATTGTTGTTCTTCCTATGGGATTACAAACCCCTTCTGCTCCTTCAGTCCTTCCCCCAACTCCTCCATTGGTCCCCATGCTCAGTCCAATGGTTGGCTGCAAGCACCCACCTCTATATTTGTCAGGCCCTGGCAGAGACTTTCAGGAGACAGCTAAATCATGCTCCTGTCAGCAAGCACTTCTTGGCATCAGCAAGTGTCTGGGTTTGGTATCTGCATATGGGATGGATCCCCAGGTGGGGCAGTCTCTGAATAGCCTTTCTTTCAGTCTCTGTTCCACTCTTTGTCCCTGTATTTTCTTTAGACAGGAGCAACTCTGGGTTAAAGTTTTGGAGATGGGTGGGTAGCCCCATCCCTCAAACGGGGGTCTACAAGTTCTCCCTCTCCTTTGTTGGGTATTTCAGCTAATGTGATCCCCGTTGGGTCCTGGGAGCCTCTTGCTTTCCTGGCATCTGTGACTTTCTGGTAGCTACCCCGAGTTCCCCAAGGGGGTAACTTTTCAGGACAGGGATTTCCAGCGTGAGATTTGGTGAGCTCCTGGGAGTGGACAGCAGGAAATTGAACAAAGGCCAGGGTTTATATAGAATTTCTTAGGGGTGGGGCTTTTAAGGCTAGAGATTTCCAGATTAAGGATTGGTGGGATTTCAGTTCCTGAGCTTGGGGAGCTCAGGGATTGGTGGGATTTTCTGTCCAAGGGATTAGTGGTTGTTTCTGTTCAGAGTTTGGTGGTTTGCCAAGGTCCCACCTCAGCATGAGGAATGTTCTGGGAAAGGGGAGAATGAGTGCTAATTCAATAATAACTTGGGAGTCAGTAGTGGGCGCAAGCT
Source organism: Rattus norvegicus (assembly GCF_021556685.1). Taxonomy (NCBI): domain Eukaryota; kingdom Metazoa; phylum Chordata; class Mammalia; order Rodentia; family Muridae; genus Rattus; species Rattus norvegicus. The sequence goes on along the minus strand of NC_141543.1, from coordinate 41,139,419 downwards.
GTCAGTTCAGGTGCTCTCTCTGTTCTAGAGGGTTCTCATCATTCTTCCTCATTCTCCTTCCTTCTCAATCCTTTCCCTTCCCTCTCACGCTTTAGCCTTCTCCCAACCAGAGAGCCTGAACCAAGTCTTTTATTAACTAAAGTTATATCATCAAGGCTTTGAACATCATTAACAATATTGTTAGAAATTCTTAAATTTACATTAAATTTATGAATCCCAGATCATTAGCTGCAACCCCTGCTCCCTTAAAACAGAAAATATACACAATGCAAAAGCACATTTCCTTATATGTTTACACAGCCTGTTCTTCACAGGGAGCTGGGCACACCTTTTGTAGTTTCCTGGTGCAGCAGACCAGAGGCTTTAGTAACTATTTTCATGTAAGAGCAGAGAGATAACATACTACTAAGGTTAAGATGATTTCTTACAGTTTTAAAGATTATGCAAGTAAAGAAGTTAGCTCTCTCTCTTATCTCTCTAGGCATCCTCATATCCAATTCTTCGAGTAACTAGGAAAATTAAGCACTAGCTTTTCATAGGCTTATACATCATCTTTTAATTCTCTAATCTGTGTAATTCCATGGCCTCATATACTCTCCTTCTAATACTATCTGTTTCTAGATCGTATATAAGCCCTTTATCTCATATAAAATAAACCCATCTATCGTTTGATTATATTTTATATATTTCCTATCCATGCCTTTTGTTTTTTGAGACCACATTAACTCTCTAACCTTGATGTCCCCAAGTTCATCCTGACTAATTAATGCAGCAGTTCATTCATTCCAAATTCAGAGCCAAGTCTGGCAATGAACTCTTCCAACAAAGGACCATGTAGGCATTTATGGCCTCTGTAGTAAGTGTCTAGATCCTTTCCCATGGCTCTAAAGGTCAAACAGAAAGCCTGTTCCTCATCTGTTGTGGTTTACCCTGAAGTTATCTGTATTTTGATGCTAATTCCACTGCCCCAAGGATAGCTGCCTAGTCACTACTCAGGAATCAGGTGACTTCACCAGAACCTTTTCCCCATTTCATTTGTAAAGTACAGGTGAGGGGTAGGTACAGGATAGGAGGCCTGTCATTGGAGGAGAAGGAAGGATGGGTGGGAGAGAAGTTTGAAGGAAGAGGAGGAGACTAGGACAGAGAAAAGGAGAAAGGAAGTCAGAGAGAGGGGAGAAGCCATGGCAGGTGATGTTAAGATTCTGCTCTGTGTATTTACAGGTTGTTATCAATGTTCCTAAGGGATGGATGCTACCGGGCTTTGTATGTTTAAGTGGGCAATTATATCTTATCAATTGGATCTAAGATTATTGTGTTGTGTGTTCTTTTATGTGGGGGTTTGAGTGTAGGAAAGTGCGCGGCTGGGATGTGTTTCCGCCAAGATATCTAGCAGATGTCATGGGCACCGCGGTGCGGACCTAGTGGGGTAAAAGACAACTCTATTTTTATTTATTTTTTTTTTTGTCATCTCATTGCATTATTTTATATGTTTATTATCTTCTTTTGTTTTTTTTTTTTTTTTTTTTTTTTTATTAACTTGAGTATTTCTTATATACATTTCGAGTGTTATTCCCTTTCCCGGTTTCCGGGCAAACATCCCCCTCCCCCCTCCCCTTCCTTATGGGTGTTCCCCTCCCAACCCTCCCACCATTGCCGCCCTCCCCCTATAGACTAGTTCACTGGGGGTTCAGTCTTAGCAGGACCCAGGGCTTCCCCTTCCACTGGTGCTCTTACTAGGATATTCATTGCTACCTATGGGGTCAGAGTCCAGGGTCAGTCCATGTATAGTCTTTAGGTAGTGGCTTAGTCCCTGGAAGCTCTGGTTGCTTGGCATTGTTGTACTTTTGGGGTCTCGAGCCCCTTCAAGCTCTTCCAGTTCTTTCTCTGATTCCTTCAATAGGGGACCTATTCTCAGTTCAGTGGTTTGCTGCTGGCATTCGCCTCTGTATTTGCTGTATTCTGGCTGTGTCTCTCAGGAGCGATCTACATCCGGCTCCTGTCGGTCTGCACTTCTTTGCTTCATCCATCTAGTCCAATTGGGTGGCTGTATATGTATGGGCCAAATGTGGGACAGGCTCTGAATGGGTGTTCCTTCAGTCTCTGTTTTAATCTTTGCCTCTCCCTTCCCTGCCAAGGGTATTCTTTTTCCTCATTTAAAGAAGGAGTGAAGCATTCACATTTTGATCATCCGTCTTGAGTTTCGTTTGTTCTAGGGATCTAGGGTAATTCAAGCATTTGGGCTAATAGCCACTTATCAATGAGTGCATACCATGTATGTCTTTCTGTGATTGGGTTAGTTCACTCAGGATGATATTTTCCAGTTCCAACCATTTGCCTACGAATTTCATAAACTCGTTGTTTTTGATAGCTGAGTAGTATTCCATTGTGTAGATGTACCACATTTTCTGTATCCATTCCTCTGTTGAAGGGCATCTGGGTTCTTTCCATTTTCTGGCTATTATAAATAAGGCTGCGATGAACATAGTGGAGCACGTGTCTCTTTTATATGTTGAGGCATCTTTTGGGTATATGCCCAAGAGAGGTATAGCTGGATCCTCAGGCAGTTCAATGTCCAATTTTCTGAGGAACCTCCAGACTGATTTCCAGAATGGTTTTACCAGTCTGCAATCCCACCAACAATGGAGGAGTGTTCCTCTTTCTCCACAACCTCGCCAGCATCTGCTGTCACCTGAGTTTTTGATCTTAGCCAATCGCACTGGTGTGAGGTGAAATCTCAGGGTTGTTTTGATTTGCATTTCCCTTATGACTAAAGATGTTGAACATTTCTTTAGGTGTTTCTCAGCCATTCGGCATTCCTCAGCTGTGAATTCTTTGTTTAGCTCTGAACCCCATTTTTTAATAGGGTTATTTGTTTCCCTGCGGTCTAACTTCTTGAGTTCTTTGTATATTTTGGATATAAGGCCTCTATCTGTTGTAGGGTTGGTAAAGATCTTTTCCCAATCTGTTGGTTGCCGTTTTGTCCTAGCCACAGTGTCCTTTGCCTTACAGAAGCTTTGCAGTTTTATGAGATCCCATTTGTCAATTCTTGATCTTAGAGCATAAGCCATTGGTGTTTTGTTCAGGAAATTTTTTCCAGTGCCCATGTGTTCCAGATGCTTCCCTAGTTTTTCTTCTATTAGTTTGTGTCTGGTTTGATGTGGAGGTCCTTGATCCACTTCGACTTAAGCTTTGTACAGGGTGATAAGCATGGATCGATCTGCATTCTTCTACATGTTGCCCTCCAGTTGAACCAGCACCATTTGCTGAAAATGCTATCTTTTTTCCATTGGATGGTTTTGGCTCCTTTGTCAAAAATCAAGTGACCATAGGTGTGTGGGTTCATTTCTGGGTCTTCAATTCTATTCCATTGGTCTATCTGTCTGTCTCTGTACCAATACCATGCAGTTTTTATCACTATTGCTCTGTAATACTGCTTGAGTTCAGGGATAGTGATTCCCCCTGAAGTCCTTTTATTGTTGAGGATAGCTTTAGCTATCCTGGGTTTTTTGTTATTCCAGATGAATTTGCAAATTGTTCTGTCTAACTCTTTGAAGAATTGGATTGGTATTTTGATGGGGATTGCATTGAATCTGTAGATTGCTTTTGGTAAAATGGCCATTTTTACTATATTAATCCTGCCAATCCATGAGCATGGGAGATCTTTCCATCTTCTGAGGTCTTCTTCAATTTCTTTCTTCAGTGACTTGAAGTTCTTATTGTACAGATCTTTTACTTGCTTGGTTAAAGTCACACCGAGGTACTTTATATTATTTGGGTCTATTATGAAGGGTGTCGTTTCCCTAATTTCTTTCTCGGCTTGTTTCTCTTTTGTATAGAGGAAGGCAACTGATTTATTTGAGTTAATTTTATACCCAGCCACTTTGCTGAAGTTGTTTATCAGCTTTAGTAGTTCTCTGGTGGAACTTTTGGGATCACTTAAATATACTATCATATCATCTGCAAATAGTGATATTTTGACCTCTTCTTTTCCGATCTGTATCCCTTTGATCTCCTTTTGTTGTCTGATTGCTCTGGCTAGAACTTCAAGAACTATATTGAATAAGTAGGGAGAGAGTGGGCAGCCTTGTCTAGTCCCTGATTTTAGTGGGATTGCTTCAAGTTTCTCTCCATTTAGTTTAATGTTAGCAACTGGTTTGCTGTATATGGCTTTTACTATGTTTAGGTATGGGCCTTGAATTCCTATTCTTTCCAGGACTTTTAACATGAAGGGGTGTTGAATTTTGTCAAATGCTTTCTCAGCATCTAATGAAATGATCATGTGGTTCTGTTCTTTCAGTTTGTTTATATAATGGATCACGTTGATGGTTTTCCGTATATTAAACCATCCCTGCATGCCTGGGATGAAGCCTACTTGATCATGGTGGATGATTGTTTTGATGTGCTCTTGAATTCGGTTTGCCAGAATTTTATTGAGTATTTTTGCGTCGATATTCATAAGGGAAATTGGTCTGAAGTTCTCTTTCTTTGTTGTGTCTTTGTGTGGTTTAGGTATAAGAGTAATTGTAGATTCGTAGAAGGAATTCGGTAGGCCTCCATCTGTTTCAATTTTGTGGAATAGTTTGGATAATATTGGTATGAGGTCTTCTATGAAGGTTTGATAGAATTCTGCACTAAACCCATCTGGACCTGGGCTCTTTTTGGTTTGGAGACCTTTAATGACTGCTTCTATTTCCTTAGGAGTTATGGGGTTGTTTAACTGGTTTATCTGTTCCTGATTTAACTTTGATACCTGGTATCTGTCTAGGAAATAGTCCATTTCCTGAAGATTTTCAAATTTTGTTGAATATAGGTTTTTATAGTAAGATCTGATGATTTTTTGAATTTCCTCTGAATCTGTAGTTATGTCTCCCTTTTCATTTCTGATTTTGTTAATTTGGACGCACTCTCTGTGTCCTCTCGTTAGTCTGGCTAAGGGTTTATCTATCTTGTTGATTTTCTCAAAGAACCAACTTTTGGTTCTGTTGATTCTTTCTATGGTCCTTTTTGTTTCTACTTGGTTGATTTCAGCTCTGAGTTTGATTATTTCCTGCCTTCTACTCCTCCTGGGTGTATTTGCTTCTTTTTGTTCTAGAGCTTTTAGGTGTGCTGTCAAGCTGCTGACATATGCTCTTTCCTGTTTCTTTCTGCCAGCACTCAGCGCTATGAGTTTTCCTCTTAGCACAGCTTTCATTGTGTCCCATAAGTTTGAGTATGTTGTATCTTCATTTTCATTAAATTCTAAGAAGTTTTTAATTTCTTTCTTTATTTCTTCCTTGACCAGGTTATCATTGAGTAGAGCATTGTTCAATTTCCACGTATATGTGGGCATTCTTCCCTTATTGTTATTGAAGACCAGTTTTAGGCCGTGGTGGTCCGATAGCACGCATGGGATTATTTCTATCTTTCTGTACCTGTTGAGGCCCGTTTTTTGACCAATTATATGGTCAATTTTGGAGAAAGTACCATGAGGAGCTGAGAAGAAGGTATATCCTTTTGCTTTAGGATAGAATGTTCTATAAATATCCGTTAAGTCCATTTGGCTCATGACTTCTCTTAGTCTGTCGACATCACTGTTTAATTTCTGTTTCCATGATCTGTCCATTGATGAGAGTGGGGTGTTGAAATCTCCCACTATTATTGTGTGAGGTGCAATGTGTGTTTTGAGCTTTAGTAAGGTTTCTTTTACGTATGTAGGTGCCCTTGTATTTGGGGCATAGATATTTAGGATTGAGAGTTCATCTTGGTGGATTTTTCCTTTGATGAATATGAAGTGTCCTTCCTTATCTTTTTTGATGACTTTTAGTTGGAAATTGATTTTATTTGATATTAGAATGGCTACTCCAGCTTGCTTCTTCTGACCATTTGCTTGGAAAGTTGTTTTCCAGCCTTTCACACTGAGGTAGTGTCTGTCTTTGTCTCTGAGGTGTGTTTCCTGTAGGCAGCAGAATGCAGGGTCCTCGTTGCGTATCCAGTTTGTTAATCTATGTCTTTTTATTGGGGAGTTGAGGCCATTGATATTGAGAGATATTAAGGAATAGTGATTATTGTTTCCCTTTATATTCATATTTGGATGTGAGGTTATGTTTGTGTGCTTTCATTCTCTTTGTTTTGTTGCCAAGACGATTAGTTTCTTGCTTCTTCTAGGGTATAGCTTGCCTCCTTATGGTGGGCTTTGCCATTTATTATCCTTTGTAGTGCTGGATTTGTAGAAAGATATTGTGTAAATTTGGTTTTGTCATGGAATATCTTGGTTTCTCCATCAATGTTAATTGAGAGTTTTGCTGGATACAGTAACCTGGGCTGGCATTTGTGTTCTCTTAGGGTCTGTATGACATCAGTCCAGGATCTTCTGGCCTTCATAGTTTCTGGCGAGAAGTCTGGTGTGATTCTGATAGGTCTCCCTTTATATGTTACTTGACCTTTTTCCCTTACTGCTTTTAATATTCTTTCTTTATTTTGTGCGTTTGGTGTTTTGACAATTATGTGACGGGAGGTGTTTCTTTTCTGGTCCAATCTATTTGGAGTTCTGTAGGCTTCTTGTATGCCTATGGGTATCTCTTTTTTTAGGTTAGGGAAGTTTTCTTCTATGATTTTGTTGAAGATATTTACTGGTCCTTTGAGCTGGGAGTCTTCACTCTCTTCTATACCTATTATCCTTAGGTTTGATCTTCTCATTGAGTCCTGGATTTCCTGTATGTTTTGGACCAGTAGCTTTTTCCGCTTTACATTATCTTTGACAGTTGAGTCAATGATTTCTATGGAATCTTCCGCTCCTGAGATTCTCTCTTCCATCTCTTGTATTCTGTTGGTGAAGCTTGTATCTACAGCTCCTTGTCTCTTCTTTTGGTTTTCTATATCCAGGGTTGTTTCCATGTGTTCTTTCTTGATTGCTTCTATTTCCATTTTTAATTCCTTCATCTGTTTGATTGTGTTTTCCTGGAATTCTTTCAGGGATTTTTGCCATTCCTCTCTGTAGGCCTCTACTTGTTTATTAATGATTTCCTGTGTTTCCCTAAGTGTGTTCATGTCTTTCTTGAAGTCCTCCAGCATCATGATCAAATATGATTTTGAAACTAGATCTTGCTTTTCTGGTGTGTTTGGATATTCCATGTTTGTTTTGGCGGGAGAATTGGGCTCCGATGATGGCATGCAGTCTTGGTTTCTGTTGCTTGGGTTCCTGCGCTTGCCTCTCGCCATCAGATTATCTCTAGTGTTACTTTGTTCTGCTATTTCTGACAGTGGCTAGACTGACCTATAAGCCTGTGTGTCAGGAGTGCTGTAGACCTGTTTTCCTCTCTTTCAGTCAGTTATGGGGACAGTGTGTTCTGCTTTCCGGCGTGTAGTTTTTCCTCTCTACAGGTCTTCAGCTGTTCTTGTGGGCCTGTGTCTTGAGTTCACCAGGCAGCTTTCTTGCAGCAGAAAATTTGGTCTTACCTGTGGTCCCGAGGCTCAGGTTCGCTCGTGGGTTGCTGCCCAGGGGCTCTCTGCAGTGGCAGCAACCAGGAAGACCTGTGCCGCCCCTTCCGGGAGCTTCAGTGCACCAGGGTTCCAGATGGTCTTTGGCTTTTTCCTCTGGCGTCCGAGATGTGTGTGCAGGGAGCAGTCTCTTCTGGTTTCCCAGGCTTGTCTGCCTCTCTGAAGGTTTAGCTCTCCCTCCCACGGGATTTGGGTGCAGAGAACTGTTTATCCGGTCTGTTTCTTTCAGGTTCCGGCGGTGGTGTCTCAGGCGCAGAAGTCCTGCCGCTCCTGGGCCCTCCCCCACGGGAGCCCAGAGGCCTTATACAGTTTCCTCTTGGGCCAGGGATGTGGGCAGGGGTGAGCAGTGTTGGTGGTCTCTTCCGCTCTGCAGCCTCAGGAGTGCCCACCTGACCAGGCGGTTGGGTCTCTCTCTCACCGGGTCTGGGAGCAGAGAGCTGCTGCGGGCCGGGATCCACGGGTGTGGGACTTCCGGTAAACACAGATCGTGCCTCCTAGAGAAATTCTGCTTCCGTGTCCCAAGCTCACCAGGCAGCTTTCTTGCAGCAGAAAGTTTGGTCTTACCTGTGGTCCCGAGGCTCAGGTTCGCTCGTGGGGTGCTGCCCAGGGGCTCTCTGCAGCGGCAGCAACCAGGGAGCTTATTTTTATATTTTTACAATAACACTCATCCTCCACAGCCTGATGACCACCTCCGTTCCTTGTTCCCAAGAACCACATCTGTTTCATTTGTTATGGCGTGATTAGCTCTGAGTAATGGGAGAAGCATATTCCCCAGAAAGAAAGACTGAAAGTGAGATTGTGGAGTAGATCATGTTCAGACCAACAGTAGTCATCAGCACACCTGGGGATTGTGGGAGTCCAAGGCCTGGCCATGGTCCAGGGGCAAGAACTGTGTCACATCTCTCCTGATTTAGTCATGCCAAACCCGGCAATGTTTTTTGGTTTTGGTTTTGGTTTTGTGAAAAGCTCAGAGATTGGTGTTTTCCTGCTCAGGGATTAGTGGCTTATTTTCACCACTCCCCCTTTCCCTGCATCAGGACCATGTATTAGGATAGGAAGTCCTTTCTGGTCACAGGTGACTTTGACTGAGGCGGCATCTCTGTGGAGCTGCTCAGGGGGCCTGGAGAGGAGGTGCTGCCAGGGTGGATGGCTCCTGTGAGACCAGCTACTGCTGTAGTATCTCATGAAGGTCTTAGGCTGATGAAGGAAAGAAGGTACTGCCATACTGGACAGCTCCTGTACATGTAGAAGGCAGCAGGCTGAGTGGGGTTGAAGATGTATCAGCACCAGTGACAGCAGAAGGCTGAGGCATCACTGTTTTGACAAATGCTGCTATTTTGACAACTCCTGTGGCAGCAGCATCTTGAGGTGGCCATAAGGTGGGGCAGGAAGGAGGGTCCTGCCTGTGCTTTTATGGCTTTTGTGACACAGCCTCTAACATTCGACTGTTAAAAGGGCCTGCATCTGGTTCTTGAACTTGTTGCAGAATATTTGATCACACTGTGAATGCCAACATTGTGATGTTTACTGAAAATATCTGTTTCTGGTTGTGGTGTGACTCAGCCCTTAGCACACACCGTTAATCCCAAACAATGAACGTAAAGTTAGTTTGTAGAAGAGAGCAGCCATGTTTGAACGTGATATCTAATTCAGAGGCAAAGAGACTGATCAGAGAAAGATTTGACAGAATAAGATATGCCCAACTCTCATGACAAAAGAAGGGAAAGGAGAGGGACTTAAGGGGCAATGAAGGGGGGGGGGGATTTACTGGAAGAGATATACAGAGAAGGCTGCAGAAAAGAACAAGCTAGACACCAGTGAAGACAGAATGAGCCAGAGAATGAGAAGGATCCAATAGATTAGAAGCGATTGCCAGTGTCATTACAAGGCCAAGTAGAGCAATTCAGGAGAGGCTGAGAGAGAACCAGATTGTATCAGTCAGCTCAGAGAGTAGTTTGATCCAGAACAGCTGTGTAGAATCAGTCAGCCAGAGATCAGAAAGAGCAAGAAAGGGTGTGCGTATTCAGAAGTAAGTCTCAAAGGCCAAAAACACTCTAGGCCTAGGTAAGATTGTACAGAGGCTCGAAGCCTCAGGGGCTCCACCTAGATCAGCAGACAGGAGAGATAAGCCTCTGAGGCAACAATTACTCAGGCAAATAAAAAATACTTCTAACTGAAGAAAGGAAGAAAGGAAGGCAGCCTGTATAGCAGAATTTTAGCACATCCATGTATCTGGCATGAATTCTGGAGTGGTAAGACCATGTAGGCTTTGTAGACTTTGAAAGAACCTTTGTAAATAGTGACTGTTACCTGAAATTTATGGAGTTGCTCTTCCTGAAGGAATCACTAAAGCCTGGCATAACTTAGTCCCAAGACATGCCTGGCAGGTAGGTCTGGGAATTGCTTAGGTAATGGCTCCCTCAGAAAGCTCCTAGATGAGAGAAGATGTGTGGTATGCAGAACCTGGCCTACTAAAGGCGCCCTCTGTGTAACTATGAAGAGGCTCTGCAGAGTGTGGAGTTCAGTCCTTCAGAGTCTGATCAACCTGAAAGGTCCAGAAACTTGGGAATACAATTTTTCAATTCCTTAAGAAGCATAGTGGGCTCCTCAGAAGGAGCCACTGACAATAGGGCTTTACTCAGTTATGGCCCTGAATTAGGGAGGGGTAATCTGGAGCTGAGTGAGGTCTAGGACTGAGCTGGTTTCCAAAATTCTTCAAGATATCACCAAATATAGAGAAACTACCATAGCATCCATCAAGATTGTATTAATGTCACTGCTGTGCTGCTTACCAATCATATTAGAGGTTACCTAATCCTTCTGAAAAATAACCCTAACCCTGCATAAAAGGGGCCTGCGAGCTTCTCACATCATCACCATTTTGATTAATGGTTGACCCCTTAATGCTGGTTGTTTCTCTTTGTTTGCCCTTGTATATTATTTGAGTCTGGGGTCTTCCTTCAGTGATTCTTGAACCCTAATACATGCCTGTTGTTGTAAAAATATAAAAATAAAAATGGTATTGTTGTCTTTTACCTCGCTGTGTCCGCACTGCAGTGTCCCAAGATGTCTGCCAGATATCTTGGCAGAAACACATCCCAACTCCTCAGCAGCCCAGTGTCTCCTGCCGCCGTGCACTTTCCTACACTCAAACCATCACATAAAAGAACACACAACACAATAATCTTAGATCCAATTGATAAGATATAATTGCCCACTTAAACATACAAAGCCCGGTACCATCCATCCCTTAGGAACATAGATAACAACCTGTAAATACACAGAGCAGAATCTTAACGTCACCTGCCATATTGTCCTGCCACGGCTTCCCCTCTCTCTCCCTCCGTCTCTTCCTCTCTCTGTTCCAGTCTCCTCCTCTTCCTTCAAACTTTTCTCCCGCCCATCCTTCCTTCTTGTCCAATGACAGACCTCCTTCTATCTTGTACCTGCCTCACCTGTGACATCATGCCACACACGCCGATTCTGAAAAAGCCTGAATTCATCCTACAATGTCTCTTTCTTGAGATTAATCAGTCATCCAAGGTAACACTGAACACCAACAACTCTGGGAGTTGACTCCTTAGGATATAGTTGAGGTAGGACACTTGCCTGTATTACACTAATTGGTATGATTTCACCTCTGCCCACAATACCAAGCTAGAACAATAACTTAACTGCAACCATTTCTATTCACGGTGGGATGGAAAACTCCTGGTCCCTGTGGAATGATGTCATCATGCAGGTGAGGCAGGTACAAGATAGGATGAGGCTTGTCATTGGACGAGAAGGAAGGATGGGCAGGAGAAAAGTTTGAGGGAAGAGGAGGAGACTGGAACAGAAAGGACAGGAGACTGGAGGAGACGAGAGAGTAGTCACAGAGAGAACATGGAAGCTGACGTTGAGAGGCTGACACTAAGATTCCACTCTCTGTATTTACAGGTTGTTATGAATGTTCTTAAGGGATGGATGTGTACAGGACTTTGTATGTTTAGGTGGGCAATTATATCTTATCAATTGGATCAGAGGTTATTGTGTTGTGTGTTCTTGTTTGTGGAAAATTGAGCTTGGGAGAGTGTATGACAGCAGAGACACTGGGCTGCCATGGAGTTAGGATGTGTGCTTCTGACAAGATATCTAGCAGATATCTTGGGGCACTGCAGTGCCGGACCTAGTCGGGTAAAAGACAGCCCATTTTTTAAAATTTTACAACAGCAGTCCTGGCTGCCAAGTAGCTCCTACCTCAGGGTGCCCAAGGAAGTGAGCCGACTGAGAGCAGAGCAACAGGAATAATGGGAAAGTGGGAAGACCAAGCCAAACCAAACCACAACAACAGCAGCAACAACAACAACAGCAACAACAACAACAGCAACAACAACAGCAACAACAACAACAACAGCAGCAGCAACAACAACAGCAACAACAACAGCAACAACAACAGCAACAACAACAACAGCAACAACAGCAACAACAACAACAGCAACAACAACAACAACAGCAACAACAACAACAGCAACAACAACAACAACAGCAACAACAACAACAGCAACAACAACAACAACAGCAACAACAACAACAGCAACAACAACAACAGCAACAACAACAGCAACAACAACAACAGCAACAACAACAACAACAGCAACAACAACAGCAACAACAGCAACAACAACAACAGCAACAACAACAACAACAGCAACAACAATGGCAACAACAAACCAGTACATCTAGGAAATTCTGGGCGTTCAGTTGTTTGAGAGCAGTCAAAGTGACAGGAAATGTAGCTAAAAGATGTTGCGCCTACTGCAAAAGTCAATTTGCTAGGCTCTGCAACACCACGCTAGGAATTAGGAAGAAGTAGCCAGTCTCCGAGAAGTCAGATTGGTCCTTCATAAACTTTAATTTGCATATCCATAACTCTTAAGGGGGAACAGACGAGAAAACAGTTTTGGTGTCTCCCAACCCCTTTCTTCCTTAGACTGGATCCTAATGAAAGAAATTCCATGAGGGAAATGGGTGTGGTCTGCTGACTGCTGGGAACAGTCAGTAAAGCTCATAAGGGAATCCTAGCTAGAGCCATGTGAGGACAAAGGTGTCCCTGCAGTTTGTTTTAATCTTTAAGACGGTCTTCATCCAGGCTCTTGTTGAACTCAATGCTCGCACGCGCACACACATACACATGCACGCACACACACACATACACATACACACACATACATACACACACACACACACACACACACACACACACACACACACACACAGAAGGCTGTCCATATGATATTCATTCCCTCATGACTTTTCACAAGCTCTGGCAGAAACGAATCAGATAAATGGAGGTTTCGCAACTTCCATCAGAAACGTTGGAAGGCATGTCTCCTCCTAGCTAGCCTAGGCCCACAGTGGGTGCCTTTGCACCTTCCTTCACCAGGAGTGACAGTCCTGGTCCCACCTGCTTACTGGGGCCTTGCTCAAGATACTTCATAGTCAGTGACTGTTTTCTTCCTTCCTAATGGTGTAAACCTTAGTGATTTTGGTTGATTTAGATAGTAAAGCGCTTAGGACACTGCCTAACACGGCTACTGCTAAATGCTATTTAATTGTCAAAGATCTGGAAACTGATGTCTAAATTTACTAGTTTGCCATCCAGAACCCACAGCTCCTACGAGAACCATTAGACTCCGAAAGCAAATGTCTTAGAGTATAAACAATTGGATTTACTCTAACTCAAGAGCTGCCATGAATGAGCCATGGAGAGCTTTTGTTAATTATAAAAGGTTTAGTCCTTAGTTTCCTTGTTCACAACTAACTTTTATAACTTAAACTAACCCACTCATAACTTAAACTAACCCATGCTCTGCCATGTGGCTGGTTACCTCTCCTCAGTTTTATATGTCTGTCTTCCTCCTTGTCTGGATGGAGAACCTTCCCTCTCCCAAGACTGACTGAAGAATCTCTCCTCTGGATCTCATTGACAAACCTCACTCCTCAGGCTCTTTCCCAGAGTTCCTAACTCTGCCTGAAGTTCCACCTATCATATCCTTCTTTGCTATAGGCTGTCCAACTCTGTATTAAACCAACCAGAAGGTGTTGGAGGATGTTTACAAAACACCAAGACAGGTGAGGTTTAACAATACAAAGTCTGCCCTGTACACAGATCTCTGCTGGTACAGAAATTGCCATTTGAATAATACAAAGGCAATATTCATGCAGTGCACAAAAAGGTCACCCCAACACTACAAGAAGGTCTAGAGGGAGGGCATGCCACATAATGTTGCAGAAAGCTCCAGGTCCTTCTCCCCCTCAACCATCCCGTGGTCTGGGTTTTTAGTTTATTTTGCTGTTGTCTGGGGTCAGATTTCATTGTTAGGAATCAAGCCAGCAGGTGCTGTCACTGTCCTGTGGCCATTCCTGGCTCTCACCCTGAATTGGTCCTGCCCAGAACAGACCAGAGTGTGTATAGAAACATTCGTCTGTCCACTTTGAGCTTCCATTGCTTTCCTATCACACACACAAAGTGAATCCACATTCCTACCATGGCAGTTAGAACCTCAGAGTCACACACACTGTCATCTTGAGCCCTCTTTTCTTTCCTTGTCCCTGGTGAAGATGCTGGTCTTGTTAAGCATCAAATACCCGAAGCTAACTCCTTTGTGGGCAGCTCTTCCAGGACAGTCAAATCTCCCCTTCTCCCTCTGTAACCCCCTAACACAGCTCTGCTATGCAGCCATTCATTCCCTGCTGAACATTTTCTGTTTGATGGACCACCTTCTCTAGACACACCAACCCTCCAGTGCAGGGTTCACTCTGTTTCTCTGCCCTCTGCAAACTGCATGGACCTATAATCACCCTAAGTGAGAGAATGGCATCTTTAAAGCCCAGGATAGAGTTACTCATATTGCATCCTAAAGGGTGGCCCGCAATCCCAGAAGTGTCAATCTCAAATCGTATTTTTTTGACTTGAATTTGTTTCACTTTTTTTTTTAACCAACAACAAAGGTACTCCATGAATAGTTATTACATATTCAAAGGCAACTAGATATCTTCAGGGAGAGGTTCTGGTATATCCCTCAATACTCACAGGCCCCGGAAAAATACAGTCATCAGAAATACATCCAAACTTCTCTATATACCATCCCGTGCAACCAGAGAGACTTGTTTACTTTGTAGAGACCTCCAGAGCCTTTGCCCTCTTTCCCTGCAACCCTGCTACCCCAACCCTCACTGCTCTCGGACTACCACACCTCCCCTGTCCAGCTCCAACAGAGGCCGTAGCACCTGTGGAGAGAGTGATCCTGACTGTCTTTCCAGCTGTTTCTCTGCCGCTAGGTGCTGTTACGAAGTTCCTGGACGTTCCCTGGCTTTGCTTGCAGAGCCCAGGGTCTAGTTCCCTTGGTAACAGCATCCTGGACCTTATTTCACAGCGGGTCTCCACAGGACTAGACCACTTGTCTGCCCAGCGAGTGCACCGCATCGGCTTCTGGGAATTGTAGTTTCGCCCACAAAGCCACTCGGCACAGGCGCACTTAATCACTTTTTGCTCCTCGGCTCCCTCTGAGAAAAGGAGTCCAAAAACCTAAGGGCTGCAGCAAGGAGATTTGTGGGAATTTGGCTTCCGGGCCCCTGGACGAACGCGCAGGCGCGGCTCCGCGTCCAGCAGCAGGATCCTGCTCATTGTGTCTTGTCTGCACTGTCGTGGCTATGCTGTGTCGCCTCCGCAGTGGACAATCTTCTAAGGGAAGTCCCACAGTGACCTGCAGTATCCAGAGAGCGAAGGTCAGGTCTGGGAGGGAGAACAGAGGGGATGCAGACTAAGGGTGGGTTGTGGTCCGTTTTAGAAAGGGTGGATCCCATGTCCTTAACTTTGCAGCGCAAGCACTAAGATTTGATTCCACACAGAGAAAGGACCAGCAGAACCGTCTGGAGCTACGGGGTTCGAACCTGGTTGCAAGTGGAGAAGGGTGGGTCAGGACCTCTAGCTTATCTTGCAGCAAACTCAGAAATACAGTTGCGTCCAGCTGCTGGGTATTTTCCCGGTGTGGCTCCAAGTTCTCTCTGAGGAACTTGAGCACAGGACACCTGCAGCGCAGTATCCCTCCCCTCCCCCGCACTGGTCCCCACCCCCTCACTTGACAAAACTTTGGAGGGTGATTTATGTGAATGATTTTTTCTCCCTGCCGTACACTCTACCACCAACACACACACACACACACACACACACACACACACACACACACACACACACACTCAGAGCAGGCAAATACACTCCCTTTGACTCCTGGTTACTTAAACTAACCCAGGGAAGAAGAATCCTTAAGCCACACAACAGATTGTGGCCTGCTTAATTCCCCTTCCCTTTCAGGAGAAAGTCAGCTCTTTCCCTCCTCCTTCCCTCTAGTGGGATCAAGCTGTCTCAGGAGGAAAGAGTGTCTTAAGACTCCAAAGTGTAGCTGGAGGGGAAAGGACAGGGAACGGGTGGAGTTTGAGAACTGGGGCTGGGCAAGCCAAAGCCATACAAAACAGGAGGGCGTGCAGGATCTGACTAAAGGAAAGATACAAAGGAAAAACAGAACCGGGAGCAGGTCACTTTTTGTAAAGTTAGACAAGGACAACTCTAAAGGGAGCAGGGCACTGGGAGCAAAAAGAACAAAGAACTCATGGCTTGGCGGGTACTGAGGATGCCAGCATGTGGGTGTTGAACCTCATCCCTGTGACCTTTGACCCAGCTCTCTCATCACAGGTATGCAGATGCTTCTAGCCAGAGGAATCCCACAGCTGTAAAGCTCCTCGCCTGTCTCCTCCTGCTCAGCGTTCCTCAGCTCACCAAAGAAAAGGAATGGCTGTCAGCTACTTCCCAGCCCTGGTCCAGGTCAGTGGGGAAGGAATCTTGACCATCCAGTGTCATCCCCCTCAACCCCCAGTTGTGTTCTTGACCTGAAGAGTTTATGTTGTTTGCTCTAACCAGAAGCTCTCCTCATCCAGTCTCCCTCAAACTCCTGACCCCAGTTGCTCCCCGCCGCACCACACAGCTCCTCCAAGTGAGCTTTTGAGCTTTCGGTAAGGCGTGTAAATGGCACAGCTGGGCAGGGGTCTAGATTAGTATGAAATGAAACCTTTCTATTTCTCCTAGCCAGTAGGATGTTAGTCCTGAACGGTAAAGGCAGGAACTGACGTAGATGCTAAAAGAAGGAATTTGAACTGTTTCCTGTGAACTTGGGGTTTCCCACACTCCACTTATTTATTGATGTCTTTTAAAGATAACGTGTAACTTCTCTTTAGTAGGAATATATAATATAACGCTACTTCTACTGGCTAGGGGCGTTGCTTTGCGCTAGAATACTTGGGTAGCATTTACAAAGCTCTAGGTTCAGTCTCAGGCACCACACACACACACACACACACACACACGCACGCGCACACGCACATGCACACGCACACGCACACACACACGCACACACACGCACGCACACGCACACACACACGCGCGCACGCACACACACACACACACACAAGACTTACTGAAGACAGAGGGCATGTGCCATAGAAGGACTCTGAGAAGTGCTTCATGGAGCTGTTTGATCTTCATGTGAACACACAGAGGTATTTGTGAAAACCTAGGTGCTCTGGGTCAGCCATTCAGCCTGGCCTTCTAGGGTCATCCAGGGATGCAGAAGATGTGAAACATGTGAGGCAGCTGCTGGTGAAATGTGACACAGAGTTCCACAGGAAAGATCTCATTTTTTTGGTTGTGAGCCTAGCCTTTAATGGCTGAGCCATCTCTCTAGCCCCAGGAAAGGTTTCTTGGGTGTATTGGAGTATATTCTAAAATAATGACTTTTTTTCTTTTCTTTGATATTTTCTTTATTTACATTTCAACTGTTATCCCCTTTCCTGGTTTCCCCTCTGGAAATCTCTATCTCACTCCCCTCCCCCTGTTTCTACGCGAGTGCTCTCCTTCCTGCCTCCCTGCCTTGACATTCCCCTACACTGGGGCATCGAGCCTTCTCAGGACCAACGTCCTCTCCTCCCACTGATGCCCGAAAAGACCATCCTCTACTATGTGCCTGGAGCAGTGGGTCCCTCCATGTGTACTCTGGGTTGGTGGTTTAGTCCCTGGGAGGTCTGGGGGGGAGTCTGTTTGGTTGATACTGTTGGTTTAACTATGGGGTTGCAAACCCCTTCAGCTCCTTCAGGGAGCCTGATATAGCTGTCTCCTGAGGGGCTCTGCCAGAGCCTGACAAATACAGAGGTGGATGCTCAAAGCCAACCGTTGGACTGAGAGCGGGGTCCCTGATGGAGGAGTTAAAGAAAGGACTAAAATAATGATCTAAAAAGAGGACATTACGTGTATCAGCGTGAGTTGCTGCCATTATCAAGTGTTAGGCGCTGTACAGTACTGTGTGCTGTTTGCTTTTACACTCCTGCCAGTGCCGTTTATCTACCCCGCCATCAGCAAGAACATGGAAATATGTGTTGTGCCGTGATGTTGCACCAGCTACATTAGGGCTGTGGAGAGAGTGGGAGATGTGGACATGGTGAACAAGTGTGCAGTCCCACTACCTCTCTCCAGTTGTGCCAAAGTTGGAGACAAAGTTTGTCAGCAGCACAAAGCTCAGCCACTGGGAGATACTGCGGAAACGCCTAGCCCTGTCCTGAACACCAGCGTCCTGCAGACTGGCGACCCAGGAGAGGTGTGGAGGCAGCCAGTGTGAACTTGTCTGTGCTATCGCCTGGTTGATAAGGAAGGCTTCTCTGTTACAGGACTTGGTGACCTTCAAGGAGGTGGCCGTGCTCTTCACCCAGGAGGAGTGGGGGTGGCTGAGCTCTGCCCAGAGGGACTTGTATCAGGATGTGATGCTAGAGAACTACAGTAACCTGGTCTCGCTGGGTAAGCTGGACAGCACAGGGCTGAGCTGCACCTTCGGGGGTTTTGTTGGGGGTCTCTGAGACAAGCGGGACAGCACAGGGCTGTACTACGCCTTTGAGCGACTTGTGGTCCCTGAACAACAAATTGGGCTGGAATTTGGCTCGCTGATGGTGCTGCCTTCACTCCTAGTATATGTCTATCCCCTCGGTGTCCCCAGAGCTCTCTTGAAGTCTGGAGATGTGTGACAAGTGAGGGGTCTGGGAACACTCTCTGTGTCAGGTCCCAAGCCATCCTGTCCCACCCCTTGCAGACATGCTCCCCTTCCTCTCTAGTCCCATTTCTAGAATACTTTGGGGACCAGGTCTCATCTTCACAATGACTTTCATCTTGATGATGAACAGATAAGGGTATGGTTTTCTTTCTCCTTCACAAGCAGGTCTCTTGGAATCCCTACCAGACATGTTCTTTCCCCTGGAAGAAGTGGAAGAACGTGTGTCAGAGGAAGCTCCCAAGGGCTTTGTTCTGGGTAAGGGCCATGCATGTGGGAGACACTGGGATGAGCCCAGTTGGAGGGGACAGTTGCATGTGTCTCAGCAAACGTGACATGCCTGGGCCACGTTGTCCCAGCTTGCATATGCAAACTAACATCATGTATGGAAGTCTGTACATGTCTGAGGACTTCCTTCTCTCCTCCTTTCACAGAAATTAGTGGTCTGTGGCTGGAGAGGTGGCTCAGCTGTTAAGAGCGCTCACTCTCTTCTGTGCCTGGCTCCCACATTCGGCCGCTCACAGATGTCTGTGACTCCATCTCCAGGGCATCCAGCATCCTCATCTGGCTTCCACAGGCACACTGCACACATGCTCATATACATATATCAAAACGAATCTTTAAGAATTCCCAGTCTAAGGGCTGGAGAGATGGCTCAGTGGTTAAGAGCACCGACGACTCTCCCAGAGGTCCTGAGTTCAATTCCCAGCAACCACATGGTGGCTCACAACCATCTGTAATGGGATCTGACACCCTCTTCTGGTGTGTCTGAAGGGGATGACAGTGTACTCCCATACATAAAATAAATAAATAAATCTTACAAAATACCCCACCACCACCAAATTATCAGTCTGCTTGCCCCATTCCTGTGTTGGAGTGGCCTATTCTAAATCCAGCATGCAGGGCCTGCCTGCACTTCTCTGTTGAGGGACCTCCCTGGCACTCTGGAGACAGTTCTGTGCTTGCAAACACACATGTTCTCCCCATTCTTGTTCTTTAACCACATGGAGGCATGTTCACCCAGAGTTTAGCTCTCCATGTTTGCTACAGGTTCCAGAAGGGCCAGAATTGTCGTATACTTTGCCGTAGTGCTCACACTTAGAACAACGTGTGCCTTCTAGTGAGACCGGCTGCTGGAATGGGGAGAACATGACAGCTCAGGGGCTGTTGCTTGTCCTGTGGAGTCCCCTGGGGCTTCTGACTCAAGGACCAGGATATGTCTTCCTGCTACTTTGAAGTATTCTAGAAAGCTCCCTTGTTTTACTTAAAATCCTGTAACAGTGCACTTTCCTATAATGTGTTACAGGCTATTAAACATCTTTTTTTTTTCTTGAGACAGAGTCTACACAGCCCCGGCTGTCCTGAAACATCCTGTTATAGTCAAGGCTAACTTGGAGAATCCCCTGCCTCTGCCTCCCAAGTGCTGGGATCAAAGGCCTATGCCACCATACTTGACCTGTACAGTATCTGTTAAGA
The DNA here is from genome assembly GCF_021556685.1 of Rattus norvegicus. Classification (NCBI taxonomy): domain Eukaryota; kingdom Metazoa; phylum Chordata; class Mammalia; order Rodentia; family Muridae; genus Rattus; species Rattus norvegicus. The sequence goes on along the minus strand of NC_141543.1, from coordinate 41,119,338 downwards.
CCTTTTACTATTTTTTTCACTGTAATATAGTGAAAATAGGCAAAGGTTTATATTTTATAGTTAATATCATCTACCCACCTCAACTGTCTAGAACTCAAGGGTTGATGGAATTTAACTGTCATAACTCAGAATTGCAGTAATTTGCAGAAGTGTGTGTCCTGTGTTTCCTCAGTATAGGGAAATAAAGAAAGTCTTTAACTCACCCCTATAGAATATTATGTGGATCTGATCTTCTTTGACAACCAAATGCCTTAACTCATTGAGCCATCTTACCAACCCGAAATCTCCAATGTTTTAAGTACTGACAAACCACCTTATCTGACTTCAAATGACCGGTCACAATTAAACTTCAGACACGACCCTCTCCTATATAAGTCCCTCGAGTTATATATATATAGGATATACATAAACATAAGGGGGTCTCACATTTAATCTTGGGTCCCAACCCAAACACTTGCCATTATGTAAGTGTAGATATCACAAAATGAAAAGGCGAGGGGGACACTGTTTCCAGGCGTTTCTGTCGTTAGATTAACACTTTCCCATCGCTTCGCCTCTTCCTCTTGGCTTAGCACAGACCGTTAGTTTGATTTAGCACGCACAGCATTAGGTTTCATTATCATGTTTTCAAACAAGATTTGCTTTGTTGATTCTCATGCTCTTCTCCTCCACTCCTCCGATTCCCCCATCCCCACTTCCCTTCCACTTTTATATTGAATATGCCCTCTTGCCCTCTTCTTCTTGGCCATTCCTTTGCCCTCTGTGGTCTCCCTTCTTGCTTATTCATAACCTGTACTCGCACTCATACAGCACATAGAAACGTGACAAGCTAGGATGTAATGGGCGAGAACATGTAACTTGGTTTGATTGGTTAGTTGGGTTTTCAAGACAGGGTTTCTCTGTATAGCCCTGGCTGTTCTAGAACTCTGTAGACCAGGCTGGCCTTGAACTCAGATTGGCCTGCCTCTGCCTCCTGAGTGCTGGAATTTTTTTTTCTTCTTTCTTTTTCTTCTTTTTTTCGGATCTGGGGACCGAACCCAGGGCCTTGCGTTTGCTAGGCAAGCGCTCTACCACTGAGCTAAATCCCCAACCCCTGAGTGCTGGAATTTAAGGCTTGCACCACCACTGGCCTATAATATTTTCTGAGCCTGGGTTACCTCCAATAATATAATTCTTTCATTCTTCTTCCTGAATCAAAAGTTATTTAATATCCTGAGCATGGAGATTCTACCCCACCATTAGTTATTGAGTTCCCGGATGAAAGACACACACACCACCTTTATACTAACAATGAGCCTTAAGCAGCACGGTAGCTGGGCAGCTGCCTACCCTCCATGCTGTTAGAACTTACTCTCCTATCGATAACCCTGAGTTATTACTTACTGTTTACTATGCTCCATCCAGGCTGCTCTTAGCTGGAATCGACCAGTTCACATGAGCACGGTTTGATGGCCCAGCTAACCCATGGCGGCTTCTCCTTCTTCCTTTCCTGCACTCTCTTCTTCTTTGTGGTCCCAAGCCCAGGAAACCTAAACCCACCTGTGCCTCTCCTGCCCCGCTGCTGGCATCTTTATTTACCAATCACAGTTAACTAGGGGCGGGGTCATTCAGTGTCTTACTCTCTTTGGGGCAACCAGTCTTGGGGGACCCCAAATGATCATTAGAGTACAGCAGCACTAGGCCAACCCACTCCACCTTCCATTTTCCTGAAATTCACATGGTTTTATACAATTCACGATGTGTATTTTCCACGTTTTCTTTGTCATCGCCTGTTGATGGTCACCTAAGATGGTTCCATTTTCTTACTATGACAAATTAAGCACCAGTAAACATGAATGGGCTATGGTGGGACGCAGAGTGCTTGAAGATCTGCTCAGGCACGAGACTGTTGTGTCATAGGGTAATTCTATTTTTAATTTCCTTTTTTTTTTAAAGAAATCTTTACTGATTTCCATATGGCTATACTCCTACCAGCTGCAAATAAGGCTTTCTTTGCCCAAATCCTTGCCAGCACTCATTCTTGTGTTTTTACTCACAGAAAGAAAAACATCATGATAGATGGCTTTGCCTTTTACATTTTCTGTCCTCTGGGCCATGAGCTGACAGAGAGAGCTGATGGTTAAGTGACACATGGGGTGGTCTGTGCTAGATATTTATGCTTGCTGACACATTTAATCCATAATGTTCTGCAAAGCAGGAATGATGGATGCATTTTGCAGCCATCCTACCCAGCAAAGACAAGGAATTTGCACTGATGCTGCTCTTGGATGGAAGGCTGGAATTAGCACAGACCCAACTGAGCCCAAAGCTGTTGCGTTTCCCACATTACTTTTAATCAGGCAGAATCCGCAGGATAACTACCAGACCTCATGTCTCAGGTCGCTGATGGTCACTTTTACCCTCTCTTCTTCGTTTACGAATCTGTTAGCTGTCTGCGTCTTACACCCTTTAGTTTCCCATTCTCCTTTTTGGTCTGTTAACGTATTTGCGTGTAACAGCACAGTTTCATTTATAATTTTATTCTTACTTTACTTCGTGTGTGTATGCAGGTGCACACGTATACAGAGGACGGAGGATGTCTTACTGCCTTGGGGCAGGCTTCCTCTCTGGACCCGGCTGGGGCTTGGTGTATTTCAGCTGAGCAAACCCCCGTGATTTCCCCGCCTCTATCACCCTCCTCCTCAGTGCTGGAGTCTTGGCAGGAGGCTTGTGGCCACACTCAGCCTTTACCGGGAGCTAGGGTTCTCAACTCAGGTTCTTACACACCTACGGCGAGCACTCTTCCGTACTGAGCCACCGTGTCTATCCCCGTTTATCGTTTTAATTATGAGTTATAGCCTCTTATTCTCCCTCTTTGTCGTTATTTTTTTCTCTTAAATCTACTGTTGAGTACGTGTGGAACTGTAGTTTGCAGCAAGGGATTATCTGGTCAGATGATCCATGGGGCTGTACCTACTTTTCAGGTAAAGATCCCATCTGTAAAGGCCCTATGCTCCTTCCCCCAGATTCACAGACTTCCCTTGCTAGAAACCCTAGATGCTGTCTAGCAAGAGAACATTGTTTCTCTCCTTACTTTTGTGACGCTGTAGTGTTTTCCTCTTGTAGATGTCACAATGTCTTGTTTGGGGACGTCGCTTCTGCATACACAGTTGAACATCCTTACTACATAACATTTATGTATACATACGTGAACATTTCCACACAGCCTAGGGGGCAAGTTAACTTCTGTTTAACTGAATATTCGAATAAGTCTAGGAAACATAAAATAACATTGGTCTTGGTCTTGAGGGTTTCTTCCTACCAAGTATTGACCTCTAGATTCAGAGTTGTTTGGGCAACGCTGGAGTTGTCATGAAGACCACGTCACTGGACAAGATAGCCACACACACCTGTTATTTGTTAGCATGGTATGGCCCACATCAGAGAGTTTTAAAGTATTCTTGTGTATTTTTGTGTGCTTTATTTGTAGGTTTATATTTTTTAAAAACTACTTTAATAACTGTACTTAAATGCTGAACCTCTGTGGGCTTGCCTTCTAGGCTCCACCCAACAGTTTCCTGGCAAGAGCCAGGTAGGCCTGACTTGCTATAAAAGGGGCTGCTTGGCTCTCTCTCTCTCTCTCTCTCTCTCTTTCTTTCACTCTCTCTCTCTCCCTCCCTCCCTCCCTCCCTCCCTCCCTCCTTTCCCCCTGCCCCCTCTCCACTCTCCACGTGTTCCTGGCTGGCCTCTCTGTTTCTTTGTTGCTACTCCCTTCTCAACTCCTCTTCCTACGCCCTAAATAAACTCTGTTCTACACTATACCTGTTCTATGGCTGGTACCTCAAGGGAAGGGATGCCTCACCATGGGCCTACTGAGGCACCCCTCCCACCTCACCATACTGAGCTCTACAAAACATATCCTGGCTTTTTTTTTTTTTTTAATAAAATACGCCCTTCCTTTTAGTCCATCACCCATCAGAGGTAATAGAAAGGAAAGCTTATAATAAATAGTCCTTTGGGGTGAATTGAATCTACATTGTCAGGATATCAGCAGTTTAGTTCACATGAGTCAGTGGCAGTAGCTCAATCCACTCACAAACACCTTAAGTCAGCAAAGGCACTGTGATCCGGAAGAAACAGTCAATCGGCCCAAATCCAAGGAAGTGGTAAGAGGCCACCAGAACATCACCAGAAGTTCTTCAGTGCATTTCTCTCTATGAAGGCATGACAAACAATGATCATCAAAGAGTGGCAAGGCGAACCAATACCTCATAGCTTTGTCCACTGACTGCTGGGTTCTACTTAAACCCTTTCCAACATCATGTGTTCTCTCAAGCATCCACTCTGGCAGAACATCGCATGCCCTTTCACCAGGCAGCTTCCAGAAAAACACCGCATGTCTGTTGTCAGCAAAACATCCTCTCACATGGCTGCTTCAGCAAAAACATCCTCTCGTACGACAGTTACCAGAAAAACATCACATGACACAACTGAGTCTCAAAAAACTCCCCCCAGATTTCCACTTTATTCTTTGACTAAATTTTTTCATACAATATATTTTGATCACGGTTTTTCCTTCTTCCCCCTAGAACCTCCCCATCTAGAGATATCTCTCCCTCTAGAGAATTTTTCGAGACAGAGTCACTTTTTAAAATATTTTATTGTTTGTGTGTGTGTGCACCTGTGTGTGCCTGTGCATGTGTGTGCATGTTTATCTATGTTATGTCTATGTACCACATGCATACTTGGTGCACGCAAAGCCAGAAGAGGGCATTGAATGCCCTGGAACTGGAGTCATAGATGTCAGACACTGTATGGATGCTGGAAATTGATCCTTAGTCCTGTAGAGGAGCAGCCAATGCTCTTAACCAGTAAGCCGTCTCTCCAGCCCCCAAAACTTACTCTTTAACCTAGATTAGCCTCAAACTCATGGTCAGCCTCTCAAATGTTGGAATTACAAGCAGGAGTCAGCTTTTGTGGCCTATATTGGATATTTTTGAGCTTTAAAAAATCTATTTAGTCACAAACAAAATAACTGTTCTCAGAATTGCAGCCCAGATGCTCTGAAATAGGGCTCCCAACAGTGCCTCATGTGCATTGGCCTCTACGGTCCTCCTGAGTCATTTCTCTGGCTATTTCCCTTTGCATATTACCACTTTGCATCTCCAGCTACCGTTTCTTTGTTAGCATTGTTAATGGCTGTTCATTTCATTCTATCAAGCCATTTCACCCAAGTAAAAGTGACATTTCTGTTTTTGATATCTTTCAGGAGGGATGACTATGGCCGTGAGTAAGAAATTCCTTCAGGCAGATATCCCTGAGAAAGGATCAGATCAATGGATTACGGAGCAGAGAGCCACCAGAGAGACTCACTGGGTGTGTGCTGAGGAAGGTCAGGAGGTCAAGCCGAAGCAAGCAGTCCTCACCCATCAGGACACTCCATCAAAGCTGAGTGAGCAGAAAGTTGGGGAGTCTGACAAGGGCTGCACAGCGAGCTCCTCACCCATTCGAAGTCAGAGATCTCAAGCAAGCCAAAGAGCTTTCGAATGCAACAGATGCGGAAAAGTCTTCTCTAAGGGTTCCATCCTTAAGAAACATCAGAAACTTCATATTGAAAAACTCAACCCAAGTCAGAAAACACTGGTGAAAGAAAAACGGTATGAATGCAGAGAATGTGGGAAAACCTTCCACCAGAGTACACACCTCATCCATCACCAAAGAGTTCACACTGGTGAGAAACCGTATGAGTGTAAGGACTGCGGCAAGGCCTTCTCAGTGAGCTCTTCGCTTACCTACCACCAGAAAATCCACACCGGAGAAAAGCCTTTCGAATGTAATATTTGTGGAAAGGCCTTTATCCGGAACATACATCTCTCCCACCATCATAGAATACATACCGGAGAGAAACCTTTCCAGTGCAACGTTTGTGACAAAGCTTTTGTTTGCAGAGCACATCTTACCAAACACCAGAACATCCACAGTGGCAAGAAGCCCTATAAATGTAGTGAGTGTGGGAAAGCCTTCGGTCAGAGTACAAGTTTCCTGCAGCATCAGAGGATCCACACTGGAGAGAAGCCCTTTGAATGCAATGAGTGTGGCAAGGCCTTCAGGGTGAACTCTTCCCTTACTGAGCACCAGAGAATCCACACTGGGGAGAAACCGTATCAATGTATTGAATGTGGCAAAGCATTCAGGGATAATTCATCCTTTGCTCGACATCGGAAAATGCACACCGGAGAGAAGCCTTACAGATGTGGTTTGTGTGAGAAAGCTTTCAGGGACCAGTCAGCCCTAGCACAGCACCAGAGAACTCATACCGGGGAAAAGCCTTACACGTGTAACATATGTGAGAAAGCCTTCAGTGACCATTCAGCCCTTACCCAACATAAGAGAGTTCACACGAGAGAAAAACCGTACAAATGTAAAACCTGTGGGAAGGCTTTTTTCCGAAGCACACACCTCACTCAACACCAGAGGATTCACACGGGGGAGAAACCTTACAAATGTAACATGTGCGGGAAAGCCTTCAACCAGACTGCAAACCTCATTCAGCATCAGAGGCATCACATTGGAGAATGGTGATAGGAAGGCAGTTCATAAGTGCTGTGGGAATGATGTCATTAGTTATTGAATAGAAGAGAGGCCACAATCACAATGGAGTCTTTTATCAGGATGGTTGTATTTACTGGCAGTCGGTTTCATAATGCCTCGGGTCTTGAGAATCTTAGTGGTGAACGCACCTTGCTCTTCAGTCTGCCTCGTTTAGATAGCAGTGCCTTTTTATTGCCCTGAATTACTGACTATTAGAACCAACATGAAACTTCATTAAAAGCATAAATGTCAGCTTGTCAAATTCGCAACTGGTTAAGATAACTACAGGGGCTGGGGATGTAGCTCAGCGGTAGAGCGCTTGTCTAGCAAGCGCAAGGCCCTGGGTTCGGTCCCCAGCTCCGAAAAAAAAAAAAAAAAAAAGATAACTACAAAATTATGAAACTTAAGATTGAGAAGCAAAGGAACAAAATACTAAAGGGAATGGTCTATACGCATCTTCTCACGTGAGCAAGTAGCCTGCTGGCTTTAATAGAACCCTTTGTCTCCCCTCATCCATATCCCTGATGCCTGGTGTACAGCAGGTGCCATCAGTAAGTCAAGCACCAGCCAAGAATCAGTGACTTTGTGCCTCTCAGGCTCCTGCTTGTTTCAGCTACCCTCTGTCAAATCTCCTGGGTCCGCCTGCCCACTTTCTTCTTAGGAAGTTCTAGGAAGGTTCATTTGAATTGCGTGACCATCTTCTGACTTAGTTTCAACTTTTACCACCATTTTCCTTGTTATCACCACCCTGGACCTCATTCATAGTGCAAATCAGAAGTGCAAAATCAGCAGGATCCATGAGTCTAGATTTTGTACCCAAATCCAGCTTTCAGAACTCAAGGTCTCTTTCTGGAGGCAAAAGTCATCAAAGGTACTGTGCCACCCAGTTGTACCTACCTCGGCTAACTATGATCCTGGTATGATTCCTAGGTAAGGGCTTTCCATGATAGCCATTACCCTCTCGCCAGTCCAAACCATAGTAAAGTCACAGTGTCCACAGGAGTAAGAGGCCTGCTCAATTTCAAGCGGGATGTGGTTGTGGCTCCTATCCACTTCCACTTTTGTGACTCGCCATCTCCTCCATATACAGTTGACCTGAGATGAGGGATCTAAGCCCAGTTCTCAGATGCTCTGACCCATTTCCTGTTCCTGGTCAGTGCTCTGTGGCTACTGCCTTAGAGTGTATCTGCCACTCCCGTATTATTGAACTGTGTGTCCGGGTCTTCACCTAGCTTTTCATTGGATTTCTGAAGGTTTTAATTCTGTGTTCTATAAAAAGCACTATGCTAATAATTTCTGCCTATATATTTGAAAGTTCCTTTCTTTTCGTCCATGGGGCATCCTACCACTTAAAGTCTCTACTGTTCTGACAGGGGTGAACAACATATCGAACAGTTCCATAGGTCCCGAGATGAAGGAGGGTACCGTTGACATTCTCTGACTATGGCCAGACCCAGGCCCAAAAGACTGTGACAAGCTAGACCTGCAGGCAGGTCTTCTGTCATTGATCCCTCAATACCTTTTGTAGAAATCACATTCACAACCAGGCATCTTCATGTATGCAGTCCCTGTAGACGCTCTCTTCTACACCACAAGGAGCAGAAGGAGTCCGTACCAGTGCGAGGCGGTACGTGTTTCACAGTGAGAATGGAAGAACCAATAAAATCATTCCAGGAGGCTGGTTCCTGGTTCCTGGTTTGTAGAAGTACCGTTAATGAAATCAGATGCTCTTGTCCCCTGAAGTTAAAGAAAAGGACATTCTGTATTGTGTCACACTCTGTTGGCCCACACCTGGAAGTTTTGGGCACCTTCAAAGCCTAAATTGAGTTTTCAGCAAACAAAGCCCACCTGTGCAGGCAAGCCTCCCCTGTTAAGGGACTGAAAACTCACGTCTTCACTCACGCATGTAAAGGGTATTTCAAGAGGTTACCTGGCACTTCCGGGGTGGTGTACTCACATCCATTGCAGTCTCACCTGGCTAGACCTGCAGAGTCATTAACCTGCCGCGACCTGCTTCCTGTTACTGACGTCTCTTTTCTGTACTATCCATACGACCTACCCTGTCCTTTCTCAGATAAACCCTTCTTGGTCTTTACCTTTGGTCTCTCGAGAGTTTCCAAGTTCCTTTTTGTTTTCTATTGGTTTGTTTTGAGACAAGCTGATCGTCGTGCCTCGGCCTCCCAAGTGTCCAGCTTGAAAGTCATCACATCCCTAAGTTTGCTGTTCATCTTTCTGTTAATGGCAAAGGTGCTACCTCCAGATGGCAGGTACTCCACTGGGGCTGAAGCCTGCGTCAGGGTGACAGTCTCCTTATCTTAGTGACAGCCTAGGAGGGGGACTGCAGTCTCCCTTTCTCTGGGCTTATCTTCCTCAGCCGTAGCTCATGAAATTATATTCATTCGCTCATCTCTTTCTCAAGACTAATAGAACCCCCTTACAAGATTCACAAATCTGAAGAAAAAAACATAAAACTTTATTTCCATTTGATTGACCAGTTATCTGGTAATTCAAATCTATGGAGGAGACTCTTAAGGAGTTGCCAGTCCTCCAATGAACACGAAGAGAAAAAAGAAGAAAGAACCAAGTTGGGGAATCTCAGGAGGAGATGAGATACCACCCCTTGTCAAAGTCACAACTTGGATACACCACAGAATTCCAAACGGAAAGGAACCTCATTGTTACATTAAATATGAAAGGTTCCCAACAAACAGAGGACCTACTGCTCTATACGAAATTGGTCGTGATATGGGGAGCGTCAACAATAGAATGCTTAAGAGAGAGCTGGTAGGAGGAAGGTGGAAGCCGTTGTGTATTAAGGAATTCCCACCAGATGACAGGAAGTAGGGGCTTTGGCAGGAAGCCAGGATTCTAGTCAGTAACCTGAGCTGAATCTGTTAAGTGCATTCTAGAAAACACTAAGAATCTTTCTTAGTTGAAGTCTGCAAAAACCATATGGATGCAAAAAGAGAGGGAGGGAGAGAGGGAGGGAGGGAGGAGAGGAGAGGAGAGGAGAGGAGAGGAGAGGAGAGGAGAAGAAAGAGAAAGCTTTCAACTAGAAGTCAAAACCCACAACTCACTGCATATCAGAAACACAAAGAATGGTAAGTGCAAGAAAACCTTTATTCAGACCTTGGCTCACCGACTCTAGAAGAGATCCCAGAGGAGAAAAACACCATGCAGACGGTCACGTGGACAAGGCTCTCCCGGGAGAACACATTTCACACTTTGAGGGTTGACATAGCACAGAAGCCTCAGAACGGAGCATCAGAGCTCACTCAGCAGTAAATGCTGAGCTGTGCTTTGCACCGTGGGAAACCGGGAACACAGCAAGTGAGGAAGAGCGGAACAGCAGAGATGTTCTAGAGAGAAGCCTGTTGCCTTTAAGATACTAAGTAAAGTATTACATCTCAAGATCAAAGCTCATTACACCTTGGAGCATCTGTCCATTGAAGTGTAGCTAGCATACTTTCAAAACTTAGTTCTGTACCTTAAATACTGGAGAATTCACAATAAATTAAAGCATTTAGCTCTATACATTAAAACAAACAAATGAAAAAAAACCCAAACAACGAAACAACAACAAAAAACGACGAAAGAAAAGTTCCCTAACTAAAAACCAGCTCTGTAAAACTAATAGTCAAAACTAAAGCCCGTGCATGGTGTTCCCATAAGTCCCTCCACATGCCTCCACCACCTTTCAGGTGGGCGCTCCAAGACTCTATGCAGGGGAGCTTTTGTGCTCATCCTAGTAATTAAAATTTTAAGCTGGGCATAGTGACACACACCTTTGATCCCAGCACTTGGGAGGCAGAAGCCAGCAGATCTCTGTGAGTTCATGGCCAACCTGGTCTACATAGTAAGTTCTAGGACAGCCAGAGTTACATAGTGAGACCCTCACTCTAGATAATGATAATAATAATAATAATAATAATAATAATAATAATAACAACAACAACAACAACAACAACAACAACTCTTAAGTGCAGAAACAAGACAATTCATGGACACTCTGACCAAAGTCTAGCTATACCTTACCATCTCTTACCCACTGTAATGTGTTGGCATTTCTTCAAGTTGGAGTAATCTATGGAAACATACACAGCAGAGAAAAACTGTCCAATCTTTTGGATGACCCTGGGGAAAAGACCACAAGGGAAGCGACCTCACAGAAGCCTGCCCCAGTTCCCTGTACTGCTCCTCTCTCTGCTGCAGGCTCACACTCAGTTCCCAGAACCCTCATACAGGCTCTGCTCAGGGAAATATTTCCCCAAATTCAGACCTCTAAGTTTCCTATTGTGGTGATTGCACCCCCCACCCAGCTCTAATCCTGGATTTCTTGTTGGGGTTTACACATTCTGACAGACACCCTGGCCAGCCCCTAGGTTGTAGTGTTGGATCAAGATAAATCTTATCCCAACCTGGCCAAGCCCTGGCTTCACTATGGTTTTGAATGCCTGCCCAGAAGGTGTCAGTTTCGTCTCTCTTCAGGAAGATTCCTGGAAGCAGTATTTCTTACAGTGGGTCGGAGGGGCAGAATGATGTGGTTGGCGTGCCCAGGAAAGCACAAGTCCAGCGTGGTCGGGGTTTAGCTTTTTCCTTCGGAAAAGACCATGGGCATGGTCTTTACACATTCCTGGCCTCCGATGGTCTCTGTGGATCTTTCACAGCTTCCACTTTGAAGCCAGGAGAAGCAGAGAAAGGGCAGGGAGCAACCTGTGGCACCCACACTCAACCTTGCTACTTGGCGTCCTCTGCGTTCTCGTTCTGGGGTGGGGCTGCCATCGTGGAGGTCTTCTTGAGGCTGCGCTTCCGCTTCTGTACGTTCTGCTCTGGATGGAACAGGATGACGTAGGTTTTGGGCACGTAGAGCATGCCGAGGGACACTGATGCACTCAGGCTCAGTGACACAGTTAGTGTGGTGGTTTGGATGTAGATCTAAGCAAGGAGGAGGGAACAAGACCAAACTTAATGCTGATATCTCTCTCTCTCTCTCTCTCTCTCTCTCTCTCTCTCTCTCTCTCTCTCTCTCCCTCTCTCTCTTTCTCTCCCTCCCTCTCTCTCTCTCTCTCTCTCTCTCTCTCCCTCTCTCTCTCTCCCCTCCTCTCCCCCTCCTTCCTCCCCACCACCACCACCTATAAACAGCAGGTGAGTTACTTTAGTCAAGAGAGTGAAAATCGGAAAGAAGGAAAAGTTAGACATCACAGTGTGGGTCTGGTGAGGGCAGGAAGATGCAACGACAGACTGAGTGGACTAGTAAAAAGGAAGAGAGTCTGGAGAGGTGTCAAGGCACTTGCCCGCAAGTCTGTAAACCCAAGTTAGACTCCCAAAAGTTGTCTTACAATCTACACAGTTTGGACTGTGGCACACACGCAGATGCTTATACACACACACACCAAGACACATGGAGAAGCCATAAACATTTAAATTTTTCATTAAAAAGGGGGTAAGAGAGTGGGCAGATGACTTAGCAGTTAAGAGCACTTGCTGCTCTTGTAGAGGACAGGGGTTCGGGGAAAACTAGACAGCTTACAACTACCTGTAACCCCAGTTCTAGGGGATCTTGTGCCCTTTCCTGGCCTCCAAGGGCACCTGCCTGCATATGATACACACACACACACACACACACACACACACACACACACACGTACACACAAGCACATACACACACATGCACACACACAAGCACACACACATGCACACACATACATGCACACACACATACACCTACACACACACACATGCATACACACACATACACGCACGCACACACACACAAAATGTTTTCTAATTACCAAAAAGGAGGAGGGTGGCTTGGGAAAAGGGTCCCACTCCTAAAGAGCCAGAAGGTATTAATGAGTAAACGAATGAACCTGTTTTCAAATATAGAAATGAGGGAATAGACAAGGCATTCAAACGGGACTGGATAACTCACAAAAAGAGGGCGCAGGTGAACGAATGTTCTATAGTCCCGAATAAGTGACCAGAGGAAGACAAGCACTTGGCCAGTAGATTAATGAGGAAGAAATCAAAAGGAAGAGAAAAAGGAAGCAGGGAGGTTGAGCAGTTAGGAGGAGCACTAGAAGAGCAGTGAGTGAACGGAGGGCGAGAAGAATGGCTGGACGAACAGGCACAGGGCTCCGAGGGAGACAATTGAGTGTGGTCAACCCACAGTCACTCAGAATCGGTGGCCCAGCTCCTGGACAATCCAGACCTTCAGTAGGGAGTGAAGAGTGGATAGGAAAAGTGTGGGGCACCCAGTTACCTTCTCAGCTGACTGGGCGGTACCAAAGAAGATGGGAACAAAAGCCAGCCAGATAATACAGGTGGTGTACATGGTGAAGCCGATGGGCTTGGCCTCATTGAAGGTCTCAGGCACACCTCGGGCCTTGATGGCATACACTGTACACGTGACCATGAGCAGGAGACTGTAGCCCAGGCAACCAATGAGGGACAGATCAGACATATCACACTTGAGCACACCCCTGGCCTGCTCGGGGTCCACCGTCCTCTGCTCCTCGTAGTCAATCACGCTGTGTGGAGGCTGGGCCCCCAGCCATGCTATCACTCCCACCACCTGTGGGAACCAACACAGTGTCAGGGACACGTTCTCTTCTACTGGCAAGTCTGTTCCAGCCCATCACCCAGGTCTCTGGCAGGTTCCATTCCCCGTGATATTCTTGGCCTATTGGGTTGGATGCTCAGTCGTAAAATACTCTCCATGAAGTAGAATCATCCAGAGGTGTGTTCTTACCTGTGATGGGGTGGGCAGAGTGGACAGATGTGCTCAAGGCACATGTGGACCAACCAACCCCACTAGGGCTGGGTGGGTAAGCAGCCACCAGACCAGCCTGCACTGAACTTTTAACAGCAATGCCGTGCCCCTGTGCACCTTCAAGGTTCTAGAACCTTCTTCTCAGCCTCAGTTTCTCCAGATGCAGAATGGAGAACCCATATATCAGGACATGAAGGGAAACAGCTAATGCAGGTGCCACCAATAAGGACCAGTCCCCAGAGGGCTGTTCTGCCTACACGCCCAAGCCACCCCACAGGCAAGATAGCATCAGCTTGCAACTTGACAAAGCTGGTTACCAGGGACCCCCTTCCCTCTCCAAAACTAGGGAACTGTGAACAGAATACCATGAGCTTGTGGGTAAATGTGTAGTGAAGCAAATATACCCACACCACAGGCCAGAGAAACAGCCTGTGTAGTGGTCAGAATGTGAACTGAGGCTAACACCCAGGCCCTAACAGGGAGAAGAGAGTTTCGGCTACTTCCTAGTGACAACAGACAGACCCTGAGCCAAAGGAAACTGAGGGATAGGAATCAAGATGTCTACATAAAGGTGAGACCCTGAAGGGGCCGACCCATGGGTTAGTACGGGTTGTTCCCTGTGCAAGACTGCCAGATGAATGTGTGGGTGGGACTGAAATCTAGTCAGCTATCATCCAGTGTCATGTCCTCTGAAAAAAGGACCTCAATCAAAGAGTTGCCTCCATCAAACTGGCCTGTTGGCATTCTGTGGGGACATTTTTTTCGGATTGCTGATTGATGTAGGAGGGCCCAGCCTGCCGCGGGTGGTACCCTCCCTAGGCAGGTAGACTGGACTCATAAGAAAAAACTGAATGTGATTTTGGTAGCCAGCCAGTAAGCAGTGTTCTTCCATGGTTCCCACATTGACTTCGCTCAACCAATGTACTATGTACATAGTACAGATGTACTATGACCAGGAGGCATTTTAGTCATGGCGTTTCTCACAGCAACAGCAGAGAAATTAGAGCAGGATCCTTACGGTAATGTGTGCACTCAGAGGGAACGCTGCAGTAGCAGCTTCAGCAACTAGGGCCGAGTGGAATAAATCCATCCCATCTAACCAGCCCAGCAACACTGGACACTTCTCCTAGGGTAGGGGAAAAGTCACTCAAAACAAACTAGGTCCTGAGGCTGACAGGAGGATCAGTAACCACAGCATATACTCATACTGAAGCCACAGCCCATGTGACTGCTCCAGAATCTGCAACCCAGGCTGTAACAAGCCTCTATGAAATAAGAGGAAAAAGAAAAGGCGAGCAATGGATAAGAACAGATGATGAAGAGGAGACTCCAGGGTCCACTTACACCACTTGTTACCCGTAGGTAAATTGAAGGAGCAAGGAAGGTGCATGCAGTGGCCATGACTTTAATCCCGGCACTTCAGAGACAGAAGCAGGTAGATCTCTATGGGTTCAAGGCCAGCCTGGTCTACAGGATGAGTTTCAGGCCCACAGGGTTGCATAGAGAGACTCTATCTCAAAAAAAAATGGGGGGGGGGTAGGCAATGAAATACCACTACATATCCATTGATACAAACATCTAGAAGAGCTGAAGGTCTGAGGCGTCCAAATTCATGAGGCAAGACAGATGAATCTGAGGGAGTTAGGGGAGCACAGAATCTCCTCTAAGTATCTCCGTCCAATGAGTGAGGGCAGTGTTGGAGCTCCTTCTCAGGATACTCAGAAAGATCCAGAATCTTCTAAATATAGAGAGTCCAGTGCACGAACCAAAGTCATGGGTGGGAATGAACATGGGAGTGCAAAGCCAGAAGGAGGAAGGACTCATCTGCCCAGGAGAATGTGTCTTGTCAACAGAGGCCAGGCTGTAACAGCATCCAGAGAGCATGGCTGGGTACACACTGTCACACCAGCCACCACAGACTCTATGTCAAGTCATTCACCTCTTAGTTCTCTCTCCATAGAAAACATCCAGTCTGAGGAGTCTGTCCAAGACTGTAAGAGTAACGTCTCAGGAGAACCCCCGTGGGAACTCTGAACCTCAATTGTTAATGCCCCTTGCACCATGAGATGCTGGCCCTGCGGAATGAATGCTGCACCCCCACAGTGACTGCGGCCTCTGGGATACATGCGAGTCGGGCTGTGGGGACGCTTGGCTAACGGAAGTAGATGACAGCACGGTCAGACAGACGGGTGCCCAGTTTCCTCTACAGACTCAGCAGTGGAAACAGCGTTTTAAACGTGAGTAGCTCTCAACCCTGAAGAAAAAGAGGGTGCTGTGTTCTGTTGGTTATTTCAACGCCCTCGCTGTGTCATCCTGGCTGGTCCCAGCCTCTCAGAGATCCTCCTGCCTCTGCCTCCCAGGTGCTGGGATTAAAGTCATGGACCACCACATTTGACCTGTCCTTTTGATTTTTAAACACTGGATCCGAAATGGGAAAAGATGCCTCAATAAAGTCTCTTCTCTGGAGGGGGGGGGGGGGAGACAGAGAGAGAGAGAGAGAGAGAGAGAGAGAGAGAGAGAGAGAGAGAGAGAGAGAGAGGGAAGGGGAGGGAGGGAGAGAGAGAGAGAGAGAGAGAGAGAGAGAGAGAGAGGAGAGAGACTCACAATGTAGTCCAAGCTGGCCTAGAACACTCTATGTACACCATAGAGTGCTCTATCTCCCAAGTGTTGCGTTTAAAGATTTGCACTTACCACAAGGGGTCTGAAAACTGCTATATGCCAAGAGTGGCTTTGAACTTCTGCTCCTCCTACTTCCACCTCCTGAGTGCTGGTATAACAGGTTTGTGTCACCGTGCTGGGTTTATGCCGCACTGGGGGAATCAAACCTAGGGGTTTATCATGTTAAGAAATCCCTCTGCTAAATGAACTGCACCCCTGGTCTCTTATTCTCTGAGTTTGAAGGTGGAGGACTTTGTGCACCCCTTATTCACTCGCCATGTTACTGGGGAATCTGGGGACCCACCTGCAGGGAGGTGAGGCCGAAGGTGATGACTAGTTGCGAAGTGGGGCTGATGAAGGGTGGTGGTGTGACAGAGCGCTTCCCTTGCTCAAAGATGCGGTAGATGCGGTTGGTCTTGGTGAGCAGGGCTGAGTAGCTGAGCGTGGTGCCCAAGCCAAGCAAGAGTCTGCGGGCAGCACAGATGGCTGCACAAGGCTCGGCTACCATGAGGAAGGTGATGGCGTAGATCAGGAAGATGCCAGTGAGCAGCACGTAGCTAAGCTCACGGCCAGAGGCGCGGACTATGGGAGTGTCATTGTGTCGCATGAAGGTGGCCATAATGGTGGTGGTAGCCATGATGCCCAGGACAGCCAGGAGAAGGGGCAGAGCTGCCCATGGAGAGGACCAGGTCAGGCGCACCACGGGTGTGGGACGGCAACCAGTGTGGTTGGGGGTGGGCCTCATGTCCCCTGGGCAGGCCTCGCATGTGAACTCGTCCACCTGGAAGCGGTACCCGTCGCAGGCCTCACAGTGCCAACAGCAGGGGACACCCTTCACCATCTTTTTCCGTTCACCGGGCCCGCAGGGGAGGCTGCACTGAGAAGGGGGCACTTCATGGGGGTCGCCTGACCACCGTAGAACTTCCATCTGGACAGATAAACACAGGCTGCTGACCTCTACCGCCAGGAGTTCAGAGCCCTTCACCTCCACCTGCAGCTTGGCCCACGCCACCTACATCCAGTCTAAGGGCCTCTGCCCATTGGCCCACGGCCTGGTACCCGCCGCTGCTGGCGCTTCCGTTGGTTGCCTGGTACTGGAAGATGTCATAGCGCCCGGGGGCATCTCCATTCTCATTGAACATCACTGGGGTTCCTGCACTACCTACGGGAAGAAGAACTAGACAGGCTCTGGTCAGGACAATCAGCATCACTCATTAGCAATGATCATTGCCTCACAGCAGGAGATAAATGCTGTCTGGCAGCCATGAGAAGGGCATGGGACAAAACATGCCTCCTCAGAGCTGGAGATGGCTCAGTGGGGGAGCAGCCCTTGCAGCTCAAGCGTGGGAGCCTGAGTTCAGATCTCAGCACTCACTCCTAGGGCTCAGGGGCAGGAGGATTGCTGGGTCTTGCTGGCCCCCAACCTAGTTCTAGTTTTAGCGAGAGACCCTGCCTCAAAATAATAAGGTGGTGAGGAGTGACAGAGAAGGCCTGCTGTCCCTCCACAGGTGTGCACAGATGCACACGTGTCACAAAACCAAAATAGCAGGCATCCCAAATATCTGGTAGAGAGTGTACAGTTTTATGCAGTATAGTAGCTGAAAATCATCATCATCATCATCATCATCATCATCATCATCATCATCATCATCATCATCATCATCTCAACTCCCACACGCCACATACACACAGGTTCATTCAGATCCATTCCTTAGGCCCTGGACCTTACACAGCTTCTATTGGTGCAGGGAACATGTCAGACCCATGCCTTTTGCTCCAGTAGCTCAGAGCCTGGCTCCCTTTGGAAGCCTATGACTCAGAGTGGGCTGTGCATCCACAGCAGGGTTCTTCCTGGAGTCCGTACTGGGCCCAGGCGCACCACTGAACCTGGGTCCTCTAACAGCTACCTGCAGTGGACAGGAAGTTCTAAGTGACTTGTGGGGTCCAGGTAGATGAATCAAAGAGCAGTCCCTCAACACTGAGTTTTGCAAATTGGTTCTGAAGGTGAAGCCCCTGGAGGGTTAAAAAGCAGAGGTCTACACTCGGTTCAAAGCTGCAGGGACCCGTCTTGGTATATTCTCTTCCATCCGGCCCCTTTTCCCGCTGATGGACTGCCAATCAACCCATGGAGACTGGCTTTCCCACCCCGTGGGGCCAGGCACCCACTCACCATTGAAGCGGACTGCTCGGATGTAGTGCAGCAGAGTCCGGCCATCAGTAGGCTCCATGGCTGGGCACAGACCTGTGTGGCCTGGGCAGAGCGCTTGGTGCATGCTATGCAGAGCGTGAGCAATGGCGTACACAGCGTCTATCACAAACTGCACCTTCCCCTCCTGCTCATAGGCGGAGTCCTGGCCGATGCGTTCCTCACCTGTCCTAGGAGGCCCAGAGGAAGTGTGCCTGGCCCCTAGACACCGAACCTGAACTCCCCACCCTCTCCCCGTCACCTTCCCCATCCGGGTTAGTGCTCACCTGTGCATTTCCGGGTGGAATCATCTGACTGGCCACCGGAGCTGGTTAGTTTGCAGTTAAAATTCTCTTCCCAGAACTCGGCAAACCAGATGTTTCTGCGGTTGTTCTCCAAGGAACGAGTCATGAAGTATTGGTCAAATCCTAGGAGGCAGGAGGGTGGGGACCATCTGGCCAGGTGTTGTGCTTCTCTTACGTCCTTTGGTCATTGGTCCACTGTGTTTCCAGGAGTGGCCCTGTGACCAAGAACTCGATTCCGAAGGCAGAGACAGGGGAATTCCCAGAGCATGCTGGCTAGCAAGACTAGCCATAGCGGTGATCTGGGTCGGACCCAGAGACGCTGCCTCAATGAATAAGGTGGGAAAAGAATTGAGGATCAACCTCAGGCCTCCACATGCACACATGCACACACATACTAACTAGAATCCAAGGCTCTGAGAACACCATTGCCTCACTGCTCCACACTGGTACCACCCACTTCCAGATCTCTTCAGATGAAATGCCTTGACTGCTAGCACTCTCCTCGGACCAGCTTGTCCACTGGACAATTCTTTAGCATTCTAGCTAAAAGAAAGGGTGTGAAGATGGGCACCCCACAAACGCTGGAAGCCTGTGAGAGGCAGAGTGCATCTTCTACTGGGTCCCTGAAGCATGCTGTCAAGGCTGCAATTTCAGTTCCCTATTCAGAGAACCGAGAAAAGCCCTCGCAAAGTGAACCCTCACTGATGGATTCTTCTCAGTGCTCCCAGGTAGGAATGGAGCTGACAGGGAGACAGACAAGATAGGCTGTCTGTCACTTCATCACTTGGATCAGAAAGACAGTCTGTCCCACATTCTTGGTTTCTCTCCTGCCAACCTTCCCACTTAAATCACCTTTGGTACAACCAAAACCATATGCATAGAATTTTAAAACAACAGCAAAACACTGGGGCTCTTTGCTTTGGACTCTGAGCGGAGTGTCCTTTCCCTCATAGGCCTCATTCAAACACTGTTTGCTGGGATGAGACTACAGAATCTCAGAGTTACACAGCATGTGGGACTCCTGGAAGAGAGCGGTACCTGATAGACACATGTGGAAATGAGCATCCCAAACAGGAAGCATTTGGGAGGATGAGTGGGGTGGGGGACTTACCGTCGATTGAAGCCCTTTTGGGCAAGATAGTGATGGCCCCCACAGCCTCTTCCTCTAGGTTCAAGATGGGAGAGATCTTGGATCCCCAGCTGTCTGAGCCAACCCACAGGAAGTGGCCAGTCAGGTTGGCCTGGCGTGCTGCCTCCAAGACCCTCCTGGTAGGAACAGAACTGGAAGTGAGTTACAACCTAGGATCTTCCTCCAGTTCGGTCTTAGCCACCTCCCATCCTGTATCCCTGCATCCTTCTCCATATCAATCATCACATCCCTGTTTATCAGGGCTCTGCCCACTATGTGCATGTGTGTGTGTGTGTGTGTGTGTGTGTGTGTGTGTGTGTGTGTGTGTGTGTGTTG
This sequence comes from Rattus norvegicus, assembly GCF_021556685.1. NCBI lineage: Eukaryota > Metazoa > Chordata > Mammalia > Rodentia > Muridae > Rattus > Rattus norvegicus. Next base: position 41,099,383 of record NC_141543.1, on the reverse strand, counting down.
TATGTATATGTGTGTGTGGTGACCAGAGGTCAACTTTAGGTGGCCTCTACACCTTACTTATTATTTATGTATTTATTTATTTCAGACAAGATTACTTCAGTGCCCTGGAGCTTCTCATGAGGGTAGGCTGGCTGGCCAAGGAGCCCTAAGGATCCTTCTATCTCTGCCTCCCCAGTCTGGGATTATGAGTAGCATGTCACTGGGGTTGAACTCAGGTCTTCATGCTTGTGTAGCAGGCACTGTACTGGCTGAGCCGCCTTCCCAGCCCTCTGCCCACTCTAACCCACTCTACACTGGCCCTCAGATGACACTATGGTTTGCATTGGCTTTGAGTGTATCTATCTGGTGGAAACTTGCTCCTCAGTGTAAATGCTGGGAGGTGATGTGACCTTTAAGAAGTGGAGCCTGTAAGCTGGTCTTGACATTGAATGTCTTTAACCCCAGCACTTAGGAGGCCAGCTTGGTCCACATAGCAAGTTCAGGGATACACAGCAAAGCCCTGTCTCAGAGAGAGAGAGAGAGAGAGAGAGAGAGAGAGAGAGAAGAAAAAAGAAAGAGGTGTGGCTTAAGTGCAAGGTTGTTGGGTCACTGGGGATATTGCTCTTGACCTTGGGAGGAGTGAGGTAATTCCGTGAAAGTAAGTAGTTATACAAGAGTGAACTCTGACTCTGGTTCTCTGCTTTCTGATGTTCCCTCTCACCATGCACTCTCTCCTTCTCTTACTCCCTCCTTCCATTTTAACATTTGCCAACACGTGGCGCAAGGTAGGCCCTCTGCACTGCCTGGACTTTCAGCCTCCAAAAGTTTATGTTAAAAATATGTCTTTTCCTAAAAAGTTACCCTGACTTGGATATCTTATTATAGTAACAATGGATTAATGCAGAGAGCTTCTCTGGGGAATGTCAGGGCACTCAGAAGCCATTCTATCCACAAATCCCTCTACCAATGTCATACCCAACTTCCCCGGCTGGATAAGAGCCTGGGCTGGCTTAGGATAACGTAGGTCAGGGTTTACAGGGGCAGTGTCCCTCATGGTACATTTTCTGTTCTTGGGTCTGCCTACCAGTTCCCTCTCCCGCAGTGAACAACAAAAATAGTCATGTTTTCCTGGGTTTCCTAGGCCAGGCCCGGGGCATCTTCAGCCAGTCAGGCCTGCCTCATTCCCAGAACAGAAGACTCCAGATGGCGACAGGAAGAGCTTAGGGAGAGGAGTTGCTCATGGCTGGGAGTGAGGAAGCATAGGTCTCTTGGGAAGAACATTGAAGCATACACATGGTGACCGAGTGTGCCACCTGTCCCACCTGATGTCATCCTCATTGGCAAAGATGATGATGCCACGGGCGTTGGGTGTCTCCATGAGCCTCCGGATCACTTTGTGGAACTCTCCCGGCTTTGGCTCCCTGGGAATCTTTATTGACTGGGCAATACAGACACCTCCTGGATGGCAGGGATACCAAAGTCAACCCTCGTCTCAGCTACACTCTCACACCCACCTGCCTGCCACTTCTGTGACTACATGCTACAAGGACGTGACTTAAACCCTGGGTAGGGGTTAATTATGGAGTTTGGAGGGTAGAGAGCTTGCCAGGACCCTACTGAGGGGACCATAAACATGACCCGAATCCTTTAAAGTAACAGTTCTCAACGTATGGGTCACGACCCCTTTGGGGACTGAATGACCCTTTCACAGGGGTCACCTAAAACCATCGGAAAACACAGATATTTACATCACAATTCATAACAGTAGCAGAATAACAGTTATGAAGTAGTAATAAAAATAATTCAGTGGATGGGGTCACAACATGAGGAACTGTATTAAAGGGTCTCAGCATTAGGAATGCAGAACAGCTTTAAAGGGACCTCACCCTCCTGGAGCACTGTCCTGTCTGGCTACAGAGACCCCCTCCCTCTGTCTATGTCCCATCCCTCGAATCCTGGCTCTCCCCTTAGTTAACTGACTGTTGCCTGGAACCCCAGGGCCAACTCCCAACTCACCAGCCTCACGGGAAATCTGCACAAAGGCCTCAACCCCGCTCTCGCCATAGTTGCCCTCAGAGGCCAATGTAGACACGTAATTCCATCCCAGTGCCCGCACAATGTCCACCATGGCCTGGGCCTGGTAGGAGTCAGGAGGCACCACTCGGGAGAAGAAGTCATAGCGTGTGGAGTCACTGAGCTCTGGGGCTGTGGAGGCATAGCTGATCTGGGGTATCTGAAGCAGGAAGGACAGACAGCTAGGCTGTGACTGGAGAGTCTAAAAACCAGGATGGCATTGGGGACTCAAGACATGGATAAGTCACAGACAAGTTGGAAGTAGCTTTGGAGGGGATAATAGGGACCTGGACTACAGATGAGGGATAGAACGATGGAAGGGGAGAGTTGAAGGACACACACACACACACACACACACACACACACACACACACACACGTTAAATGTTTGGGGCTAGTGGGCTATCTGTGAATGCAATCTGGTGTCTGGAAGATTGGAGGGGCTTAGAGCAGGCTCACCACTGATAGTTGCAAAGGCTACAAGATGAAGAGGATCCTGGAGCTTAGGGAAAGTCTGCCCTGCTCTAGGGGAAAGGGTGTTCTGTTGACCCTATTTCCCAGAGGGAGAGCCAGTCTTTGTCAGTGGTAGCCCCCTGCTAGGATCAGAGCAGATTAGAGCTGGAGATTCAGGCTAGACAGTCCAGTGGGAAGGCTTGATCGAAACTAGGTTTGATCTATGACCATCAGATAGATTAACAGCAGGGATTATGGGACTGAGCCATAAGCTACAAGAAAGTGGGAGTGGGGGATACAGCTGAGAAAACAGGAAAAGGAGGCTGAACGACTTGGGCGGGAAGCTGATCTGCATTAGAACAGATAGCAGATGGCCCTTCAGGAGATAAAGAGGGACCAGCAGGCAGCCCTGGTGTGGCCTTTGCATCCAGGAAAGGCAGGTTGAGGCTATTCTAGGACTGGGTGAATGTGGTGTCAGCAAAGAGGAGTGGGAAAAGGAATAGGAAAATGGGAGGAAAGGGAAAGAGATGAAGGAGGGGTGAGGCTTAGCTAGAGAGTGTCAGGGAGACAGAAGGAGATAAACAAGAAAGCAAAAATCAGAGGAAAGCGGGCAGAGAAAGCCTTCTGCTTCTCTAGAAACGCCCTCTCCAGAGGCACTCCAATCCTTGGATCCTGAGGTGTCCAGACTGCAAAGAACACAATGCCCCCTTTCGATGAAGAAGATGCAGAGCCTTGCTGATAAGCAGTATAGAAAGGGGGAGGGAGCTCTGGACGTCTTTAAGAGTCCCCCCCACCCCAACGCGATCCCCACCCCACCCCCACCCCCCACCCCCGCACACCAGAAGGGATTAAAGGCACCAGAAAGGCTTAAAGGCAAGCATTTTGAAATAAAATTTAAATGGAGATTTTTTTTTAAAGGAGTGGCACCCCACCCCTCAGTACTCTCTGCTTCCTGGGGTAGCTCAGGGCCACTTCCTGGGGCTTCTAAAGAAGGGCCTAGTTCCCTTGAAATCTAAATTTCTTTATCACCTAGGGGTGCTCAGAGGCGGGAGCACCTAGCAAGATTGTACAAGGTGTCAGCAGAACCCGAATGAGTGGATAAGTGGGAACTAGATCCAATCTGCCATTAGTCAAGCTGGTCCAGGACACCGGCTGCTGGGGAAAGGGACACCCTTCACACAAAGATGCCAGACCAGCCAGTCTGAGGAATTGATCCGCCCCTGTGGACATAGCTTTTTAAACTGGTTGAGCTGGAGAGATTAAAACAGATTCTTCCAGAAGTTAGTAAAGGTATCGGCCACCTGGGAGGGAAGACCGGTGGTAGACGCCCGCCCTCACCGCAAACAAACGCAAGACGTTGGCCACCATGATGGACACGGAGCTAGCCGAGGCTCCCACCACCGCCACCACGCGCTCTGGAGGCGCGGAGCGCAGCGGGGGAACTCCCCCAGGGCAGCGCACACTGGCCTCGTCGCCGTCTCCGCGGCCTCGGATGAGCGCCTGCACGAAGCTCAGAGCCTGCTCCAAAGCGTAGGTGTCCCGCGAGCAGGTGTCGAGCAGCCGCGCGCCCAGCCGCACGCCGGGCAGCAGCTCCGGGTCAGCGTTGACGCGGTCCAGCGCGTAGAGCATCGCTTCCAGCCGGTGCACGCCTTGCTCTTTCTTCAGCGCCCCGCACGCGCGTCCTGCGGCTCCCCGCGCGTGCACTGGGAATAGTCCGCCCAGCGTCAGGCCACCGGCCAGGCGCACGGAGCCGGCACCGCAGGCTATGCCTGCCTGCGACAACCACCAGGCTAGCCATAGCAGCAGCACCGGGAGCCTCCCCATCTGCTCCTGGGCTGCGGGAAAGAAAGTTACCGGGAGGTCTTGAGCACCGGTGGACGAAGGAGTCACCCCGTGCTCTGCTGACACTTCGGGAATCTGGCCAGACACCGAGAGCACAGGAAAAGTTGGTGACTTGGTGACTCGCGCACCAGCAACTCAGTCGCCTCTCCCAGGCCTCCAGAGAGTTGCTCTCATTTTTCCTGAAAAGTCCCCCGTCGATGATCCTCATTACCCCTCCCGTCCTGCTCCCCCCCCCCAGTTCTGGGTACCTCTTCCTCTGGGCCCACCCCAGCGCACTCTAGACTACCTCCCCAGTGGTGCTTACCTGAGCCAACCTCTGGTTAGTAGGACGAATCTGTGACAGCTGTAAAATCAGAGCTCCAGCCTAGAGGATTTAAGGATTCTGGGGAGGGATGAGGATGAGGGCAGAGACCCCCTCCAGAGCTTGAGAGTGGAGGAAGGGCTCTCTTCTCTCTCGGCCTCTCTGGCTCCCTGGGTCTGTTTCTTCCCTAAACAGTCTTTAAATTGTGTCTGATCCGGGGCTGGGGATTTAGCTCAGTGGTAGAGCGCTTACCTAGGAAGCGCAAGGCCCTGGGTTCGGTCCCCAGCTCCGAAAAAAAAGAACCAAAAAAAAAAAAAAATTGTGTCTGATCCAGCAACACCAATAAGCTTGGCCACTCATCCTCAATATGCCAATTAAAGAGACAGAAAATAGTTGGAGATAAGAGATTTACACAACGTGTCCAGCCACACTGAGAGGAGGAACAAAGAGGCCCAGGGACCCCCCAGGCGGTCTTCAGAGACTTGAGTTTAAACAGAAAAGGACATGCCTAGCCAAGTCGTTGGGGTCCAGTTTCTTCTGCAAGGTGGTCTGACAGGTTGTGAAACCGTGTATTATCTGACTGAGAGGCAGGCTTCCTCTCTGGCTGCATCAGGCTTCAGGGAGAGTACACAGGTGTCTCTAGAATGCCCTCTCCTGACGAGAGAGTTGCAGGTGCTCTGACACTGTCCTTTCCTGTCTCACTGTGTTCTGCATTTCTGTACCTACCTAGATGCTGTTCTCCAAACGTAGCTTATTCCTACCCTGCCCACTACATTCTTGAAACCCTCCTGTCTTCCTGCCATTCTCACTCTCTGTACTGACTACTAGAACCTTTCCTCTTTTAAAATATTTGTATATGTATTCACTTATCTATCATGTGTGTGTATGAGTGTGTGTGTGTGTGTGTGTATGAGTGTGTGTGTGTGTGTATGACACCAGAGTTTTCTCCTGTTTGGCTTCAGACCAAACATGAGACATGGTGCATACTTTACGTATCAAAGCAGACTGGACCTCCAGGTTCTCCCAGCATTCCTCAGTCCCTATATGACATACTCAGTTCCCAACCCTGAGCTTTCCAGCCTAAGGGCTGGGCTGTCCTCCCCCCAGAGATTTTTCCCTGTATAATCCAGACATTTTGAATTCTCCCTATCTCTCTTCTTCTCTTTTCTCTGCATCCCCCTTGTCTTTTTCTATTCTCCCCCACCCTCGATGGCGACTCCCCTGGCCTCAATCCTTGGGGCCAGTGAACTCACCTAAGAGCAGCTTTCCAACAAACCTGCCTTTAACATACTCCAATTTGGCTTGAATTGGCTTATTTCACCAGTGACAGAGAAATAACCTACCACCTTCCACCATGTGGGTCCTGAGGCCTGAACCCTGGTTGTGAGTCTTGGCAGCATGCAGTTTTGCCAGCTGAGCCACCTTATCAGGGCCCAATCATTCTTTTTAATGCAGTTGCATAAGGGCCACTCCAACTTTCTCTGGGGCAAGCCCATAAGTGGCAGGTGATAGGAACCCGGTGAGCCAGAGAGTCTGAAGGACAGGCGTGAGACGGGTTTGGTGAGGCTGAGCAGACTTCAGCAGCAGCAAACACACAGAAGCCTTGCGGAGAACCTCTCCATCTGCAGACAGGGAAGCAGACACCTCAGGAAGTGATTGACAGCCTAGGGCCCTGCAGCTGACCATTTTCAGCAACGAGATTTGCATTTCAGAGTGGTGTGGTACACCAGCCCACCCACTGGGTTAGAGGGTTCGTTTACCCTGCAGCTCCCCTCTGGGTCAGGAGCCCTCAGCTGCCCCCTAGGTCATTTCCGAAAGCTTCCTAGCTCTCTGGAGCTGATTCGTACCCTGAAGTTGTTTGACCCAAAGGTGCTTTCCCATCATTTCCAACAGAGGACAGGATCGTGCTCTCTGATGCCGGACAGCAAAGGCATCTTGGAGACAGGTGCTGAGCCCCTTCCTCCAGGGATTAGTGGGCTCATCAATTCAGGGCCTGCAGCAGTTTGAGCTCCATTAGTCAGGATGGATTAGGGTGGCAGCAGAGATCTGGACATGGCTGGTGGAGAGAGCAAGCAGCAGAAACATACCACCATTCTCTGATTTCTCTTGCCACACCCAGAGTGGTTCACTGCTTGATGGAAGCCAGTGGGGCTAGGCCAGAGCCTGAGTGGGTAGGTGACACTGCAAGAGACTATCTAAGCAGAGCTTCTGTGTGTCCGTCTATCTCTCTGTCTCTCTGTCTCTCTCTGTGTCTTTCTCTCTCTGTGTCTCTATATCTCTGTCTCTCTCTGTCTCCCTCCCTCTCTATCTCTGTCTCTCTGTCTGTCTGTCTCTGTGTGTGTGTGTGTGAGTGTGTGCAAGCATGCACACGCAGATAGAGTTAACTTAAAACTATACATTTGAGGGCTCAATGAATGGGTGGTGTCAAAGCTTCTGACCTCCAGGAGTGCTGTGAATTGTTACTTTCTCACTTTTAGAGAACATGTAGGCAGGAGAGTTAGAGCATTCCTCATAGTCTCTAGCACATGGATGTTGAAAAGCATGGTGTCTGCATTGGAGAATGCCCACCTAGGCCTCAGTGTCCTGCATGGACCAGTACGGAGCATGTGTAACTATGTAATTCCATATTGGTTATATTTCTCATTGCTGTGACAAAATACTGGACAAAAACAAGTGAAACAAGAAAAGGGATATTCTGGTTCACAGTTTGAGGGGATTCAGTCATTCATGGCAGCAAGGTTTGCTGGGAAGAGTGTGAGGCAGCCGATCACACTGTGTCCACAGTCAGGAAGAAAAGAGATGGATTCTGGTGCTCCCAGCCAGCTTACTTCTTTTCCGTTAGCATTCCGTTATAGTGCCATGCACATTCAGGATGGGTGTTCCCCCCACTCAGTTTAACCTTCGTGGAGAGCCCCTCAGAGTTACACTCAGAGATGTGTCTCCCAGGTGACTCCAAGTCTATTAAGTGGACAGGAAGACTAACCACTGCCACTTTATCCCTCATCCCACAGCTGCTTTGACAGCCTATCTTTCCGCTAGCCTCATCTGTCAAACCCAAGGCAACTGTAGACCTTTCGGTGCTGGCAGAATGGGTTGTTTAGAACAATCTGCCATTAACCTTCGTTGATGCCTCCCCTGTGCAAGCTTCCTTCAACACACCTTTGCACCATCAAACATGTTCTTCCGTTCTATTGCCACGTGAATGTGCAGACTGACTTGTCAGTGCTGCCACCACAGGGTAGCCTGGCGGCAACGAGGGAAACAGCTCACCAACAGTGACGCACCATATAAATGGAGTTTTCTTTTTTTCCTAAAACTCATTGTTTTCAATAGACATTAGTTTAAAAATAATTTACAGGCCCAAGATTCGTAGCTTACTCTTGGACATTTTACATTCCAGTAGCTCCCATAAAGTTACTTAGCCTGATGAATACAGTAAAGCAGCAAGTAGACACCGGTTTGATTCCCTTTACAACTCTTTTCTGCGGGGTTTTTTTTTTTTTTTAAACTTTATTGGTTCTTTGTGAGTTTCACATCATGCACCCAGTTCTGCTCGTCTCGTCTCCCCATCCCCTCCTATCCTCTTTTCGTTCTTGCAACCTCTCCCCAAAATAACACACACACACACTTACACACTCACACTCACACATTCACTCACACACACATACACACACTCGCTCACACACACTCACACACATACACACACTCACACACACTCGCTCACACACATTCACACACTCACACTCACACACACTCACACTCACTCACACACACTCACTCACACTCACATTCACACACACTCACACACACATACACACACTCACACACACTCACTCACACACACATTCACACACACATACACAGTCACACACATACTCGCTCACACACACACTCACTCACACACACACTCACACACACATTCACACACTCACACACACTAAAACAAAGCATAGAGAACATCTCACTGTGGAAGCGGTAGTGTGTCACAGCGTGCCCACAGTACTTCCCCCAGTCCACGCATTTTCACTTGAAGATATTCATTGCAGTGAGTCAATGGTCTGGGTTGAAGTCTTCGGCTTCTAGGACACCATCAATATTGGATCCTCCTCAGGACCCCTCCAGGTTATCCTGTTGTTGCCCTGTGCCATGGAGAGAGATTCTGCAGCTTTGGAATGGCAGGAATGTCCCTTTCGTGCATCCCCACCGTTCACAGATGATATCCATTTGGGATGGGTCAGTTCAGAGCCCTGGACCTCGCCCTGGGTGGTAGCTGAGTGGCCAGCCTGCCGGCTCTCCTTACCCCACCACCAGAGTGAACTCTGACTTCACGTCATTCATCAGCAGGGGGCAGGGTCAGCTCTCATGCTCTCAGACCCTCAGGATGGGTTCTTCTGCACCCATTCCTCCAGAGCCAGCTCCACTGAGTGCTGCAGCCTGTGAGAGGCTGGGCCAGCTCTCACACTCTCACACGCTCAGACTGGCTCACCCATGCTTTTGCCATCAGGGCCAGTACGGGTGAGGTGCAGGGCCCACTCACTCAAGTGCTACAGCCAATGAGAAGCCACTAGCTCTCTCCCTCTCATGATCCAGGGTCAGCTCTCCCAGTCATTGCAGGTGTGTGTGTGTGTGTGTGTGTGTGTGTGTGTGTGTGTGTGTGTCTCACAACAAACAAGTGGCAGGGCCAGCCCTCTAGAGTGCTACAGCCAGTGAGGAGCAGGGCCAGCTCACCTGCTCTTATGCCAGTTCTCTGACTGCTTCAGGCATCACCCCTGCATCCATACCACCTCACACCCGACAAGTGTTGGGGCCACCTCTCCTGCACTCTATCCTCAGGGCTGCCTCATCTATTCTCCCTCTACCAAGGCTAGCCCAACTGTGCTGCCCGGATGAGGTGCAGGGCCCACTCTCCCGAGTGCTGCAGCCAGTGAGGAGCAGAGCCAGCTCTCCCACTCTGATGTCCTTGGGGGATGTAGGTTGATGTCGTTATGCAGGTGAAGGTAGACACAAGATAAAACAAGATCTGTCATTGGACGAGAAGGAAAGGTAGTGTGAAACAAAGTTTTAGAAAGAGATGGAGAGGCAGAAAGGAGCAGAGGCAACATGGAGGCAGACGTAACCAACCCTTGCCATGCATCGCTACATAGATACAGGTTGTTATGAATAATTCTTAAGGGATGGATTTCTATTGGTCAGTTTATCTTATCTAGGTGGGCGGTTTATATCTTTATCAATCGGTTGTGAGTTTATTGTGTGGATGTATTGTGGATTGAGAATTTAACATATAAATCTGATTGTTAAGTTACAGTTTATTGAATCATGATTTCACCGGTAGTTGGGAGTTTTTACCTTAACTACCAGGGGGCGGTTGCTGAGAGTGTGGGCAGAGTCCATGAGAGGGAGTAATAATAGGCCAGTCCCATGCTAGACTTCTAGAGCCCTGATTTTACTGGGTAGCTAGAACCAGGAAGCTCTCTTCATGGCTTGTAGAGAGCCGCCGGGAAACATACTAACCAGAGATAAATTATGGTTAGTTCCATATGGCCCTCTGGTGCTGGAACCAACTCTAGGGACCAGCGTGGCAAGAAGCCACTCTGGAATGGCTCTCAGATCACCTGGGTCTGAGAGTACTTGAGGGCAGGGTGGAGCCGCTGAGATAAAGGTACCCCACAGTGCCATGTGGCCCAACCAGTGCAGGATAGAAGGAAACCATTTTTTAATATTTACCGCAAAAGGGGGCCAGCTCTCCCTACTGCCTCAGGTGGCAGGGAGTGAGGAGGTGGGGAGAGCTTCACCTCCACACCCACAGTACCTCACAGCACATGAATGGCGAGGCTAACTCTCCTGGGCTTTCAGGGCTGATTTACCTGTACCTTCAACACCAGGGTCAGTTCTGCTGTGCTATCCAGGCAAAGTCCAGGGCCTGTTCTGAGTGCTGCAGCTGGTGAGGGGGCGGGGCTAACTCCTGACTGCAGAAGTAGTGAGGTGCACCGTATGTGTGTGTGTGTGTGTGTGTGTGTGTGTGTGTGTGTGTGTGTGTGTGTGTGTGTGGAATAGGGGGTTGGGGCGTGTAGGATGTCATATAGGTGAAGGCAGGTACAAGATAGAATGAGGCCTGTCATTGAACGTGAAGGAAGGATGGACCGAAGAAAAGTTTTAGAGAGAGGAGGAAGAGTCTTCAGGAGAAGCAGCAGAGAGAACCTGGAGGCTGATGTCAAGATTCCTCTCTGCACACTTACAGGTTGTTATGAATGTTCTTAAGGCATGGATGTATACAGGGCTTTCTATGTTTAGGAGGGCAATTATATCTTATCAATTGATCAGAGGTTATTGTATTGTGTGTTCTTGCATGTGGCAATTTAAGTTTAAGAGAGTATGTGGTGACCAGAGATACCAGGCCGCCACGGAATTGGGGTGTATATTTCTGGCATGGTGGCAACCCGCCTTGGGAACTAGATGGGTAGAGAGATTGCTGCCAGGCTCAGAGAGAAGCTATCGGCAGTGTGATATGGGATGGAGCAGAGCGGGTGAGAGGCTTTGCTGACTGAGATGAAGATGTCCACCAGACATCTTGGGGCACTACGGTGCCGGATCTAGTGTGGGATAAAAGAAAGATTTTTTTTTTATAATTTTACAGCAATGGGGGCGGGGGGCATCACATCTGCACCTGTGCCACCCCATGGCAGACAAGTGTCAGGGTCAACTCTCCCACACTCACACCCTCGGAGCTGGCTTACCTCCACTCTCAAAGCCAGTGAACTCTTGTTGCAGTAAATCTCCAACCCAAATAAGCCCGTGCAAGAAAAACACAACTCAATTAATAGGAATACAAGCTGCGCGCCTAGATTGGGCAAATCTACCACTTGGCAGGTGGTCCTGGAGTCAACAGGAAAGCAGGTTGAGCAAGCCAGTAAGCAGGTTCCTGCCTCAAGTTCCTGCTCTGACTCCATTCACTTGTAGAATGTGACTAAGTTCTCAGTTCTAAGCTGAGATCAAACCTTTCCTCCCTACCCTGCTCCCTACAACCCCCATTGCTTTTAGTCACAGTGTTTTACCACAGCAATAGAAACCCTAACTAAAATATCACCTATGTTCCTGTGTTTTGTTTTTAGTGTTTTATGATTCTAGCTCTAACATTTAGGTCTTTGATCCATGTTGAGGGGCATTTTTGAGTATAATAGGAGGTTTGGTCCAACTTCAACCATTTGCAGGTGGATATCCAGTTGAATACACAGCAAGGTGGATGACGTGAGGGCATAAGCCTGAATGACGAGTACGGTAAAGCAATGTTGATGTCTGGCAGGCACAAAGAACAGCAGTTGGAGCCCAGATGAAGACCAGTGTCAAAATAACAACAGTAATAATATCAAGAAACAAGGAAAGGCGTTCATGCTGAAAATTTGTGTGTGAAACTCCTAAAGAAAAACTGGGAGGATGAGGAGATAAAAGTAAAACAACCCTCTAAGACGTATGCAGATTTGGAAGCAGGACATTAATGCAAAGCAAGATCCCGATTTAAAAATAAAAAAATCTAGCTCCATGGTAGAGTGCCTGCCTAGCATGCACAAAGCTGTGGGTTCCGTTTCAGCACTGTGGGTTAAGAAAGAGATGGTCACAGCGTTTCTCAAAGAATGGGTAGACACAGTGATTGAGCTGAGGGAGACAAAGGAACACCAAACACATCTCTCCTTCTTCAGGCTGTACTGCAGTCTGCACACAGCGCAGAGGTCCTCTCAATTAGAACAGAAAATACTCACATGAAGCCTTCTACACAGAACAGCAAACTAACTCACTCGGCTGTGTTACAAAGGAATCCCTCTGTTCACAAAATATCACACAATACGAGACAATGACAACACAGATCGTGAAATTAATTGTAGGTGAAATAAAAAAAAAATAAATGTTCAGGCCAAACCAAGAAGCCGAGGGACAGAAAGAGCCGGCCCAACATTTACAAACTGACAGAGACAAAGCTGTCAAAACCAGTCTTGTTTGACCCAGAGATGTTCTTTAGCGGATTAACGATTTGGGGAATGTAATGATTTAGGAAATGTATTTCTGTAATTCACTGCATTAACAGATTAAAGGCAAAAACATGATTATCTAAATGGATGCTGGAAAAGCAATTTGGTAAATATCTACTTCATTCATGATTTAAAAGTTTAGCCACCTGGGAACCTTCTTTGGCTTGACGAAACTATCGGCTAAAAGCCTACGGAAAGTACACACCTAGTGTGGAGACAAAATAATCCTTAAACTAAAGTGGTATGCTTTAGCATAAGTATTGGATGCTATGTCTGTTGGTGGTTTGGTGGGGTTTTTTGTTTTGTTTGTTTGTTTTGTTTTTTTGTTTTGGAGGTGGTAGGAATGCTTCTGGTATATTTTGACAGGAATAGAAGCAAGATAGAATCTTACAGCATTTGGTGACTTTCAGTCGTTTGCAGAGTCTTCTGATGATGAAATTCTCTCCCATCTTGGTTCAGGAGAAGCCCTTCTAGTTGGCTCCAAGGACACTGTGACATAACCTTTTCCTGTCTTTCTTCCTTTAGGGCACTGATCTTATCTTGTGTATGGCCCCCCACCCCCACATCCTTAAGGAGTTCTTTGTGTTAATTGCTACCTAGAGAACATAATTTGTGTCTAATTGAGGCTGAATTGTCATTACAGTGGACAAAGACAGAATAAAATTTTGTAAGAAGAGCTAGACATTTCCAACTTGAATAATGAATCAATATTTCTACCTCTTTGCTTTTCCTGAAAGTCTGAGCTGCCAGTGGCAGTAATAACTAATAGGGCAGTTTATTTGCTTAATATTGAAGTATGAGTCAGCAACGAAAAATTGTGTGTTATGTATCTTTTGTAGCATAATTTTCTGTTAAAAAATGAAAGAGGACAAGTCCTTTCGCTATCTGAAACTAAGCAGCCAGAGCTTTATTCTTCTACATTTTTAATGCACACTCACTTTTTCCTCTTTAGTAGTATTAACATTTGTAATTACGAATTAGCACAAAAACCTGAAAGCTGGTGGGAATTGAAAAGCTAGGTGCCTGCCTCCCACTCCGCACTGTACAGAGTCCACACGGTACGGGGTGGGTGGGATTGTCTCAGCGCCTTCTGGGAAATGTAGTCCACAATGGAAACCAGGTGGCTCGCGCGCACGCTCAGTTGAGCCTAGTCGTACCCACTGTGGGCATTGAGCTTATTGGGCTTTCTGGTAGAGCTGGCACGGCCGGGAGCCTACCGGGTAGGGCTGCGGACCTGGCGGGAGCGCGCTGAGGCTTCGGCGGGAGGTACGGGCCTCGGGCCCTGACTCCAGGTCCCGCGGCCCGAGCAGCGGTCAAGAAAGCCTCCGGCTTCAGGTTAGCGAGTCAGGTCGGCCTTGAGCAGATTGCCTGCAGGCTTTCCATCCTGGAGCTGAAACTTTGTTTCTTCGTTTCAGTCAGTCAGTCTTTGGTGCTGGACAGTGTCTTACAGTGAATTCCACAGTCCTTTTTTTTTTTTCCTCTGTACCTTTGCTCTAATATTTTACTGTTGGAAAGGAGCAGAAGGATACTGGTTAATATCATGCGCACTACATGAGCTGCACAGTTCTGGCTAGTGATGCTGTTCCTCGTACGCGCGCGTGTGCGTGTGCGTTCTTGTTAATGACTTTAAGTGACTTTGGTAATTCTTTTGATCAGAGGCAAAAGCCCATGAGGAAGAGTGGACTAATTTCTAGTTGGTGGAGTCTGTAAAGGGCATGCATTCTGCAGTCGTTTCTTTCCCTTGCAATGTCCAAGTGCAGATATGTGGAATATTTGTGTTTTTCTCTTACATCCGGGAGTTGCACACAATGGTGCCCTTTACCTTGTTAACTTGATAGCTGTGACTGTTTAGTTCAGTTCACCTATAATCATAACCTCTAGCGAAAAGGTCACAGGCCCAATAACATAGTGTCAGGTTGCCTACTTCTGGCTTTGGCACTCACACCCAGGTCCCCTGTAGTTTGGGAAGGCTGGGCAGTGCGGATCCCCAGCAGGTGTTTTCCAACCTGCTCTGGCCCAGTGAGGGCTGGAGAGCAGCCAGGAGGAGTAGGCCTCACAGCTTCTTTCTCTGCCTCAGGTGTCTTCTCAGGAGGAGCTACAGAGGGAGAAACATGACCAAGAGGTTGCTGCCAGCCCAGCTTTGGGTGAGTTGCCTTTGGACTGCAGTGGGGAGGGGACAGATTTATTTCATCCTTTCTTGAGCTTCTCTGGGCTTTTAGAGCCTAAGAAGGAACAGAAGCTACTGAAAGGCGAAGCCCTAACTCCTGAAGGAAGGCACTTCCTATGCCTCAGGCCAGTTTCCAAGGCCTGTTTGCACGAATCAGTAGCCATTGCCCAGGAGTTAACTGCCTTCCCTCACTCCACTTGTTGAACAGAGGCTGTTATCTAGTCCCCTGGTTCTCACATCCTCTTGGAGAAGGTTCCAACAAGACGTACCAGGAGCCTTAGCAAGCAGGATTTTAGTAGAGTAGGAGCTTCCTTGTCCAGGCAGAGGATATGGAATCAGGCCAAAGGGCGTCAGTACTGCTTTTAATATCTTTTCCCACTTAAACATTTTGGCTAGTGGAAAACGTATCCTCCCCGCCCCATATATTAACCTGCTTGAGGTCTTGTGACCTGATTGTAGGACTGGTCTCATGATCACTTGCCTCAATAATGCTCATCAGCTGTGATAGCCTGTTGCTATAAAGCTAAGTGTAAACAATAGAGCTTTATCCCTATACCAGCCCCTACCCTCACTCTCATATCTAACGTCCTCCTAATTGATAGAAGTGATGCTGGGATACATTCAAAGGAACAGAAGGAAAGGGTTATGTGGCATACATGCAGAAGCAGGGCACAGAAACCGAGAGGTTCACGTTCTGTTGATTTAGACGTGTCCCCATGCAGAATTCTGCACCATGCAAGCGATACTCCTTTGGTGGTTGTTTGAGCTTTTTGTAAAGAGGGGAGTTTTGGCCTTCTTAATCTAGAGGCTATTATATTAGTACCTGTCATGATTCTACTCAAGGAGAGACATGGGTACCAGTTCCTCGGGGAAGCGTTTCTTGAGTTGAGACTGACAGATGACTTAGCCACTAAGAGGACTCCCTCACCACTGGAAAGATGGCTCAGTTAGTAATATATTTGCCACACAAGTCTGAGGACCTAAGTTTGAAGCAATGTGGAGAAATCAGGTGAAAAAGCCAGGGGTGATGGTAATGCTTGTCATCCCAGCATTTGAGAGGAAGAGGCAGGTGGATCCCTGGGGCTCACTGGCTTAGTGAGTCAGCAAGGTCTGGGCCAATGAGAGACCCTGTCTCAAAACAAAAATGAATAGCGTACTGAGGAATTTGACATCTGAGGTTGACTTCTGGTTTCTACACATTTGGGTATATACAGACCCACACACACACACACACACACACACACACACACACACACACACACACACAGAGTGAGTGCTGGGATGTTGCTCATAGATATAGCACTTGCCTAGCATGCTCAAGGCTCTGGGTTTTACTCCAAGCACTGCAAAGAAACAGAGGCGCAGACTATCTCTTTGTTCATTTCCATTGGGAGTCAGAGATTTAATTTACTTTTGCCCTTTCGGAGCAGGAAAGATGCCAAGCTTTGTGGCCAGCTTAGGGTTGTGGAAATATGTCTTTGGCATGCTAAAGAAAAGGCGAGTTCCTAGCCCTTCCACTGTAAGTGCTGCAAATGCTGTACCTGGATGCCCAGTCCACGATTTGGAGAGGATTAGAAGCACCGAAACCACCACACCCTCTCTCTTTTTGTGATGTCTAGTACATTTCTTAGTCTCAAGAAGACTAAGTTCTGTCCTCCTGACTTGGTTTCATGATTCCGAGTGCTCTCTCGTAAGGTCGTGCTGCCTAGTCTTGTGTCAGCTTGACACACAAAATAGAGTTCTCGGAAAGGACGGACCCTCAATGGAAAAAAAAATGCCAGCATAAGATCCAGTTATAAGGCATTTTCTTAGTTAGCTATTAATGAGGGAGGACCAGCCCATTGTGAGTGGTTCATCCTGGGCTGGTGGTCCTGGGTTCTATAAGAAAGCAGGCTGAGCAAAGCCATGGGAAGCAAGCCAGTAAGCAGCACCCTCCATGGCCTCTGCATCAGCTCCTGCCTCCTAGACCCTCCACTGTGTGAGTTCCTGTCCTGACTTCCATCAATGATGAACAGTGATGTGGAAGAGTGAGCCGAATAAACTTTTCCTCCCCAACTTGCCTTTTGGTCATGGTGTTTCATCATAGTCATAGAAACCCTAACTAAGACAAGGGTGCTGTATTTGAGCTTTCTGAGGACACAGTGGCACCTACTGTATACATGAATTTATGCTGGAGAATGAAGGTGATGACCAGAAGTGCTTTCTGGGTTTGAAACCCTCACAGGATTGCTTCTCAGTCACGCTATCTGTGGGCATGGTCTGGGGTAAGGAGGAATGGGTTTGCTATTCCAGGAGCCATTGACGTTCAGGGACGTCGCCGTGTCCTTCAGCCAGGATGAGTGGCTGCACCTAGACCCTGCTCAGAGAACTCTGTACCGAGAGGTGATGCTGGAGAACTACAGCAACCTGGCCTCGCTGGGTAAGGAGCTTCCTGGGGGCTGAGAGTCTGCCACGGAGGCACGAGATCCCTACCCACCACCTGGGAGGGCATGTGCAGGGTTTGGCTAGGTTGAGCTGGGCTCAATCATGGCTGTTCTTCCCCTTGGCTATTCTCCGAAGTCTGAACACAGCTGAATTGGCAAAGGGTACCTTCTCTGTGTTTTCCTGTTGCTATGGGTTCCCTAAGATATCGCACCAACAGGAACACCGAGCCAGATCCCTGACTGATCCTCAGGCTTCTGGACACCCTCTAGGAGCCCGGTTTTAGGCTGCTTTCTAAACAGTTTCTCCTCCTGTGCATGGTATCCCTACCTCAGGGTCGACTTGGGCTGGATATCTGTGCCAATATGGCCGCTCATGTCTTCTTGTTCATGAACAGGGATTCTGTTTCCCAAGCCAAAGGTCATCTCTCAGTTAGAGCAAGCAGATTTCCAGATGGTGGAAAGTGGAATGTTTCAAGGTGTATACCTCGGTAAGTGGCAGAGGGAGTGGGACTTGAACCTGGCAGTTCCTACCTGCCTGGGCACACTAAGGGGATTAAGTTCGGAGGACACCTGCTAGGAACCTCCTTTGATGCGCCTGGGGGTTGCTGGCAAGGATGTATGTCCTTTTTGTTTCTGATCACCTGGTGCATCGGGTTCAGCGGGAGAGGTGAATTGTCCAAGCACGGTTGTACTTTGTCAAATGCCTCTTGTCATCTGAAGTCACGTGCTGCCACGGGACACGTGTTAAATGTTTATCAATCTTGCTCTATCTACTGTCCCTTCACATTTCCTGAACTGATAACTCTTTCCCTTCAGTGGTTTGCGTGTAGCTTTCATGACCCCTGTTCCAGCTTCCCCGTAAACACATTACTAATAACCTCAGACTACCCCAAAAGTGTCGGTGTCGCACTAAGGAAAACAAATCACAGGACTTCCTCTTGTGGTTGTTCGTTACCAAGAACAGGCCCAGCTTGAGTTCTTTACTTCTTTCTCCCCGTGCCTTCCACCTCTCCCATCTGCAGCTTGTCTGTTGCGTGAATCTAAATCTGTGCCTGCCTGAATGCTCTCTTAGGAGTTTGTCTGCCACTGTGCCTGTGTGTGTCCCTAGCGATGGGCTCTGAAGCCGTAATTGGTTAATCTGCTGTAATCTCCCCGGCAGTGGGTGTGCACACTCCTTGCTCCCCGCCTAAATGTTTTGGATCCAAGGATGAAAGACCACACACACACACACACACACACACACACACACACACACACACACACACACAGAGCCTTCTATTTTAATATGTCTTGAACAGCCCAATGGCTGGGCACTTTCAAACCTCCTGTGGCTAATGCACTCTCCTCCTGAATTGTTACTTACTAAAACCTATTTTCTATCCTGGCCATCAC
This sequence comes from Rattus norvegicus, assembly GCF_021556685.1. Taxonomy (NCBI): domain Eukaryota; kingdom Metazoa; phylum Chordata; class Mammalia; order Rodentia; family Muridae; genus Rattus; species Rattus norvegicus. The sequence continues at coordinate 41,080,733 of NC_141543.1, read as the reverse complement.
AGACTCAGGCCTGTAGCCCTCGTGGGCCATGACCCCCAACTCTTTCATTTTGGAAGTGTCTCTGTCTCTCTCTCTCCTACACTTGTTAGGCTGGGGCCTTCTCCCTGGCCGTTTCCTTCCTCCTGGATTTCCTTGCCCCCAGAACCTCAAAGTCTCACCTGTCACCCTGCCCAGCCATTGCCACCTGCAACTTTATTTACAAATTAGAACCAGCTAGGGGGCAGGGACATCTCGCTTGTAGTCATCCAAATTCCCATGCAAATTGGGAACCCAACTAACATAATATAGACAGTAAACTAAATCTACAACAAGGCTTTAGCTCTGTATTTATTGAACATCACAGAGATATGGGAAAAGAATGAGGGATATTTTACAGAAATCTTTAACAGAGTTTTACAAGGGATAAAGTTTTGCTAACTCCAACTGACCCAGATAACAGATCAAAGCGATCATGTGATATCTGAATGCTGCTTTCGACTCTATATCAGTATGTCAGGTATTTATATTATAAGGTTGTTCTTCAACCTATTTTTTCCTTTCTACAAGTGACTACCATATCATGCATTGTTCTCTGGGTCAGGGGCATGGAATTATACATTAGCTTAGGTTTTTAAAGTTGGTTGCATGGAAAAAAATCCACGGCAAGTAAGGACAATTGTCACATTGTTCTTGCAAAGGCAGGTTAAACAGACAGGCTGAGCACGTAAGTAGGGTAGCATTCCTAATTCTGAAGTGATCTCCAGGTGTATTAATGACCTCTGGCTATGAGGTCCAGCAGAAGTTCCAGTCTTTTCGAATGTAAGAGGTTTTCATTACATATGTGTTACCATACCTTGGGCTTTTGCCTATTTTGTCTATAACTCAATATCCATTGTTAAGGAAAATCAACAAAAGTAAATGTATGTATACATACATACATACAGAATATGTATAGAGTTTAAGCAGGTTTGCAGATACTCATTAGGCCCTTCTTGACTGTGACATTCACAAGCCACATAGAGCAGATACATGATTCCTGGTCTGTACAGTGGAGTTTGTTAGACTCTGGTTGCTGTACCAGAAGTGCTCACTTTGGATTTTGTCTTTGTTTCTGGTACCAGACGATAATTCTCTTGGGCTCAGTTACTTACCTAGAATTCACTTTGTGCTGGCAGTAGCTGGGCATTCTGAGTCAATTTTGTCTTGGGTTGCCATTTTTGAGCTGTCTTTAGATTTTCCTTTGTTTTAAATGAGGATATTTTCTACCAATAACCTTTTTCAGAGTCTCTGTGTACAGCATATGTCTATGTCTAAGCCCTTCCTCTTCTCCTTTAGACATAGGCTTTACAGTAGAATTCTGACATTAGATTTCTTTTCCCCTATCAATAGCATCCACACTTGGCTCCACTCTGTGAACACCGAGTGTTGATAACTGTTTATCTGTCTGATTCTGATTGTCTTTTTTTTCTATATCAGTAACTTCTTTTATAATCAAGAGAATGGAAGCTCTTTTATAAAATGTATTCATTTCTTTTGAATCAGTGATTTAATTTCTTATAGTCTATCCTTACTACCCTGGCTGTCATTTAGACTTTATCTTTTTTTACATTAGTTATTTATTTTGTGCAGGAGGGTAGTTGGGGGATGAGTCAGAGCATGAGTGTGGAGCTGAGGGCAGCTTTCAGAACCCAGTGCTTCCTCTACCACTTCAGTCTAAGTTTGAACTAAGTTGTTGCTGGCAGCGTGATCCCCGTCCAGCCATCTTGGGCCCTAGATTTATCTTCAACTTCGTCTTATTACTACTCAGCTTAAATATCAGTATAGCTGCCTCCACTACCCATTGCTTTGGTTTTGTTCGTTCTTATATATTTTTCATAAGGCCATAGTTACCTCTTTGGTGGTCTGGCTACTTGGCTGTTGAATGGAAAGTTTGCTCTTCCCTGGCTATCTTCCCTGTAATTCCCAGAGCACCGGCCTCTGCACGGTCTATTGAGGGAAGGCGCCTTACAGCGTCAGCACTCTGACAACAGCCAGCATGGCACTGTCGAGACTGATACTGTTTCAAAGAGTTCTTGGAGCATGGGCTCCTCCTTCCCCCTCTCCTCCTCTTCTTCCTCTTCCTCCCTGCAGTTTTCTTTTGGGATTTACCTGAGTATACTGGCCCCTGACTTGGGTGCTGAAACTGAATAGTAACATAAGCTGTGCTCAGAAATACATGACAATCCAGGCTTTGTTGCTAAGTCAAGACTGGCACCCCTTCTTACTGTTAGAGCTGCCATCTGATGTCCTCAGCCCATCTTCACCATCTTCACACACACACACACACACACACACACACACACACACACACACACACACAGACACTCAGGCACTCACAGACACACACATACACACACACACTCAGGCACACAGACATGCAGGGATACACAGACACACACAGATACACACACACAGAGACACACAGAGGCAGGCACACACACACAGACACTCAGGTACTCACAGACACACAGACAGACAGACAGACACACACACACACACACACACTCAGGTACTCACAGACACACACAGACACTCAGGCACACAGACATGAAGGTGCACGCACACACACACACACATATACACACACACAGACACTCAAGCACACATAGACGTGCAGGCATACACAGACACAAACACACACACACAGAGGCAGGCACACACATACACACAGACACTCAGGCACTCACAGACACACACAGACACACACACACACTCAGGCACACAGACATGCAAGCATACACAGACACACACACAGATACACAGAGGCAGGCAGGCAGGCACACACACACACACACACACAGACACACACACACACAGACACACAGAGGCAGGCAGGCAGGCACACACACACACAGACACACAGAGGCAGGCAGGCAGGCACACACACACACACACACACACACAGACACACACACACACAGACACACAGAGGCAGGCAGGCAGGCACACACACACACACAAACACACAGACACACAGAGGCAGGCAGGCACACACACACAGTCACACACACACACAGACACTCAGGCACACAGACATGCAGGTGCGCGCACACACACACACACACACACACACACACACACACACACACACACTTCTTCAGACCTTCCAGGCGTGTCTACCCTCCTCTATTTCCTTTCCTTTGTCCTTGTCCTAACCTTTGCTAAGATTTTGAGTTTGGATTTGTTAGCTGTGTCACGTGGTTTTGAGTTTGGCTTTTCTGTGTCATGTATTTTTTGCGTCATTTTCCTTTATTCTCTGTGCAAGAGTTGCTGACATTTTGTTTAATTTAGGGTGGAAGAGCTTGTTTGAACCCAGGGTTTCCAAAGAGGAAAATAAGGAAGTCTTGAAACACCAGAGAGTTGATGATCTTTTCGGCTTCTTATTGGGAAAACCGTGTGTAAATGAGGAACAGTTGGAGGAGCAACCAGGCTACAGGAAAAACCTCTTCAGTGAAATGCTGCTTTCTCTTAGAAGAGACTGTACACACGAGAGGGGCTTTCCAGGGATCGAACTTGTGAGAAATCCTAGGAAAACCAGAGTTGTCTCCGAGGGAAGAAAGCCCCGCTCCCCGCAGTACTCAATTCTATTCAGACAACTGGGGTTCAACGCAGTGCACAAGCTTTATAAGTGTAACATCTGTGGGAAGGGCTTTCTCCACAGTTCTTCCCTGAGCAAACATCAGAGGATTCACACTGGAGAGAAGCTCTACCAATGTAAGGAATGTCGGAAGGCCTTCAGCCAAAGCTCGTCCCTGACACAGCACCTGAGAGTCCATACTGGAGAAAAGCCGTACGTCTGTAGTGAATGTGGGAAGGCCTTCAGCTTCACCACCTCTCTCATTGGGCATCAGAGGATGCACACTGGAGAGAGACCCTATCGATGTAAGGAATGCGGCAAAACCTTCAAAGGCAGCTCGTCCCTTAACAATCACCAGCGGATCCACACTGGAGAGAAGCCTTATACGTGTAGCGTGTGTGGGAGAGCCTTTAGCCAGTGCTCGTCTCTTATTCAGCATCAGAGGATTCACACTGGGGAGAAACCGTATGAATGCAGCCAGTGTGGGAAAGCCTTTACGTCCATATCACGGCTGAGCAGACACCACCGCATCCATACCGGAGAGAAGCCCTTTCACTGTAATGTGTGCGGCAAAGTGTTCAGTTACCACTCGGCCTTGATCATTCATCAGAGGATTCACACTGGAGAGAAACCGTATGCATGCAAGGAGTGTGGGAAAGCCTTCAGCCAGAGCTCAGCACTTATCCAGCATCAAAGAATCCACACGGGAGAAAAGCCGTACAAGTGTGACGAGTGTGGGAAGGCCTTTTCCTGGATCTCGAGGCTTAACATCCACCACAGAATCCACACGGGAGAGAAACCTTACCACTGTAAAGAATGCGGGAAAGCTTTTAGTTCCCACTCTGCAGTCAATACTCACAGAAAAATCCACACTGGCGAGAAGCCTTATAAATGCAGTGACTGTGAAAAAGCCTTCAACCAAAGCTCAGCCCTCATCCAGCATCAGAGAATTCACACCGGAGAGAAACCATTCAACTGTAAAGTCTGTGGGAAAGCCTTCAGACAGAGTTCGTCGCTTATGACACATACGAGGATTCATACAGGAGAAAAACCTTATAAATGCAAAACATGCGGGAAAGCGTTCAGTCAAAGCTCATCTCTTGCCAACCACCAGAAGACACATAATTGAGGACAACCGTATAAGTAAAATGCATGCGGTAAATCTGCCTTGAGACATTCATTGCATACTGACTGTGACAGAATTCATCCAGAGAGTGATGAGTGGTAGTTAGTCGAGGGTGAGCATGAGGGTAGATTTCAGCAAACCTCTGGCATTCGTGATGCAGAATAAACTTGTGTTTGGAAAAGTTACATAGAATGTTTTCCACATGTTCTGAAGTTTTACTGATGACGGAGTTGACACTAAGATTGAAGGATTAATATTTTCTTTCTAGTGATGATGCAGAATTCATAGCCACCAACCTTTTAAAGCATCACTGGGACCTACTGATTTAGGCGAAAGTGCATACGTCAGACCAGTCTAGGATCTGTGCTGAACAATGCCTTTGAGTGTGAATGCAAAATAGCTGAATTGGAAAAAATGAGGAAAAAATATCTAGCTGCCCATGGTCACTAAAGTTTGCTTTTCAATACTCTGGAAACGAGTTCTTATTTGTTGTTAAAACTTATGGTTCATTTTTCCTTTCTCTATTGCTGGATTTTCTTGGTCCTGCCAGCAACATGAAGACTTCCAGTATAATTTAAAGCTGAGACCTTTTGCTGGGGCTCAGTTTAGACTTAACCCAATTATACTAGCCTGAGAATGCCACGAGGCTAGTTCTTTACCTCCTTACCTCTCTCCAGTCTCGTTCCATGTCCACTGTGTAATCTCTCCCTTTTTGCCTCCCCTGTGTTACTCTCTCAGCCTGGGAGTTCCACCGTCATGCTTCCTGCCCCATCTGTTGGCCATCAGATCTTTATCACAACCAATCACCTGATTCATCTCTTAGGTTGCTTTAGGCAGAGAGGAAGGGCACACATTTACAATGTAGAAAACTCAGTGATGGACATAAAAATGACAATACCAAAATCCTGCTGGCACTTAGTTATCTGCCAGTACAGAATTAACAATTAAAAATACAGAGACACACCTTAATACAACTTGAGGAAGGTCAGCCCAACAATTTCCACTAAGCTGAGAAGAAAATCACCCTGAGTGTGCAGGCGTTTAAAGGTTCCTCAGACAAATGCTTTTGAAATTTTATTTACACACACACACACACACACACACACACACACACACACACACACACACACACACACACACACACACACACACACAGTTCATCAGAAATGAGAAATTATGTCACAGTGAAGCACTGTGCTCTTTGTAACAATTGTGCACTGTTTATGTAAGCTTTTAGAGTCAACTTCTTAACCCTGTGAAGTTTCTAGAACTTCCTGTGTCTTGTGAACCATCTTTTTCCTGTTTCCATTCAAGGTAAGTTCAAAACATAGCCCACCAGCCCCTTCCTTTTCCAAAACATTTCCTCTGTCTTATAGATTTCCTCTGCCTTATAGATGTCTGATTGTTTTCTTCCATTTCTGGCTGAGCAGTGGCTCAGTATACCACAGCAGCAGTCTGTATTCTTAGTTCCAAGACCAACTGTGACCCACAACATCTACTTCCCACTGGGCAGGGGTATTTCCCAGGTAGGAGATTGCAGTCCCATGGTTAAAACAGTTTACTACAGAGTGAGAATTTTGGTTTTAAACTTAGAAATATTTTGGGGAATATGTTTCTGTTTTAATCCCAGGCATGGGGTATGGGGCTGCTTCAGACTGTCCACGGCAGTTGACTGTGATTTGCGTCATGCTCTGGTATAGGCTTGCTTTTGCCAGCTGCAGATGGTTTCTGCAAGTGGGTGACAGTTGGAATTCTGGGGACTCTTAAGAGGGTATATATAAATGCAAGAGCCCCTGACAGGGGTGTGGCAGCTCATGCCTCTCCTGCTGTTTGCTGTTGCTGGTTTCTGGTTGGAGATATCCTGATCACGAAGATCAAAATTGCCCCCAAGGAATGCAAAGCCCCTAATTAGCAGGAATTAGTCTAATGATATCAACATCTTCTTTCCCCTCTAGCCTTTTCTCTCCTACCTAGTGTTGGGGATTTGGAAGGGATACGGTTGGAGAAGGTGGAAGAAAAAAGAACCTATAAAGTAGCCAAAAGTCAGGTTATAGAACTACACTTGCAAAAGACCCTGGTTCAATTCCCAGGACTCATGTTGGTTGATTCATAACTTCCTATAACTTCAGCTCCAGGGAATCCAAGACTTTTGGCTTTAATGGGCATCTAAACTCATATGAGCATACACACACTTAAAATTTTTTTCTCCCATAACCAACGTTAATAGCCATGGTAATCTATTCCCGTGTTTTGAAGGTATGTAATACCTATTAAAGTAACAGCAGAAGTTTCCCCCACTGGGGATAGGATCTCTCCAGCCACAGGTTTTACCCTAGAAAATATGTTTTCTCCCGTGGAGCAGGCTTTAAATGAAAATGGAAAATCCTGGCTGTACCCATACTATGTTTGTAGCTGCACAAGACTATTGGTATCAGCTCTACGCCAGAAGCCTGCACAGTGCTTTTGAGCGCTTTGAAAGTGAGCTAGCATAGAGGTATCTTCCAGCTCAGGCCAAGCCTGATTTCTCCATGTTCCATGTCCTGTAACTAAAGTACGTGCTATCTTCAGAACAGGGACTTCCAAACAAGCAACAACAACAACAACAAAACAGAGACAATTGCTTTTGTAGGATATAATCTCAGTATCTATGGCCAGTGATACTGAGAGAGGCAACACATACCTCAGAAACGGGATTTTCTCTCAACAGACTATGGCTTCTGAGAGAGCTTCAGGTCAGCCATGAGGGGCTATTTAAACGCCTTCACTGCAGAGTTTTTGTTGTTCTTCAGGCTGATTTCCCAGATCAGAAAGATACTTAAGAGAGTTAGGATTACGTATTTTGTTTAAACAAACAAACAGAACGAAACAAACAAACAAACAAACAAAAAAACCAAAAAACAAAAAACCAACCAAAAAACCCCCAAAGGTTAGGTATAGGGACCATCTCTGAAGGTCTATTACTGCCCCAACCAAATGGCAATTGATTTTAGGATTCAGCATCTAGGTGGATTAAAAAAAAAAAAATCAAAAGGCTGAACGTGCGCATTTAATCAATTACTTTTACTTTTTAATCCTCCTAGTTTCTGAAACCATCCTGGGCTGCACGTCATGAACCATGTCACATAATTTTCTGTGTATTGTACACGGTAAAATAATTTAAATTACCATAGTTAGTGATGTGGGCTACACCAGATTCTCCTAGAGTTTTGGTTTGGCTTGGTTTTGATTTTAGTCCGGCTATATAGCCCCCTCGCTGTCCTGCAACTCCATTTGTGTCAAGCTGGCCTGGTACCTATGGGTACCTAGCTCCTAAACCCTAAATTCCGGTTTTGTCCTGTCACATCATTTCATCACCCTTCTAGCAAACAAGTCTGAGAACTGACTGAGAGAGGCCAGGTTTGCTGTGTTTGCAATGCACCACACTCCGACTCAGCTTTCAGAACTCTCCTGGCCCCGGTGCCTTTTGGGATGTGTAGTCAGAGAGGATTTGAGGCATGCCGGGAATAGTAGTTCTCTGGGGCTTCTCCCGGTGGCGGGGCTGCTCGCGGCGTTTTGGGGGGCTCCTGGCCGAGGTGATTGTGATTGTGCCAGAAGAGCGCGTCTGGGGTCGACATCCTCGTGACCGCTCGTACTGAGAGCGGCGGAAGCGAGCGCCGGCGTCCGTGAGTGGGGCGAAGGGGGCGGGCGGGGCGTAGCGGGCGGTGGGCTTCCCGGCGGGCCGGGCGCGGCCTGGCGGCTGCTCTGCAACCTCTAGCTCGGGGACCCTCCAACAGGCTCGGCCCGCCACGGAGCGCGGCTGAGCCCAGACTGCGGGGCTGGAGGCCTGTGCATCTTCTCTAGCATCTTAGCGATGCGGATCTTAAAATCAACAGCCGATACCTAGCAGTCTAGTCTAACTTAATGAATTAGCGCATCTGATACCAAGTTACAGGCCCCTTGCGCCTTCATTGTGCCTATGAAGAAACCAAGGCACAGTGTGACCCGAGCATTCGCTGAGCCTGGATAGGAGCCGTGGACTGGAAGCAGAATTTACTTCCCATCTGTGCTGCTTGCTATGTCTTGTCACTTTGGGTAGACTGGAATCTCCTTGACTGTCCACCTCAGCCACGTCGACAGCACAGCCACACCTCTGCTTCACAGAGGACCAGTTCCAAGAATTCCCAAACAGCCAACACTCAAGTTCTTGAGGTACACAGACACAGCATTGGCAGAGAATTTGGACACATTATCCTTTGTACTTTGAATCAATCTTATCCAACCTTTTAACATTGCCACGGTTTTTGTACAAGGCGCTAACAGGCCTGTAGGTGGGTGTGGAGGGATCAGTGTAAGAAAGTAGAAGTGTAATTAATATACCGAAGGGATATGACTGGCTGGCTTGATCAGCATTCTTATCATTTGGTTTGTGTTGTTTACAGTGGGTGGCTTTTTGGGGGGATCTTAAGACCATTGTGGGTGGGTTTTAAAACTTAATTTATTTTTATGTGTGTATGTTTCTGTCTGTGCCCATGAGCACACAGTATCTCAGGAGGCCAGAGAGGATATTGGATCCCCTGGAGTTATAAGTAGCTATGTGGGTACTGATAATCAGACTTCTCTTCAAACAAGGGAAGTGCTTTTAATCACCAAGCCATTTCTCCAGAACCCCTTTGTGGGTGGCTTTACCCTCCTGGCTCTAAGCCTCCCCTTGTACCAGAATTCCTTAGTACACCTTTTTCCTTTCCAGACATACTTGGTCAGCACTCAGCTTTCCTTTGGCAGGAGAACTAAGAAGGGAAATGGCTGTGGATTTGCTGGCTGCTCGAGGGACGGTAAGTGAAACTTGTCTTTCTGTAAATTGCTTTCTGACTCAGATGTGGATGTGTTTCCATTTTTTGCCCTTGTCACTTTTTTCCCTTGCAAAATTAACATTTAACAGGGGCATGCAAACTCCAGTTTGGAGCTGACCTGCAAGGAAAAAATACATAAATCTTTTCAAAGGAACACTTACACTTACACTTTTCAAAGGAACAAACCTAGCTACGAAGAATTCTGCCAGGTCCAGAACACATGATACCCTATAACCACCATCTCATAAAACCTCCCAGGTGCTTTCTTTTTTCAAATGGGGGCTCCTTCAGGTGGAATGTGTACTCCATTTTGTTAGCCAGAGAGGTATGAAGGTCTCTCTACCAGAAGATCTCTCCTCTGGCTTAATCCCAGAATTCTCTCTCCTCCCTGATGTCCCACTTCCTATTTCCTGTCTAAGCCACAGGCCATTAGATTTATTATCAATGGGTGCCACATCCACACAGACATAAGACATACTTTAAAATATCTTCTGTGGGGGCTGGAGAGATGGCTCAGAGGTCAAGAGCACTGAATGCTCTTCCATAGGACTTGAGTTCAATTCCCAGCAACCACATGGTGGCTCACAACCATCCTTAATGGGACTGATGCCCTCTTCTGGTTGTCTGAAGATAGCTACAGTGTACGCATATACATTAAATAATAAATAAATCTTTAAAAATTTATTTCTGGGTGAAGTTAGAAAATATTTTAAAAAAAATATCTTCTGTGGCCTCCAGTTTCCAGGGAAATTTGGTCCTTTCTTTTGGGTTCTTAATTTCATTAGTAAAAGAGTCTAGAAATCTACTCAGAAGGAAGCTTGAAGAACATGTTGTTAGAGTTTGAGGAACGTAACAGGAAAGGCAAGCTGTAAATCCTGGCAGCTGCCAGGAGGAGTGAGATAGGGTCCAAGAAAGAGGCAGGTTCAGCAGTAGAGGTCCGCAAGCTGCCTGACGGGCAGACTGTCGACGTTAGGTCTGGTTCTTCCACCCAGCCCCACTCTCAGCAATAAGACAGGGACTCAAAATATATTTACCAATACCTTGGCTCCACCCTGACTAGATCGTAACTAAAATAACCCAATTATTTTAACCTACGTTCTGCCACCTGGCTGATTACCTGTGCCCAGGTACCCCATGTCCGCCCCATCACATCTTCCCGAGTGGGTCTCTCACCTGGCACTATCCCAGAATTCTCTCTCCTCCCAGACGTCACACTTGCTATTTCCTGCCATCAAATTATTATTCAGGTACTATATCCATACAGACGTAAGATATTCTCTCTACAGCAAACGGTTGTGTGGAGGGGAGGTAGCTTCTGAGCCTAGGTGAGGAGCCCCAGAATGCCAAGGATGTTTAGTATTTGGGCCAGAAAGAAAAAGATAAAATAAACAGGAAAAGTCACAGTTTTTGGAATAACCCTGAAAACTGGGCAAGCTCCAAAGTGGTACCTGATGGAGACCTACGAGGTGCTGCCCAGAGGCTTCTGGGAAGGCTGAGTACATTATTTCACTAAGAGATAATTCGTCCTCCTGGCTTTAGCGTGTCCTCAGGTGAATCGGACTTTGGGGGTGAGAAGGCGGATAGAGGCAAACTGGCCAGGTGATCGACAGACCCGGCCTTATCTCTAATCTTTCTTATGTGTATGGATGGTTTATCTGCATGTATGTCTGTGCACCACGTGTGCCAGTTGCCCATGGAGGCCAGAAGAGTTCACCATATCCCCTGAAACAGGAGTTATACATGGTTGTGAGACCCTGTGTGGGTGCTGGGAATTGAAACTGGATCCTGTGAAAGAGCAGCCCTATGGACACAGTAGTTGGTAAAGTTCAGGCTAGCTTAGACTTGTTAGGTCTCCATCCAGGGCTAGAGGTAGGGTGTGTATTCTCTTCACCAAAGAAGGAACACTACTGATGAGTCTTACTAAAGCCAGAGCATTCACCCCTTTTTCATTGGGTGATTTAAATCCTGAGGAGTGGCAGAGCTAATGTTTCCATTTGTAGTGCTACTAGAGGAATGGGAGGTAGGGCCTAAAGCCAGCCGAGCAGGATGGTTCATCCTCAGCGGTCTCTTGTGCTGGGAGCATTCGTGAACCCCAGAAGACCATTGAGGAGCTGTTTCTGATGTAACAGCATTAGGGTCTCTTTATTACAAGCTGGGACTTGGGCTCTCCTCCAACCCAATGCTGACACAGCAGGACAGGAAGGGAAGGCAGAGCAGCCCTGAACCCTCAGCAGGACAGAGTTTTATAGGAAATGGAAGTCAAGTGAGGGAGGATCTATCCCAATAAGTATCTAACTGAATGTCAGTTGTAAGCCGACAAGTGTGTGCTCTGAAGCAAGACCGTATACAATTACAAATGGATTACAAATGGTCTGAAAGAACATCTGGAACAATCCGATTAGTCTTTGATTGACAGTTGTTAGGAAGTACTGAAGGGGTAACTCTGGCCAAGGACAAACTGTAGGGTCCTTCCTGGTACGTGGGTACAGCTTGGGTTCTGTTGTGGGTCAGGTTCTCAGGCTTTTTTTTTAAAAGATGGAGGCTGGTCCCAAGATGGAGTAGGTATGGTCTGTCACTTAATCCTTTTCACTCTGTCAGGGCTTAGCCTGTTTCTCCCCTAAGGTTAGTACTACATTAGTGACAAACACCAACAGAATACGGTGCCCAACAGTCCCAGCTCTGGCCTGGGCTACCCTCTGCCCAAAGTGGGGATACCTCACGAGAGCTTTCTTATCCCAAGGGTGTATAGACAGTCTTCATTTTAGGCAAGGGAAGTTAGGGAAGAGTTTGTTTGTAATTGTAGTGTAGCTATTTCCTTCTGAACCGTAAGCCACAAATAAACTCTTTCTTCCAGAAGTCATGGTGTCTTATCCCAGCACAGAACAGTAAATAAGACGCCACTTCATAGGGTCATGGGAGGGAGCTCTTCCTGGTCGGGAAGTACTGATAGCACATTATTCAAAGAGTATGTGAGGTGAGAGGTAACGCTGCCATCTTGAAAAGGGACAGTTTGCTGCATCTTCCAATCAAAAGTGCATGGCAACTTTGACTCAACAGTTCAGTCCATTCGAAGTGGTTCTCCACCTTCCCAATGCTGTGACCCTTTAATGCAGTTCCTCATGCTGTCCTGGCCCCCAACCATAGACTTACTTCATTGCTGCTTCATAACCGTAATGTTGCTGCTGTTATGAATTGTATTGTAAATACCTGATATGCAGGCTCTCTCATATGTGATCCCCAGAGTGGTCACGACTTACAGGTTGAGAACCATTGGTCTATCTTATTCCTACAGGTATGTTCTGCCAGGAGACTGCTGGGACAATGGTCATTATGTAGTGTTTGTGACAACAGAGAACACGCATCTAATACTCATCTGCAGAGTGCTTGCCACGCAGGCATGAGGACCTGAGTTCAGATCCTGAGCTTCCTCATAAGACACTGGGCCTTAGGGTACTAGGAGGGGGGTAAGAGGACCCTCTGTCTCACCAATCAGCTGACCTTGCTGACTCAGGGAGCTCCGGGTTCACTAACAGGTTCTATCTCAAAAAATGAGGTACAAAGCAATAGGGGAAGACACTTACCATCTGTCTCCGGCCTCCACACACATGCACAAGTCTGCATATAGCATGTACAGGCGAAAAATAAAGACATAAATTTTCATCCATAGGGATGTGGTTACGTAACTTATAGAATCTGTAGAGTGAAATGTACTGTGCAGTTGAAATGTATTGAGGCAGAGTTTTGTGAGAAAGCGGTTTACATAAGAGTCACATGTCACTGTCATGTAATGTGTCAACCATGCACGTAGTTCATGTGCCTGAAGCTTTCTAGTAACAATGTTAAGGAAGTACACAGTAGCAAGTAACTTAGTGTTGTGTTTAATACAGTATATCCAAATTATTGAGATACTGAGTGTGTGTGTGCAATTGCATGTGTATACTTATGTTTACAGGTATGTGTGGATATGTGTGTGTAAACCAATCTGTTAAACATTTATATACACAGCACATCTCACTTAGAGTAGTCATGATTTGTGGTAATGACCTCTCATGGTTGCTGTTCATCATACTGAGCTGAAAAGCCATAGACAAATTACAAAAAAAATTTAAAGTAGACCAAAATAATATTACATAGAGAGAAATGTTGACCATTGGCTTTTCATCAGAATCAACAGAGTTCAGGAAAAGCCAATTGGCATTTTACATGTGGAAAGAAAGTCTGTATGCAGTGGGGGCAAAACAGAGCATTCCCAGACAGACGGGAATTCAGCTCGCTTGTAGTCAGCTGAACAGGAAATACTTGAAGAAGTTGTGGTAGCTAAAAAGGAAATTGTGCTGCCTGGAAATTCAGGCTAAAGCATTAGAAAGGTAAGTGCATGAGTTGGGAGGACCTCTTTAGAGGGCTCCCCAGACCAAGATCCTGGACACAGATCTGGGGATGCTGGAGGAAGGCCGGGTGCACTGTTAAGGACGATCACAATGGAGTCTGGCCTCCTCCTTCAGTCTGGCTGTGTTGTCTCCTTGACCTTTAAGTGAAAGCTGCACAGAGAGCAGGCGTCTGCTTGGTGCAGTCTCATAAACTGGGGGCTGTGTCAGCTGGGAAGATCAGCAGTCGCAGATAAGGAAGAAATGAGAAAGTCCTGTGTACTTGTGAGTTTCTCTATTTTGTGAGAGAAGGAATATGTTTGCAGTGGAGAAGAAATAAGAATGTGTGCTTTGGGGGTTGGGGATTTAGCTCAGTGGTAGAGCGCTTACCTAGGAAGCGCAAGGCCCTGGGTTCGGTCCTCAGCTCCGAAAAAAAAAAAAAGAACCAAAAAAAAAAAAAAAAAAAAAAGAATGTGTGCTTTGATCTTAGAAATTGCTGGTGTTTCAAAACTACTCTTCTTGTTGCTAGGACAAAATATCTGACAGAAGCAACTTAAAAGAGGAAGAATTTATTGGCTCATGGTTTTAGGGACTACAGCCCATCATGGCAGGAAAAGGAACACTGGGCTAGGACAGTACCAATGTCCACTACAGCTTCACATCTGGATAGGCCAGGAAATAGAAAGCTCTCACTGAATCAGAAATGGTATCACCTCCAGGACCCATCCCAGTGACCCACTTCTGCTGGCCAGACGACAGCTCCAAAATCCTACAGCCTCTCTAAACAGTGTCCTAGGCTGGGCACCAAGTGACCGTTCAGACAACTCAATCTAGACATTTAAGCCCTAATATTAAGGTTGATGTAGAAGTTTACTTAGATTCTGCCTGGTTTTGTGGTTACTGGGGACTGATCCTAGGGCCTCGTATTTAACAGGCAGGTGCTCGGCTACTGAACTGTCTCTTTAGCCCTACGTTGTAACCTGAAATATCTTAGGGGCTGCGTGTGTAGTTCATGGGTAGAGCACATGTTCAACATGACTAAAGCCCTGGGCTTCATCTCCAGCACTGAAAACAAATCTGAAAGAAAGAAAGAAACACATAGAAAAAGTTGGGAGGATGTTAAGAAATTAATGAAAAATTGCTTTCCCCCCATCCACAAACACCAAAGGATAATTAGGGAAGTGTTCTGGGTGTTCCGTGTGTGCCCTGTGTAGAAGCATGCATGTGTAAGACTTGTCAAAGATTGTTTTGTAGCTTGCCTTTTCACATAGATCAGTAGTATGTTAAGGTGGAGTCTGGTGCTGGGGTACAGATTTACTGGCTTTTGTTTAATGGCTGTACGTATGTATTTCCAGTAACAGTGTATTATCGTTTGTATATCCATTGCCGTATTAATAGACACGTATGTTATCCTTACATTTTCACCTCTGTGTTGTTTCTTTTTCTGTGCAGCAGTTTACCACAGATTCACTGTTTAGAACAGCACACATTGGTTACCTCACAGTTCTGAAAGTCTGAAGCCTTACACTGTTTTATTGTTAAGCTGTCCACAGGGCTGGTTAATTAGATACCGGGAGGAAAAATCTGTTTCCTTGTCCTTTTCACTGCCTAATGGTTAGTCACCATGGTTAGTTATGTCACCGCTTCTGTGACCACATGGGCTTTGCTTACGCCGAGTCTTTCTAATAAGGGCCATCGTCACTACACCTCTACCTGCATGTTAATCTACGTAGTCTGCTCATGTCTCAGTCCTTAAGGTAAACAGAATGTCAGAGTCCCGTTCCTTATGCATGCCACATTCACAGGTCCTGTAACCGGTGTGCCAGGAACCAGTAACTAGAAGTAATTCTGCATTTGATACCCAGAGGGAATGCACCCACCTAGTACTGATATTGTTGCTTGAAACAGAGTCATTCCCAGTGGTAAATGTGCAAGGCTAAAGTGACATGACTTCCCCATGTTGATGGATTCTCAATAAAATACCCACCCACAGTATCATTCCAAAGCTCACCACCTTCATCTGGGTTACAGACAGATATCTTTTCCTGGCTTGCACTCTCTGGTGTTTGGGAGCTGTTTCTTTTGGAAGAAATTACTTTTATTCCTGTCTGTCTGTCTATCTATCTATCTATCTATCTATCTATCTATCTATCTATCTATCTATCTATCTATCTATCTGTTTGAGATAGGGTTTCTCTGCATAGTCCTGGCTGTTCTGGAGCTCACTGTACAGACCAGGATGAAATTACTTTCTTAGTAACTCTTTGGCTCTTTGGCACATACATAGTTTGCAAATCCTTTTGATTTTCATATTGACTAGAAACCCGTCTGTAGTAGCTCAGAAGTCTGTTTACTTGAACTCAAACCCTAGCTTTACTATTTTTCCCAGTATTCTCTTGGGAAGGCTACTAAACCTGTTTATTTACTTTTTGATTGTGTGTCTATGAGCCACAATACAAGTGTGGAGGTCAGAGGGCAACTCTAGGAGTTGGCTCTCTGCCATATGCTCAGGAAGAATTAGACTCAGGTTGGCAAGGCTTGGCAGCAAGTGCCTTTACCTACTGAGTCAACTTGCTGACCTGGTTATTTAGCCATTCTAGACCTAGTGTTTCATTTGGAAAGTGCTTTAACTCTAGCTTCCTCACTAGAGGGTCTTCCTAAGATTCAAAGGAGACAGTGCATGCAAAGTTCCTACAACCATCCCTAACACATTTATTGAGTAATGTTTTTTTTTTTTTCTGTTCAGGGATCTCTTCCTGTTTGGTTGGTATTTTCCTCAGCTTTCCTACACTGCTCTACATGTGTTCTGATTTATATTGGTTTTCTTCCTTTTGCTTAGATTTGAGTGAGAGAAGGCTATGCTTGCTTAGAAACACTTTAAATTCTAGGTATGTATGTATGTATGTATGTATGTATGTATGTATGCATGCAGTATGTATGTATGTATATGAGTACACTGCAACTGTCTTCAGACACACCAGAAGAGGGAATCGGATCCCGTTACAGATGGTCGTGAGCCTCCATGTGGTTACTGGGATTTGAACTCAGGACCTCTGGAAGAGCAGTCAGTGCTCTTAACCTCTGAGCCACCTCTCCAGCCCCTCTAGGTTTAGATTTTATATGCTACTGTCAGGGATTTTAATGCCTAAAACCCCACAGCTTTGACTCCAGGGGTTCTCAATAAATACTTGTTTACTTAAATAGTTAATAACTTTCCACAAAATTACATAACTAAATGATTCAGAATACTTAGTATTTCAAGGTAGATTTAATTTCTCGGTGGATACCCAGTGTCACTTTCATCCAGATGATGAAGATGGTCTGGGGTAAGGAGGAATGGGTTTGCTGTTCCAGGAGCCTGTGACGTTCAGGGACGTCGCTGTGTCCTTCAGCCAGGATGAGTGGCTGCATCTGGACCCTGCTCAGAGAACCCTGTACCGAGAGGTGATGCTGGAGAACTACAGCAACCTGGCCTCGCTGGGTAAGGAGCTCCCTGGGGGCTGAGAGTCTGCCACAGAGGCACGAGATCCCTACCCACCACCTGGCTGGGAAGGGTTTTCTCTAATGAGCAGTGTAGTAGAAGAACGTCTGTGTCCATTCCATTGTGCTGCAGAGAAAAGCCAATCTCTGTGGAGTGGAAAGTATACTTTTTCTCTGACATCTTTTGTTTCCGTCTTTCTTTGCCCTTCCTTGCACCCTACTGTCAGACCGTCTTCTGCCACAGGCCAGTGACTAAATCCCAGTTTAGAGTCTGAAATTCATATAAGACATTTAATTAAGTGTTAAAAACCATCCAGGATACCCTGTCTCAGAGAAGTTCATTTCCAGGACCGTGCATTAGGTTTGAGTTGGTTCTTGCTTCTTGTCCCCTGTCCCCTGGGAAGTGATCAACCTGTGTTAATCCACTGTAAAGGTCAGGTGAGTGGCTTGTGAAGTGACTCTGGGATCGCCATTCAGGCCATTCACCCCAGCTCCGTTCTCTTTCCCGTGAGCAGGGTTTCAGGCTTCCATACCTCCCGTGATTGGCAAGCTGCAGAAAGGGCAAGACCCTTGCATGGAAAGAGAAGCCCCGGAAGACACCTGCCTAGGTGAGTGAGCGGTGGGAAGTGGAGACACCGGAGTCTCCCTGAGTGTGTCGTGAAAGGGCGGTGGAACAGTGACTGGAGAGGCGTGGGGCCTCTTGTGCTAAGCGGGCTGCTTGTTGACATGCAGCCATCTAAATGCAGTGATGCACTGCGAACCCATTTTCAGTTACAGATTGAGTGAGGGAGGCTCAGCGTCTCTTAACAGGAACTCAAACTAAGTCTTTTCACGTAGAGGTAGAGCTAAACTTGGGGTTGGGGATACTCAGACCTTCAGGACAAATTGACTTCACAAACTTAGATTTTCCTAAGATTCCTACAAAGAGAATGCAGTCTTCTGGTGCCAGCGTACAGAAGAAATGAGTAAATCATTTCTCCTCTGGCCTAACAGAAAGGTGGAAAGGGATGAGAGAGAGCAAGAAAGCCTGCCATTCTTCCAGTCTGAGGAGAGAGTGGTGCGCACGGCCGGTCTTCATTGTGATTGATGTGTTGAACTTAGATGAGAACTCAGTTGTGTTTGGGCTGTTGTAATATTTAAGATGCAAACATCATCTTCTCGATAGACCATTTTCCCTCTCACAGGCTGTGATGAAATTGCAGTGGAATGTGAAGTCACACTTTTAAGAAAAACAATTAAATACTTTACAGTTGTTGACTGTGGGGTTCAGAGGATGCATGAGGGAAGGTGCAGTGAGATTGGCTGTGAGCAGAAGGAAGCAAAGGGCACTGCCTGCCCGCTGCCATGGGTGCAGCGTGGGATGCGGAAACTGAGGGATTCATGGTGCTTAGCTTCAGCTTGTCACTTCACAGCGTCCCACGCGTCCTTAAGTCCTTCCTTCCCTGTCTGGACTTCTTGTTCTTTCCAGCTGCAGCGTCCTCACCTTCAGCACTGCTTCGTCTAGTTCGTCCTTATCCCTACTCCTTAGCCTTTTACCTCTGATCAGCCTACTCTCCCTCCAGATACAGGTCCAGGTTAGGGACCAGGCTGCACCAAACCTCTTTTCTAGGTGTTGCTGCCACTCTCGTTGGCTTTCTGATGCATTGGTGTCTCTTTTCTAGCAAAGGAAGAATTAATTCTTCCAATTGTTTTCAGATTTCCAGATTCAGTCGGAGATAGAAGCGTCGTCCCCTGAACAAGACGTTTTTATTGAAGGACCATCTCGTGGGCTGCTAAAGAACAGATCTACTAAGTGTGCTTACTGGAAAATCAGCTTTGGAGAGCTTGTGAAATATGAGAGGCTAGAGACAGCACAGGAGCAAGAAAAGAAAGCTCACGAGCCAGGGGCAGCTTCCCCCAAGGAAGTCACCAGTGAAGATGGAATTCCCACAGACCCTGAGCTCGAGAAGCCCTTGTTCATGAATAAAGCACTAGTTTCACAAGAGACCGATCCCATAGAAAGGGTCCCTGGTATGTATCACACTTCAGAGAAAGATTTACCACAGGATTTTGATTTAATGAGAAACTTTCAGATTTATCCGGGACAAAAACCTTATGTCTGCAGTGAATGTGGGAAGGGTTTTAGCCAAAGTCTTCATCTTCTAGAGCACAAGAGGATTCACACTGGGGAGAAACCTTACAAATGCAGTGAGTGTGGCAAAAGCTTCAGCCATAGATCTTCCCTCCTGGCTCACCAGAGAACCCACACCGGAGAGAAGCCGTACAAATGTAGTGAGTGTGAGAAAGCCTTCGGCAGCAGCTCCACACTCATCAAACACCTGAGGGTGCACACCGGAGAGAAACCTTACCGCTGCCGGGAATGTGGGAAGGCCTTCAGCCAGTGTTCAACCCTCACTGTGCACCAGAGGATTCACACTGGGGAAAAGCTCTACAAATGTGCTGAGTGTGACAAAGCCTTCAACTGCAGAGCAAAGCTCCACAGACATCAGAGGATCCACACGGGTGAGAAACCTTATAAATGTGCTGAGTGTGGGAAAGGATACAGCCAGTTCCCATCCCTGGCTGAGCATCAGAGACTCCATACTGGAGAACAGCTTTGCCAGTGCTTACAGTGTGGGAGAACCTTTACACGTGTGTCTACCCTTATCGAACACCAGAGAATTCATACTGGACAGAAACCATATCAATGCAACGAATGTGGGAAGACCTTCAACCAGTATTCCTCCTTCAACGAACATCGGAAGATTCACACTGGGGAGAAACTTTACACATGTGAAGAATGTGGGAAAGCCTTTGGCTGTAAATCAAACCTTTATCGGCATCAGAGGATCCATACTGGTGAGAAACCCTATCAGTGTAATCAGTGTGGCAAGGCCTTCAGCCAGTATTCATTCCTAACGGAACACGAGCGAATCCATACTGGAGAGAAGCTCTACAAGTGTATGGAGTGTGGGAAAGCCTATAGTTACAGGTCAAACCTCTGTAGACACAAGAAAGTCCACCTGAAAGAAAGGCTCTATAAATGGAAAGAATACGGCACACCTTTCATCTACGGCTCATCCCTCGCTCCACATCAGAGGTGTCTGAAGGGGGAGAAGCCTGAGGACCTTAATTCATCCCTCTGATCCAGGACACAAGCAGAAGAGGAGCAAGTAGAATGCAAACCACAAGGGATTTATCCTTTTCACTTGGACAGCAATGGTTACCGCTGAGCCAGGGACAGCAGATGTACAGAGAATGCCAACATCAACCATTTAAAGACTATTACCAAAACTGTTAAAAATTCATAGAAAAAGTATGAAAGGCCTCATTTAAAAACCAAAACACATAAGTAACTGTTGCGTATAAGCGTTGTTTCATGAGAGGGTCTTCTCTCTCTGAGAGCTTCTATGTTATGAATTTTCTTTTCAAGGTAGTCTCTGATGTAGTTAATAATGTGGAGAATTATGGGGCCTCAGACCCTAAAATGGTGAGCTGTTTCAGGGAGAATTCCTTTTCAGACAGATCCACTACAGAGGAAAAGAATACTTTGATTTGTTGTGCATCAACAATAAAGCTCTTTATGAATTGCCCCTTATACAACATACATGTGTGTATGTATGCACATATATTCATATATACACATTTAGGACTTTTATGTATATATGGCCATGTCACTTAACAGTGGGGATGGATACAGGCGTCGTTAGAAAAGGCTTCATTAGGCACTTTCATGTTTATAGCAACATCATTGCTCCTGCACAGCCCTAGATACTCTGGGTCAGCCAATCAGTGTGATCTTGAGGGGATCAACATACCATACTAAAAAAAAAAATGAGTTTATAATTTAATTACATTTCTCCCTTCCCTTTCTCCAAACCCTCCTATACACTCCTCCCCACTCTCCCTCAAATCCCTGGTCTCTCTTCTTACTAATTGTTATGCATGCATATAGCCATACTTTTTATAGTAATTGTTTTTATTGGTTTGCTTGGTTATTTTAGGTAGAGTTTCACTACGTAGCCTAGGATGGCCTTGAACTCACATAGACCAGGCTGGCTTTGAACTTGCAGTCTTCCTGCATTAGCCTCCCACATACTGGGATTAAAGGCATGAGCCATCATGCTTGGTGTAAATTTTTTTTAGTAGAATATGTATATGCTAAGGATAAAAGTATAGTATAGCAAATGAGTAAGCTGGTAATGTGGTTTGTCACCATCACCGTGTGTCATGTATGTATATAACTGTGTACTGTGATGTCATTTGTCACCATCACCGTGTGTCATGTATGTATGTAACTGTATCTGCTATGATGTCGTTTGTCACCATCACTGTGTGTCATGTATGTATATAACTGTATGCCGTGATGTTGTTTGTCACCATCACCGTGTGTCTTGTATGTATGTAACTGTATCTGCTATGATGTCGTTTGTCACCATCGCCATGTGTCATGTACTGTATGTAACTGTGTGCTGTGATGTCATCTGACTGCCAGCACAGAGGGTTTGTTTGCACAAATGAGCAATGCATTGTGCCTAAGAGGTTACAATAGTTACGAAGTCATGGCAGCTCTGATGTATTGGACAAGTAGGGATTTACCAGACCGGTTGTAGTCTAATGAGACCATTGTGATAGATGTTGTCTGTCATAGGCCAAAACATCATCACAGGCAAATGGCTGCATGCACACACTCATATATATGTATGTATATGCATGTGCTGGTGTATATACATATACATACAAAGAGTTAGGACATTTTTTTTCTCTATAGTCCTTAGTGATTAAAAAAAGATTCAGTTTACTAATTTAGAATTTACTGTTGCAAATTAAAATTTTCTCCCAAAGGAGACTTCTTTCTGACTCTCCTGTGTCTGTAGTAGGATCTGGTTTGAATCTAGCTGGATAGTCTTACAGTGCGATAGAAGTTGGCCTGAACAGACAGAAGTGGGCAGACTGTCATCCAGACAGTGTATTACGCATTTTAGAAGGCCAGTGTTGACAGAGTCTCCTGCTATGAACAGGATCAGAGAGACTTTAACTTATAACCTTTTAAGAATCAAAGCCTTCAGCTCTGATAATCTATGATAGTTATAGGTTCATTTCTATCCTCAAGGCTCAAGAACACTATTTGTTTTGTAATCTGTTCCAATATTATTGCTAGAATGTAATCAGTTGTCTTTAGTTTCCTCTAGTGTTGGTCTGAGTAGTGGAGTTGAGAACATGATCTCCTTCTATCTCTGATTCCTTACCTGCCTCTATACGTAAATTCTCAAAGCCAACAAGGGTCCAGGTGGAAGTGTCGCTTTGGTATGTTTCCGTGTACAGCGGCCTTTCTTTTACACAACTTTTAATACTTTTTTTTTCCGTGTAGTGCTGACGACTGAATCCAGGGCCTTGTACATGCTCAGGAGATGCTCCACCACCGAGCTGTACCTGCAGCCCTCAGGATTTAAGTATGTACAGATGAGTATTTTATATTAAACAATCTACTCATTATTTTAATATTTTATGTCTCCCCTAGTCTTAGTTCCTTCATTCTTTGACTTACCCCATTGGTTTGTCATTTTAGAAATTGCTCTAGGAACATTAATTAGACCCTTCCATCTGAGCAAAATGTTAGAATTAAACAGGCATTCAACACTTAACCGACTTCTTTTAGCTCATCACAGTAGTTGTATGTGTTTAAATGTATTTGCAAGAAAAATAAGACTCCAAGGGAAGCTTCGAATATCTTCTTGTACCTAGTGAGCCTGCTCAGTGCCCACTACACTGGTTTACAAATGCCATTGCCTCCAAAAGGACGAAATGAACAATGGCATGTTTGGAGTAGGAGGAGAACGTAAGTGCACCTATAGGATACTTTTATTATAAGACATCATTTTAGGGTTATCGATATGAGTAGACACAGGGACTAGCTTGAAGGTCCATCCTTTGATCAAACTTAAGGCACTTCAAACCTCAAAATACCCATGACAGGGTTGGATATAATATTTTCTAAAGGTTAAGGGAGAAAAGCTTTTTATAACATTTGAAGAAAAGCATCTTTTAAATATATACAAAGCAATAAATGAAAGCCATTTAACAACTGTCATCATTAAATCTAGCAAATGTTGATTGACAGTAAAACCTACTGCATGAAAGACAGTCAAGGAACATTGCATAATCCCACAAGAGTACAGCGAGGAGATGCAAAAGAAGCCCTGGCTTTCATACTGAGATCTGCAGGCAGAAGTCCCCTCATCACAGCGGCCACTGTGGCTTCCCTGAGGCCATAGAAGCATATTTTATTATTTATGATATCCTGCCAAACCAGTTAGTAAATGTCTATGGAAATGCCTTCTCTAGACTTATCTTCCTGCTTACAAAGAAATAAGAGTAACATGGTAGATTATATGGCAATAGACAGATCTAGAGTTTGAGACATCAGAAATGATCATTAAGCTGTACTTTTCAAATAGCTAATATGTTAGAACAGAAAGATGCCTGAGACAGCCACGTGCAAAGTGTGAGCTTTTATTGAGAAATAAAATCAGAAGGAACTATAAGACATTTGGGGGATATTTAGGGAAATACACAGGTAAAAATAGGTGTTAGATACTGTGGTATGCTTCCTTAGACTAGGTAAAGTATTGACTTTATATTTCCCTATCATATGCATGCAAAAGTTTTAAGTTGACAAATCATAATGTCTGCAGCATATTTTAAATTGAAACTGTAGGATCCATCAGTGGTTGTTGAATTGTTGTGACCACCCTTTAAACTTGTCTGTACCTATGTTTCAATGTAATAAAAGCTGAGGCAAAAGTGATTTGTAAAGTGCTGAGTGTGACCCTTCTCTTCAGAACTCCCCCTTTTCAGTCTTAGAGAAGCTGGGTACATTTGTAATCAGAAATGGGGGGTTTGACTCCCTTTTAAATGGAGTAAGCAAGGGCTGGGGATTTAGCTCAGTGGTAGAGCGCTTGCCTAGCAAGCACAAGGCCCTGGGTTCGGTCCCCAGCTCTGAAAAAAAGAAAAAAAAAATGGAGTAAGCATACCATGCCTTCTCTCCCATCGAATGCAACGGATACTCAGGCCAGCTGTTTGGAAATCCTGAAGAGTAATGACAGCAGATTAAAGAAGGAAACTCATTTGAAACAAACCATCAGGGCATTTCTGTGGAGTATGGTGGCTGAACAGGCCAGTCACATCTTTAAGCACTGACTCTTCCCATGAGCCAAAGGGGTCGGTAAGGTCTTTGTGACATTTTTAATGTTTCTCTCTGCTTGTGCTTGAAGGTGGATGTATTCCCATGGCATGAGACAGAGAGAAGAACCTAAAGCCTTGGGTTTATAATCAAAAGATCAGGAGGAGACTCTTGGGATAGAGTGTATCAGATTAAAAAGAAGCTCAAAAAACCATCTGCAGTTGTGTCCATACAATCGTGGTGGTCATCACGGTCAGGGCACACATGAGCTCACCCTAGCTAGTACTCTGTCCCCACTAGCATTTTCCAGAGGTACAGAACCAACAGAATTCAGTCTGTATTTCAACAGAACTCATTAGATTGGCTTACATGATAGAATTGGAGTAGTCCAGCAACAGCTGTCTCACTCCAGAGAGGCTGAGAATCCAATCTAACACCAAAGAGGATTCCTGAAGAGTCACTGGTATTTGGTCCTCACTGGAGAATCCCACATGCTTCGAAGCAAGCTAACCTAGTCTTACATATGCAGGCCGTGACTTGCATGCACTCATGTTCTCTCCTATCCTCACCTCTAATTTCTTCTGAGACTTCTTTGACCCAAGCATAATTTAGAAAAGCATTGCTTCAACCTCAAAGGACCAAAGACATTGCCAGCTGACTTCTAGTTTATTTCAGTTTTTGGTCTAATAGTTTGTTTTATTTCTATTCGTAATTTACTGTTTTGAGATTCAGAATGTTGCTTGTTGTGGTAAATATTTTATTGTCGGTTTAAGAAGATATTTATTTTCTGTCTCCCATCTCTTGTTTGAGTTTCCTATCTCTGTTGTCTTTGGAATCTGATAATCTTCCTACAAACTCCCAGACTTCTAGTTGAGTCCTGGACTCTGACTTCAGAAGCCTTTCTTACCCTCCCCTCCCACACAAACACTAGCCAGGCCTGACCCTGCTTACCTTCCAAGATCAGATGAGATTGGACACATTCAGGATAGCCTGACCGTAGACTATCCTCTTCCTTATCACTACAGAAGAGACTGGAGAGAGCTGGAAGTGACTAATGATCATATCCTAGTTAAAAAGTTTCCAGTAACACCTTGTTCTTGGACACAAACCTTTGTTTCAGAGTCTAAGCTGGGACATATTTCAAAATGCTAACCTTTTCCCTCCCTCTCAGTTAGTACAAGGAGATTTTTCTTCTGTTTTCTCTGTGTCTTAGTTTCTCTTCCTCCAACAACTCAGTGGAGAAAGGGTTTATTGTGACTCACAGTTCAGGGTACTGCTGTCCATCAGGGCGGCAGCTTGAAGCAGCTGCTCGGATCATATCCACACTCAGGAAGTGGAGAGCAATGAATGCTAATGCTCTGCTCACTTGCTCCTTATACCATTCGGGATCCCGGCCCAAGTAACACTCCCAAGATGGGTCTTCCCACAATTAACGCAGTCAACACAATTCCTCAAAGGCATTCTTACAGGTTAAATAATCTCCCACAGGTTAGTCTGGAGAAAAGAGCAGTGGGAATTGGGGGTGGGGGGGGCACATAGCCAGAAGGAAGACGAGAAAGAGGAGAAAAAAGGACTGGGCACACAAGAAGGAAGGTAGGGCCTTGGATATTGATAAGGATATTGATGGGGTAGACTGATGTGGGTGTGGGAGCACACTCCTAGAATCCCAGCACTTGGGAGGTAGAAACAGGTGGATTTCTGTCCAGCTTGAGACCAGCCTGTTCTACATAGTGAACTCTGGACTATCCAAAATACAAAGGCAGGAAAGATGGCTTCATGGCTAAGAGTGCTTGCTGCTCTTCCAGAGGACCAGAATTTGGTTCCCAGCACCCAAAACCAGGAGGTTCACAACCACCTGTACCTCTAGGGCCAGAGTATCTGATGCCTTCTTGTGACTTCTGTGGGCAGCTTCACACATGTGGCATTCACATACATACATAAATAAAAATCTTAAAACAAGCTGGTGTTTAAAACTTCACACAGTTAACACAAAATGCCTAGATGTGGTAAATCTAAAAGCAATGGAATAGATGTGTTGTTATGCAATCTACTGGAGACAGGTCACACAGTCCTATAACCCCAAGGGGGAAGTCTCCTAACAGTCATTTCTAGAAGCAAAATCTTGGTCACTTCATCATTGGATGATGTCATCAAGAAGACTTTATCAACTGAGCATTTCTGTGTGTCCCAAAGTGACTCTCAAAATACTGAAACAGCCTGTGGTTTTATAAAAGAGGCAGAACTAGAAACTAAAACCTACAATCAGGAATTAAGATGTATCCAATTAATATTAGGAGATAGTTTGAAGCTAGAAATTATTAGGATAACAAATTCGAGCTTTTGAAAGATGGGGCACTCCTAGTGTATGGCGCCCAATAGCTGACAACTTCATACTTTCACAGCCCTGCTGGAGTTCTTACAAAAGCAGACAGAGGAATCTGCCTTTCAATCCTTAGAATGATGTTTTCTAAGTGTAGGACTGCTTACAGATTGACTGACTAATTTTAAATAATATGCACTCAAGACTCTGTTAAATTCGAATTCCAGAAACATTTCAATTATTTTTTTTAAATATGTCTCTTATTTTATACTACAAAGTGTTCCGTGTTTCTCTGGAATTCCAATTTAACTCAGTGGCTAGTATTTTCTCCTGGAAACCCTAGTCATACAGAAGAGGATCACAATGATTGGGTTGGAGGCTCTTCCCTAAGTCACATCCCATGGTAAGTTGGAAGAGGATGCTTCTTCCCCACCATGATCTGCTGACTTGTGTAGCCACAGCCAGTGCTCCTAGATGTCCCCCCACCTCAGGAACCTGGGCCTCATTCCCAAGATTAGCTTACCAACATAACACACCTCTCCTGTCCAAGTTTACGCTGGGGATGAGTGTCGTCAAGGTAACAAACGCGCTCATGATTTGAAAAACCACAGATGCTTTAATAATTTATGAAAGTAAGGAGTCAATTTTTTGCTACACAGAACAAAAACGCATCAATGGCTGTTGTCAGATAAAATTTTGTGACTTAAGTTGAGCACCGTGTTTGGCCCCACTTGGCGGCCACCTGTCACATAGGAGTAAATAGAGTCAGAATGTTACCTTAGTCAACATTGGTATTGAGCACCATTTATATACTTAAAACAGACTTACAATACAAATGTGAGACTTATATACAAGGTTGCCTGGGGGTTCCTAAGGAGCTTCTTCAAATGTGGCCTGATCTCCCTAGGAATGAAAAACGACTCCTAGGAGCCTCAGATTTTTCTGGGTGATGCCGGACAGTCTGGGTGAAGACATAGTGCTGGAACTTCCAGAGGGTATCTACCTGCCACTGTGGCTACAGGAACGCCTCAGAAATAGGAGCTTCTTGAAAAGCTTAGGGTTGTTTCTCAGCATTCTCCAAACGATCCCAGGCTCAGACATGCACAGCTTCTCTGAGCTCAGCGGACACTGTGTTCCTTAGCCAGAGTTGTATGAGCACCACGAGCTCCAGAAGGGCCTAGAAGTCCATGGCCCAAGGCACCAAGGATGTCATCTCCCTCAAGGCTCTGTCTTGCTGGGTCTGTCCCTTGTGGGGCTTCTATGATTTGCTGGATCTGACAATGGAGTGTTACTATCCCACAGCCCTTAGAATGGGTAAACTCAGTCATCTTAACTAGTACATGAGTCTAGAACATTCCTCCACATTCCACCACAGACTCAAACAGGAAGTACTCAGTTCTTCAGCCCAGGAGTAAATCCAGCTGACCAGGATTCAACAAATGAGGGCCAGCCATGGGATTCACTGCCAGCTTCCCAGGAGGCAGAACAGAGCAGTTCTCAACCACATACCAGGAGAGCTAGTCAAAGGATATTTTCCAGCTTGGTTCTTTGGGAGCTGGAGCAGTGTGGGAGTGTGTGTGGGGATTGGGGGCAGAGGATTGGATGGTGGGTGGGGGTCTGGGAAGAAGGTTAGGCACCATCTGAAACAGTGGTCCTGCTGGTCTCTATGGTCTGACTTCTTTCTATAGACCATTTGAACAGACACCTCCCCCCAAAACACACACACACACACACACACACACACACACACACACACACACACACACACACACTCAGATTCACACAAGCATACCGGGCACCTCAAAACTCAATGGAGGAGCAGCCACAATGGCGTCAACCCAATCTCAGCATCCTTAATGAAGGGAAGGGGGGTTGTCAATAAGGAAGAAGAATCTTAGATCTACAGTTGATGAGAACACAAAGGAGGAGCCTCAGAATCTTGGCCAGGCTGGGCCAGCTAGGGTACTAACATGCCCTTAGGTCTTACCATGTGGGGGTCCTGGAGAGGCACGCTCACAAAATGCTGGCAAATAGACAATGCTCACCCTCACCCCCTCCAGTGACCCATCCACTCCCTTCCGTTTTTCTCCAGTTCTCATCAAGCTCACCAAACACCATTCTACCCCCAAACAAAAGTTACCTAAGTTCCCAAAGAAAGATGTAAATTGGGGTTCCCGCCTCCCACCCGGTACCTCAGATCGCAGACCATATTGCCGGGTGTTAGAACATCTAAACGCTGGAGGTGGGCAGGTCAAGGTCGCATCACGGGCCAAACCCATCCTCTGAACTTGAGGCCCTACAGCCTGGCACTTTACCACCGTGGTGGCAGTACAGGGACTCTAGAAAAAAGAGTCCCGGTTCTTGGACCACACACTGGGTCATCCCTGCAGAGTAGATGCCTCCATTATTCTTCCCCTCTGGGTCTTTTAGCCCAGGCTAGCCAGAGAATAATACTTGGGCTCTACTACTACAGCTAGGGGCAGGGGTGGTGGTGGTGGTGCAGCAAGTAAGGCCAGTGGAGAGGAGAGAGGTGATGCTTGCTGCCTTAAACCCAATGGCTCCTGTTCAGAACTGCCCTCAAATTCTCCTATTACAGGAGTCTCATCGATTTCCTGAAGAGAGCCAGATAGATGCACAGCTGCTCAGCTGAGATCAAAACACTGCACACTTTTTGAGCACCAGGTTTTGAAACTGCACCAGACAATTAGTAATTAAAATGGAAGCCAGGTGGAGCTAGACCTGAAACTCACAGGTCACCCCGCCCCCACTGACATAAAGGATTTTGAGTACAGGAAACATAGGTATCTGGAAGTGCAACCTACGACAAGGCCAGGCTGGTAGGGGAGAAACAGGCCACGTTGGCCCCTATGGCCCCTATGGCCAAAGCCCAGCATCAGCTCTAGATGGGTGTTCCTCTCTTATGGGTCAGAGTCCTAAACTACTGGTTACCACAATAAGCCCATCGTCTGCCTGGCCTTCGGGGTTGGTTTGGCCCGTGACCTCCTCATCGTTGTACTCAACCTGGCAATTGGTCTATAAATAAAACATTATGCCACTTACTAGTCCCCAGTGGTCTTGCCGCTTTGTCTGGGGACTGGTCATCATCAAGGAAGTGAAGGTTCCCAACCACTGCTTAGTAAATTGGAGCCAATTTTTCTGTCTGGGACTCATCCCCCTTGGCCTCCCATCGCTGATAAGAAACCGGGGAACTCGACTATTCCTGTCCACTTAAGATCACCACAAGACTTAGGTCACTCCTAGCCTGGAAAATACATGTTAGGCTGATTGCCACATGCCCCACCCACCCCAATACGTTCTTTTGTACTATTTTCCATGCTTTCCAGACCTCGGAAGCGGGGTTTGGGGCTTCGTTTTCCACAACACAGGATTTGCTATCCAAGGGAATACTATCTACAAGCAAGGGGAAGGAGCCGTTGATGCGAATCTTTCCTTTTTATTAGAACTTTCCCGGCTTCTCTTTTCTCTGCGCCGCGTTAATGAGCTCCTGGATTCTTTGGTTCCTTGTCTTTACGTACGGGCTTGGCCGTCGAGGGATCAGGTTGGGAGACTGGGCCTCTTCATCCACGCCGTGGATTTTGTAGGGGACATCCACGGCATTGGTTTCTGGGTGATCTTCAGTGGCATTAGCGATGGAGACATTGAGGGGGGCCTCCAGAGGAGGCCCTGGAGAAGGCTGCACCTGCGTAGCAACAGTGGGCCCCGGGAGGGTGGGCATAAACACGTCGATGTCGTTGTGCTTCCCCGGAGGAGGTTCCGAGCCTCTGTCTTCTGCGTGGCCGAGGTTCGGGCTGCAGGACTTGCAACAGAGCTTGTTGTAACTGGGGATGGAGCAATAGCGGGACAAGACTTCCATCCTACAGAACATTGACTTGTCGCCTTGGCACTGGTCCTCTGAAAGAGAAGAGCAGGAGAAATAACCAAAGGACAAGGTGAGGAGGACAGGTACCCACCACCGAGGAGTGCAGATTGCTGGAGGAGGCGTGTGACAGAGTCCAGAGGCAGCACAGAGGCAGTGAGCTGGTGTGGAGAGTCAGTAGGATGGCGGTGTCTGAGTCTCTGAGCAGGGCAGCATCCACAGCCCCCCAACCTGGAGTGCTCCCCTCCTGCAAGCAATCCCCGGCTGAGCCTGCTTTGCCAGCCAGCGCGTCTCGGAGGTTGAAACGGAAACGAAATCTTTCTGTTCTTAATAGAGGTTCCAAGTTCAACCTCACGGACGGGACTTCGTTGGGATCTTCACACAACATCTCAGTGGAACCTCAATGTAGTTTTGTGGTGGCAGGGCTTGACTCTGTGGTCATCTACAAGTAGTAACCATCACAGAGTGCGACCTAAAAGAACCAGCCCCTAAAGCCGAACATGGCCCTTCAACTGTAGTTTCTGATCTGACCTTCCAATGCGTTTCTGTCAGAGACTAAAGACTCAGACTAGTGCAGGCCTTTGGACATCTGCCCAAACTTATCTGATGTATCCTGTCCTGGTAATGCTGATCCAGCCCGAGGCCCCGCCACACACCTTCTGGCAACTTGCCAGAGAAGCTCAATACCTTCTTGTGAGGCTAATCCTTAGCACATCCTCATTCCTCCCCAAACAAGAAATTGATCATCCAGGCCCTGGTTTACATGGAGAGCTCTCTCTCTCTTCAGAATTCCCCCCACCCCTCCCTTCCCTGGCCAATCCCCAGCTCTGTCTGTGGCTCAGTTATTCAGACATTGCACCCCCTTCCCCAGCTTCATTGGTCTTTTCACCAAATGTCACCTCTCTCTTCTCTTCCCCCCATAGCCCATTCTAAAACCGAAACTACGATGCTTTATAAAACACACGCAATATAAAATAGCAAGTCACTGACGTAGGGAGGTTCTGCATCTCTCAGACAGGCACAGGCTGGCCTCTCAGAGGAGAGGAAAACCCCCCAGTCTGTGGCTTCATTGTTCCCTGCCTTCTCCAAACTTGCCCAGCTGACAAGTTCACACTCGATTGTCAGAAAAGGCGACCAGAGTGTGGCTTTTTCATCACCATGAGAGCCCCAAGACAGAGCCTTGGGCAGTATCTGAACAAGTCCCCAAGGTGAGTCAAAGGATACATTCAAAAATATTAAACAGACACGTGGGGATAAAGAGCAAATCCAGAATCGGAAGACTCTGGGTTTTACCTCAACAAAGCCACAGTCAAGAGAGACACAGAGATGTATACCACAGGAGATGTTACCAGCTGCGGGTGCCACGATGGGAAGAGGGAAAGCAAAGCAGCCTACGAGGAGAGCCCAGGTTGTCCTAATACTGAGAAGAGAATGTGCTCACCACATACTGGGAAGCACAAAGGCTTCAGGCTGAGGGTCAGTCAAAGCCCAGCAGCGAGGGCGACAAGTAGCATCTTCTTCAGAGGAAGTGTTTCATGGATGCCCAGTATATGAAGAACGTAAAGAGTATTTCATTTATGTTAAAGTTGGGAGCTCAGAGTTCCACTTGTTCCCTTCCCACCCCTATTCCCACTTCCTCTTGGCAGTTACTTAGGCTTAACAGTGTAAAAACACTGACCACAGTCCTAGGGACATTGGGGGGGGGGGCATTAAATAAGAGCTATGGGACAGAAACATCTCCCACACAAGCTCTGACAAAGGAAGGAGCCAGCCCCAGGAGGCTACAACTCCTGCCACATGGTAGCACTCTCTCCTGTTCCTGTATCTTTTCCTTTACACAAATGACAAAATGTCACTAAGCAGTTTGGGTCTGAAGTCTCCCCGCCGCCCCAAAGGCTTGATGCTGCTGGAAAATGGTGGAACCATCTGTAGGGACTGGTGAGAGGCAGTTAGGTATTGATGGTGTGGCATTGAAAAGATACTGGACTACTGCTCCTTTCTGTCTTTTCTTTTGCTTCCCAGCTGCCAGGGGGACAGATGTCCTTTGCTATGTGTTCCAATCATGTCATTACCACCATAGGCCCAAGTGAACATGGACTGAAAACCATGAAATAAATCATAAGCCAATATAACTTTTTTTTGTCTCAGGTATCTCGTCCCAGTGCTGGAAGCTAACACAGTAGCCACGTGGAATCAAGGATTGCCTACAGAAGTCAGGGAACTATATAGGGCCATGGCCAGATTCATCCTTTCACCTGATTTTATAAATAAAGTTTTATTGAAACACAGCTATATTTATTATCACTGACCATTTTCCCACCATAACAACTATAACATAGCTGTGGCAGAGGCCAGATAGGTTCCCATGCCTAAAATGTTTGTTGTGTGGCTCTTTTCAGAAGATATTGGTTGACTCTGGGCAGAGACCATCCCTGGATTAGCGGTTGGCACAAAGACAGCAAGCATTCAGTTAGTGGAGAAAGCAAGCCCTGAGCATTTGGATTCCCCTTCCGCAAGATGTTTCCCTTCCACCAGCTTGCCAGGTAGACTTCTCTGAGTCCTCAGACTAAACCACAGAGCTTCAATTTTGAAAAACTAAAACCCAGTGAGTAAAGCAAACACCCCACTGGTTAAGGACTTGGTATACTAATATCAACTTTGAAAAACATGCCAGTCAGTCCTCTGTGCTTACAGGTTCTACATCCTTGGAACCATAACAACTAAGACATACCTGTAGCAGAGGCCAGGTAGGTTCCAATGGACAGGATTTGGGGAAAATACTATGTTAAACACACTTCTTTGTGGTCATTATCCCATGAATAGTGCAGGAAAACAAGTAAAACTATGTGTGTAAAAGTATACACTGTCCTGGGAATGATACAAAATCTAGAGGTGATTTAAAATGCTTGGGGGATGCATATATTATATGCATATATAATGTTTTATTCCTGGGATGTAACCGGGATGTATTCCTTAATCTGCAAGGTCAAGGCGTGGTTATAATCCATACTGGAAGTGCTTGTGTCTCTTC
Source organism: Rattus norvegicus (assembly GCF_021556685.1). Taxonomy (NCBI): domain Eukaryota; kingdom Metazoa; phylum Chordata; class Mammalia; order Rodentia; family Muridae; genus Rattus; species Rattus norvegicus. The sequence continues at coordinate 41,046,949 of NC_141543.1, read as the reverse complement.
AAACCAGTAACCAGAAAGCTCTCCAGGCTGAAGGAGCTGTCAGTTATATTTGCAGCTGAACTGTGTGTCCTGAGGCTCTGGCTGGCGAGAGGTCACCGAGATAATTTTGATTTTATGATAGTTGACCTTCCACTCCATTCCCAGTAGGAACTAAATACCAAGAACTCTCGGATTTTTGTTTTTAAGTAGGATCTCATATGTAGACCAGGTTGGCCTTGAACTCATAGAGATCTGCCTTCCTCTGCCTCCTAAGTGCTGGGATTAAAGATGTGCGCACCAAGGGTGACCAAAATTATTGGCTTCTAGAAACTGATAACAAACCACTGAGAATGAACACATTGTTCATGAAGTCCCCTTGAAAGCTAAGCTTGGCCAGCCGCGGCTAGCACTTGGATGGGGAACATTAGGTCATATCCGTGTGCCCCTTCCCTTGTCCTGGTGGTGTCTGAATTCCACCCGGATTATCAGTTGCTTCCTGCTAGTTTTCTTGAATGCCTTTTAAAACCTATCATTTGTTTTAGGAGAAAATTGATACTAGTGTCGTTGACGGAAGACAAGTACCATAGACAATCTCAAACATGGATACTGAGGAAAAGTGAAGTCAATTTAAAAATCAAATTCCATTTTCCCAATATCTAGGGGGATAGTCCTGCACAAAACTCTTTAAGTTAGAGAGAGAGTAAAGTGTAATAGTTGTTGGGGAGGGCCCAAGGCAAGAATTCCTCCCTGATGTCATTAAAGGGTAAAGAAAAGCAGTGGGAGTTGCTGGGAGCAAATATGCCGTGGTAAATGGGTGATGGTCTCAGAGGCCAGTTATCATTCTAACGCTCATGAACTTACAAAGCGAGTGGCACTTTCCCTTCCATCTTGGGCTTAGATGTGCCCTGTGTGGGTGGCATCCTGGGACATCAGGCGTTCCCTCAGAAGACAGCTAATCTTTATTCATCTCCGGGGAGACGGATGGACGGAGAGTCAATCAGCTCTCCTTGGGACTCCCGTTTCTCTCAGCTACGACTCCTTTGATTGACAGAGCTGTGGGCAGTGGACCCAGCCACGGCTCCTGGAACATCTCTGGAGTCTGGGGCCTGGGCTGCCATTGCCCTATCCTAGATGCCAGGCCACCTCCTATTGTGCTTTCTCATGACCTCCTGAACTTTCTTACTGCTCCCTAGTCCAGACGAAGCAGGAGCCCCGCCTGTCAGATAAGACAGAGTGCAGGTGAAGAGGTCCCTGCTGGGTCTTGTCCACTGCCTGGCTATTGTCAACAGGTGAGAGGACACAAGCCCTGTGGCTACTGAGAATAGACATCGGGAGGCACAGGCAGGCAGGGCTGTGCACATCTATGCACGCATGTGTACACACACACACACACACACACACACACACACACACACACACACACACTGCCCTGTTTCTCTAAATTGACTTTCCCATGACCACCCGCACCCTTGTCCCTTGGCTACTCTTTATGAACAGGCATCTCAAGGCAGAGCAGTCACATGACAGTGGCTCAGGAGACATAATGTACACCCCACATTTCTGCTCTGGTCCCAAAAAAGGGAGAGGCCATCATCCCGGGCAGCATCTAGGAGCAGAAAAACCTAGGTATCTCTGCAAGGCACTCACTTAGGACTGACAGTCCAACACTGAGGTGGAGTGTGGCAGCCCTAGTTTGAACGTGTCTTTGGTACATGTGTTAGTGGAAGACGGGCCCTAAACATCTATGCTGGGCAGAGTGGTGGGGTGGGTGGAGGACAGCAAAGTCACTGGAACCAGAAACCAGGCGATGAATGCTAAGGGGTGGTGCCCTATGGCACGTAGGTGCCTGCCTGCCAGGAAGGTGAAGGGAACCAGCCACCAGCTGAGCGAACCGGAGCTCCCAGTTGAACTGAACTTTTATTAAGTTTATTTGTGAGATGCATGACAAGAGGTCTTTCCATCATTAGTAAGAATTAAAAGGTCATTTTCACAGTCACTTTGGCACACGCTAATGTCTCATGGAAAGAAAGAAAAAAACAACAACAACAGAAAAGCAACGACGACGACGACAACGGAACCTACGTGATACGTCATTAAGTACATACAAAACACTAATAAAATATCCCTGATAAACCAAAGTGCATACAGACAGGAGGCAAATGCCCAGGACCGTGTCGCGCCCCGTGACTGCGACCACAGAGATCACTCACATTGCCTCGTCAAAGTTGGAAGTTAACAGTCGTGAGAGGATTAATTTGCAGTTACACACCAATTATTTACATAACAGTAATTAGTGCCAAGGGGAGTAGGAGGAGACTTGGCTGCATGGCCCAGCGGGAACTTGAATTATTAACAGATGAAGGTGGCTGGGGGGGCCAGGTGGGGCTGGTGGGACCAGTCAGTTGGGAGTGCTACATTGGTCACGGCTAAGGACCCAGGTGTGTCACCCTCTGGGTGTAAGGCCGCGCTGTGGGAGCCCCTTGTGGGAGTCTCCACAAAACAGTCGGCGCCAACTGGCCAGATGGGCATTGGAGGAGGACCCCTTTTGTCAGAGATAGACGGAGTTGCCTGCTAAGTCCCTTCACACAGAGACGGCTCAGGGAGGGAGCAGGGCCACATGGATTTAGAAACCTTACCCTTGGCAAAAGGTGGGCAAAATGGGCAGGGTCCCCCTAGATCTTCAGTGCCTGTCTCCTACTCGGATCACATCCCCCATCTAAGGCTGGAGTGCGCAGCCAGTTCTGTTAGCTTTCAACTTTAAGGCATCTTCTACATAGTGTTTCTAAGCAAAAAAAAGCAATAAAAATTGAGGTATTCTGTAGTTGTTCACACTGGTAGGTGAGGCACGTCCATATCTGTCAATCAGTCAATCATCAACCAATCAATCACACTTCCAATCCTCTGAACGGGTCATATGCACAGGACAATAAAAAGGCCATTGGGGCAAATGGACAGAGAATGGAAGTGATAGAGTCCAGGATGTCCCATCTCAGGGACACGCCTCCCTGCCTCCTCCTCCGTATGATTGGACCCCCGAGAAGACAGGGGGGATATGGGGGCCAAGGGCCGTGTAAGTTGGGTGCAAAGGCCGGACAGAAGCAGGCCATGGTTTCACAAGTTGGAAAGGACACACTCAGCAAAGGGCAACAGCAGCAGAGACAGCAGCAGCAGCCGGGAAGCCCCTGACACCGCAGGAAACTTAGGGTCTGTCACCCCGGCACAGCACGGGGACTGGGAGAAAAAAACCGCACACCGCACACTGTAGAGACCCCTCTGGTCTCAACTTCAATGGTGGGTGGCGTCTGAAAGGGGATGGGGCTGGCTTCCCCTTGGAGTTGACCCGCAGCTTCAGCCTGGAGGAATGTGGCCCAATGAGGTGGTTGCCATGGCGAGGTGGTCACACTCGCGCAGTGACCTCAGGCCCCTCCGGCACCACAACAGATCTTTGCCCCTTTACAAGCCATCACAAAACCAGGTCCTGGCCTCCCGACAAGAGGCCAGTGTCCCAGACCAGGCCTCCTTGAGGCTGGCCCTCACTTGTGGCCACCAAGTGGTACAAGCTCAGGAGCAGGCCGAGCACACAGGCCCGGAGAAAACAGATTCACCCGAGAGAGCGCTCAGCAGGAGTCAGGGGAGCTTTCCATAGAGAAAGAGGAGGGGAGCCCAAGGCAAGCTCCACAAGGCGCAGGGCATGCACTGGAGGGCAGAGGCAGAGTTATAAACGGGTCGGTTACTTGACGAGATCTTCTGGATGGGCGAATCAGGATCAGGCCGGGACAGCCACTGAACCACGTAGCTCTTCTTGGAGGGATCTGAGCTGTTTCCTGGAAGGAAAAAAGGAGGTTGCAGGCAGCCTGCCGGGACACCAGGAAAAACCCCTCACTGCATGCACGCCAAACGCACGCACGCACGCACGCACGCACGCACGCACGCATGCGCATCTAGATTAAAGCAGCCAGCCTCCTGGCATCCTGAGTTCTGGAACAATAGGAGGGCATAGTTCCTTCCGGGATAAACTGATCTAGTCTCCTGCCAATCATCCTTGAACCCAGCTGTTCTCAATGTCTCACCAATTGCCCATACACCTCAGGCTGGGCCACTTCCCAATCCATGTCCTCATCCTCTGTACCCCATCTTACTTCCAGGGCTCCTTGTCACTCAAGAAACTGAAGAAACATGGTGAGGATGACAAATCCTGACACCACCCCCACCAGGAGTGTCACCTGACCACGTGTACTCTATCCTCTATAGCAGAAAATAGTGAGAGATAGGGTCTAGCCTTGAGTTGCTGTGTGGACCAAAATGTTGGAACACATGTAACATCTACACAGTGCTCTCTGATTGTTGTTCTCAAAGAATGCAGGGCACCCTCTACTCACATGGGCACCCCCTTTCTGTACTGGGATCTCTATTGTATGGGCCACAACAGTTCTGCCAGCACAGTTCTGCAGTGCTCTGGTTCACTGTGGGTCTCCAGGATCCCACCTCCCCTTTCCTAGACTGTTTCACACAGGGGTTATGCAGGGGTGGCTTACGGGGACAAGGTGCAAGTCTGCAGATCCTTGCCGTCTCCGGCCGTTCCTCCCGGCAGACACCAAAATTATCATCTGCAGTGCGGCAGAGCACTGGCCGTTCCTGGGTGCCGTTGCCACAGGTTACCGAACACTGTAGGTACAAAACCATCAGTCAGGGTCACCCCTTGTGCTGACCTCAGATATCTCGTGCTCCCCAGGCATGTGACTGATGACCCATGGGAGATGGTATGGGGCAGAATGTGGGTTTTGTCCCATGGGGGCCATCCTGGAACGCACATGTCCATCTCTCAGGGCTACTGTGATACCCAGCATTTCTGGATAACCCCTCCATCCCATGGTTTGGATATGATTTGAGTGTGTCATCCCAGACCTACGTGTTGGAAACTCCGCCCCAGTGTGGTGGTAGTGAAGAGGAGATCAAAACCTAGTGGGAGGCTTCCTCTGCCGGTTTGGACCTCGGTTGCCGGTCTCCCCGTGGACTCAACTCTCCACGCACACCATCATATACCATAAGGTGCTCCCTCAGAAGGGCAAAGCTGATGATGCCAACATCATGGTCTTAAACCTCCAAAACCATGAACTAAAGAAGCCTCTTTATACAGTAGTCAGAAACTCTCTATACTTCCAGAAAGCCCAATGATGAGTCCTCAAAAAGGTAAAAACAGATTTGACCCACTGCTCCTGGGTATACACCCAAAGGGTGCTAAGTCAACATACCACAGAGGTACCTGCACATCTGTGTTTATTCTGAGCTGGCACAGGAAATGGACCCAGCCTACCTGTCTGTCAACAGATGCACACAGAGAGGAAAAAGGTACATGTATGCATGCTTGTATGTGTGTGGGGACTCATATATGATGTGCAGGTGCACATGCATGAATATGTGTGTGCATGTGGAGATCTGAGGCCAATATCCAGAGTCTTCCGGACCACCCTCCACCTTAATCAGTGCCTCTGGGGTTTCTCATTCAGACTTTGCTGACACAGTAAGCTTGCTCCTGGCATTCCATTGCTGGGTCAGCTCTGGAACTATAGGCAGGCTGCTATGCCTACCAGGCATTTACATGGATACTGGGGAATCCAAACTCCAGTTTTCATGCTTGCCCAGCAAATGCTTTAACCACTTGAGCCGTCTTCCTAGATCCTACACAACAGGATTTTATTCAGTCATAAGGAAAAACAAAATCACGACATTTGGTAAAAAAAAAAAAAAAAAGGATAGAATTAGAGATCATATGAAGTCAAGTAAGCTGGGCTCAGAAAAGACATTCTATGTCTCCCTGTATGTGGAACTGTGTGTGTGTGTGTGTGTGTGTGTGTGTGTGTGTGTGTGTGCTATGTGTGGGGGTATGTGGTGTGTGTTTGGGGTGTGCATGTGTGGTGTGGGTATGGAGTGTGTGGGGTGTGTATGGTGTATGTATGGGGTATATGTAGTGTGTGTGTGATGTGTGTGTATATGGTGTCTGTGATATGGTGTGTGTGTGTGGTGCGGTGTGTGTGTGGTGTGGTGTGTGTGTGTGTGGTGTGGTATGGGGTGTGTGTGTGTGTGGTGTGTGTGTGGTGGTGTGTGTGTGTATGTGTGTGGTGTGGTATGGGGTGTGTGTGTGTGTGTGTGTGTGTGTGTGTGTGTGGTGTGTGTGTGTGTGTGTTCAACTCAGCAGACCTGAGATTCTCAATTGCTTCACATTCCTAAGCAACAGCCTGTTTTGGGGAATGGCTCTTGTACAGTTTTGGGGGGCCTAACCCCTGGAAGGTTCTGGGTGATAAGAAAGTTCTTGCATGTGTGGGGCCTTGGGATAGGCTGTACTAGTTTTGCTAGGTAGTTTAAACCAGCAGTGTTACTTAGGTTTCGTGGTAAATCTCTGCTTCCCTTCCTTCTAGGATCTGAGGTCCATCATCATGGAGCTGGGTCCCTGATGGAAACCCTAGACTTCCCTGCTGTGGCTCTCACTGGTGCCCTGAAACCCGATCTGTGGCCTGGAGGACAGGAATTGTATCAAAACTGGATTGCCCTGTCTTATCCAAGCTCGGTTTGGGATCAAGGGCATCAGGGCCAAGAGAACAGCTTACCTGGGACCAGGACCCAGCCCGCCACCGCCCAGGGCAGAGCTCACGGTTGCAGGCCCGGCGGCTCTCAGGACGGTGGTCGTTGCAGTGTTTGGTGTGCACGGAGCGGGTGGTGTTGTTGTGCAGAGGTTGAATACAGCGGACGGAGCGCACCTGCATGCCCGTTCGCCCACAGCTCTGAGTACAAGGCTCCCATTCCCCGGTGACCCACCTGCCAGGGCAGAGAGGCAGGTGGTCAGGAAATCAGTCTGGCTGTGGATAGAGATGGGCCTGCTCCTGCCTGCGGCTCAAGCTCTTCCTTGTTTCACAGTAGCATCCACCATGAGTGCACGCTTGCATAAAGGGGAAACTGAGGCTCAGATAGTCCACTGCCTGTCAGAGTCTGGGAGGCTCTGCTGGGGCTAGTGGCCTGAAGGGTTTGCCTCCTGTGGCCCTGGGCCTGGCCACAGTCTCATCTTCTGACCGCTCCTTAAGCAAAGTTTCCGGAGCCTCTGTCCTTCCATGTCCCTTACCCCACCATCTTCACTGACCTGGGCCCAGATATGCATTCTGCCAGGGTCTGAGAGTCTGAGGATCAATCGAGCTGCTCAGAAGCATCTATTAAGCATTGGAAGCCAGCCCAGGCTGTCTGAGCCTGTTTCCCCACCTAAGACTTTCTGTCTTTCCTGAGATGTATGAGGAACTTCCGTCCGTTCAGTTGGCAGAAGTGGGCCTGCACCTTTAACCTACTGCGTGGTGGGTAAAGAGCCCGACACCCTACAGGATGCCAGGCCCAGGGCTTCCAGGATGCCCAGTTTCATCCCTCCCTCCACAGTGTGTCCCTGGGCTGCGACCCCTCCCAGCACTCACACAGGCTGGGAGCACTCCTGAGGGTTGCAAGCTCGGCGGATGGCTTTGGGCTTGGCGAGGGCACTGCAGAAGGCTCGGTGCACCATCTTGCTGTCCAGCCTCCGGCGGCAGCCATACTTAGTGAACTGGGACCCTGAAGACAGAGAGCTTGAAGGGGCTCAATGGGATGGTGGGACCCCCAACGGGGCTTAGAGAAGTAAGGCCTCTACCCGCAGAGTATTAGCACCCATTTGCTTCTCTCCTCTTTGGGTTTTTTTCTTCTTCTTTTTTTCCCTATATAATCCAGGTTAGCCTTGAACTCATTCTTTATCCCTGTATTACCCCAAACTTGTAATCTTCCTGCTTCAGCCTCCAAAGCTAGGATTGCAGACTTGTGTCCTCTAACCTCCTACAATGTAAGTTACCCCATCTCGGGACAGAGAATAATGGAAACTGAACTTCCATAGAACCTAGTGTATATACAAGGGAATCTAAGGGTCTTCCCTAGTTGGGGCATCTGAAAGCATCTAGGACTCAGAGCAGTAAGTGTCTCTGGCCCACAGGGAGGGGTTGAGGGACAGTGAGGAGAAACTTGTGCAGAATCTCCTAGGGAAGCACTGTGGGTGGGTTCAGGAAAAGCACTCGCTGTGGATTAAGCAAGAATGGGGAAGGCCTGGTCTCCATCCTGCAGTGCCTGCTGGAAGGGGTGGAGCCTTTAAGAGGTGGGGCCCCAGGGAGGCAAAGTTTAGAACAGAGGCAGAAGGAACACCCATTCAGAGCCTGCCCCACATGTGGCCCATACATATACAGCCACCCAATTAGATAAGATGGATGAAGCAAAGAAGTGCAGGCTGACAGAATCTAGATGTAGATCTCTCCTGAGAGACACAGCCAGAATATGGCAAATACTTAGGCAAATGCCAGCAGCAAACCACTGAACTGAGAATGGGACCCCCATTGAAGGAATCAGAGAATGAACTGGAAGAGCTTGAAGGGGCTCGAGACCCCATATGAACAACAATGCCAAGCAACCAGAGCTTCCAGGGACTAAGACACTACCTAAAGACTATACATGGACTGACCCTGGACTCTGACCTCATAGGTAGCAATGAATAGCCTAGTAAGAGCACCAGTGGAAGGGGAAGCCCTTGGTCCTGCCAAGAGTGAACCCCCAGTGAACGTGATTGTTGGGGGGAGGGCAGTAATGGGGGGAGGATGGGGAGGGGAACACCCATAGAAAAGCGGAAGGGGAGGGGCTAGGGGGATGTTGGCCCGGAAACTGGGAAAGGGAATAACAATCGAAATGTAAATAAGAAATACTCAATTTAATAAAGATGGAGAGAAAAAAAAGAGGTGGGGCCCCTTAGGTCACTGAATAGGCTCTTGAGAGGGGGACTGGGAACCCAGCCCTTTCCTCCTTCTTGTTGCTTCCCACCACCTGCTAGGCTAGGCAGGGAAGTGAGCGGCTTCCTCCACTGTCTGTCTACCCTTGCCAATGACCTGCTGCCTCCACACAGCCCAAAGCTGTGTCGGACCTACTAGCCGTGGGCCAGAACCTCTAAAATCATGAGTGGAAATAGAGTTTTTCCTTTCGTAAGCTGATCACCTCAAAGGCTCATCGCGAGCACATTTTCTTCACTCAAGACTGATACAGCCCAGGTAAGGCACAGGACACTCTTTGGAGGCTTGCCTGAACCTCAGAGGCTACAGGAAGAATTTTGGCTTTTGCCTCACAGATTGGAAGAATTGTAACACAGGAGGGAGGCAGGGTCTTGTTCATCCTTTCATTTTTTTTTCTGTATGTATGTGCATGCACGCATGTGTGCACTCGTGGAGTGCCTGAGGTTGATGTCAGCAATTATCCTTGATTTCTCTTCCATTTTAGTTATTGACACAGGGCCTCACAACCAAATCTAGAGCTTGCCAGTGCGGTTAGTACCGATACCCAGATCGCCCTGGGGATCTCCTAGTCTCTTGCCCTCCAAGGCTGGGTTTACAGTACAGCTTCCAAGCCCATCCCACATATGTTCTGGGGATCTGAACTCTGGTACTCATGCTTGCAAGGCAAGCGCATTAACCACTGAGCCATCTCTCCAGTGCAGATTCATTCCTTTAAAAAGTCACTCTTAGATTTAGTGTGGATCCACAAGGGCCAGTGGGAGGATGGTGCTGGACCAGTTGGAGATGGGGTGTGGAAATGGGGCATCAGTGAGGCAAAACTGTTAGGGTTGGTCTGGTGCTGTGTATATAAGTGCTAAATACTGGACCTCAAGATCTGGTTGCCCTCAGACGAGTAAATTCTGAATACACTGGTCTTTGTTGTGTAAACCTTGCTCCCCAATTCCTCCCCAAAACCAAGTCCTCATGGATCATGTGTTTGTATGTAAAGCTATTGGTTAAATGAAAGTGTCTACAGCCAATTACTGGGGAGAATAGAGATAGGCAGGGTTTGAGTTACCAGGCTGAGGGCCACAGGGAGAGAGAGGGAGAGGGGGAGAAAAGAGGGATAGGGATAGGGAGAGGGATAAGGAAAGGGATAGGGAGAGGGAGAGGGAGAGGGAGAGGGAGAGGGAGAGGGAGAGAGAGAGGGAGAGGGAGAGAGAGAGAGGATGGGAGAGAGGAGAACAGGAGGTCCCCATTGGATGCCATGGACCAGGAGCACATGGTCAAGTGAAATGCCCCCTGAGGATAGACTGGTGGAGCAGAAATAACCCAGCCAACAAGGACTTGGGGAACTCAGCTATGGGATTTACAGTCTAGCATAAAGAAAAATAGATTAAGGGTAATTCACCAGTAATTGTGCAAGAGCTGATTAAATAAATCAATAGAACTCAGTCTTGATTACTGGGGCGCTGGCCAGGTCTAAGAACTAAAAGAGTTATTAAATAGCTTTTCCAACACAGAGCAGAGCGCTGAGACCACCATTGCGAGGATGCGGGTCCCCGGCGCTTTGTCCAGTTCTTTGAAGTCACTGGAGACCATTTTCCCTCTACCTGTCCCAGGCCCCAACTCTAGATCAATCAAGTTTGTGTTTCTTCTTTTCTTCTTTCTCAATAGACTTAGGGGAAGGAGGATCACACCAGAGGTGTCCCCAGTGTGGCTGGAGTCTTGCTAGTACTGCTTGCCCAAACGACTCACACCTCAGCCTCCCACCAGGCCAGCCTCTCTCCCCACATACTGCTGCCGTCCATGCTGGTGGGACTCATGCACCACAGGCCATTCTGACTACATTTTGCCAGGTATCTCAAGCACCTGACCTTCCCAACTACTCTCAGACCTGTTCCAGCACAGGCTAAGCCCCTGGCCACGCCAATAGAGACCACTCCTGTGCTGCTCCTATAGGCATTTCTCATACTTGGCAAAGGACAAGCTCACTGGCCTCAGAGCTGTAGACAGGAGGGTACTGTTGGCCTAGGAAGCTCCCCTCAGAAGCCCATCCAACCAGCCCCAACCTTCTCTAGGCTCACACTGAGTCTCAATCCAGGGCTGTCCCACCTTCCATCAATCCTGGGAACCCCAACAGTGAGGGCCCCTCCTCACCTCCACCGCAGGGCTTGGAGCAGGGAGACCACTTCTTCAGGGCCCACTCGTGGCGTACGGAGTCATCTTCCAGGACATTGTTGTCGTCAACATTGAGGGAGTCCTCGTGGATCATGTATTTGTATGTCAGTGAGATCCGGGCGTCTCCTTCGGGAATAACCTGTGCCCACCCCAGCATGGTCATGAGTATGACTGCTCAGCTCTTTGTCCTTCCTCTACAGCCAATTTAGAGGCATCAGGTGGATTGACAACCAGGGTAGATAGTCCCAGACTTATGATGGTCATCTATAATGGCTTTTCAACTTCACACTCGTTCTGGAAATTTGGAATTTGAACCTTTCCCCTGGCTAGCGGGATGTGGTGCAACCGTCCTGTGATGCTAACAGCAGCAGTGGATCCTGGTTGTAGTTTAGGTGAGGCCAATGCACTTTCGTATGACATGAATGGTTCATAAGGATCTAACCTCTAAGGAGAAGCTATAGAGAGCTAGGATCTCATAGGCTGCTGCTCACAATGTTAAAAACACCAAGTTATGTTTTATTGATTTATTTTTTCATGCATGTACTCATTCTGTGCCCATATAGGCCTGAAGTGGGCTGTGGGACCCCTCGGGGAGGAGTTACAGGCATTTGTGAGCTTCTTGGTATGGGTGCTGGGCTACAAATTCTAGACCTCTCATAGAAAACTTAAGTGCCCTGACCTGATCCATATCTTCAGACCTCCCCCTCTCCCATTTTTTTTTTGATAGATTTATTTTACATGAGCACACTGCCACTGTCCTCAGATGCACCAGAAGAGGGCATCGGATCCCATTACAGATGGTTGTGAGACACCACGTGGTTGCTGGGAATTGAACTCAGGACCTCTGGAAGAGCAGTCGGTGCTCTAACCACTGAGCAATCTCTCCAACCCCTTTCTCTCATTTTTGAGGCTAAATTGCCCCAGTTGGCCTTAGACCAGGTTGATATGGAGCTTGCTATGTAGATGAGGCTGGCCTGGACCCTAATCTTCTTTCTTTGCCTCCTGAGTCCTGGGATTACAGGTGCATGGCACCGTGCCTGGCTCCATATATTGTTTGTTTGTTTGTTGGTTTGTTTTAAATAAACTGTATCACTTAATCAATTAATTAAAACTAAAATTTTAAAAGTGACTTGAAAATCCAGCCCCCACCCCTCCCCCCGGACTCCCCATAGCCAGGAACAGCCTGTGACCCTACACCCAGGGGACCTGGAATCCAGTTCTGCTTGGACACAAAGTCCAGGGTGACCTGTAACTGGTTTTTTGAGCTCTCAGGTGTGAGAATTTAGCACAACAGCAGAGGTTAGTGTATCTGATGGTGTAACTGTGAACATCATTCCAATACAAAAAATGGAAACATCTAGACAGGCGACTTTGCCCATGCTTACTAAGAGTGGTGTAGAAAGCAGAGTTCTAACCCTGGGTCCATGCCCACTCATGGCTGACATGGAGGGGAGACCATGGCAGGGAAAGAGGCTGCTTAGAGCATAGCCTATAGAGTACAGAGGGAACTCGAGTGTCCCAGGCCCTCAACCTGCTGGCTGGGGTAGCACTCACCAGCACGGTGATGGTTCCGTGGAGTGGGCCTATGGTCTGCAGCGTCTCCCTCTCATCCTCATTCCTGTACTCCCACTCCACACCCATGGCGATGAAGGATCTAGAATTGGGGTCCAAGTGGTTCTCTTCATTTAAGATGAACTTGCCTGTCTCCAGGTTCTTGACAGCTGAGAATGGTAAAGAGGAGCAGGCAGTCATTACAGCACATGGCTACTGGGCCTAATGATCGGTAGGGAGGCCGTGGGGGGTTTTCCTAGCTGTGTTCCCCTCCCCCTTTGCACCAGGGGTCTGTCTTTGTCACCAGTAGCCCAGCTTGCTTTTGAGATTCATATCCCATCCTTGGTTGCTCTATGAAGACCAGGTTAACCTCTGCATGGGACCTATTGCCTAGCCCAGTGCCCTTCAGAGAGGGAGGTCTTCCACCCTTCTGCAAGCTGAAGGAACATGGCTTGACTGGGACATAGGGCCCTCTGCAGCTGCTGCCAGAGGAGCTCTCTGATCTCAAGTTCTGACCTCCCTCCCCATGGAAGATGCACGTCAGAAAGCCCATGAAGTGGGCTGAGTGGAAGGACAGGTGGCCTGGAACTGAGCAACATCTGTCAATCAAGGATGTCGATCTCAGAACCTGGCCACACAGCCCAAGCCTTGGAGCTTCGGTACTCTGCCCATCCCAGAGGCTAGGTCTCACAGGTGTTGAGGCATTAAGCTGTGACTCACACAGATGGTGGCTGGTGGTGTCAGTTTCCTGGATGAGCAGGTGTCTGGCTCCTGCAGGGATCTCAAACATCTTGATGTAATCTTTGGGGGAGGGGGTGGAAAGAAAGCCAGATGAGAAGACAGGAAGTCGTTCCAACACACATGCCCCAGGAGAGGCCCTGCCCTCCAAGGCAGCTTCACCACAGGTGCTTCTAAAGCCTCTGCGTTCGGGTAGGAGAGGGGTCACCTGGACACCTGGATACCCTGCATTTCTGCTCCCCTTCAGGTCGTAGGTGCCTTCATGTTGTCTCCTTCACTGAACACTCAGGTTCCAGTTGTGCTGGAAGTTAGTCTAAGGTACCTCATCTAGCAAGCAAGCCCCACGGAAGCCTTCATCTGCAAACCGTGTTAGAACCCCATGTGCGGGGCTGACAAGACCAGAGCTGAGCACCTGACCTTGCGGGTACTCAAGGCTCATTGCCAGGGCCTATAGGTTGGCTCTGTAGCCTTTCACCAGAAAACCAAATAGGCTTGTCTCCATGTCGGAGACAGGCTGACTGAGACCACAGAGATGTGGTCAGCTGCTTCAGGGCCAACCCAGAGGGTGCAGGGTCATATGGAAACTCAGCCTCAGTACCAGGCTGCTATGTTTTGGGTGTGGCTTGAGGGTGTACCCTATGTACTAGATTCAGGGGAGTTCTGATGACAGCCATCTGTGGGCAGGAGAGAGGGAGGGAACAAATAACAGGCAGCCGGGCATCGTGGGGGGGCAGAAAGGACTGCCCTCTGTGAGCCTCTGACCTCAGACAAAGGCTTATAAGCTCCACCTGTAACCCTGTTCCCTCTCCTTCACACCCACGGGAGCTTAGTCTCAGGATCCACCCCAGGTAGGAGGTGGGCTTCTCACCTTGCTTCCTGGGTGACCTTGTGAACGTGCCCTTCACCACTTTACAGTGGGTGTTGTCACCTCCACACACACCACACTTGTCTTCCTGCTTGCGGGAGCCGATCACCCCGTCACAGCCCACTTTCTGCAGAGAAAGAGAGGGCAGGGGACCTTTGAGAGATCATCCCTGTTCATGCCTGAGCCCCCAAGATCTATAGTACTGGTTTCCCACCACAACCAGGATCTGTGTATCCATTCTTAGCAGCTCCTGATGCATGGGAAGAAGGGCTTTAGAGAGAGAGGCAGACCCCATATGGCCATTATGAGGCATGTGCTTACCCTGCTTCAGATCATGCAGAGCACAGAGCCTGCGTCATCACAGTATTTTGGTCCTCAGCCCTTCCATGCTGCCCCTCTCCAAGGGTACCCACGTAGCATACACCGGGGGCAGCCCTGAGGGGTTCCACACAAGGCTTAGGCTGCTTTGAGTCAATGTAGCAACAGCAGCTTTGTCTCAAAGTAACAACACTTAGTAAGTGGAGTCTTTAAGAGGTAGAGCCTGGTGAAAGCGGCTCTTGACGTTTTTACATCCTGTTCACTCCCTGCAACAGCCCAGAGATGCAGAGGCTTGGCTTGTAAGCATGGAAGGCTTAGTCTGATCCCAGAGCCCACATTCCAGAGGACTCATCACCCATGAGTCTGTGCACCGGAACCAAAATGTCTATGGTGGAGGATGGTCTCCATTGTTAATTGATGTAGGAAAGTCCAGGCCATTATGGCAAACACCATTCTCTAGGCAGTGGAGCCTGAACAGAACAAGAGAGGATACCAGGAGGTGGCAACCCTGAGCCTTGATCTGGCTGCCTCTCGGCACTCACCCTGCAGTCTCCACGCACACAGAGGCTGAAGGCGTCCTTGTAGGAGCAGCGTGTCCCATCGTGCACCATGCGCTTCATGGAGACCACCTCCCCTGTCTCCTTGGACTCGCAGTAGAGATGGCATCTCTCCTTGGCTGGAAGGGACATGGCAGGGTTTTATTCCAGAGCTGTCTCAAAAGATCCCCAGAGAGAAAACTCCCAGCGTTCTTAGAACTCAGCTGGCCCACCCCTGACCCCTACAAATCTGTGTTCTGGGAGGACACAGAGAGAAAGCAACAGTTGATGGAAACCACCTTCCTATCTTCTTGGCTTCTGAGATTTTGACTCTGGTGTTCTTGGCTTTAGGAAGTGATTTCCCCAACTGGTCCAACCAGGATGTGAATCTGACCCACATCTTCCATCCCCACAGTCCTGCTTGGAGGAGATCCTCAACTCTGCAGAGGGTCTCCACCTAAAAAGCCTTCCTCAGAACCTTTCCTCACCGTTGGTGGGAGTGTGTGTGACTGTGGAAATAAGCGTGGACGCTCCACCACAATCTAAACCTAGGATGCCCACAGGCTGTGCTGTAGCACTCCTGGGGATACACCCAAAGGACTCTAAGTCAGTATGTCATAGCGATGCCTGCTCGTCCAAACTGTTGGCAAGACCCAAGGTATGCGATCCTCTTTGGTATGCATCTATTAACAGAGGAGTGGATTTTAAAATGTGATATGTATACACACGGAGTTTTATTCAGACATAGAGAAGAAGATAATTACATTGTTTCCAGGAAGATGGGTGAAACTCAAGATTCATCATATTAAACAAATTAAGCCTGACTCAGAAAAACAAGTATCACATTTTCTTTCCTATGCAGAATTTCCCTCACTCCCTCTCTCAAATATATCTGCTTATTGTGGTAAGAATGTAATGGAGGGGCAACATGATCAAAAGATGACAGACATGTATTAAAATGTCACAGTGAAACCGATCGTTTTGCACAGTGAGTGATGCTGTAAGAGTCAGTCCAATGCAGCCAGACCCTCTTGGATTCAGTCTCAAATTACCCTCTTTGTTCAGCATTAATTATGAGAAGCAATTGCTACACTGAGCCACCAGGCTCATGTCCCCCAGTCCTGTCAGCTCTGTAGTTCCTCAGCCTCGAATCAGCACATGTAGGGCACAAGCAGGTGACTAGGCTCACACCCAGCACCCATTCTCTGTCCAGTGTTTGGGGCGGGAGACAGAAATTGTATGTTTACAACATACAAATTAGAGAGAGAGGGACTCAAACAGAATAGAAGTAGCCTCTTTAATCACATCCTTCATCTGTGGGCTCAACCCATAATAGACTGAAGGTATTTGAAAAAAGAATTGCCTTTGCATTGACCTTATGCACCCTTCCTCATTATTCTCTAACTAATACAGATGAACAGCGGTGGTGGTTTGAATGAGAATAGCTCATATGTTTGAATGCTTGGTCCTCCGTTGGTGGAACTCTGTTCAGGAAGGATTAGGAGGTGTGGCCTTGTTGGAGAAGGCATGTCACATTGGGGATGTGTTTTAAGGTTTCAAAAACTCATACCTGTCTGTCTGTCTGTCTGTCTGTCTGTCTGTCTGTCTGTATCTCTCTCTCTCTCTCTCTCTCTCTCTCTCTCTCTCTGCCTCGTGGTTATGAACCAAGATGTGAGCTCTCAGGGGTTCTTTTGTTCCACCATCATGGACTCTAACCCTCTGAAACCATAAGACAAGTCAATTCTTTTATGAGTTACCTTGGTCATGGCGTTCTATCGCAACAATAGAAAAGTAACTAAATGACAACGATTCGCACAGCATCTCTGGGGTATTAGGTAGTATAAGTCATCTGGAAGTATCTGGAGAAACACGTGTAAGTTATACACCAACACTTTATACAGGAACTTGAACATCCGTGGAGCTGGGTATCCTATAGTGAGGGGGGACTAAAGCTACAAAATTTTCAACTTCATAAGACACAAAATACGTGCCATTTAAAGCTTCAAGTGTTTGGTTCACAGTTTCCGCCACTTGCACTGGACAGTCCTAAGGTGAGAGAGGTTGGTGTGATGGTCAGTTTTAACTACCAACTTGACACAATCTAAAATTTCCTGCGGAGGATCCCAGTAAAGGACTGTCTAGACCAGGCTGTCCTGTGGGCATGTGTGTCGGGGATTGTTTTCATTGCCTTAAGTGAGGTGGGAAGACCCAGGCCCAAAGCATGCAGTGTCATTCCCTGGGTTTGGGTTCTGGATTGTGTTAAAGGGAGAAAGAGCTGAATGCATGCTTCGTGCGTTCTTTCTCTACTTGTGACCTCAATGCAATCCCTGCTATAATAGATTGTAATCTGGAACTGTTAGCTAGAATTAACCTTTCCTCCCTTAGGTTATTTTTGTTGGGGTATTTTATTACAGCAACAGAAAAGAAACCAGTTCAGTTACCTATCAAAAGTCACCGGATTGCCTTGCAGGGTCAACTTCTGCTCCCACCCCACACCTGAGGTCCCAAGCAACTCCAGCCTCATTCCTTGCATCCTGAGCTCCCACCCCAGCATCCTCTCCTGTCTGGTGTTCTGGTTCCCTTGGAATTGAAGCCCTGTTGCCAGCCTCAAAGCCCTTGCTCAGGAGTGGGACCCTGCAGCCACACTAGCCAGCACTGTGCCCTGTTGCTGGCCCAAGTGTCATCACAGAGTTGTCTCATACAAGATCAGAGGTGTACAACAATGCATGCCCCTGCCTGCCCTACCCAGGGTCCTGAGCTAAATCTCACCCATTTCCCCAGGAGCTCACCATCCCGGTGCTCATGAGGCAGCCAGTGGTGCTGGGCATCACCGTGCTCGAAGTACAGGTCCCACTGCCGACACTGCTCCTCCCGGAAGTCAGCCAGGGAGTTGGGACAGTCCTGGGGGTTGCAGAGCTGGAAGTCATAGGCCAGGCCCGAGCAGGTGCGGCCCCCGTTGGCTGGACTGCAGGAGAAAGCAAAGGTTCCCCTTCTTGGGGCCTCTAGAAAAATACCTGCCCATTGGTGGCCTTTTTAGGGAAATCCTTGAGTCTTAGGTAGGGAGGGGGCACATCTATTGAGTAAAGAGACACAGCCCTGCTAGGACACGGCTAGCTCCCATTCAGGTAGGCTTCAGGACATCAAGACTAGAAGGAGTTGGTACTAGCCTGGTCTACAAAGTAAACTGAAGGATGGCCAGGGCTACACAGAGAAACTCTGAGAGAGAGAGAGAGAGAGAGAGAGAGAGAGAGAGAGAGAGAGAGAGAGAGAGAGAGAGAGAAAGAGATCTTCCCTGAGCATGCCACCTTCACTCTGGCCTCAAAGCTCAGGACTATTAACGAACACAGAGCTATGACCACATGTTAGGATTCTCCCTGCTCCTTTGCAGCACCAATCCCAGTGTGAGAAATGCTGGTTGAGTCTCCCAGTGACAAGGTCCTGGGCACACAGAGCTGAACCACCAAGCTACAGAAAGCACCTAGAGCGATCCTGGGATTGTGGAATTGTACATGCACGGATCTCTAACAAACATCTGGTGTAGGGCTGGGTCTCTCCACTGTAGAAAGCATGAGCTATGCTTCTGTGACTTCCTCACTGGGCAGAGAACAGTTTCAACCCTCCAGGGCTTTTTGTGGCTCTAGCTCTCTGCTGTGTTCCTCTCTTCCCAAAGCAAGAGAAAAATCCTTCAGGGCTGCTCGAGGGCTCACCGTGCTCCCCTATCCCCTCAGACTTTCTGCAGATAGTCTGGAATCCCAAGCAGAAGGATGCTCTGTGGGAGAAAGGCTTTCATGTACAGATGAGGTGGCCAGACACAGGGGCTCTGTCCTTATCCTTCATAAAGTCTTGACCCTTCTCTCTAACTGTAACTGCTGATCTCTTTGGCTCCCTGGCGGACAGTGTTTGGTTTGACAGAAACGGTGCAGCTGTCTTGGAGAACAAAGGAATAGGAGCTACTTCAGTAGCCTGAGATCAGACAGACTGGATATGTCCAGGGACGTGCAAGACAGCCCGCTCCTGGCCCACTTAGGGGCTGGCAGTCATATTATGCTTTTTATGTGACATTCTAGATTTTCAATATTTGCAGGTAAAACAAAATCTTTAAAACATCAGCTAGTCCAACACCATCTAGACAAATGACCCCACCATGTGTGTGAGGAGTCACAGGGCCTGGGGAGAGAAGAGGGGAGGTGTTGGGGAACTTAGGTACCGAAGCCTAAGTGGCAGCCCCTAACCCTGGCTCTCACCTGACTAAAAACTATCTGCCTAGCTGCAGTTGTCACTGTTGAGGCTCCTGGCATCCTGGGACACAGGAGAACCTCCTCTGTGGAACCCCCCTAATTCCTCGTCTCTGCTCCATCTTCTCTCTTCCAGTCCTTAGAACAAGAAGGACTATCTAAAGTGGACCAGGGGCCCCCAGGGCAGCGAGTTGATGTTTCTAGAATGTTATGGGCGGAAGGAGGGAATGTGAGGCAGGGAAGGAGCCCTCCCTCTGAACCTAAGCTGGAGGGAAATGCAGACTGGGAGGCTTGCCCTGTGCTCTCCGCCATGGGCTCTGAGGCAGGGAAGGAGCCCTCCCTCTGAACCTAAGCTGGAGGGAAATGCAGACTGGGAGGCTTGCCCTGTGCTCTCTGCCAGCTTGGGCCTTCGGCAATATCAAGTCAACTCACTGTGGGCTGTCACACTGGCGGGTCCTGAACTTCACGCCTGTGCCACAGGTGCGCGAGCAGGAGCCAAACGGAGTCCAGGCACCCCAGTTGCCATCCCGTTTGAGGATATCTGGTGTCAGCCAGATGCAGTGGCCTTTGAAGCAGTGCTGAAAGACAGGGATGCAGGCTGGTGAGATGGGCCATTGGGTGAACCCTTTGCTGCTCCACGAACTGGGTTCGATCCCTGGGACCACACGGTGGAAGGAAAGGACTGATGTCCTGTGTTGTGTTCTGACTTCTGTGGCACATGCATGCTGCACCCCTCCAAGTTAAAAACAACAACAACAACAAAAAAAACCCAAAAGTAATTACAAAGAAAAGACAAGAAGGCATTCCCTTGACCCATTGCAGGCAGGAGAGTTGCTGGAGAGGCCTACTCCCCTCAGTGGGAGCAGTGTCTGCTATGGCTGCCCTGGGCCTGCTCTGAAGGCACAGGGATGGGGAGGGGGTATCTAATCTTACCAGCCCTAAAGATCAAAACACTCAAGTGAGACAGGCCTCCCCTTGCCTGTGACAACAAGAAAAATGGGATGTGCAGGCCCGCCCTTCAGGGCCTTGTCCGGCCTACTCTGAACCTCCCGTGTCTGTTCATATCCTGTTGCCAAGATAAATGTCCTCACGTGTCTGGACAAAGACGCAGCAAGAACAACATGGCGGAGGTTCTGGAGACATATCAGGTCCAAGTAAACTTGGGGTACGTACGGAAGAGGAAGACTAGGAGTATAGGGGCGATGGACGCATGACAGAAACATGAGCCAGCATGAGCCTGGAGCAGGGGAAATGCTAAATTCCATAACCTCATTCCTCCCAGTGGAGGACGCTTTCAAACCCTGAGGAGTCCATGCTAAGAAGGCTTCGGAGTTTAAAACAGCGAATTAGTAATTCAGTACACCACAGTCCAAAATGGTTTGCTGATTTAGAATAAAAAAGTCTCACTCAGAGTAAAGACGGTTGACAGAACAATTACCACAAATGACCCAAACTAAAAAAAAAAAAAAAAAATCATCATATTTTCTCTCGTGTGGATTCATGAGCGTGCATGCACACATGTTTGTGTGTGTGTGTGTATGTGTGTGTGTTGCAAATGTGTGTTTTCATGTGTATAGGTACATGTGTGTATGGGGGTGAGGGTGGGGCCTCAAACCACAGCAGTCAGCCAGATGGCTCTGCAAGTAAAGGCCACCAAGCCTGATAACTTGAGTTTGGGCCTTGGCACCCCTGTGGTAGAAGGAGACAAGATATGAAGCCTGTAGGGATTGCCCTTCTTGGGGGTCTTCCTTTTAGAGTTCAGAGCATGCAGTCAAGGGCTCTATGCAGTTCAGTCAGGCTGGGCAAACAGACACATGGCCAGCAGTCATGACTAAGTGATCCTGGCCTCTCCTTTCGGGCCATAGTTACTTCAGCTCTCCCTTTAAAGCTTCCCTCCCTTGAACATGGTGGGGAGAAGACATGCTGGCTCCTGCTGGAGACACACTGGCTCCTGTTCCTGTCAGCTGGTGGGTGAGGTAGAATTCACAGGCAAAGAGAGGGACACTGTGGACTGAATGTTTGGAGTGGTAAAACCTTAATCCCTGTGTGATGGTGTAGGGATGTGGAGCTTTGAGGAGATCTTTAAGTCACTGTCCTTGTCACAAGGGATAAGAGAAATTCTCTCACCCACGTGGCACCCATGGATAGCTGTGTAGCTTCAAACTGGGCTGAACCTTGAGGGATGAGGAGGGGGAGGAATCCTGGTTTAAGCTCATCTGCATATGCCAGGCCCCTAGAAAGATGATTGGCTATGTAGTGAATATATTTTCACCTGAACCAATGAGAACTGGGCTTGGACTCTTGGCTGGGCAAACAGGAAAAGGGTACTTTCTGTAGATTTGTTGAGAGGGTAGGTGGCCAAGCAGTGATTTTGACAAGGGACAAACCAGAAGCCTTGGGGGCTGTCAAGGCTAAACCTCATGCTGTACCTGGGAGCCACCAGGTTTTTTGCTGGCTTCATGGCAAACTGACCCATGGGCAGGAAGGGGGCGTGAGATAACTGTTCTGCTGTGGTGTGGAACATCCAATCTGTCCAGTGTGTGGAGTGATTAGAAAGTAGGAACGAAGGTTGGGGAAGTTTGTCTAGTATGCTGGAAATTCTGAGTTCTGTCCTTTGAATCGTACAAACCTAGCATGATGGCACATGCCTACAATCCTATCACAGGTAGAAACAGGAAGATGAGAAGTTTAAAGTCATCCTTGGCTTCATAACAGGACCAGCCTGAGCTACATGACAGGGTGTATCAAAATATGAGTGGGGAAGCAGGAAAGAGAGGGCAGGTGGGGCCTCCTCAGAAGGCCCCCGCTTGCCTCTGCAGATACTGCAAGGCCTGTTCCTGGTTATCGTGTGCCTTAAATGTGAAGATCCCTTAGTCCTGACTCACCTTGCCAGGTGCACACATAGTCCCATCCAGAGGTGGGCCCTTCTTTGTCTTGCAAAAGTAGGGGTTATCTGGGTGGCTGCACCATAGCTGTTTGCAGGGGTCAAAGGTCCGGAACTGGAAGAGAATATCATATCCTCAGTTTATCTGGCTACCCTGCCTCCTCCACTGACCGTGCAGAACGCCACCCCTTTACCCCGATCCTACCACCTGAGCTGGCTATGAACATGCCTGTGTGGGTGGGTGCTGCAAGCTTCATCTGATTCTGGGGCCATGAGGCTCGTGTGCATGCAGTGTGGCTATGACAGGATCTCTGGGTATTGCTGGGTCCCCAAGTCTCCAGCTTTGGAGGCCGCCCACCTTGGGGAGGTTTGGCAGGCACCTGAGAGGTAGAATATCCATCATGGACATTAAGTGGTCATCCCTACGGCCCTGGGCAGGAGTGGCTGGTGCCTTAAGTGTTATCACCGCAGGGCCCTGGGGACACTCACCGCAGTGCACATCATGTAACCCAGGCCAAAGTCGAAACGACACTGCTCGTTCATGGAGTAGTGCAGCCCTGGGAGCTGAGGCAATGCCGGCCAGTCGTGGGCGAAGGGGTCATCCCGCAGGCAGTCATAGGAACTGTAAGGGGGGGACACGTAGGTGCCACAAGCAACCCTCAGTGGGGGAAGTTGAGCTCCTTTCTGGAGTTACCATGGTGGTCAAGACTTCATTACTCTGTTTTTTTGGTGCCTCATCCGCCAGTTTAAGATTTCAAGACCTGGCAAGGGCAGCTTTGAGGCCCACTCAGTATCAGGGCTAGAACCTCACCCCACCCCACCCCCCACGAATCAGGATCCCCTGCTGGCATCAGGCTCTGTCACCCATCCCTGGCATTTCAGGCTCCAAGGCCTGAGAGTTCAGGCTGCACCCAGGCAAACTAGGTGATGTGCTCTCTTAGAACTGAACCCAAGGAAGGATCACCCTTGGGGGACAGGGTAGGTACTCACTGCAGGTAGCGGCTGAGCTCCTGCTGGCTGCAGCGGGACCAGTGGAATCGATGGAAGGCAGCCTGTACCAGGGGTGCCATGATGCTGCCCAGCCGTACCTCGTCACCACAGCGGTTGCCTTGCCCATCGTGCTCCATGCCCAGCCTGTGTGAGGAGCAAGGCAGCCCAACTGGACCCCGACTGCATTCACCTGCCATGTGCCCACATCACAACACCAGGACGGCATTTCGAACACAGTAAACATCTCCGAGCTTTTCTGGTCTGATCTACTTTGACTAGAGTCTTGAAGCGAGGCTTGCTACTCTGTCAGACATCCACCCACTAGGGCCCTTGCTCTGTCCCCAAGGAGGGCCACGCTATTCTGAGTGAACACTGAGCTCAGAGCATCCAGGGTACCCCTTCTTCCTCTGTGCACCCCCATCAGCTTATCTGGCCTCAAGATCCAGAGTCTCATCTAATGCCTGGAATGTGGACATTTGGGCAGAGTCCAGGCTTTTTGACCCTGGGTTTCCCTCCTTCAGAGCCTAGGTGACCTATCTACAATATGGGGTAAGGTTCTGTCCTGGATCTGAGACTTGAATGGGATAATGTCTTCTTGACTCTCTTATGGCCCAGAGCACTGGCTCTGACCCCAGGTGCCTTTCGTCTTTGATTTGACTTGTTCTGTCAGCAGAAAGTCCGCCTCAGGCCAGAATGGCGGGGCAAGTCTAAGTGGCTTTCCTACATGGCTGTCCTTCTCAGGCACAGGGAAAAGTGGTCAGTGAGTAGAACATCTGGTTTTCCCATACAAGATGGTCAGGCAGGCCACTTACACATGGCCCGTCTCATGAGCCACCACAAATGCCGAGGAGAAGCCATCCTCATGGTTCAGGGTGCAGCTGCGGACGGGATGGCACATCCCAGTGACGGGAGCATAGCCTGGGAGGAGACAGAAGGTGGCTCCAGCCGCCAGGCCTAAAGTCCTAGCCCCAGACAACCCCAGTGCAATTCTACAGAATCAATCCCCGCCCCGCCATGGTAGGACTCAGAAGAACCCTGCACTGATGTTAGGCCTTCTGCCCATCACCATGGAGCTTGGTGGCCACGTTGCCTGTGATGGCCCACACTGCAACCAGCATTCATTTCCTACAGCAGGTCTTTCCCTGGTCTTGTCTGTCTCCCTGGCAGCTTCCTGCCCACTCGGCGGCTTCCCCCGCCCTGTGTGCTGACTTTTTCTGCTTCTCTGCTTCTTCCTGGGTTTTGGGCTCTGATCATTTCCAGCGCTTTGGAGTCAGTTCTTTCCTTCTACCACGAGGGTCCTGGGAACTGAACTCTTGACCTCTGGCTTGGCATCAAGTCCCTCCACCAGCTGAACCATCTCACCTCACTGAAAGGTTTATGCCTTTGCTCATTTTCTTATCTGTCTATCAGTTCTAAGAAGTGTCTGTTAACATCTTCAATCGTGCAGTCTGGTCATTTTTTTTTCTTTTATACCTGTTGATTTTGCTCGGTTTGAAACCTTGTATAAAGAAGCAGTTGGTAACCTATTCGAATGTGTTCCTCAGCAGCCAGAGGAAGAAACTTAATCCTGCGGGTCCAGACCCTGGACCTGGCCTCTTCTTTAGGCTGTCAAGCTCAGTCTTGTCTATTCTGCCATTCCTGAATTCCTCAGTTCCTCGGTGCTACA
Source organism: Rattus norvegicus (assembly GCF_021556685.1). Lineage (NCBI taxonomy): Eukaryota > Metazoa > Chordata > Mammalia > Rodentia > Muridae > Rattus > Rattus norvegicus. Next base: position 41,022,196 of record NC_141543.1, on the reverse strand, counting down.
GCATGGGTTTGTTTGTTTGTTTGTTTGCGGGGGGCGGGTATTGGGGAAATGATCCAGGCTCTAGTGGTCCCTTAGAGCCAGAAGGTACTTTCTAGACTCGGCTTCAGCGCTCGGGAGTCCCTGGCAGGTCCCAGCTTTCTTCCCCTGCATCTGTAGGCACAGGACTAACCTTGCATGCCGGAGGGCCCGAAGTCCTGTCTAGTGAGGAAGATGGCATGATCGTGGTACTCATCGTGGTCTGTGTCTGGCTTCTGCTGGAGGTAGGCCCATCGGCAGACGTTCTCCAGACTCTGAGAGGGGTTTCCAATCTCAATGAGGCTCATGGACTACAGTGGGGTGGAGAGAGACAGAAGGATTGGTACCTGCCAGGTTACCTAGGGGCTGAGCAGGTGGTTGTGCCACAGAGCCAAGCCACTGGGGATCTGGTCCAGGGGCCTCGAAGCTCCCTGCTAAGTCACTCCCATGACATCTGCCTTCCACTCAGCCCTATTCTTCTGAATAGAAGAGAAGGTTCCTGGTCATCCTCGCCTGCTACAAACTTGTGGGTGCTATAAACTTGTCTCCACTGGTGGCAAGCCATCCTCCTCCCAGGCTCACTCATTGGTCAGAGGCAGGACCCTGTTTGCCTGAGACTGTTGGACAGAGAGCTGGCCCTCACCATGCTACCAGTCTAGCCTGTGAACAGGGGAAGCCACTGCATCCGGCCCACGGGAACTGTAGGGCTACATTCCTCATAAATGAGGCAAGCAATTCTGAGGTGGTTACTGTCATCTGCATCCAAAAGAACTCAGAGCAGCACCCTTCTTTTGTGGGAACCATGACCACTCCAGGCAAGGGTACTGGCTGGCAGGTAAAAGATAGCAGTTAGCTGATCTACATGCCCTAAATCGGCATGGGAAAAGAGTTCCAGCCAAGTCTTGGAAGAGACTGAAGAATTCAGCCAGGAATATACAGTCAGGGATTAGGAACAGCGATCAGGACGGGAACAGGACTGGAGACAGGAGCCAGGTTGATGCGGGGTAAGAGTAAATGGGTCAATACTATGCAGACGGAACTCCTCCCCCACCCCTAAGAGGTCCTGGGAAGAGGTTGAAGACTCAGGTATCTTTAAGGGTTGGGTCCAGTGAACATTGGCCCATGGCTGGCATTCAAAGCAGAAGCCCAGACTTTTCGGAGCAGATGTTTTGGATGGGTCTACTGTTAAATGTAAAGTTTACAAAGCTCTGTGGGTACGGTGTCAGACCAGCATACCCAAAACCTGGGTTCGATTTCCAAGCACCGTTCAAACCAATCGTACAAGTTGGCATGGACAAAAATGGCTCTAACAGACAACAAAACTCGATCCCATTTTCCAAATCACCCAACCAAGAACTTCTGAATAAAGACAGTTTTTCCAGTGGACAGACCCCCTCCCTACCTTGCAGACAGGACCCAACACTGCAGTAGACAGAGCACCCCACTGTTTTGTGGAAACCCCTGCTGATTCTCTCCTTCCCCCCAAGATGCTGGGCTCTAGTCCTGAGCCTCTCTTGGCAGACAAGGTGATTTCACTGCCGCGGCAGGATAATTTATTGAAATATTGATTTGTGTTTTTGTTCTTGCTTCTTTTCTTGCTTGTTTTCTTCTCCGGCTGTTCCAAGAAGGCAGACTGTTACAGTGTTCCTCAGCTCCAAGGGGTTTGTGCTATGGGAACAGAGCTCAAGGGGCCTAGGTTCTGCTCACTGGCTTTGGAATCCCAAGAAAGATCTCTAGAGGGCAGGGAAGAGAGACAGACTTGGGGAGCACTGTCCCAGATAGGAGTTGCACTATAGAGGGGGAACCCAGGAAGGTAGAACTTCAGAAAACAGTACCCATGGGATATACCCTGTGAGTCTTGATAATGCATGCAGACACCCCAAGAAATAAAGCATTCAGGCGTCTCAAGTGACAGGATCTAGGTAGTGCATATCTGGTTAGCCTTAGTGTCTGTTGGGGGAGTGAATTTCGTACTCCAGTGAAGACCACATTGGTAAACACTCAAGTTCCTTCTACAAAAGGATACAGCATTTGCACACAACCTCACACCTCTCTCTGCATCCTTTACATCCACTCTAAATGACTTATACCATGTACCACCGTGTAAGCATGGAGCGCGTAGTTGTTATGCTGATTGTTTAGGGAATAACAAGATAAGAGGCTGCATATGTTCAATACAGATGTCGTGCTTCCTCCTGATTATCCTCCGTCTGTAGTTGGTGGAATTGGCAGAAGCAGAGCTGTGGGTATGGAGAACCAACTGTATTTTCTCCCAATCTTTTCAAGGTCTGGCCTATCTCAAGCAGGCACTGAGGCCCCAAGGGGAAGTGTTCTTGTCCTTACTGGGTCTGGGGCATTCTAGGGCTCACAGAGTGCCCTGTCCAAAGGCCAGTCTGTGACAAGACATTAATATTGTATCCGGGGCTAAGGACAGGACTCATGTGCATTTTAGAAAGAGCTGATCCTTGCCAGAGAGAGGGAGGGAGCCAGGAAGGGGAAGTAAGTGTGGTTCACTGCACTGTCAGAGGGCTCAACATCTGCTGGGACACAGGAGATGTCAGGCCCAGAGAGTGCAGACATGGGCAGAGGATGTGTGGGGAGTGCCTCATGGCTTAGCACACGTGTGATCTGCACACAGTGTTGAGGAAAAGCCATCTCGATGAAGATGGTCTTTTTCTTTTTTCTTTTTTAATATTTATTTATTTTATGTAAGTGAGTACACTGTCTCTGTCTTCAGACACACCAGAAGAGGGCAGTCAGATCGCACTACAGATGGTTGTGAGCCACCATGTGGTTGCTGGGAATTGAACTCAGGACCTCTGGAAGAGGAGTCGGTGCTCTTAACCATGGAGCCACCTCTCCAGCCCAAAGGAGATGGTCTTTTTCTGTACGGTTTGCTCACTCAGCGAAATCTTCAGGGAGTGCCTCTTTCCTGATTCCAAGGTACAGAATCCAACACTGAATATATACAATTGGTTGCCTTAAGGTCAAGAGGCAACCTGGGTCCCAAAGCTCAGCTAATAGAACAGAGGCTTAAAGAACTGAAAAGCTGATGGGCCTTAGAAGAACAAAGAACTTTCTGTTTCCTTTGTTTCCGCTTCCTTCCTCTTTCCCTCACCCTCCATACCTTCCACTTGGGACCCACCAGCTGCCCTTCCTGCACATGCCCTTAAAGACTCCTCTCAAGGGTCTTGAGAGATGGATCAGTGCTCAAAGAGTACATACTGCTCTTGCAGAAGAAGACCTGAGCCCCCAATCACCTGTGACTCCAACTCCAGCTCAGAGGACCTTCAGGTCTTTGTGGACATCCCTACTCCCATGCATATAACCACCCTACCCACCTCCACACATGTCCACATAATCTAAACACAGTTTAAAGAACTTTGCTTGAGGCAGAGATTTCTGGGACCTTGGAGAGAGAACTGACTGCAAGCAGGGCAAGGTACCAACCGTCAGAGGCAGTCCAATTGCCACTGGGCCAGCTGTAGGGAACCTGCTAGAGAATCCTCAGTTCCCAGTGGGTGCTGCAAACCAGAGAGCGCTGATCCTGTGTTTTCCTGTATATGCTTACTTATGGTAAACGTCGGCCTGTGCAAGCTCTCTACGGCTTCGTTTGCATCCGGAGCCTGTACTTCAGGCTTTTAATCTTCCCTCAGTTGGCCTGATACCCGAGGCTGCTGGTGATGAGCAGCAGGGTGCACATACGATGTGGATACGCTGGACAGGTGATAATCCAGTGTCCTGGCGCGATGGGGGCAGGGGACACACACACAGCGCTTGATGTCAACAAGTTCCCTCCGAACAGCCTCTGCAACTTAAACGTCGCCAACTTTTGGTTTCTGGAATTTTCCCATTTAATATTTTGAGATCACAAGTTGCAGGCATCCTGAGTGGAGAATAAAACTGAGGGTGAGGAGAAACCTTCCAACTTCTTAAGTCCGAACCTCCGGCAGAAGTTACCAGAGGCTGGAAGGACTGTGTCGTTGGTCTGGGCTGTCCAACTTCCTCTCAGCTCTGGCTCCTGCATGGGTTTTTCTAGGGAATCTTCGTGTGCCTGTTTTCAGCCGAGCCAGAATGGGGATGACTGAGCAGGAGGCCATCCTTATGGTGGTTGGGGTAGTGGCTGATTCTATAGGCTGGCAGTGCAGAAGCCTGGGGTCCAGAGGGCACGTGGTGCTATTCAACAGTTGACCATGGCATCTCCATTCCCCGAGGCTGAGTGGTAGGAGTGGAAGGATCTAGCTCCTGAGGGCTTAAGGGCTCACATCCTGGGACAAGGTTCTTCACAGTGACACTGTTGTTCCCACAACTCTGGTCCCCGTGTGGAGATCCCAAATGGTCCAGGGCCACTGAGCCCGCAGTGTAGGGTTGTGGACACCTGGGCCAATGATCAAGGGCATAGACATCCTTTCCTGGTAGGGGGAAGCTAAGCCTTCTCTCACTACTGAGGAGTTTTGTCTCCAGCACGGAAGCAGAGGGGGCTTCCCAGGAGGCTCACTGAGTGCTCCACAGGGACCTTAAGAAGAGCAGTCATTCTTTTACCGTGGGCTTTGCTACCCAAGTTTCAACATGAGGCCAATTGTCTGACAGGCCATCTCCAGACACACTACTTGTTATAAAGGGTTGAGGCCAGCCCTGTGCTGATCCTGGGGTACACATATTTATCACAAAGGGGGTGAATTAATGAATGAACAAAACCCAAATATACATGCTGGAGAGTCATGCTGGGCCAGGGAGGGAAGAACAAAGCCTAGAGGTTGCAGGAACATTCCCTGGAACTCGTGGGAAAGCATCACCAGCAGGAATGGGTCCAAATCCTGATGGCAACAACCAATTCTTTCATGACCTGCTGGTCCTTTGAGGCCAAGCTTCTGCCTTTGTCTCACTTAAACTTCAAAACTGGCTAAGACATAACCACTGTCATTATCGTAATTCACAGATAAGAAACTTCACCTCATGCCGTTAAAGTCGTTGACTCCAGATCCTGAGGTGAAGGTGGAAGTGGAAGTCATACACAGGGTAGGAGAAAGTTTGGTTGGCCAGGTAGGTCCACTTCTAGACAAGGCAAAGGAAGGGCAGGCTACAGAAATAACCACCAGGTGGCGCTGCTGCTACAAAAATGCAATGCCAAGACTGAGCGAGGTGGGCAGGCTAGGGAACACAGCTCCCACAGGCTGGGCTGCAGATCTGACTTGCAGTTGGGCAATGGTAGCCCTCTAGACACCAGACAGATTCAGGGGTCTCATCCTTAACAAGCCAATTAAGACTTGTGCAAAAAGCTGCTCTCTGACACTTTTGACTGTTTACTGTGGAATGAGCTGAATTATTTATGTTCCTCCCTCCTTCAGTCAAGGAGACAGAAAAATGGGATCTGCTGCTTGGAGGCCAGTCTCCATGCCTGGCAGTAGGAAGGCTCTGCAGTCTGGGCGCCACCATGTGTCTGTGAGCACATAGGCCACACGCCCAATCCCAAGGCCACGGACAGGGAGCTTGGAGCTGGAGGTGAGGGGCTCAGGTCAGTGCTAGTCTTGGACACTTTGACTCCTCTCTGAGCTCCTCTAACCCAGAGTGTTAGGGCCCAATCCGAGCACCCAGTCTAGAACTCAGGGACTTTGACCTGTGACCCTGTGGGCGGGCCATACGACTTGCAATAGTTGGTGTTAACACCCATTTGAGACCCTGTAACAGTGAAAGTGTCTCTAAACACCATCCCGAGTCCGTAAGTGAGGACATAGAGTGGCAGAGCCATCGTTGTCTGGGGGCATTGGACACAGGGGGAAAGTCACAGGGGAGCCAGGGGCTGCTCACGGAAGGTCTGTGCTCTCCAGCCTGATAGAATGACAGCAACTGGCTCATCCTCTAGTGACAAAGTGGCTGTCACGTATGACCTTCAGTAGGTCACTCGCCCCATGGAGCCACATATGGAGATAGTGACAGTGACTATGGGTGTCCCCTTATCATTGGGGATGCCTATCAGTCCCCCAACAGGATGCCTGGGACAGAACTGGGTGAGGCTTTGAGGATACTAGGATGCTTCCTCCCTGGCAACATCACTAAGACATAGTGATTAGAACATACACTGCTCTGACAGTTACGGGAGTGTGCTCTCGTTTTCTTGAGAAATACCTCTGGATCACGGAGGGTGGAATCCCAGAAAGAGGTATAAATAAAGTCAGCTGACTCCCAGAGAAGGGAGCCTGAAGGCTGTACAGCCAAGGTGGGGGGGGGGTTCATTGTCTGAGTCAGCACTCTGTCTGACCTTCATGGCTGCAACTATTGCTGCCAAGCGTGAGGGTTCCTCCTCTGTGATGTTAAGTAAGCCACCCAGGTCCCATAAGTACCATTGGGCTGACATGAACAGTGTCTTCTGGTGGCATGCGAGGTGATGTGGGTGCCTCAGAAGTCATGGTACGGGTGCCTCCTAGACCCTCAAGGGAAGAGCGGGCAGGAAGGGGAGAGCAGGTGGGAAGCCATGCCCATCTGAGAAAGCCAAGCTACTAGAACAGGATTGAATAGGAACTCCTGTCGTGGTCTAAAAATTAGAATTCCTATCTTGGAACCTAATTTCTAGAACAATAGTATTAAGATGTGGGACCCTAAGAGATCATCAGGTCAGGAGGACAAAGGTCCCTGAACTGGAGTGGCTCTCATACAGCTCTGAGGCCTGTCCCATCGGCCACTGGTGAGCATTCAGCTACCTGTGAGGACTCCAGATCTCCTGGCATTCAGACCTTGGACTTCCCGGCCTTCAGAACTATGAGGAATAAACTTCTGTTGTTTATTAAGTATCCAACCTAAGGTGTATTTGTGAGAGCAGATCAAAGGGCCTGAGGCACCCCCCAATGGCAGTGTCCAGCCCTAACACCGCTTCATCTATTCTAGGCCTAAAGCTCTGGGTGAGGAGGGGTGCCAAGGATGACTGGGGACAGGTAATTATGTTTTACCCTACTAGGATGCAAGGGGGCCTATCCCAGGCAAAGGTGTAGACTGAGCTTGGCCCTTGAGGGTCTCTGACTCAAGGCTATCTGAATGAAGCCTCTACCTCCCAGCCTCCTCTGGTCTTTCCACTGTGGGACACATGGCAAGAGCACAGTGGTGTTGGTCCAAGGCTGTAGCCTGTGGAGCCCTTTCCTCACAGCATGTCTCTGCCTTCTAGTAATAGGCCAAGACTGTCTGACCTTTCACCCAAACGCTGACGAATTTCAACAAGCGTCGCAGACCCTGTCTTGAGCTGGCCTTCACAAGATACCTTATGTCCTCAGAATGTCCCCAAGTCTCTCATCTCCATTTCCTTTGATTTCCATCATCCAAGGAAATATTTAAAATGAGAACACTTGAGTAGCTCTGGTTCCTTCTCAAAAAATCAATTGAGAAGCCAGTTGCTATGCAACCCATGAGTGTGGCTGATGCTCTGCTCTCTGGCTGGTGGCATATTGTATAAAATAAGATAATCTCTTTTCTTCTGCTTTTTTTTAATATATAAAAGAAATGGAGAAAAAAATGTTGTTTAGGAAAAACTTGAGATAACTCGGAGGCCTCCCATAAGCGAGAGATAAACAACATGTCACTCATGTAAGGGTTGCCAATTTTAGCCCCCACTGGAGCCTAGTGGGACCTGGAGACAAGGCAGGGAGGGACGGGGAGAAGGGGCCGACACATTTCCAGTGACGACTGGGGATGGATGGTAGGAGCTATAGGTCTGTGCCACTTTCTGCCAAGACCAGGTCATAGCTCCATAAGCCCCAGAGCACACCCTGACTGTGGTAGGCACAGCTTAGGAGTTCCTGGCTACAGCCACCTTGGTTTTGTTGGGCTTAAACTCTCACAGAGGTGAGGTCGCCTTCCTTGTATTAGTCACCGGTCCTGTTGCTGTGACAAACTGCCTGGCAGAGTCAACTTAAAGGAAGAGGGGTTTATTTTGGCTCTCAGTTCAAGGGAAGCCACCATGGCAGGAATGGGAGGCCGCTGGTCACGTGACATCCACAATCAGGAAGCTCTGTTTGCTTTCTCCCTTTTCTTCAGCCCACAACCCAGCCTATGTAATGGTGCCGCACATTCAGGGTAGGTCCTCCAACCACAGTTAACCAGAGACTTGTTTCTACCATGATTCCAAACCCTATCCCGTTGACAATCAAGCTTAACCATCAGAGTCCCATCTGTAAACCCTGTCCCATCCCCACAGTTCCATCTAGCTACCCCCCACCCCAAGCTTTGCTTTCCCTGTTACTGAGTCTTTGTGGGGAGGGGCGGTAGATGCTGAGCTTCTCAGCCCTCAGCTCTCTGTGCACAAGGTCTGCCTTACCTCATTGTGCTGGCTTCATGGTGCTGGCCTCTTATCTGTCACTTGACAAGGAACAGCTGTGAAGCTCTTGTTCCTGTACAGCCCAGAATGCGCTGAGGAGGCCAGGGCTCCTGAGCTCGGAGTACAGCCACTCTGTGGATGCCCCGACACAGAACCTCATCCCCAGAGCTGTGTGAGGTAGAGTCCGTGACCTGTGTCCACGGGTGCCTTCCACACAAGGTAAGTGCAGAAATGAGAAACTCACAGGTAACTGGAGGGAGGGAGATTCTTGGGAAATTTATGGAGTTTAATCATTAAAAAAAGCATGGCTCTGTTTTTTAATATCTTAGGCTCAACCACATTTGCCTTTTCTAATAATTCACCTGCAGAAGTTATTGGTGTGCAATCAAGTAGGGCTAGAGGCTGGATCCTTGTTTTGCCAGGCTCTTTGGACCCTGGCGGCTGCCCTGGAATGGGGCACCCCTGTCCTCTGTCACCTATGGCCCCAGGGGGCACATAGTTCCCTCCACCCCCAGATGCTGCTCCTGGACCTGCAGCCTGAAGCTGTTTGTCCACAACCAAGTGCAATGCCTCTTATCATTTAAGTGCTACACTGTCCCCCAAGGGGTTTATTAAAGGCTTGGTCACCAGTGAACTGCCCTTGAGGGAGTAGAACCTTTTGGAGGAGGAGCCTCATGGGAGGAAGTTTGGTCACTGCGGGGTCATGCCTTGGAAGAGGTGGTTGCCACTCATTCTTTTTTCTCTTTGCCTTTTAGCCTCTTCTCATGTCTGTTCCAGAGGTCACTACCCTTTGCTTACTCCATAGTACCTCCATGCTGTTCTGCCACGAAAGGCCGCAAAGCAACAGGTTGAACAGCCATCAATGAGTCTGCTGCAAACACAGGCTTGGATGCAGTGCTCCCTTCCTTTAAGTTTTCTGCCTCAGGTATTTTAGTCCAGCTACTAAAAGCTAACATACCTCTATGGTTTCCTCCATATTCTAGTTCTGAAAATGTTCATTTCCAGCTCTGACTCCCCTACATGTAGCCCAGCAGCAATCTGTCCTCTCTCTAGTGCCCCTGCCCCTCCTCTCCAGACTGGCACACCAGCACCATGTCCTCCTAACATGATCTCCTTGTCTGCACTTCTATATCCAGGACACCAAGATTCGAAGGCTGGATTGGCTTCCTGTCACAGTCCCGGAGGGTTTCGTTCCAGACACCAGGGCAACAAGTTGTCCCTGCACCATCTTACCACAGGACACACAACTGTTCTAGAATGTTCCTGTTTCTAACAAAACCCAGAACCATTCCATTAAATATCCAGCTATTAACCTGGAAAACCCATCGCTCCTTCCTCAGTCTTTCTGAAAGAAGCAGTGTGGTGGTTTTGTTGTTGTTCGTTTTTGTTTTTGTCTTTAATTTCTCTGTCACGAACAGCATACCCCTTTCTTCCTGTCTGTTCTATGTCTGTCTTGTACTGCCTCAGAGACATTTTTGGATGTCTGTGATTCAGGGGACATTTTTAAAAATGGATGTGTATGTGTGTAAGTTCATTTGCGTCCATGTGCACCATGTACATGCAAGACCCCACAGAAGCCAGATGAGGGGGTCAACTTTACTGGAACTGGGGTTCCAATCAGTTGTGAGTCACCTTGGAGGTGCTAGGAACCAAACCTGGGCCTCTGCAGGAGCAGTAAGCCCTTTTAATTGGTGAGCTGTCTCTCCCGCCTTGGTGCAGGGAACTTTGTTTTCTCAATTAGACCCGCCCTCCTACGGGTGTTGTTGGGTCACAATGTTTGCAAATGAAATTTCAATCCAAGTCAGTTGGCATGTACAATGGTGGTCCCATGAGATGATATCATCTAGTGGCATCATGGCCATCTGTCTTAGCTTGTCAGCACAATGACGAAATTTCCTGTGTCCACATTCCTCAGGGTCTGTGCCCACTAAGTGACGTGGCTGTTTGTCTTTACCACTGAAGTTTTAACCCCATGGACTTTACAATGGATCCTCTTGGATTTTAACAGCAAACGATAATAATTTTGTCTGTTCTTCTCAAATATTAGTTTCTTGTAATTCAAATATAAGAAAAAACCTTTAGAATCAGAGTATGAGAACCACTTATGTGTCAACAAATTCATGTGTCTTGATTGTGTGTGTGTGTGTGTGTGTGTGTGTGTGTGTGTGTGTGTGTGTGTATGTTATATGTTGGGTGCTCCCCTCTTATTTTTGAGTCAGGGTCTCTCCCTGGACCTGGAGCTCCATGGTCTGGCTGTGTTGGCTGTGTTGTCTACAGGGATCCTCTTGTATCTGCTCTCCCAGTTCTGGAGTTATAGACATATCCCTTCACACCCAGATTGTTTTAAAACAAATGCCAGGGATCCAAATTCAGGGACTTGTGTGTGCATGGAAGGACCCACCTGTTGCTAGTTTAATTGCCACTGCCTCCAAGGTGACATTTTCCAAAGCAAGTTGCATGGAAAGAGGTTTGAAGAACAACATGTTCCAATGTGTCCCACAGAGCTTCACCACGCACATCCCAAAGTCCCCGGGACCTGCTGCCATGGGGGAGCACCTGCTTTCCTTTGCTGTAGGAGCACCACCTGGCCGCCTTTTTTTCCTGGGCAAACATCTATTATCATTCAGCTGTACAGAACACCTTCAGGGAAACTCACTACCCCCACCCCGCCACCTTTAAATAAAATGTTGGCTGTCTATTGATCATCTCTCAGGACTGTTTTCAAAGTTTTAAAAACAAGAGACCCTCCCAGCTTCTCTGCACCCACCACCCACCCCTGTTCTGCTCATCTACCTTCATTTCCCCTTGGATCTTTCTCAGCTGTCACCTCACACAGCCCATTCCCCTGTGCAAACACTTCTCATCTTTACCCCTACACCAGGTTTCCCTGTGGGATTTTATGCTTCTGCGCTAATCTATCCTGGCACCTAGGCTGGGGTGGTGTCAAGCACCTGGCACATCTACACTACTTCTGGCGTCAGCTGAACTCGTGAGCTTCTCCCTGAGTCAGCATCTCATCTGCTCTCCCTGTCTTGAGTGTGTTCGTAAGTCTTATGCTACTGTGGTAAAATGCCCAAAACAATGAACTTTATAAGCAGAAAAGGTTCGTTTAGTTCATCGTTTTGGGAGTTTCAAAGTCCAAGAGCCTTGTAGATGCGGCCTCTGATAAGGGTGACACACCCTGGCAGGAACACCTGGCCATGTCTCTACTGGGAGCCGAGACAGACAGGAAGCAGAGTCCCGAATCCCTTTAGTGATCTAAAGAACTGCCCCCATCCTACAGGTTCCGTGTCCTCAGGTACTGTCATCAGAGGACCAACACTGCGGTAGTGAGACTTTGAAGAACAATCAACATGTGAACCACAGCAGGTCAGGATCCTCTACGTGACTGTGTTTCGATACCTGCACCCAGGTACCCACTGAGCTACAACTGCTCTGAATGTGGCCTCCCAGGATGCTCTTTTACCTTCCTTCCTTTCTCCATCACTGTAGCCAGGCTACAGTCTACACATCCTCCCATGAATGACAACACTGTCCTCAGTGTGGGGAAACCTGTTAGAAATGCAGATCAGATCATGTCACCCTAAGAAAGCCAAACTCCATGGCAGAGGGCATACGATGACCAACCTGGCTTTTACTTATTCATTTTTGGGATAGGCTCTAACGTATCCCAGGATGGTCTTGAACTTACCATACAGGCAAAGATGACCTTGAACTCCTGATGCTCCAGCTTCCAACTCACTAGTGTTGAGATTATGGGTATATGCCAACCCTAAACCCATGGATTTGGGTAAATCAGGCAATCACTTTACCAAACAAGCTACAACCTCAGTCCCAGATCTAGATTTTTATTTATGTGTGTGTAAAAGAGTGTATGTACATATGTGTGTGCATGCTTGTGCATATATGTAGCCCAGAAGGACACGGGTATCCTCCTCTCACTCTATCTATTCCTTTAAGGAAAGGTTTTCTCCTCCTCCTCCTCCTCTTCCTCTTCTTCCTTCTCCTTCCTCCTCTTCTTCCTCCTCCTCTTCCTCCTCCTCTTCTTCTTCCTTCTCCTCTTCCTCCTCCTCTTTTCCTCCTCTTCTTCTTCCTCTTCTTCCTCCTCCTCTCCTCCTCCTTCTCCTCCTCCTTCTCTCTCCTTCCTTCTCTCCCTCTACTTCTCTGAACCAGACAAGATTGCCATAAAACCCTAGCACTCTTTCCTGTCTCCATCTCCCTTGAAGCTGGGGTTCAGACATTTGCACAAATACTCAGCTTATTATGTGATTCCCAACTCGTCATGATTGCAAAGTGACCCTAACCCGAACCATCTCTCCAGTGCCACAACCCACATCCGTGTCAGAGCCTGCTCCCTACATCCCGGCTTTCTTTTCTCCACTTTCTACTATTCCCTCCCCGCTTCCAGCACAGAGCTAGAAAGAAGTCTTGCCCACATTCAGGACTAGGAGACAGATGGACATTCTTTAGGCCTAATAGGAACCATGGCTTTCTCAGCACAGTTCAGCAACAAAACACACAGGTTTTAAACTTTGATCTAGTGTGGTAAGGATAAAGCTTTGGGCTGTCGCTTGATACCCAGACCAACCCATGGAAGGCTCTCCTTCCTGTCCGAACAAAACACATATACCATGAAATAGGGGGAGGAATGGAGAACATTACAGAAAACCCCAACCAATCAAAATGCAGTTGTAGATCCCGGTTCCCACTGACACAACTAGAAACCTTTGCACCTAGGGCTCAGGGGACATTGCAGAAGAGGAGGCAGAAAGATTCTAAGAGCCAGAGGATCAGGAAGTCTGCCATGAGTCTGTGTCTCCTACTAATTTCAGAAGCTATGCCATGAAGTCTCACCAACATGGCTGCCTCAACAGGAGCTGTACGAGGTTGCAAATCAATAGAGATGCTAATGTGGACGGTAGGGGCAGGCAATCGGCCTCAACCTATACAAAGAACTATAGTCGGTGAAGGAATATTGAGAGCAGGAAAGATTGCACACCAACTGGTTATCTAATACCAAATGGCCAGCCCTGAAAGCATACGTACAAGTATAATTATTCAGACTGAGCAGGTTATAATCAGGAATATATGTCCATGTGTACACACGCGCCTATAACAATAAGTAATGAAAAAGAGGCCATGAATTTGAAAGAGAGCAAGGAGGGTTACAGAGGAAGATTTGGAGGTAGAAAGGGGAGGAGAGAAATGACATAATTATCATCTCAAAAATAAAGTTAAAAAAAAAGACCAAAAATATATAAATGCATTCAAAAATTAAAGTTTTGAGGGCCCCCCTTTCCAGAGGATCCTGGCTTGTGTTGAGTTGCCAAAACAAAAAACAAAAAACCTAATCAGACTGTTAGAAGTGTCCACAGCAGGGCAGAAAGAATCTTCCCTCAGTTTTCTGGTGGAGCTGATGTCCCCCAGTGCTTCCCCTGCTACCGGGAGAAGTGTGCTGTAGACTTTGTCACACCACAGGGTAACCTGGGAGAGAGGACTTGATCTCAGCCCCTCCCCTCCCCTTAGACCCAAATCCATGAGTGCACAAGTTCCTAATCAAACCAAGTGATCTTCAGTTGTAATGCTAATACTCTTCCCAGTCAGTTTTTTAAAAAAAAGTGTTTTGAAGGGCAGGGCTTGTAGCTCAGGTGGCAGTGCTTGATTAGCATTCGTGAAGCCTTGGGCTCAGTCCCCAGCGCCACATAAAAACAGGGGGGCTGGTGCATACCTGTAACCCAAACACTTGAGACAGGAGGATCAAAAGTGCAAGGTCATCCTTACAAACTACACAGTGAGCTTGAGGCCAGCCTGGGCTACATGAGACCCTGTTTCAAAACCCAAACAAAACCCAAACAAAACCCAAGCTTTTCAAAGTGGACCGGCTGTTTTTAAGGTTCCAAGTACTCTTCTCTGACTGTGGTCACACTGGGGCCGCTTCACCGGAGCACACTGACTGGGGAGGGCTTCAGTTTTTAATCATAGAAAATTCATTGACATGTTCATTAAGACCTAAACACTGGTGTCGTTTCAAAGCACTCTCCAGTCCCACAGAGAGCACACGCATCCCTCCGTACGACAAGGAAACATGACTTCATATCCACTGCCCTCACCCCCGCCCCATCACTACGACCCTCAACATGCAAAGCTTAAAAGAGCTTGGGCACAGAATTAAACACGCCCTCAGTTAGCTTTTTGCCCGTCTCTCTCCTCTGTGCCTAATAGCTTTCTTTGGAACATTTTACGTGAGCGGAAATAAATCGTTCCTGAAATTGCTTCTGTCAGGCACTTTGTCATAGTAACAAGAGTAACTAATCCATCCTCCAGGACTGTGGGGGAGGGGCTCAGCGTTTAGAAGCAAGAGAAAGATGGGGCCAGAGGGGCCTGGTGCTTCAACATTCAAGAGCAAGAGAGAGGGGCCTGGTGGTTCCCTCTGGTGGTCAGAGGGCTGAAAACATGAAGCCAGATGAGAAGAGATTTTTAGACCCGGTCAGAGGTGGATGGCGGATACACAAGTCATGGATTCCCAAGACTGATGTCAGAAACATCGCTATACACAGCAAATAATTTGAGTGTGCTTTTCATAAGAAAACCAGCTGTTTAGAACCTGGATCCCCTGAGCCACCTCGGAGACAGAATTCTGGTCTCAGCTCAACCTCACTTCAGTCTCCTGTGTCTGTCTACACTCTGGGCTGCCATCCACCTGCCCCAGTCCCTCAGGCCCAGTTTCAGTCACCTTGGGGCAGCCTTGCTCCTGAATCTGCCGAGACTCTATAGTGAGGGCGCCATGGACCTGCTCCTTGCCTCCCTCTCTCTTTCCCACACTCAAAGACTACAGCAAGGGTTCCTTGAATCCTCGTGTTCTGGCCACACCCATCCTGTCTGTGCCTCCACCTCTTGGGATCACAGCTCTTTCCGCAGTGGTAAGGAGTCTCAGTGTGGTAAGGTCGGTCGGCCTTGCCACCTTGAGTAACAGAACTTGTATTATAAAAAAAGGGTCATGCATCATGGTAAATGGTATATGGAGCCTGTAGCGGGTTGGGGGTTCACAGCTTCTTGCTTGTTTTAGGACTATAGAGTATCCAGAGAAAGGCAGGGTAGTGTGAAAGGACGAACTATCTCAAAGGAGGCCCCCATTCATTGCAGAGACAGGAGATGTAGAGGACAGGAGGTCTCACCTTCGGGTGACTCAGCAGGATAATCCTCACCAGCACAACGTTGATGTGGGCCCCCAACGACTCGTCATGGTAGATTTCGTTGACCTGAGAGATAGCCAGGGAGATATGTCATCAGGGACCATGAGCCAAACCCGGTCCTGGCTATGCACCTGGCATCTTGTTCCTAAAGCCCCAGTAAGAACCCTGGGACCCCACCTGTCTCTTCTCTCTGCATACCTACCTCCAATTTTCAGTCAATTCTAAGGCTACCTCTTGATTCATCCCTCTCCGGTCCCGGCTGCTACGTCCACCTGCCTGGATTTCCGAAGCACCCCCCCTGAGACATCCCACCTGCTGGCCCACAGAGTCTTCACTCAGAGCTGAACTTGAACCAGAGAATTCACTCGCCACCACCTCTCACCTTCCAGAAGGAATGAGAGCTGTCAGGGCAGAAGCCATTTCTGGTCGTTGCTGCTCAGTGTGAAACGTTACCCGTGCACATTGCTACAATCCACACTCCTTATCCCACAACCTCCACACCCATGTAGTCAACCAACCCCAGACCAAAATTATTTGGAGAAAAGTTGGCAGAAGATATGTAGACATTTTTTCCCTTCCAAATGATACAGTAGCCAGTTACATGGCGCTTGTGCCTTACGAAGCATTATAAGTACCGGAGAGATTACTTGATGCATGTGGGAGAGTGTATGTAGGTTAAACACAAATGCCACACATGCTACCCCAGAGATTTGAATACCTCAGAGGGTCCTGGACTAGAGCTGTGTGGGTGCTGAAGGATGCTGCAGTTGAAGATGTGGGCCATTTGGACCACGACTGGTTCTACTTTCATCCCATTAACGGGAGCAGTTATCACTAGGTCTCTTGTCCCACCTGCCTTGTGCCATGTCATGCCTGTCATGGTCTGCTTTCACATTTTGAGCACTATTTTACTTTTGTGTACTTTTTTTTATATTATTCTGGGCCATGCCTGAATCTGGGTGGTAGTGGCACACACCTTTAATCCCAGCACTTGGGAGGCAGAAGCAGGTGGATCTCTTAAGTCCAAGGTCAGGTCAGCCTGGTCTACACAGTAAGCTCCAGGAGAGTCAGGGACCCCCCCCACACACACACCGGGAGGGGGGATGTTGTTCCCTGTTTGTACCCGACACCCCAGTGTTGGAAAGGGTGCCACTGTAGACCCTGCAAACAGAAGGATCCCTGTGGTTCCCAGCCTAGCTCTGGGTTCAGAGAGAGACCCTATTTCAAGGAAATAGTAAGATCAGGACACCAAGTCTGGCTTCTATAGCACCTGGGCATATATATTCACACACACACACACACACACACACACACACACACACACACACACACACGTTATTCTTAACAGGCATCTGTAGGCCTCCTCAGATGTTCACACCACAAGAGGGTGTGTGTGTGGTGGGGGGATGAACTCCCATGCTCTACAACATGGCCACCACCTTCCATGACACCTTCCAGAAACCTCAGACTCAGAGCTGGTAGACATTTCCTTGCCATGTGGTCACCTCTATCTTGGTCACCTCCATCTTCCCACCTCACACTCAGAACTTGCTGGACAAGCCCTTCACTTCCCACTCCTTCACTAATGGAGCAAACTCTAGCCCCTCTGGCAGTGCAGTCTCAGAGTCACCCCCTCCTGGAAGGGCTCCTCCAAGTCAGGCCTGCTATGGAGAACTGGTACCCCATCCTTCTCAAGCCCCACTGCCACTGAGCTTCCCCCCAGTCTGTACTTCCCCTCCTTGGATGTCCCTCCTCCTAGCCCCACAGCAGAGCAGCGAATGGTCAGCAAACACTGAAGGAAGACAATCTGTGGAGTCACTGAGGGGAGAGGTGCGGACCAACCATGCATGCTGTCCGTATGCAGACAGGGCCTAGAGGCTGCCCATGAGGCCCTTGTTGGAGAGGCAGAAGTAGCTAAGCTACACCAGTCACAACCCACTCCACCCCAATTTCCAGACCTTCTTCTTTGGTAAACTGTAATCGCTCCCTCTCCACAGCAGGAAGATGCCTCGGGAAATCTAACTGGGATGAGGAAAATCAAATCACCCTGGTGATGGATCAGGTGGAGAGGGACACAGGGCTTGGGAGATGCACAGCCCAGTGGCTGCTGCTGTCACCACAGCTGTGGATAAAGACAGCATCGATGAGAGCCCAGAGCCAACAAGCTCACTGGTCCCCAACCAATGCCACCTTCAACCCCAACACACAGGCTCTGCCAGGAACTTCTGCGCAGCCAGGCAGATTTCTGATTACAAGTTGGCTTCTGTTCTCCTGACTTCTCCCCTTTGGGGAAGAGGTGAGGATCAGAGCTGCAGGAGCATGGCTGACATGGAATCATGGCTCTGTGTTGTGCACTGGCCTTGAGTCCCCCTAGCAGCATGGCACAGCCCTGAGGACCATCAACTAAATACCCAAGTACCCACTTCAGCACCTACAGCTTCGAAAGCAGAGTGCAAGGGCTGTGCTACCTTGTCCACCTCCACCTCACCCACTGCCCACCTCGCCATTGCCCACCTCACCTACCACCCATCACCCATGCCCACTGTCTCCTTTGTAACATCAAGAGTACAAGTGCTTCCCATAGAGCTCACAATGGAATGGTGTTTACAAAAACCCAAACTGTATTTTTCATAGTTGGCAAACTGGATTGCCCCACTATTCAGCATGAGGTTTGGGGAGTGGGTGGACCCCCCTAAACCACAGGCACTGCTGCCTCAGCTTTGAGGCCCAAGCTAGATTTTCTAGCTTGTCTGTGCTGAGACAACAGATCTTAAAAACCAGACCTTTTACTTAGAGAAGAAAGGAGCTTTCTGTATTTTTAATTGCTTATCCATAATGAGCAAGGCCGGGTCCTTTGGGCTCACAGACTCCTGCTGAGCATCACAGCTGGGAAGAGTTGAGGCCCTGGAAGTCCTGCTATAGCCATGAAGGATAGGGACAGGGTGAGGGCTGGAGGGTGCGGTGAGGGGTGGTGGTGGTGGTGGAGAGTTGGGTTGGGTTGGGCAAAGGCAACCTTGCAGCTTTAGCCTTTAGGGTCTCCTCTGAGGGTGGGGAGGGGGAGATAATGAGAGCACAGCAGCCCCCATGGCCAAGTAGGAAAAGCAGAGCACATCCGACCCCTCGCTGCCTGTGCTTGTGAGAGGGACAGACTCCCATCCCCAGGGGCTCGGAGGGCTCACACAAAGACTTTATATGCTTGGGCACTGAGTAAGTGACAGTGGGGTCAGCTCCCATCCATGGACAGCAGATGCCAGGGGTCACCTGAGCCCCATGGCACAAGGGCAAGGTTGTTGTCAGTTCACCTGGAGCTGGGACACTGCCTGGAGCGTTTCAGGGGAGCCCAGGGATGCTGACCTGCAGGAGGGAAGGGCAGGCCTGTAGAATGGCTTCCACAGCAAGAGTGAGCTCCAAGCGCAGGTCCTCAGCCTCAAGGGGAGAAACCATGGAACACACGTGTACTGATGCAGTTCCCTAATGTAGGAGCAAGGATTGTGCTGTGGAGACCAACTATGCACCACCTCATTCATAGATGAAATTTTAATCCACCACGGGATAGTTTTTTGAGAATGAACTTCAGAAATAGTCAGGTAGTTGAGGTCAGGGGTTAGAGTCCTTCGAAGGTATTAGGAACCTTGTGGGAAAAGAAAGACACCAAAGAGCACCTTACCCTCCTCTCCCTCCCTCTGGTCCACTCTCCATCTTCCCCCTCATCTCCTGCATGTGAAGACACAGCTAGGAGGTGATCGCATTAGATGGAGGCCTTGATCTTGGAGTTGTCAGTTTCCAGAGCTGCAAGAGACGAACTGTAACTCACACTGGCTCCGTGCTCCATGCTGCTTTCTTATAATTGCCCCAGCAGAGCAGTCAGAGCCTGCTGTGGTTTGCATTGTAAATGTCCCTCAAAGGCTCCTGTACTAGACACCTGGGAAACTGGTAGAACCTTTTGGGTTGGGGTGAGATGGGGTGTGTAGTTTAAGAGAAAAAAGTTAGGCCATCAGGAACATGCCCCTGAAGAGATTAGGACCTGGGTCAGTTTGTCTGTCTCTATGTCTGTCTTTCTCAGTTGCTTCCTTCTAGTCACTATGATATGAACAGCTCTGTCATATGAACATCAGGATGTCCTGCAAGCCTCCAGTGGAAAGGCCAAGGGACCATGCTCTGAAACTTCTGGACCCATGAGCCCAAAGAAACCTTTCCTGTTTCTAAGTTGAAAACCTCAGGTGTTTTGTCACAGCAAGGAAAAGCTGACTAACGAAGGGCTTACCCTTCTTCCAAGGGTTTTTAAACAGGAAGACACGAGCCTGCTTCTCAAGAGCTAGGTGACGCGTGGTCTTCCTTCCTAGGTCTGGAAGCTTGGGAACAAGTAACATTAGCTGGAAGAAGATAAACAGAAAGAAAGCCATGCTTCCCCCGTGTTTAGATCTTAGTGTGTCAGTGCACGCAGCTGAGTGACAGGCCCTTCTTAGCTCCTCAATGGGACATCTCAACGTGAGTCAGCCACACTGTGGGCTGTCACCCAGGAACTTTGGCCTGGCTGCTCCCTCTCCACAGGTCTGAGGCAGGTACCCAGGAGTCCAGCAGAGAATGGTTGGTCTTCCTGAGTGTCAGAAGAACGGGCATGGGGCTGCCTTCCTGAATGGAGGTAGAACGTGACCCTCCCAAGCCTCAGTGCTTGCTTAGAAGCTGCCAAGCCTGCTCCACACTTGGGACAGCGGTAAGAGATTGGAAGGAAATATGGGAATGTCCCTCACTTTGCTTGTCACTGACCAAACACCTGAAGGGGCCAACTTGGCTGGAGCTCCCAGGACTCCCTTCTCCAGTTTTAACACTGCCCTTCAGTGGTACCGGTGTAACTTCATCCTTCCTGTGTCTAAAACCCTCAGTGGCTCCCCCCGTGGCCCTCAGAGGCAGGCACCACCTGGGACTTCATGATGGCCCTGCCTACCTTCTCCAGCTCTATTTGAGCTGCTCTCTTCAACAGACTTCTGGCTCCAGATAGCTTGCTCAGTCTGCCTTCTTCCAAAGGCACTCTGTCATTGCGCAGGCGTGCGCACGTACATGCATGCACACAGCCTGGGGAAAGGTGCATACTTGGAATTCTTACAGTCCCTCTCCAGTCCTGAATTCCTTAGATATCTTAAGAGAATTTGAAGAATAAAAAGGCTGGGGTAGGGGAGCACACAATGATACCTGTTTCAAAGGAGGCTGGTATTGACTCCCTTGCTTAAACTCCTCCTACCTCCAGGCCTTTCCACCGTACTGGAGGGACTCTGAAGCTCTTTACATGATGTCAAGGTCAGGAAGATGGAACCCTACTGCTGCCTCTTCTAAGCTCCTCCTTGCACAGGGGCCCAGCCCCACCTCAGGCCTTTGCACTAACTTTACCTTCCCTAGCACAACTGTGCAGAGAACTACACAGTGATTCTAGCCCTTAGTAAGTGTTAAGTAGAGTTGAGGATGGGTGGGTGGATGGATAGATGGACAGATGGATGGACAGACAGATGGATGGATGGAAAGGACCACTTTGGAGGATGTGGAACAGCAGGCTGCCTAGCCTCCCCCACTGCAGCCATCCCTCCTTTGGCATCCTGACCCAGGGCCTGTGTGGTAGGAGAAGCAGCAGACTTTCACCCAGATCTCATGGGGGAGGGGAAGTCCTGAGGACAGCGTCCTTGAGCCCTGTCTTTAAGAAATTGATCTTGGAGCCTTTTAGCCCTGTGGGGAAAAAGGCTCAAAGCTCCAGCACTTCTGTGTGCTGGAGGCAGGAGCTGGCATTTTGGGGGAAATGCTTTGTGCTGTGCTTTTTGTTTATGCAAAGAGGCAGCCAAGTTTCTGCTCTGGAATAGACTGGGAAGGACCTGGTTCTGCATGACAATGTCAAAGTTTGCCTGGTTGGTGGCAAAGTATCCCCGAAATGACAGTGGGCCCTGGAGGTTGGCCTGAGGTGGGGCAGAAGGAGAGTTGGGTACAAAATGAGGGTACCTGACCACAAAAGGGGGCTCCTTATGAGGGAGGCCTGTTGGCCCTGCTGCTTGGTTGACAGGCTTTGGGCAGACCTGCTGCTGGGATCCCCATGCCTCTGCTGAGCTACGTTGGGGGCAGTGAGCAATGTTTAATGCTCACCTTGGAAAACCTAGAGAGCAAAGTAATCTCAGGGAGTCCCTAAAGGGTGGGGGAGGGCACAGCTCCCAGTGACTGCTATGCAAACTCCTGAGGTAAATAGAGAAGAGGCCAGGTTTGGGCTGCCAAGGTAGAGGCTGGGGATAGTGGGAACACACTGGAATTTTGGGGAGACCAGACAGTGTACCCCATTAGCATTTGGAGGACTCAAGTCTGAGCAATCAGAAGCTGGGGGAGGGGAGATGGATACAACACACCCCACTGGAAGCTAGGGGAGCAGTCTGTTGACCTCAGAGGAGGAATATTTGTATTTATCTTCTGGAGCATAAATGGGCGTGTCAAGTGGGCGGGGTGGGACTTAGGCAAGCCATGATGTATAAGGTAAGCCCCTCCTTTAACCTGAACATGGTGACCAAGATAGACCCCCTGCCCCAGATTCCCACCTCCTCTCCTGTGGAACTCCATACCCTCCAGGGTCAGGGGATAACTCATTAGGCAAGGGGTCTGGGGTGAGGCCCAAGCTACCTCACCCCTAGGTAGGGTGTCAATGCCTAGAACCTAGTGCACACTCCACGAATATGCTCTACTGAAGGTAGCAGTAGGGTAGTGCACTGAACAAAACCGTGGTTGCCATAGAAACTCTCCCATGTTGTTAATAACCAAAGGAAACTGCCCAACCCTTGCTCTGGATTTCGGGGTGAGCAGAGGGTGGGTCTGGATCCTTAGTCCCAGCTGCACTGGTCTCTGGAGGGACTGCCTACTGCAGTCCTGCTGTGCGACACCAATGGCTTTCTCACCCTACTTGGATCTCAGTGTCCTCAGGCATGGAGGTGTAATTGTCCTCGAGGCTCATGTTTGTTATGAAGGCTGATGCAAAAGTGTTTTCAAAGTGTCTAGAAAAATCCTCAGTGTACAGTACTATGTTAGCGGAGCTATCCAGGACAAGAGGGTCAGGTAATAGGAGCTGTTGCTTCGTGTCCCAGATTTCAGTCCCTCTTGGCTTGAGCCTTAGAGGTGAATGCAGCTTTGAACCCTGCCTTCCATTTTCCTGGTAACACTCAAAAGGTAAACACCCACTTTGCCGTTCCTTAAGTCCTGGTCAGAACACTGAGACATGGCATTCTGATCTGTTCCAAAGAGTGGAACATTCAGCACTACTGTTTCCTGACCTAAGGGTTAATCCAATGGGATCTGTCAATCACCTCCTTTTTTTTTTTTTTTTTTTTTTTTTTTTTTTTGGTTCTTTTTTTCGGAGCTGGGGACCGAACCCAGGGCCTTGCGCTTCCTAGGTAAGCGCTCTACCACTGAGCTAAATCCCCAGCCCCTGTCAATCACCTCCTTAAGAGACCACCCCTGAGCCAGGCCAATTCAAGCTAAAGAGATGGGAGGGGTAATTATCCCTTTAATTAAAAGATACACCTGTCCTTGCAGGTACCCCTTCCTCACTTGCTGAGAGACAGTCCTGGAGCCATGCTAACTTTGTCTTATTCACAGGCCTAACTTGGAAGAACACAGCTTTTCCTTTCTCTTTTCTCCTAGCTCTTTCCTGTCCAAAGCCTAAGTGTATTCTCGCTGGCACCAACACTAAACTCCATTGCTACCCTCTGTCCCGCCGTGTGGCTGTCTATTGCCACATACCTGCTTGCTGACCTCCCTTGCTAAACACACCAGCCTAATGCCAAGGTCATGGCCTTCTTTCTTCCTCTTCTTCTTGTCCCTCTTCCCAGTGCTGTCAAGAGTTACAGCTTGCTTGTCTGTTGTTTTGTCCCAAGCTCATAAAACTATCCTTGAAAGCCAGGTGGTGGTGCATGCCTTTAATTGGAGCACTTGGGAGGCAGAGGCAGGTGGATCTCTGTGAGTTTGAAGCCAGCATGGTCTACAGAGCTAGTTCCAGGACAGCCAGAGTTACATAGAGCTCAAAAAGCAAAAACGACAAACAAACAAACAAACAAACAAACAAACAAACAAAAACTATCCTTGAGCCTCCACTGAATCTTTCATTAACAAGCCTAAGAACCTAAAAAAAGGGACCCTAATTTCCCTGGTAACACCAGGAAGGGTGTCTGCATTTGCTTAAGATGTTTCTCCACAACCAAGAGACATCTTGAGCGTGATTAGGGTCTGGAGTTGGGGCCTGATCTCTGGGGTCAGAGCCATCCACACATCCTTCTAAGCCTGTTCCTCCATGGGTTGACCTGTCAAATATCAGACATAATGCTGCCAGACAGGGAAGTGTGGCCGCTGCTGAGGCCACAGGACACAGAAGGACATAGCAGGGGACCTGGGGCCTTCAGAGGCCTCTCAACTACTCTCAGCCCAAGGAAGGTAGAGATGTTGGGGATTTTGACTCCTGCTGGCAGTGAACTCAGGACTTCAAGTCTCTGGAGTATTATGTTGGAATGGCTGATTGAGGCACACAGACTGGGGGTTCAGTGTGGTGTTCCGTTTCACGGTGCAGTCTCATTCCCTCAGGACCAAGACCTTGAACTACCCCCTGGTCAGACCACTAGTATCCCCCTTCCCATACTCCTTCCTGTCTTGGAGCCTGCACGCTACAACTGTCCCCAATGACTTGAGCTCTGCCACTGAGCTCCATTTGGGTACTATTGTGTTATTCGAAAACAGGGTATATTTCATTCCTCAGTAAACCAGATTCTCCGTCTGCCTGATCAGATTGTGACTGAAAGAGAGATTAGGAAACCAACGCCATGAGCCAAGGAACCGATGGCCTTGAGGTAGTTTCTGCTCAGGAGCAGAAAACACTGTAGTAGGTGAAGGAGATGGGGGAGGGGGACGTTGAGAAGTGGAAAGTGAGACCAGCGCTGGAGGTGCCCTGCTCTGCTCAGCACCCACTCCACCCTTAGCAGCAGAGATGGACAGATCCAGAGGCCTCTGGGCTCTGCTTCCCACACTGATGGGACCACAGCATAGAGTCTGTGAAGGTTAGACACAGGGCCTAGCCTATGTTTGGGTGAAACAGTGAGATCTAAGGCACCATGGTTGTCCCAGGCTTAGAGATGTGTATGTGTCACCCAGAAGTTCCTACCTGGGAGGTTTGGGGGAGGTGGGAGTAGCCTGGCACTGACCTTGGAGAGGCTATGAAAATGGAGTTATTTTTATTTTATTTTCTCTTATTGTACTATTTTTATTAGCATTCTAGCTGGCCTGTATAAAAAACACACAACCAGGTACTTTATCAAGCCGTAAGCTTGTTTCCCAGCTGTGATGTCCCCTGTTCCTTGCTGTTTCTTGTAGCCACGTGCTCGTGGCTCACCTCCTCTCATGGCGGCCTCCTCCTCTCTTCTTCTCTTCTTTCTCTACCTGGAACCCACTCACTTTGTCCTCAAGTCCTCCCTTTCCCCCTCCACTGCCCAGTCACAGGCTCTAGCCTTTTATTGACCAGTTAAATTGGGAATCAGGAACTCAAGGTCATCCTCAGCTACTTAGCAAGTTCAAGACCAGTCTAGGATACTTAAGGCCTCATCTCAGAAATGTAAAAGAAAGAATTATAAAACACATTGAGCAAATACCTACTATGCACCAACTCTTTATTGGGGGCTGAATGTGCAAAATCAGGTAGATGAAGTTCCCTGAGAATCCCTAGTTCTAAGACACATCACCCAGAGGAGAAGGGCCTCAGGGATGTCTGACTACAATTTGGTACAGGGTCAGGGGACACACCATGGAGAGATTTGGACACAGTGACAGCTCACATCTGCCCAGACTGGAGCCCGGCAACTGAGACTGTCATCTCTGCTGTCTGGCTCAGCTGTCACCTCCTCGCTGGAGCCTGCACAAGACAAGCTCAACAGCCGCTTCAAGCTGTCACCAGGGAGTGATGGTGCTTGGCCCTCCGTGTCCATCTACAGGGACTCTGACTCCTGCTTTGACAACTGTCAGTTCCCCATGGGAACCAAGGACAGGCAGCTTCTGGGCTCCCTCATCAGCTGTCAGGAGGCATCAGAGGAGGGAGGGAGATGGGAGATGGGGAGTGGCTGTCGGCATGCATAGAGAACGACAGAAAAGAGGCAGAAGCAGAGGGGAGGACATCCCATGATGCTCCCATCCCAGTGTTTCCACCCTGCACAATCATTCCATGGACTATTGACTCACAGTGACCCTTCCTCCGCCTAGAACCTCATCAAGGGCCCATATCCTGGGAGAGGGTGTGTGTATGTGTATGTGTGTGTGCGATGGTGATAATATTAGACAGAAATATACAATAGATAAACCTTCCACTGGCAATGCCCAAGACAGACATAGATATATACAGACAAGATGGCTTGAAGTGGGAGGGAAAGGCAGAGAGTGTGATAGGCAACAGTGATGTTGGGAGTCACAGAGCCAAGGCTAGAACAGGCCTGGAACTTCTTCTGAGACCCTTCAGGTCAGAGGAGTCAACGAGGACCACACAGAGTCTACGCCATCTTTCCCACCGGCATGCGACTCAATTGCTGTGCCTTGGGCCCACTGCCCAGCACCTCTGAACCTCCTTGGCTGTATCTGAGAGAGAAAACCTCACAGAGGCGCTGAGGGAGCATAGACAGGCCATACAGCACCTTTCACCCTAGGGCTGCTCAGTGCTAAACCTCTGGCAACATCAGCTCTTTCCTCTTCAATAACCGAGGGGGGAGCCCCAAGTTTCTAGATGCCAAGCCGACTTCACCTCCCACCTCTCTGAAGAGCCCTGTGCTTCAGATGGGTCCGAACTGTGCAAGAGGAGAGAGAGAGAGAGAGAGAGAGAGAGAGAGAGAGAGAGAGAGAGAGAGAGAGAGAGAGAGAGACTGACTCCTGGGTTTTTGCTTTGCTGCTGCCCAGACTCATCTGCATTACGAGCTGAATAAGTCACTGAGGAGCCTTCTCTGTCTGCTCCCCCAGTCATGCCTGATGCAGTTTCTAATCTTTATCCATCCATCGCTTAAATTTCAGTCCTACTCTGAGCAACCAGGTACAAAGATAGGCTTTGCTATCTCCACAGTCCGCTGTCCATAATGAGGCATGGACTTTAGGACGCACAGGACACAATGGTTCATGACCGCACGGGCCTCTACCCATCCCATACCTGTCTAGGTATTAGACACCTAGAGTAATGCCCACAGTAGTCCTTGGAGCTGAACTATGCCCACATCGGGGGCCCAGAGGGACTCCAGTGACAGCTGCCTGCTTCCCTCTAAGCCAGAAGGAACAAGCAGGCTGCCCTCTAGCCTGGTGGATACCACAGCTGTGCTCCGATTCGCCCAACAGTGCAAGCAATTATTGCACTTAATTGCAATTGGTAGCTCACATCGAGAAGTGATTAGGTTTCCCCTGGAGATTCCCACCTTCATTTAAGAAAACCAGACAGGGCAAGGGCAGGGCAGATTATTCCTGTACAACCACAAGTGAACAGAGCTGAGGAGGCCATCGCCAGGCGATGTGGCTTCTCCTGATCTCTGCTATGCCCCAGAGCCCATAACCACCTACACCCACCACTACCTGGCACCCAGCAGCACCTGGTCATATGGGTCTCTTCTGGGTTCTGTGTGCAGTGCCCCATGCCACCCTGGCAAGCAGGACTACTTTGACACATGGGACCTTAATTCAGGCCTTGGGGGCTAAGCATGAAGAATAGAAGGGCCACAGAGAGCATCGTAAACAGCCTCCTTTGGCCCAGGCAACACGACCAGGTGAGAAGAGGGTGCTTTGGGCCTCCATCCTTCCTCCCTTTTGCTCTGTCTGACTCCTATACTAAATGCATTCCTCTAGTCTGTCCAGTCTCAAGTTTCAGTGTCTCTTTGTTGCAGGAAGCAGAGCCAGACACGTGAACGGGGTTGGGGGGCTGGGAGGGGGGTGGGTGATGCTTTCTGAAAGCTGCTTCACAGTTCACAAGATTTCCTCCCCCTGAGCCTAGCACAAAACATTCCTGCACTGCCGCTGTGCAGGCCCCAGCATTCTTGAAAGTTGGTGAGCAGCTGATTGTTTACAAACCCTGGCAAGGCTTCGGCAAGTCAAGGCCAATTTCTGGATTAAATTAGAAAAGAAAAGAGGAAACATATCCAAGTCTTGGCACAAATAGATTGTTCATTGAACACGAGTTGTTTCAGAACACACTGTGCTGAGGACCTTCATCCTGCTAGGAGAAATCAAAAGGTACAGGCTCGGCTCTGAAGGCGGAGGGGGACTCCTGAACCCCACGTGCTCTCCAAGCCTAAGGAATGGGTCTGCCCTTAGTGGAAGAGTGGTTCGCACAGCTCAGAGAGACTGTTCTTGCCCAGAAATCTACTAAACTGTTTTCAAATGGAGATTACAGCCAGTTCATTCACTCGTTTAGAAGGAATCCTCAAAGCGACCTCAGAGAACCTTTGAGGCAGTTAACAGTGGTGTGCTGGGTAGCTTGGGGTCTGAGTAGGAGAAAGATAAATCTCAGCTCGACTGTGAGGTCAGCAAGGCATCCTTCAGATAAGGGCTACTCCAGCTTCAAGGAGAAGGCAAGGGAAACTTTGTGTGTGGAGGGTTCGTTCTTCCTCTCGTGGAAGTTTGGCTGGTATGGTGTCAGGTAAAAGCCTCAGGTTTAAAGATAGAGAAACTGAGTCCAAGGAAACTTCACCAGGTAAGTGCTGCTTCTGACTCCAAAATAGGTGCATATCCCCTGCCGAATGCTCTCCCTGTTGAATGCTCTCCCCACCAGCACATCCAGCTACACCCCTGCCGAGGGCCACAGAAAGGGCCACGGCTGTCGCTCAAGGTTTTTTTTTTTCTTAAAGCCAGATAGTAGGAATTACTTAGGCACTAGTTCTGTGGGCCATCTGGTCCACTGTGATGACAATGGAGCTGAGACACTCCTCTCCACTAATGACGTCACGGTCATCTGTCAAGGTCACCGAACCTCTGTGTGACAGCTGTGTGCTGTGACGACGTCAGAGGAAACAAACCTGCAGCATCATTGAATCACATACAAGCACAGCTTGAGAAGTCAGTCACGTGTTCTAAATCTCACAGCTTCCTAAACCTCGGGTTTGGAGCCCAGTAAGCTCGGAAAATGGAACATGGGGATTGAAAACAATATTGATATTGTGATATCAATAAAACATTCCAGGTTATACACAAAATTGTAAGGGACCTGAGGTGCTGCTGGCTGTGCTCACCTGTGTCGGACAGCACAACTTCCCTGCAGCCTTGCTGTGAACCATGATCGTGCTGTGCATGCTGTCTCCATGCTCAACGCCAACAAGCCCCAGCCTGAAACACCCTCAGGCCCGAGGCCACTACATATTAGGAACTTCACGCACTAAGCTACGTGCTCACACGGAAGCAAATGATTTAATTACCCAGAACAAAGACTTTTCGTGCTTTCCTACTGTCACTTCCAAGCCCGCATTAAATGGATTTATCTCTGCAGTGGTTTGTGTTAGAATTCTTGATTTAAAACTTCTCGTGTTTGAGTTGCTGACTTGTTTCGTAAAAATATATATATATATATATATATATATATATATATATATATATATATATATATATATATTTTCCAATGACTCTTGGCTTGGAGTTAGGAGCGGTCTTCTAGCAATGTCTGAAATGACCTTAAGCATACTCTGTGTCGAGAGGCCATCTCAGGGCTCCCTCCTCTGAGCCCTTCACCTTGCAATGGTCAGCGGGGTCAAGGTGCTTGCTCTGAAGCCCGATGACTTGAGTTCCTAGGACACACTTGGTGGGAGGAAAGAACTGACTCTTGAAAGTTGTTCTCTGACCTCCACCTGTTCTCTCTCTCTCTCTCTCTCTCTCTCTCTCTCTCTCTCTCACACACACACACACACACACACACACAGAATATAAATAAATAAAAATTAACAGAATAGATATAGCTTGCAACAGAAAATATTCCATGGATATCACCATGGAAGCTATAAATCACCACAACTAAGAATGAGGCAGGGGTTGTTCCTCAGTGGAGCAGACACTGATAATGAAGCCACACAGACTAGAAGACTTTAACATGTGCGTTACCTGTTGGCAGACTTAACTCTCGGGCGCCCAGGCTAAGGAAGTAATTAAGGACGAAGGACAGACTCAGCCATAAGGGTGTACAGTAGTAGGTGGCACATCTGACCTCCGAAAGGGAAGTGAGTTTTATTCCCCGGAGACGTCGTGTAAATAACCAGTTACCTAAAAAGCACACGCTCCCTCACTGCAACAACATTCCACACTCATTAAAATGAAGCCTCGGAGAGGCGTTTCTGGGAGAAAATATGGAGAGATCTATATGAGTTCATTCTAATCTTATGGCATCAATAATATATTATCTGTGTTAAATATAGACTGTTTTAATGAACTGAAAAAAAGAATACTTTTCCGAATTTAGGTAGGGAACTGGGAGAAGTGGGTCTGGCTGGCGGGGAAGGAGTTGGTAGGTGGCGTCTCAGGGTAAGTGGGTCTCATAAAGTGATCAGCAGACACCCTCACCCTCCAGTGGGTCTGACAGGAAGCAGGGGTTGGGGCAGACGGCAGATTTTCACTTTCTGTTGTGATCTGAGTGTGATGACTCCCCTAGGCTCGTTTGCTTGGACCTGTGGTGTCCAGCTGTTTGTGCTCATTGTTTGAGGACGTTATAGAACCCATTAA
Source organism: Rattus norvegicus (assembly GCF_021556685.1). Classification (NCBI taxonomy): domain Eukaryota; kingdom Metazoa; phylum Chordata; class Mammalia; order Rodentia; family Muridae; genus Rattus; species Rattus norvegicus. The sequence continues at coordinate 40,991,968 of NC_141543.1, read as the reverse complement.
GGAGGCGGAGTCTTCTTGGTCCTCTCTGCTCCTGTAAGTGACGCCTCGCCCATACACCAACCAATAAAACCTCTTCGGTTCACTGAGTTGGACTTTGATGTGGTTGTTATTTTGGTCTATTCAGCCCGTGTTCCCTTTGGAATAGACATGTGTGTGTCTTATGTCTAGAAAAGTCTCTCCTACAACACCCAGGTCAGTGGGCAGCTCACTGATCAGGCTGTCCTTCCGCCATGGAGCCACCCCTACCTGCTGTCACATGTCAACGGTCACGTGACCCAGAGTGCAGTTACAGCCCACCCAAGGCCACGTCTGGGTTTGCATTCTACCAACTACTGAGCTCTGTCACAGCCCAGTGCTATGTTGATGCCTCCATGATGCTACTTTGGTTCCAACCTGGGGAATCCCGGGACCAGATGTGGACTCATAAGAGGATTGTTACTAGCCACTGGCTGGGCCTTGGAGGGCTATTTGGTATTGTGGCTTGAGGTCCACAGACCCAGAGTTGCCCAGGCTTGCTTAGTAAACGGAGGTCAATTCCAAGTTCAGAAGAGCGTGCAGCAGGCTTTCCCACAATGCAACACTCAGGATGGCTGCCCCTGGCCACACTGGCAACTTAGACTTCAGTGCTGATTAATTACAAGTCATGTCTCCATTAGTGTGGCTACTATCAGGATGACAAGTGTGGTGGGCTGCGGAGAGCTGGGAACCCTCACACGCTATTGGTGGGCACATAAGATGATACAGCGGCCGTGGAAAGCAGCGTGGTGGTTTTGAAAGTCAAACATAGAATTACCCTATGATTCAGTCTTTCTACTCCCATGTCTGTAGCCAAAGGAATGGGAAACAACGGTGAACAGAAATCTGCAACTCGTGTTCACAGCAGCCTTAGTCACAACAGCCAAGAGGTGGAGGTTGCCCAGGTGCCCATCAATGGGCGAATGGATAAACAAAACCTGTCTAAATATACTACAGATTTTATTGAGCCTCCAGAAGGAGGAAGATTGGACATTCCCACATGATTCCAGCACTCAGGAGGTTGGAGGCAGGAGGATCATGAATTCAAGGCCAACTTGAGATACATAGAAAGACCAGTATTAAAAACAAAGCAAAACAGCACATGCACACACACCACAGACACAGACACAGACACAGACACACACACGCACACACACGCACGCACACGCACACGCACACGCACACACACACACACACACACACACACATGGAATTCCAACAGGCTACAATATGAACAACCTTTAGACTATCACACTAAATAAAATAAATTAAATAAGCTGGATCCCGAAGGACAAATATCATACAAATTCACTGGATTACAGGTCCAGAGTGGTTTAATTAGAGCACCAAAATCAGAATTATAGCAGCCAGCACCGAAGGGATCAGGTGAGGAGTCAGTATTTAATGGTGGGAGATTCAGCTCTGCAAGATGGAGAGAGCCCTGTGCACCGATGGTGTGGCCTTTGCATGTCCATGTGAATGACACTAATGCCACATACGAGCTGTGCCCTTAGAAATGGTGAAGATGGCCTGTGTGCTTGAGGGTGACACTCATGTGCTTGGCAAGCCCTCTACCACCTCTATATATTCCTAGCTCTCTTTTTACCTTTATTTTGATTCTTTTGTTGTTGTTGTTGTTGTTGGTTTTTTGTTTGTTTGCTTGGTTGTTTGGTTGGTTTTGTTTTTTTATTTTGGTTGTTCAGTCTTTTTAAGACAGGATTTCTCTGTGTAACCCTGGCTGTCCTGGAACTCACTGTGTAGACCAGACTGGCCTCAAACCCAGAGATCCACCTGCCTCTGCCTTCCGAGTGCTGGTACTAAAGGTGTGCGCCAGCACCACATGACTACTTTTTTTTTTTTATCTTTATTAACTTGAGTATTTCTTATTTACATTTCGATTATTATTCCCCTTCCCGGTTTCCAGGCCAACATCCCCCTAGCCCCTCCCCCTCCCTTTCTACATGGGCTTCCCCTCCCCATCCTCCCCCCATTACCACCCTTCCCCCAACAATCCCGTTCACTGGGGGTTCAGTCTTGGCAGGACCAAGGGCTTCCCCTTCCACTGGTGCCATTACTAGGCAATTCATTGCTACCTATGAGGTTGGAGCCCAGGGTCAGTCCATGTATAGTCTTTGGGTAGTGGCTTAGTCCCTGGAAGCTCTGGTTAGTTGGCATTGTTGTACATATGGGGTCTTAAGCCCCTTCAAACTCTTTCAGTCCTTTCTAAGATCCCTTCAACGGGGGTCCCGTTCTCAGTTCAGTGGTTTGCTGCTGGCATTCGCCTATGTATTTGCTGTATTCTGGGTGTGTCTCTCAGGAGAGATCTACATCTGGCTCCTGTCTGCCTGCACTTCTTTGCTTCATCTATCTTATCTAATTGGGTGGCTGTATATGTTTGGGCCACATGTCGGGCAGGCTCTGAATGGGTATTCCTTCTGCCTCTGTTCTAAACTTTGCCTCCCTATTCCCTGCCAAGGGTTTTCTTGTTCCCCTTTTAAAGAAGGAGTGAAGCGTTCGCATTTTGGTCATTCTTCTTGAGTTTCATGTGTTCTGTGCATCTAGGATAATTCAAGCATTTGGGCTAATATCCACTAATCAATGAGTGCATACCATGTGTGTTTTTTTGTGATTGGGTTACCTCACTCGGGATGATATTTTCCAGTTCCATCCATTTTCCATTTGAATTTCATAAAGTCATTGTTTTTGATGGCTGAGTAATATTCCATTGTGTACATGTACCACATTTTCTGTATCCATTCCTCTGTTGAAGGGCATCTGGGTTCTTTCCAGCTTCTGGCTATTATAAATAAGGCTGCTATGAACATAATGGAGCATGTGTCTTTGTTATATGTTGGGGCATCTTTTGGGTATATGTCACCTGGCTACTGTTATTTGGAAGCAAGAGCTTACTAAGTTGCCAAGGCTGGTCTGGAACTCAAGATCCTCCTACTTCAACTTCCCAGGTAGCTAGGATTATAGGCCAGAGCCTCTAAGCCTGCTGTTCCCTCCCTGCCCCTTTCTTTATTTGGAGTGCATGTGAGCAAATGCACTCTTACGTGCTTGTGGAGAGGCCAAGTATCAGGCATCCTCCTTAATCCATTAGTTTATTTTTATGGGTGTGTAAGTAGGTGAGTGTGAGTAGTGTACACACACATTTGTGTGTATGTGTGTGTGCACACGCACATGCGGGTGGGGACATGCACATGCATGTGAGCAAACACAATTGCACTTGAGCAGGTCCTCGTGTGAATGAAAAAGCCCGAGGGGGAAGTCAGGTGCCTGCTCTATCACTTCCACAGATAAGTAGAAACCTTACCTTTTGAGTTAGTGTCTCTCACTGAACCTGGAGCTCACTGCCCCAGATGGACTGGGACTATAGATATGTGGCAGGGAGCCCAGATTTTTGTGTGACTGCTGGGAACCTGAACTCAGGTCCTAGGCTTATATAGTAAGCACTTTACCCACCAAGTCATCTTCCCAGTCCCAGGCTAGACATCTTTTATTAAAACACTTTTAATTAAACTTTAAAATTCTATTGGATAAAAAAGACCGATCAGTTCTTCCTCTCACTGGCCACATTTCACAAACTCACGATGCGGCCTGGCCAGTGGGTACAACATTTCAGAGCCCAGAAGGACAGCTACAGAAAGCTCCGTCACACGGCAATATTCTAGAAGGGTGTCTTCACTGTTCTCCTTCTCCAAGGCCACCAGAGTGTCCCACCAGCCTTGTACAGTCCCTCTCCCAACTGTGCGAACACTCTCCAAAAGTCACAGGGAAGTGACATTCTGCTCCTACAGTGGGGAAACCTAATCTCCCCTAATCTAGACAAGGAACTCTTGAAACAGCAGGAGCTTAGATGAGGGGTGACTGCCCCTCCCCGCCAGTCTCACTGAGTCCCAGGACTCTGTGCCTTGCCCTTGGCTTCTGATGGACTTGACACCCTGCCCACGAGGCCAAGCCCTTGGCCAATAAACACTTGCTGTGCATGAGTGCATATCCGTGTGACAAGGGAAACAGATGTGACCCGGACGTCCTTTCTCAACACCTCGGGATTATCTCCTAAAATCTTCATGTTGTTGTGACAATGAGTTGGGGAATCAATTCAAGAATTCTTATGTTTCTGGTGTTTTTCTAGAAACCAAACCATCTTGCCATCATTATTTAAAACAGAGCTACACTTGGATCACAGGGATGTGCACCAGTGAATGGAAGCTTGTGACTGAAACTTAGAGAGAGTCGTAGATGTTCTCCGAGGAGCTCTGTGATGTAGGAGCCTCCAAAGAGGAAAGAGGAGGATTTTCATGCATCTGCCCCATGAAGAAGTCCCAGTCCCCTCACCTTCAGGCAGGGTGTTCTCTGTGATCTTGTCACTGTCGTGTGAGCAAAAACACGTTTTATTTGGAGCTTGAAAATATCATTACCTTAGAGACTGAAAAACCCATTCACTTCCATTATGGAATTTAAACCAGCCTACTGGGTGCAAGAGGGAACTGACCCCTTTTTAATGATAGGAACACCAAGGCTCAGAGGACTGGAACCTCATTCACATGGATACACCAGATCTTTCTGTTATTGTTATTATTATTATGATGATCATGGTGGCCATCATCATCACCACCACCACCACCACCACCATCATCATCATCATCATCATCATCATCATCATTTTCTTAATGTATGTTAGTACACTATAGCTGTCTTCAACACACCAGAAGAGGCCATTGGATCCCATTACAGATGGTTGTGAGCCACCATGTGGTTGCTGGAAATTGAACACAGGACCTCTGGAAGAGCAGTCAGCACTCTTAATCTCTAAGCCATCTCTCCAGCCCTGGTTTTGTTGTTGTTGTTCTTTGTTTTTGTTGTTGTTTTGAAGTCTTTCTAATTCTAAGCGTTGCCTTTTCCCTGCGAGTTGGACAGCAGTGGATCTGGGGGAAGAGTACATGCTCTGGAGGCTGATGAGATCTGCATATTTTCCGGTCTTATAGGCCTAGAGTGAAGATTTCCACAGCAAGTGGCTAGCCTGGGCCTGGCACACAACCAGCCACACATTGGCAGATCATTAGTTGCAGTAATTATGGTTTTATTTATTTTTGTTGTTACTATTATTATTACAGCCATATCTCAGAGCTTTGTTAACTTCAATAATTATGGTTTCATTATTATTAAATTAAAGGGACTTTTCAAAAATTAATGTGAGATTAGCATTCCCCAAAATAAAACCAACACATGCAAAGGATTGTGCATGGGGAAAGGTGCAGGTTCAGGGAGCCAAGGACATAACCAGGGCAGCTTAGGAGATGGAGACCACTCACGGGTGTGAGGGGGAATCTCTTTCCAGACTTCAGCTCACTCACTTTCTTCCTTCTATCCCTGATGAATCCTTTCACCAGGACCCTCTAGAACATGCTCTGTGTGCCACCTTAGTTCCCCAAGACTCAGCACCTGACCAAGAAAGGCAGAGTTAAGCTCCAGACACAGAGCCCATCTCTGTACCTGGGTCTGCCCACCTCCAGCTACATCCTTGTTCATTGCAGCGCCTTGTAAGCCCACTCTCCTCCCACAAAACAGCCCTTCCTCACCCTCCGTTTGAGAGGCATAGTCACGGTCATAGCCTAGTCCTTCCTTCAACTTCTCATCTCCTAGCATGGCTTCGGGGATCTTCCTGAATAGAGAGGATCTCAGCCTGTCAGTTTAGCTCTGCCCCATAAGGCCCCACCCTAGATTCCAGCCCAGTCCCCCAATACCCCTCGATCATATCTTTTTCTCCATTGCTGTGATCATATGCTCTGACAAAAGAAACTGAAGTAAGAAAGAGTTTATTCTGCCTCCCAGATCAAGGGTGTAGTTGGTTGTAGTGGGGAAATCAAGGCAGCAGGAGCTCAGGGTAGCTGATCACATCACAGCCACAATCAGGAAGCAGAAAGGGATGAATGATGCTGCTCAACTCCTTTCTCCATTCATACAGCCCAGAATCCCAGCCTAGGGAATGGTGCTGCCCACAGTGGAGGAGTCTTCCCACCTTAATTAATACAGTCAAGATAATTTCCCACAGGCATGCTCAGAGACCCATCTCCAAGGGGATTCTGGAGTCTGTTATGTTGGCAATTAACACTAACCACATCACATCCATCTTCCAGCCCAGTTGTCCAATGTCCTACTCTCTGTCCCACCCATAGACCCGCCCAGCCACCACCCAATCCCTATCCAAACCCGATTTCCCTGTCCTACTCAAGCCCTGTTCCCCACACCCCTCAGCCTTGACTCACAATGTTCATGAGTGTCAGCAGGTACTTCTGCACGTGCTCCTTTCCATGGAACTGGACCACGGAATCATCCACGCCCAGCAGGACCTCAATGTTGTAGTCATCGTCCGTAGCGTGCCTGCGCACCCTCCGCCGTGAGCTGTTGATGCGCTCCTCCAGGACACCTAGGGCTCTGCTGAGGCTGTCCAGGTTGCCCTGGGAGGCTCCTGGAAGGAAAGGACACCTTCTTTGGTAGCAGCCCATCACCCCTTGCCCAGGGGCATTACAGAAAGACAGAACCCATTTGGGTACAACTCAGTTACCAGTCAGTTATCCGGATGGCATTAAGGTGACCATTGTCTCATATACAACTCACAACACCCTAAGCCTGGAGCAATGTGCCCTTTCAGAAGTCCAGAGAAGGGCAATAGTGACAAACACTAAGTGCTAACACCTCAGTGGCTTCAAGTCCACCTTTTACCCAGCACTCAGCAGAAAGCATCAAGGACTGTGGCAACCTCATGACACTAGCAAATGCACAGCTTTTGGGGACAGACACAGAGGAAGATCAGGAGTGACTTTGCGGTGCCAGCCCTTATCTTACTTCCTTAAAAGGCTAAGGGCTGCCCAAGTGTCAAAAGACTGTTGTACCTATAGGATGCCATTGCCTCTTGCTATAAATGGGGAAACTGAGGCTCAACCCAGGCAGTATGCACCGTCCAGTGTCCCCCCACTCCTAGCTTTCCTCCCAGAACACACTCTCCCTCCCCTCCCTTCCTCCCTCCTCCCCCTCTCTCTCTCCCTCTTTCTCTCTCAACCTTTCAAGGACTCCACTAGTCTGATACCCATGTTCTGGGTCAGGACCTTCATGCCCACTCCCTTCTCATCGGGGAACTTTGCCCGCCACCCTGATACTGATGAAATTGCTCAGGAACCCACATACATCCCTCTCAGGACACCTCCTTCAGTCTGCCCTGGGGGGGGGAACTTCCTGCCTGCCCCCACATGGCCAGTACTTAGCTACACACCGATCATGCTCAGAAGTAGAGCCTAAGGGATCTCAGCTGAGGGTAAAGATCGGCAGCACCATCAGGACCAGAGCCCAGGATGCCTCGCCCACTTCTTCTAGCTGTTTGCCTTGATTCCCACTGGTGAGACCAAACATCTGAGGGTAGCCACTTGTGAAGTTACGAGGCAGCTTGGCATATGGTCCTACTCCCTGCAACCCAGCAAATCTCTCCACTCAGTCACATAGTGGGCACCTTCAGTACAAATGACTCCATTTTATAGATAATAAACCCTTATGTGTGGGACAGCCAGACAGATGCTTCGTGCACTGCAGCTTACCTTTAACATGGCAAACTGACAGTGTAACATACACACACATGCACACACACACACGCACACACACATGCACACACACACGCACATACACACAGATGCACACACATACACACACACTACCTATAACACATATATATAAACCTGTATACACACTACCTGTAGCATATGTATATAAACCTGTATACACACACTACCTATAACATATGTATATAAACATGTATATTCATATATATGTATAGTACATACCACTACCTATAACATATTTATATAAACATGTATGTGTGTATATATAAGTATATATATATATGTGTGTGTGCGCACACACACACACACACACACACACACACACACACACCATGCTGGCACAGACATAATTAAGTTAAAACACAAAACTACACATCTGTAGTACATAGCCATATGCTCACAAGTGCATGCAATGAACCCACATGCACGCATGCACAAACATGGAAAGGTCCTGTTCAGGGCTACTCTAGACATGGGGAACGGGCCAGCCCTGCAGGGAGCAGAGCTGAGTGTTGCTCCACTTGGCCGCCTGGAGATGATTCAGGGCCATCCTGATGCTTCCAGAGGAGCCGCCTGGGACTTCAACCTGACACAGGGCTTGAGGGATTGCTGATCTATTCTCATGCATTTATTTCTTTGCATTTTCAGCGCACAGGGACAGCTAACCTTCAGAGCCACCTTGGAAAGCAAGGAAGATGGTAATTTCCACAGAAAAAGTCCTCCCCTGGGGAAGGAGCTAGACACCACCTTCTGCCCTCATCTTGCTCAGGGTCACACAAAGGCAGCCCCAGGGGAACAACAGACTGAAGGGGGTACTCCTTGGGGCCCCCAGGCACTTTTTAAAAATACCTAATTTGGTTGACAGCATTTGAAACGTGGAAGATTTCACATTGGAAATCATTGAGAACACCTAGTTTCTTTTGAGAAATTTAGAGATGGGGCCATCCTTGGGTCACCTAGGGATACTGAGAGGGGGCATGTTGGGGCCCAGACCACCAGGCCACCTGCTGACCTGATGACTTCTTGGGCACTAAAGGTCTCAGAGGGTACCCTTCCCCAAGGCAGCACACAGTGACTTTCCTATGCATCTCCTGTAGGGGGCACTAGAGTCGCCATGAGGCTGGAGCTGGCCTGATGCATATCTTGAAGCTGAACCGCCAAGCTGGCATAGTTGTTTAGCCCAAGCACGCGCTTCAGGCCTATCCAAAGCAATGAGGCTTTATAAAGATCTTTTGGAAATGCCAATTTCATCTCCGGCATGGTAATTATTGTTGCTAACCTTATTCTCGTCTCAGTGATTTTTTTGGGGGGGAAGGGGGTCCCCAGTTTGCTCTCCTGTTTCTACGATAAAACACTGACTGAAAACAACCTGGCAGGAGGAGCTGAAGTGGCGACCATGAAGGATCTCTGCTTACTGGCTTGCTTCCTGCTTCTGTTCAGCTTGTGTCTTTATACAGCCTAGGAGTGGGTGGGGCTCTTCTCCATCCATCAGCAGTTCCACAGGTCTGTGGGCCAATCTGATGGAGGCAATTCTTCATCTGTGAGTATCTCTTCCCAGTGTATGAGGAACAGCCAAGATTAGCCATCAAAGGGGTGACCTTTGACTGGAGAGATGGCTCAGTGGTTAAGAGCACTGATTGCTCTTCCAGAGGTTCCTGAGTTCAAATCCCAGCAGCCACTTGGAGGCTCGCAACCCTCTGTAATAGGATCAGATGCCCCCTTCTGGTGTGTCTGAAGATAGCAATAGTGTATAATTAAATAAGTAAATCTTTAAAAAAAGGGGGGGAGGGTGACCCTCCTGGGCATTATATTTTAGAACACCTTCTCCAAGACCCAGCCCTTGGTAAAGAGGTCCCCAAACCTGGGGTCAGGTAAATGGATCAGCTCCAAACAATTTGACTCCTTAAAGCTTCAGGTGCTCCAGCTAGCTCTGCACAAAGCAGTGGGGTCTGCTGCCCCCAGGCCTGGAACCACATGAACCTTGCCTCCTGCCTTTCTGTGTCCTAATGGAAGTTGGCAGTCAGGCTGGTATTCCACCTCATCAGTCATGAAGACCACCCTTGTCCTCACCATGGTTATGACCTTAACACAAGCTAAACTCTGGTCCTGATATGCCTGTTTCTCCCAGGGCGCTCTGGCAGCAACAAGTTCCCGAAAAGTCCTAGACCAACTTCCCAGTGACTACATCTCTGGCTTTCAAAGCCTACCCAACCATACTAGGTGCCAGCCTGACCTAATGACCTTTATTCTACTTGGTCCCCAGCCCATAGTTCACATGACCTCATGTTCCACCCTTCATTACTAATGCGGGCAGGGTGGTAAACTGTCAATGCTGTCAATCTCCTGATGTGGTCTGTAGTTTTTCTGATAAGGTAACTCCCTCTCCCAGCAAAACACACACACACACACACACACACACACACACACACACATACACACACACACACACACACACACACACAGAGGGAGTGCGGGGGGAGGGGGAGGTCGTCACTGGTCCTCTGAGGAGGAGGGTGTTGACAGGTGTTAGAGAGAAGACAGGGGCCCCAGCAGCAGCCATGCCTGGTTGGCTGACCCTCTAGTCTCCCGTGTGTCTAATCACTGGATGAGTAAACAAAAGATACTTGGTTCCTGGCATTTCCTTGCTTGGGGACCCTTCTAGATGGCATCTGGAGCTCTCTTTGCTTTGCTAAAGATGACACAGCAGAAACCACATCCAAGAGTCCTGGTGTGAGAATGTCTACAAGGCAAAGGAAAGATGCTGAGAGCAGTTCGAGAGACTTGGGGAGAGGACAGGAGTGGGGATCCCGGTTCCTACCTAGGCAAGACTGAGGCAGAGGCACCCAGGAGAATAGGTGGTGGGCAAGCCCACCTACATAAGCTCTGTACAGCGAAAGGACTGGGGCTGTGCCTTCAAGCATCTGCAGAGTGACTGCTAGGACAAAGACGTGTTCACAGCCCTTCACAATGATGGAACTCTGTTCAGTTCTCACTAAGAGGAGGGGCTCTTTGTTGTTATCATTCCCTTCTGGCTTGTCCCTGAAAGGGCTCAGGAGCTGGAAGCAAGGTCCCCAACATAGAGTTATTGGGGTGGCAGAATTTCAAGACATGAAGCCTGTAGGAAGGTAATAACCATGTCACGTGGGCTCCAGGCTCATTAAAGAACCAGTGGCTTTGGATGGAAGTGGGGCAGGGCTCTTGGGACCAGGTTATCCCCCTGGGGACCAGCTGTTATAAAAGAGGGAACCTGGACCCTCATTTTGGCTTACTCTCTTGTCCAGCAATCTCTTCCTCTGAATGTACTCTACATGATACCATTTGATATGTTGTGACACCACCAGGGGGTGCTATTGCCAGAATGTTGTTTGAACTTTTCATTCCTCAGAATGGTGAGCAAAATAAGCACCTTTCCTCAATAAATAACCCAGTGTCAGGCATGTTGTGATAGTAGTCCAAAATGGATTAGGATAATCAACACGGATCAATAAAAGAGAAGAAAGGTTGAGCTCAACAAGCCACGTTGACAGAGAAGGGGAGCTAGGACCTGAGCCCAGGCTGGTCTGCTGATATACTTGTGGAGTGTTGGCAAGTGGATCGAGCTGCCACTGCTGATTCCTGTGAACTGAACAGCTGATTTCTAGGTAACACAGACAGAAGTTACTCCAAAGCCCTTTCTAAACAGGTCCAGCTCCCCATATCCTTTCTCTTCCATTACCTCTGGTGGGTGGTGGGCTACAAGGGAGGTTAGTGTTTAAAAACCATCATTAAAAGTAGACCTTGGAAAAGTTAAAGTTATACTCCTCCCTCAACACCTCCTCAAGACAGCATTCCCTTCCCTTCCCTTCCCTCCAGCAGGAGTGACAATTGTGAGTAGCTCTGACATCTTTTATGGATTCACAGTGGCACTCACTGTTTCTCCACCCTTGGATGAAGACCCCTCGAAGACAGCAGCCATGGGGAGGCCTTACCTTTCCCAATGCCCCATAGGAACCCTGGGCTGGGAGGGCTTGGAGTTATGGAAGAGATGCAGTGGGAACCCAAGACCCAGCAGAAGGACAGCTGCTCTAGAAGATGAGGCAGTTGCATGAAGGGACAGGAAGATAATATTGGTGGGTGGGAGCAGGAGGAGAATGTAGGGACAGGTGTTGAAGTGTGAACTGGACCGAGAGTGCTCTATAAATTACCTGCATGAGGACAAACCAAGAGAAGAAGGGCCAGGCAGCTTAAAACAAATGGGGCTGAGAAATTACACGTGCATCATGTAATTGGCAACAAAAAGAAATGAGGCGTCTTAATGTCATTCGTGAGATACAATAAAATCAGAGGTATTCGAGGAGGAAGGGCTGCCAAGGCAAATAGGGCCTGCAGAAGATGCTCGAGAAAGCCCAGTGCTCTCATCAGCACACCAAGTGGGTGGAAGGAGAAAGTGAAGGCCAGTTAGGTGTGAACACCTATTCCAGAAAACAACACATGAGTTAGAGGAAAGACTAGAGATGGGCATAAAGGGTTTGAATTCATAAGACGATCGATCTGCTGTTCAAACCACCAAAAAAATAAGACGTGCCTTTTTCATGCATTTGTGGAAGACGCTAAGACACACACACACACACACACACACACACACACACACACACACACCAACAAAAACCATGTCTATGATGACTAACATTGAAACAAAAGTTGGGAATTACAGTAAAAAGTAAGCCTTAAGACCTTTAGTTCTAAAAAGCATAGACTAAGTAGAAGGTATAAATCCAACAGTTGGCTTGAGTACAGAATCTGACTAAAGATAACCAGAAGAAGCTAGAAAAAGATGGCCAAGGGGAAGTCTAGATGCTTCTATGGGAAAGTGTTTCCCAACCCACAAGGAACAGACACATCCAATCTTACGTGAAATGAGTACACAGTGGTCAATAGCCTACTTGTCCAAAACAACAACCAGCTAAAAATTGCATTGGGGAAGGGAAGCCTGCTAACCAAAGTGCACAACCACCAAATGTCAAGGGGTGGGGTGGGGGATGATGAAGGTTAAAGACAAGCAAAAGGGACTATGCTTTAACTCTCTAAAATAATTTTTAAAGGAGTCCATAATAAATAGAGGAAAAAAATGAAACAATGTTGGATTGGAAGTTATTCTCATCCAAATTAATCTATTAAGTATAAAACAGTCTCAAAAGAATCATTAAACTCTAACACGAATTCCAGAACTTGCTTGTTCTGGAATCATCTTAGAAGATAACATGTGTTTTGAAAAAGTTAAACAAAAATGTGCTCCTTCAAATCAAGAGTATTTATGATAAAATCACATTTACTCTTAATAGAGTATGCTAATATCGTGAGAGATACTGAGTAAAATGTCCAAGGACACACCCCAACATCTGGGTGAAAAAAAGGCTTGAACATTAACTCCTTTCTGGAACCCATCTGTCTGGAAAGTGTCAGTCAGGGACTTTTACTTTTAAAAACCCAAAGATGTAAGCCCGGGATTCGCAGAAGAGAAACAATATCAGAACAGTCATTGGCTGGGAAGCGAGGGAGCTTTTCATGGTAATAAACTTGATATATTCAAGTTGAGCCCCATGCTGTTATGGAGGAGAGCCAGGATTCTTCTAGTCTTTGCCACAGTCTCCCCTGAAGCACTGACGGTGATATGTCAAGCACCATCCAGAAGTGGGGCGGGGAGCAGATGAGTTGAAGGCAATGACAGTCTCCTCCCGTGGCCTGTGCCCTCTGCTGGACTGGCATTGGTCTGGAAGCTTCCTTGAAAATGTGTAAAAGGTCTCTGGGATGCAAGCGCTTGTTGTGGTTAAGGGTGAGGGTGGCATTCTAGAAACAGGAGGATTCAGTGAAAGCCTACTTCACTTGATGCTGGTGGTCAGACATTCCCTATACTGGAACGAGCCTGAGGGAGCATTCTGAGGAGCCAAAGGGCAAAAGGAACCCACCTACAAACGCTGGGTTTCTGGTCATCGTGGCCATCATGGTTACTGTCTACATTTACAAAGGAACAGCTGTCCGAGGGCCACTGGCTCTCTCTGTAAGTGCCTCTGACACTGAAGATAGACATCGAGAAGGAACACACACACACACACACACACACACACACACACACACACACACACGGAAACAGGGAAGAGACTGTGAGATCATAGACCCTTCACCTGCCTCTCTCCCTGACATCAACCCAGGTCCCCATGCAGCTCTCTCCTTGGACAGAGCAGATAAATATACAAGGACCTCGCCCCTCTTCCAGAGAGTCCAATCTCGTGGCCCTGCAGTTATGAGCAAGCCCAGTCCCTCTGGCTCCAGCCCAAGGACAACACTTAGTTATAAGTTTACTATTATTTAGTGCCTTTTTGCTGTGTGACTCCTGGACAGCATAGGTCATGTGATAAGGAGTTTACCCACCCACCCCAAATATTTATAAAACTCAGGAAGTCATGTTGTCCCCTGGAACTGAAGGCTCTTTCCTTCCGGAACCACCACACTCTAGATGGCAGCCACCTTTTCTAATGAAGCTCTTTTCGGGGACTGGAAGGGAAAGTGTTTTCCCCTCCTGTCGCTATTTATCTCTCTGAATGCTTGCCCACTGCAGCTCTTCATGGCTCCCTGTGGACCTGAGCCTATGAAGCCCAGTGAAGGGGTGAGTTCATGCCAGTTTCTTTCTACAAACCTGGAGTGATTTTCAACAGAGGAAAGACGCGAACTCTGTGGGGAGCTGGGAGGGAAGCCTGTGCTTGTATTGTATCCTCTGCACGCTGAGAGGAGATGTTACATAGTTTAAGAAAGAGCAGGACGAGAACAAAACAAAACAAAACAAAACAAAACAAAACAAAACAAAACAAAAGTAAGGCATGACAGACTGAGTGAAAGGACTGGAAAGCTACGCTGAGAGCTTTCCTACAAAGTGAAGCAGCTAGTCAACCCAGATCTGAAAACAATAGTAAACGAGAGGCCTTGATCATCCGTGTACCATCGGATATCAGAAGCTTTGTAAAGAGCACGGAAAACCAGAGGAGAGGATACTAATCAATCTAGAAAACTCCCCTAGCTGGAGGGTGTTTCCACACTGAAAGGATTCATCTAGTACCCAGTGGGGAGAATAAACAGATCAAACGATTACAAAATTTCAGCAGACGAAGAGTCTGCAAGCTTCCATAGAGGACAAGCGGGAATCCGAGGGTGACAGAAGAAATAAACAGAGGGATGGGCTCAGAGCAGCTCAGACATCACGGAAGCAGCGTTAGAAGAAGAAAAACAGCGAAGCAAGAAAGCATTGGAATTCTGATGGGAAATTGCTCAACTTCAATCTTACACCCAAATGCTCAACAAAACATGACACTGAGATATAGAAATCTCCAGACATGCAAGTTTCCAGAACATTTACCTGCTGAGATGTTTTTTTTCTGAAAAAGCTACTGAAGGAGACTGTCCATCCAAACAAAAGATGTACCCAGTGAAGTGTAAGATACAAGGCACAGGAAACAGGAGACTCAACACAGAAGTGACAGGGGAAGACGATGGAACGTGAGCCCCAGCTGACAGCATGCGGTGTCAGGCGTTGACCATCCTGCAGCAACAAGACCCTAAAAATAGACTGTTGTCACCAAGACCTCCGCTTTCACAGAGCCGTCCTCTCTCTCTCTCTCTCTCTCTCTCTCTCTCTGTCTGTCTCTCTGTCTTTGTCTCTCTCCTGTGTGTGTGTGTGTGTGTGTGTGTGTGAGAGAGAGAGAGAGAGAGAGAGAGAGGAGAAAGAGAGAGAGAGAGAGAGAGAGAGAGAGAGAGAGAGAGAGCGCTAAGCCACACCAGTGCCATGTTCCTGAGGTATCAAAACTATGAGCTTTGGTTTTATAAGATTAGCTGCCACCAGCATTTTGTTATAAGGCAAAACTGACCAATACAATCTGGTATGATCAGAATGAAGTTATGGAAATGCTAGAAGAAAACGCTCTTCTATAATTTAAGAATAGATTGGCTTTGGGCTCTCGGTGCTCTTGTCTGGTCCCAGCCTTCACTGTCATTTGCTTGTGAGCCATTGGGAGTCACAGATTCCCATTGGTTAAGCGAGGGGAATGGCTGAAAGCACGGCTTGCTAAGGCACTTTGTGCACAGACAGAGGAGCCAGACTATGGTGCTGGGCCAAAGCATCATCCATGCAAATTAGGACAACTTTCTCCCCTCCCTAGGGCTCAGGAAGAGCAGGAACTACTCACTACACTGCTTAGAAAAGGGAGAGGGAGGCTTGCCACAGTGCACATGTAGAGGTCAGAGGACAATCTCAGGTTTTAGCCCTCGTTGCAGAAGGCATTCACCGCTGCTTACCCCAGGCTAGCCCATGAGTTTCCAGTGAGTCTCCTATCTCTACTGTCCACCTCCCCACAGGAACACTGGGAATGCAGGTGTATGCTTAACTGTGCTTGGCTTTTTATGCCATGTTCTAGGGCCTGGAACTCAGCTCCCATGCTTGCAGGTAAGTACTTTTTAAACCGTGGCATCTCCCCAGCCTACCCCAGCTCTTCTTGCTGGGGATTTGCAGGGGCTTATGGTCAGGCCTTAAATCCTGGCAGCTGCAGTCTCACAGAACATACACCGTTGATCCGATCTGGGTGAGGTCATCTGCAGGAAGGTCAGTCTTCTGGTTGTTAACTTTGAAGACATAATCACTCTGTGGCTGCAGATTCCCCCAAAGATGGTCATTAAGATAAAATATGTTTACCTAGATGCATAATCAGGGCGCGATGAGAGGCCCTGTTTGGCAGCAGGCAGGTTCTTTGGAAGCTCTGGAAGCAGAGAGCAGGCTCAGCCCCACGGGGGCCATCAGCACAGAGTCCCACTGGCGAGTTTTATTAAAAGGAGCTCATTATGGTTATTCCAGCCCAGTCTTTATAACTTTATTACCGAACCTGAATTAATTTCTGCAACTTCAACAGATGCAGCTCATTCTGTGTCGTTTTCATGTCTTGGGGTGTGAAGGGGAGCAGGAGGGGCACTGGGACAGCTTCAGTCGCAGGGCTTTCAGAGGTGGGCCTGGGATACTGTCCATTTCCAGGGTACCTGGGGGTCCCAGGCACCTTCCAAGGCCTTTTCAGGGACAAAAGGTGGCTCAGGAGAAGAGGAAGGAAACTTCTTTGCCTCCCTGCCTAGGGTAAGGTCCTTAGATAATGTTTTCCTAGGGCACTGGATGCTCCTTGGTGGGGAACATGGAGCCTCCTGGCTTCTCTCTGTGTGTTTTTGCCTTCTTAGAGATACAAAGACCAGGGTAGCATAGTGAGTTCTTTTGTACTGGGTACCTATCATTGATTTTGTTTTGATCAGTCACTGTCATCTTCTCCAAACCTACAGGAAAGCCAACTCCAACGGAGCTTTATTCTGAAACCCCCAGCTTCTGAAGTATCCATGTGTCCAGCCAGGGCAGTGAGCTCCAAGAACATCACTGTTGTATATGGGAAGTTACCACAGTGTGCAATTTCAGGGTGGCTTTTTCTGTCTGTTCTCCAGTACTGGTTTTAATTGTCAACTTGGGAAGGGATGGGTTATCTAAATTAGGTTAGCCTGTGGACATGTCTTTAGGGCTTATCTTGATTAATGGGAAGACCTGCCCACTGTGGGTGGCACCATTCCCCAGGCAGGGAATCCTATATTGTATGAGAGGGGATAAAGTGATCTGAGCACTAGCACGCATGCATTCATTCAGTCATTGCTCTCTGCTCTTGACTGTAGACATGACCAGGTGCTTCAGTTCCTGCTGCTTTGCCTTCTCTGCAGTGATGGACTGGGACATGGGTTTGTGAGGCAAATAAGCTCGTTCTCCTTTACCTTGCATTTTTCGGGTATACTATCATGGTGACAGGAAATGAAACTACGATAGTGATAAGACTGGGGTAAGGTCTGAGAGAAACCCCTAAAGGTGTACCACCTTTGTGGTGTAAGCTTTGTCCCTGTGTGGTTATCCGGAGTTGATGGGACTTTAGCCGACTGTGGAGGTGTTTGTTACTGGGGCCATAACCATTACAGGAGACAAAGCCACTCACTGAGATTTAGTTCCCATGAGAATAAGTTGTGATGAAAGTGTAAAGCGTGCTCCTGAGTCCCACTGGCTAACTGACCCCCCCAGGGACCCTGTCTGCCAGAAATCTCCTTTATGATCACTTGACTGTGAGAGGGCCCACACAGACAGGGTCACCTGAGAGGAAAGATGTGAGGCAACTCATCTTTCTTTATAAAGAAATGTATCTTCAGGCATTTGTTATAGCTGTAGAAAATGGACCCAGACAGCTGGTGGGACGGCTAGTACATCCCTCACTCGCCCACTTTCCTGTTGTTTGAATCGACTCACTTGACTTTCTGTCTCTTGCCACCACGAGCATCCCGGCGTTACCCCACGTAGACACTATCATGTGCACTGACCTCAGCTGGATACTCTCTGGTCAAAGCACCCCAAGATTATTGAGGTGTGACAGTCTCTCTGCTCTAGGCTTCTTTTTCACCTCTTGTTTTCTCAAGGAGCCCAGTGTGGGGTGAGGAAAAAACCTGTTAAGTATTTAAGGTCTGTGGCCTAAAAAGTGGGCCACCCCCCCTAAATACATGCCCTAGGGACATGGTGCTACAGTGTCTCTGTAGAAGTGTGAAGACCTCTGTGCTGGATACCCAGTCCTCGTATCATCTCTCAAGTTTTATTTACAGCAGTGATGGGTGGCCTAGTGTCCCCAGACCTCACCTGAGGTGCCCAAACTCCCCTGTCTCACCCTGCTACCAAGCACAACTGAGTTGGGCAGGACCTCCTTACCCACCCATTCTCTTTGTACTATCTTCCGAGAAGCCTCTGCACCCGTTCAGCAACCAGGTTCCTAGGGCCCCCAAGGGCTAGGGAGGCTTGGTGCTGAGAGGCCAGCAAAGCCCTATCCTGAATGGATCTCATCTAAATGAGTGTCCTGGGACCAGCCTTGGCCTAGGGGACACCAAACTGTCTATCTGCTGGGCAGTGCACTGAGAGTGGCCCTGGGTTTTCTTTTCAGTGTCTCCTTAGCACAAAGCAGCCAATGGGGAGACTGGGAGACGACCCAATTAAAATATTTACCATGAACTAAAGAACAAAACACAGACCCCCACAGGTCCCCACAGAGATTCCTCAGATCTCATCTAGATCCTTTGTATCTCATCTAGAATTGGGGGGGGGGTGGTCAGGAAACCAGTAAGTGGGGTCAACCAATGTCACAGAGCCCTGCATGGCTCTAGCCCCAACCCCAACCTCTAGGCTTCTATCACACACAGCCTGTGGAAGGGTGGCTCAGGATGAATGTTTCTGGTGTCCAACCCAGTGCACACACTGGAGACCCCAATATGGACATTGAGCAACTTCCTGGATACTGCCCCACAAGGCCCTGAGGCACCCCATAGTTGACATGTCCTGGATACCTGAGGACTGACTGCCTTCCTCATCTCCTTCTGTACCTCTATCCATGACACCTTTTGTCCATCCCCATTCCATGGCCTACCTCTCCTCAGTCCACAAAGCTAGCTCCTTTCTCCTTTTGGAGTCTCTGAAACCTTCCCTATTCCAGCCTCAGTCTCTCTGCCATGGCCTTGGCCTGGAACTCTAGCAGGACTTGATACAGAAGCCAACTGTGGACCTAAGTCCTCTCTGCCTGCCGGCTGACCTCTAACCCCATGTCATGCAGGCTTGGTCCTATATGTCTTTTGGCAGGAGCTGGAGGCCAACATATGCAGGAGGTCTCAAACGCCAGACAGCCGGTGGGTCTCCCTCCTCAGCCTGTTCCTCACTCCCCTGCCCCTCTCTTCCCCTCCTGCTCCTGTCCAAGTCCAGGTAAACAGAGGAACTGGCTGGCGTGGCTCTCCCTGACTGCTGCTGGGATTTAGAGGTAGTACCACAGGGTGTGTGCTAACTCCTCACAAACCTCGGCCAAAGCATGGCATTGAAAGACGACACCCATGGAAGGAACAGTGGGAGCATGGGCCGAAAGCACAGTCCATGTTGGGCACACAGGGTGCGGCTCTGATGTGATTCACTCCATCCAAAGCTTGTGCTGTGTCTTAGACCCCGTTTAGAGTCACTAAGAGGTGGGGCTGAGGGTCCTTCTCAATGTGATCAAGGCTCCACCTCATGAATGGATTCACCCACACAGGTCACACATGTATTTACAAAGGGAGGCTGCTCCAAACGCCATGTTGGTCTGGTCTCTTGAAGGTCCCCTGTCTCTGGCCATGTGATGCCCTGCCCCAACTCTGCCAACAAACAGGCCACAGGCGGCTGTGTTCCTCAACCCAGGGGCCAGAGTGTTATTAGTAACTGAAAACAGCAAGACGGGGGGCTTTACACGTGTCTTGTTAAAACTCATGCTTTTGTGTTTGCTGTTCACAGCTGCCCTGTAGGTGTGAACAGGACTCCTGTCGGACAGACGTAGAAACAAGCTTAGCAGATACCGCAGGGGCCCAGCAGTGCAGGGCGTCCCTGTCTGACTCCAGCAGCAGCCTGGGGTACTGACCTCAGAGACTGACAGGCCACTCTGAGGCAGCATCTGTCTTTGGACCCAGCGGACGACAGGCAGCTGCAGGCGTCAGCGCCTCTGACTTTGGTTTGGATGTTGTTTCAGAACCAAATTGCAGTGACCCAGAGGCACAGTCACCTTACTTTAGCCAGAGTGAAAACAAGGGTAAGCAGCCATGATGATAATAAACGAAACATCTGAAACTGTAAGCCAGCCTCAGTTAAATGCTGTGGTCATGGTGTCCCATCACAGCAATAAAAACCTAAGACACACTGGGAAATCCCAAAGGTCTCCCGCTAGGTAAACCTGAGGCATGTTAGGACTTCTGAGGGGAGAGAGGGATCAGCTGCTCACTATGCCTCATGTCCCTCTCTGTCCCTGACCTGCCCAAGGAAGGCTTAGGCAGTGCCCTCCTCCTCTCCCCTATGCTGACCACAAGAGCAGAGCATCCCTTTCCCCTGGATATATCCTCTTGATTGACAGTCCAGGAGACACAGGGAACTCTCCCAGGTCCCAGTGCCTCCTGGAATGATGGGGTATGGGTGGCAGTGTGGGTAGCAGCCAGGCTCCTTGGGTCTGCCCTGAGGAGCCCCACATGGAGACCACAGGCATCTCGCCACTCTCCTGGCCCCCTCCCACATCCTGCTCAGCCCAAGACAATAAAGGAGTAGCGTTCCACTCCCTCTCCCAGAGAGTGCCAGGCACCGACAGTCTCTTTCCAAACCATGTCTTGTAGCAAGCTCCCTGTGGGGCCAAGGCCTTCCTTTCTGTCCTTCTGGCCTCTCTTCTCGCCCTGTCTTCCAGAGGCAGCAGACATATGAGCCTGGCTTTGAGCATCCTCCCCAGAGCCTGCCTCTCCCACAGGTGAGTTTCTAGTGCAGACAGGCTGCTAGCACTCGAGGTCCCTGAGGTATATCTGAAGACATTTCCCCAGGTCGCTCAGTCCTATAGGTTTTGAATTCACCCCATTTGTCTTCCCGTGTGTATTTGGTACCTGAGGACCCGAGGGTGGAAGCTTTTCCACACCATTGTGTGTCCCACCAGCCCTTCTCTCATGATGCCTCCCACCTGGGTTGTGGTGGAGGAGGCAAGCAGGGGCTCCCCTGCTCCTGCAAACCCTGGAGGAGCAGCTGTGTTGCTGGCAGCACTGAGCCTGCTGTCAGCTCACAGTGTTGACCAAGCTTAATTTGATACCCCTGTTTAGAGAAGGAAGGAAATCAGAAATTGGAGCCAGAGCTGAGACCAGTGAATCTGATCGGCAGGGTAGCCTGGAAGGGCTTTTCCTAACACACAGGGAGGGAGTAGGAGGTACAAATGCTGCAAGTCCAGATCCCAGCCCTGCCCTGAGAATCTGGGGGAATGGGGTGCAGAGAGCGGTCACCCAAGTCCACCTTTTCAGCCCAAGGCTGCAGAGGCCAGGCACGGCTAGGCAAGTCTCCCCAAATTGTGATCATACATTTCCTTTTTCTGTTTAAAAAGCCAGGGAGCAGCAGGCCAGGTCACTGGGAGACAAAGTGGGTGAGTAAGGGGCCTGGGCATGGGGTGGGAGTGGGGGATGTGGGGCACAAGGCAGGGCACCCGTTCTGACTTTCACTAAAGCACCAGAGACCTTACAGGACTCAGCGGCACACCTCCACGCCTGCTGTCTCCTAACCCCACCCTGGAGCAGGGAGCATCCACCCCACAGCCCGAGACTTAGCCACCACTTGCTGTGTGGGAACCGTGTTCCTTCCAGGACTGGCCTTGTGTTTAGGGCAGTTCCTATCTACCTGCGTCAGGCCCTGGCTGGACAAGCCACCACAGCATCCCCAAACCCCTGCTTTTATCTCACTGCTTTGCTCAATTTCCAAGTATTCCTGTAACTTCCACTACTGACCCTGTGTAGTATCAGTCTTCCAGTCACTGTCACGTGACTGCTACACATCACCCCACACTCACGCTCACATGCAATGGACATGCTGTTAGTCACATGCAGTTTCATACACCCACTCACAGAGAATCAATAATACCTCCACATCCCTACGCACACATACACATCCAATCATTCATTGGCTACATACTGTCACACACAGACATACACAATAACACACTCATTTTAGCCCACACATGTACACACTTGCCTATGTACATCCACACACTTGAACATGTATGATATTCCCTCACACACATGCTCACAGACATGCCCACATATGGTGTGCTCACACATACACACACACATAATTTTTCACACAGCTCCTTGAGATGAATTCCTCGAGAACTTAAGCAACCTCTGACCCTTCTCCTGATGAAAAATAAAGAAACTGAGCCAATGAGACCTGTCGGCTCGATGGAAAACTACGGTTATCCAAACGTTGTGTCTGAGCAGAGATTGGAGGGGGGACAGAGGCTGTGGGAATGGAAGCCTCTGTAGGGTTCATCTCTCTTGAAGCGGCAGCCAGTTGCCCACATTGGAAAGAGATGCGTGTCTCTTCCCTGATCATCCTTTGCAGGAGAGGTGGCCGTGAGACTTAGCAAGATAGGGTGGACTCTGTGGCTCACTGTGGCTTTACAGTGGATGCCTGTTGTCACTGACCCATCCTTCCTTGTGAGGGGGGTTGCCATGGCTCCCAACACACTGATAGCCCACAGGGGCCACAGGCCATTGGCCCCAGGTCCCAAGCCAAGAGCAGTCCTCACTCATGCCTCCCAGACCACTGGAGTCCCTGAGGAGCCGGATGCCTGGACTCTGCTTCTAAAAGTCTCTCACTGAGCCAGACACTGTTTACATCTCGCGCCTACCCTCTGCATTTCCAGAAAGGAATACACTCTTTTCCCTTCCTTACAACAGGCACTCCTCTTGGCTTATCTTTTGTTTTTTTGTTCCTGAAAAATATTTTGCTCCCATAGGAAAAGCCATGTGGGGAGCGTGGCCTCTGGGCGAGGGGATATGAGAGCGTATGTGTTCTGGGGCAGGCTGCCTCAGCCAATTGGGACAGCAGTGACTGACAGGCCTTCTTTTTGCTAAGGAGATTGAAAGCCTGGGATTATGCTAGTGTCTCTGATTCTTTCCCTCCCCCTCCCCCACCCCTCCCCCTTCCCCTTTGCCCTTCCTTCCCCTCCCCCCTCCAAGGTTTCATGTAGTGCTGGCTGGCCTTGAACTCCTGTGTAGTCAAGGTTGGAACTTGTCTCTAGCTCTCAACTGTCGGTATTCCAGGTTTGAGTCACCACACCCACCAATCCCTCTGATTTTTTAAAAAGATATTTTACTGAGGTATATGGGTGCACATGTGTGCATGTGTGTTTTTGTATGTTTACACGTGTCCCGGTATGCTTGCCCATGGCAGGTGTTCTCCTTTATTGCTCCTCCTCACCCTAGTTTTTGAGGCGGGGTCTCTCACTGAACCCAGAGCTCCTCATCTTGCTAGATTGGTATCCAAGAATCCCCCAGGATTCTCCTGTCTCAGTCCCACAATCCCAGAATGGGGTTACAGGCAGGAGCTGTGGTGCCTAGACTTTATGTGGATCTGGGAATCCGAACTCAGATCCTCATGGGCAGGCAACTTACCCACAGAGCCATCTCCCCTCTATCTCTATTTTTTTTTCTTTTTTTTTTCCGGAGCTGGGGACCGAACCCAGGGCCTTGCACTTGCTAGGCAAGTGCTCTACCACTGAGCTAAATCCCCAACCCCTCTCTGTCTCTAATTTTAAACACTGGCATGAAATTTAAACGGCACAGAAGCAGAGCACTGCTTGACAAAGCTAGTCCCCTAGGTCTCTGTTTCCTGAGCGTCATCCCTTGCTTGCTTAGAGACCCCAGAGAATGGCTATACTCTCATACACCAGAGCAAGCTTACCCCACTGTCCCTCACGTGAGCAGGTGCTTCCGGGGCCATAGCCCACACCCTCCTACTCTGCGTTCATTTCTCTCCCATCCTGGAGGACAGCACAGGGCAGATAAGAGTTATTACAGAATGCTTCTCAGGTAACCAGTAAACACTTTGATTTTGCGCACCGCAGCAACCCCCTAAGGAACACCAGACTTCTTCTCCCTTATGGGGTCTGGGTTTGGTCCTGCACATGGGCAGGGGTTCATCCAAAGTCACATTACTTAAATATGTAAAAAAAAATGTAACTTTCAATTCGGTGGTGGCCAGGCCTAAGCCTCACCCAAGAGAGGGCTGGCAGACCAGCGCTGGATCTTGGAAACTCAGGGGGGGGAGACACAAGGACAGCCAGGGGCAGCTCTAGAAAGCTGGGATAGTGATAGCCTGGTACCCACTCCTAGTTCTGCTTCTGAGCGTGGGCAAGAAGGCAGAATTCGAGAGACTGAAGGGTCTGCTGCTGCTGATAGGTAGACAGGGGCCACCAGTAGGTCAGTGTGGATCAGACTATGTTCTCTCAGATATTGGAGGACCTCAGAGTTAATGAGCCACATAAATGAGAGTTCCTGGAAAGAAGCCGTCTGCATACATTGACTAATACAATGTTAATGACTATGAAGAGTTTGGACCACTGCTGACTGGTAGCCCAGTTGTAACTTCTCTCTGGCTATCTTTAGCCCTCTAAAGAGACATCCCTTGCCTACCTTGGTGTCAAACCTAACATCTTAATAAGCAGATAAAAACCTTTGGAACACATTCACTTCACAAAACCCTATTTGCTAACGGAAGAGCTAAAGGTGCTATGGTGGAGATTCCCCAGTCCGCTGTAGTGTCCACCTCAGGTCTCCACCAGTGTGTTTTTAAAATGCCTTGTTCTGTTGCTACAAAAACTGCTTCCCTGTTGGAACACGGAAAGTGGGGTGACCTAGCTCCATGTTCCTGGGCCACGGTGACTCAAATTTGGCTCGAGAATGTTTTATCAGACCTCAGGAGAGAGACTGGTACTCCACTGGGGGAGGGGAGGGTCAGAGAGAAGTAAGCTGAGGGCTAAGGTGTTCTCTGGCTAACCTTCCCCAGGCTTGCTTGGCTGAGTAAAAAGGGATCCGTAACATAGGCCCCAAAAGAGTAAAAGTGTTGGGAGCAACCCTATGTGGTGAGGAGGGTAAGACTGGTCACAGGAAACCAGGAAAGGAGGTCAGAGAAAGGCCACGCTGTGGGAAGGAGGCCTTCAGGATGTGGAGAGAGACTGATGGGGAGAGACCGGAGATTCTGAGCAGGCTGCAGATGTGAGGGGATGTGGTATTCTTCAGAACAGCCCTGGTTCTAACTGGATGGGGGAGGAGACAGCTCATGTGCCACCAGTAGACAAACCCACAGAGCTGAGAGACAGAGCCCTGTGGGGTGCAGAGAGAGAGAGAGAGAGAGAGAGAGAGAGAGAGAGAGAGAGAGAGAGAGAGAGAGAACACCAGGTGTGGCTGGTTGCCCTGGGAAGCCCTTTCCTGTGCCTGAGGAGCTCACTGGAGCAGTGTGGGAGGAAGAGGAGGATGTTTCGAGGCCTGTAGATCCTAAGGCTTTTGTGGGCATATTCACTGGACAGACATATGTCCATAGCATGCTCAGGAACAGAATGAAAGTCTGAAACCCTGGGGGCCTGTGTGATGTAGGGAGGACACCCGGATGCGAAGCTGCTGACTGAGGTGAATAAGAAAAGACCATCAAAGCAACTTCAAGCAGGCTCGTGCCAGGTGACCAGAGAGCTGGTATCGATTCATTCACTCAGCAACCTGTCTAGACCCCAGCCAGGTTTCCATCCTCCCAGCCAGCACGTGAGATGAGGCATGCTTACCACAACCCTGACCATCACCTCTGTTTCCTTTCCCTCCTCCCAGGGTTCAGTGGAGATGCCCGATGACCCTCAGCCTTGCTTTGTGTCTCTCTGCTATCTCTTTTGACCAAACAGCAAAGTCTGGGATCTGGAGATGCTCTTAACCTGGGCACATGCTAGACTTGTTCCAGTCAACCATGCCTAGCAGACACCATCACTGGGTCAGCCCCATCCTCACCATTCACACAGCAGCCTCCACAGAGTACCCTGCCTCAGATGGTGTCTTCACTCTCATCACTGCACTTGACATCTACAGCATCTTATTAGAAAGCTCAGGCCCCTTAGAGGAAGGATCTTGAAGTCTGGACAGAAATAGCGTCAGTTGACTTAGGATAAATTGGGGTCCCCGGTGTTCCCACTCACTCTTGAGCAGTAAGAGGAGACGTGTCAACAGGTAACCTGGGCTCTGATCCCAGCATGACTGCCTCCCAACTCTGTGACATGAAAGCCACCACTCTCCCAGCCATGAACCTCCGTTTCCCCCTGTCTAAAGCAGACATAATGGTCCCAGCAGTGGCCCCAGAGTCGGTGTTTAGGGCCCATGAAAAGCTACAGCAGGATAAAGGCAAGGGCTCCCACCATGTCTCCCTAAGAGAATCAACGGAGAGGTGCTGACACCCAAAGACCCCAGTTCATGTGGGAATGGGTCAGCCACACCAGAACCCTCACCCATCTCCATGACAACCAGGTCAGCGTCAGTCTCCCTGCTAACCTGGGTGGCCACCAGCACAACTCTCTCTAGGGTCCTGTCCCAACTCAGGGCTCTGAGGTTCAGCCCCATAGCAGTCCACCTTCTGCCAAGCTGCTCTTGAAGTCACCTCCAAGAAGAAAGCCATGCTTCTGCTCCAAAGATATCCCCAGGCAGGAAATGGGCAGCAGGAACCATGAATGTTTAATTACGCTAATTGTCCAAGTTCAGTTCCCTCCTCATTTCTTAAGTACTTTATGGGAAACTGTGATTAAGCGCGAAATAGCTCGTTTCTATGATTCCCTCGCTCAGAGTTCTAGGTTGGCTGGGAGTTTGTGCCAGTCTACACCAGGCATCCCTTGATAACGCCTTCTCATTTTTTCTAATTTCATCTTCTGACCTTTTACTCTTGACGTCCTTACCGGCTTCGTCCTGGGTGTTGGCACGCAGCACCAAAGCACCATAATTACTTAACTGTAGCCCTCTCGTGGAATCTACTTTTGACTTTGTTCGAAAACACTGTAATCAAATCCCTGAGAGTCAGGATCGATGAGCCAGGCTTGCCAGAGGAAATCTATCATAGGACTAAGTGGTTTAGCGAGAGAGGAGCTCCCTGCGGGGAGAGCAGAGCCCAATGGGTGGAGTAGAGGATTGGGGTGTGCTGAGGAACAGGGCAGGCTGGAGGAGTGACTGGGGGGCATGATAGTGGGTGGGGACTGTAGGTGGGAGGAGAGGGCAAGCAGGAGTGTAGGTATACTGAGCCGGGCAAGTGGACAGAGCAGTAGGGTGAATGGATGAACATTGCAGGCAAGGGATGCAGGACAGCAATGTAGGCAGATGGCCTCACCATTTCGGACCCAGTGACCTCTGAGGCTGAGCTATTTCTGTGGGTTCTGCAGAGAAAAGCACATGTTGGTCTTCTAGCCATGACTTGCACACTCTTGGCCCTGCACAGTGGGAATGCTGGCTTCAAATAAACATCAACTACACATCATGGCCCAGGAAGAGTGGGTGTGTAGGCTCCAAGGATGAGCCTTGGAGGAAAACGGGGGCTTAATAACACCAACCCCAGCTTCCACTTCTGAAACCTCCAACTGCCCAAGGGTGATAATTTGTATATGCTTGGCCTAGGGCGTGACACCCTTAGGAGGTGTGGTCTTGTGGAGTAGGTGTGTGCTTGTGGGCGTGGGCTTTAAAGCCCTCATCCTGATAGTGGACTGAATCTCTCAAACTGTAAGCCAGCCCCAATTAAATGTCCTTTATAAGAGTTGCCTTGGCTATGTTGTCTGTTCACAGCGGTAAAATCCTAATTAAGACACAGGGGATGTGGGCTTGACCAGTGCCACATACACGGCTGGGTGTTGGAGTCTCTGCACATTCCTTTACCCATACACTACTTTAAAAATGCCCGCTCTGGGGATGCATTGAAGGCTCACAGTTAAGAGCACTAGCTGCTCTTCCGGGGGACTTGAGTTCAAGTCCCAGCAGGCACACAGAGGTTCACAACTGTCTGTAATTTCAGTCTCAGGGGACCTGACACCTTCTTTAGACAAAGCACACATACAAATAAAATTAAAAAAATTTAAAGGCCCACCATTTGTGTACTTGATTGACATTATTTCATTTTATAATACAATGGGGGCATCTCCATGAAAGAAAGTAATCCAGCCTGGTTAGGCACTTCTCAGTATATGCGCGCGCGCGCGCACACACACACACACACACACACACACACACACACACACACACACACACACATATATATATATACCAGAGGAGGGTATCATGTCCCCTGAAGCTGGACACAGGCAGTTATAAGCTTGATTTGGTGTTGAGAATGAACTCAGGTCTTCTGTTAGAGCAGCAAGTGCTCTTAATCGGTAAAACATCTCAGTGCTGGGATGTGGCTCAGTTGTAAAGCGGACACCTAACATTTCTAAGGACCTGAGCACAACCCCAGCACCACAAAGCAAACAGTCAAACAAACACAGGAAACCTACTTTTTAGTCTAGCATGATGGTCCTGGTAATCCTAGGGATTACCACATGGGAGGCCGATTGGATGATTGCTAGGAGTTCAAGGTTGGTCAGGGCTACATATTGAATTTTAGACTAGCCTGGGATACAGAGTAAGTATTAATACTCTATAGAGGGAGAGAGGGAAGGTGGGAGAGGAGGAAGAAAGGGAGGGGAGGGGGGAAAGAGAGAGGAGTGGGGAGGGAGATGGGGAGGAAGTGGGAGATGGAGAGGGGGAGGAAGAAGGGGAGAGAAGAAACCCAAATTTGTGAAATTGGACGGATACGTTAGATGCTTTAAACGTAAAGTGGGTAAGGGCACAAGAATAGGTGGTGTCTAACTCGTCCGTTATTCTGAAAGTGCTGGTAATACTGCACACAGCCACACACATCACAACTCTGCACATTAGACACCCGTCACTCTTTATCTCTTAATGATGAAATAAAACTTTAAAAAATGATGGTGGAGTAATGAAACTGGTTGGTAAGAGGCATGGCACCTCGAGGTTACCATGTCAGATCACAAACTCCTCATGAGGAAGTGTCACCGACTCAGGGGTCACAGACCGCAGTTTTGTTTGGATCTAGGAGGCACTTCAGCCCCCTGGGGGGTCGGCCATTATAACAGTTCAGAGTTCAAGGAGCAAGCTGAAGGCGGGGTGGAGTTCTGTCTCAGCCACCATTGGCTGTATCTGATCCATGTCAAGTCTGTATACAATTTTAATCCAAATTTTCATATAATTCTCGTAAATTTAGCAAGTTCTTAAGAAATTCAGACAGAAGTGCAGTTCACCAAAAAGTAGGACTTTATTCTAGTGTCTCTGAAAAATATGTGGATTTTATCTCATGGAATAGTCAACAGTTTGAACATTCCTAACCAGAAAGATCCAAACTCAGAAACGTTTTGGGTTCCTCATGATATCCCAAAAGAAAAACGCCATCCCTGGAGTTAGAGAGATGGATCAGTGCCTGCTGTGCAAGCCTGAGGGCCCGAGTTCTGACCCAGCATACAGGTAATGAGTTGGGTGCCCCACCCATGCATGAAACGCAGGCTCCAAGGAGGGCAGAGACACAAGTATTGTGGAGATTGCTGGCTTTCAGCCTAGAAGAGAAAATGGAGCCCTCAGTACAGGGGAGACTCTAGCTCAAAGGAACAGACAGACCATGAGCCAGGAGGACATCTAATGTTCTCTCCTGCCTCTGGGCACAGGCACAGACACATACACTCACACAGACACAAACTTAAATAAGGAAACAAGAAATCTTAAAAGAAGACAGACAGAAAGGAGAGGAGGGGGGAAGGAAGGAAGGAAATTACATGCCTGACCTCTGATGACATGTATCTATTAAGCACAAGGGCATTAAAATACTTTATAAAACATCCCAGGCTATGGATACAGGCGTACATAAAACATAAATAAATTTCATGCGTGTACCTTGGTCTTTTCCCTGAGACAGCCCCCCATGTAATGCAAAACTCTTATCTGAAAAAACAAAAATCTGCAATCTGAAACACTTGGGATGGAGGACTCATAACCTAAGGATCTTTTAAAAATAGAATCGATGCCCCCGGAAGACAGCTAGCTTTACATTCGTCCCGGGCTTGTGTGGCCCCATGACACTCTACTCTGTAGTTAAATGAAGAAACAGCCTTCCGTCGGGGAAAGCAAGTGTTATCTGTGAGAGCTTGGATCAACCCCTATATAACCACAACTTAGCAGGCCTGGCTGCTACCATGGCAACCATTTGAGCTTCCTAATAAAGGGTCATGTCTCTCTTAAATTGTCTCGGGCATTGTTTTAAGCAGGTTGCCAGTATCCAGCCAATTCATCCTCACAGCCGTGCAGTGAGTTAGCCACGATTATCTGCCTTCTGCAGAGAGTGAGAAGTGACATCCGAAGTCCACAGCCACTAAAAATCTCTGATCCCGAATCAGAACCCTGGGCATTTCCCCGAGTGTAGAGCTTAAGCGTCGTTCCAGTCTGGTTTTCAAGGGGCTCTCAAGTGAATTCTGACACTTTAAGCAAGTTACTGTAATTGTTTTCGAATTAGTCCTCAATTCTTGGTTTGGAAAATAGGACATCTCGGGGCACTGCTGAAAACCGTGAAAAACAGTTCTCGTGCGAGCCTGTGTGGAGCCAGCAGGCTGGAGAGGAGCCTACACGCTCTGCAGACAGTGGTTATCTTATTGTGCCTTTGATGCCACTTCTGGTGCAATCTGTTACTTACAAAATGGCAAAGAGCCACTCACTGGCAATTCCCACGATTAAGCTTAGATGCTTGCTTGTATTTCTTTCTTATAAGTTTCACAATACCCCCACTGTTCCTATCCTTGATACTTTAAAATCTTTTATTTATTGGTCTAATTAAAGTCACAGAAAACAACATCTTTAACTTCCTAGAGAATGGAAATGTGCAAAACCACCCTAGGCTCTCACGTCTGAACACATCCCAGCAGATCTTTGAAACAATAACCAGGACATGGGAGATGGATCCGTGCACAGAGGGCCCGGTGCTTATGCGTTCGGATGGGGTTTGAATGCCCCAAACTCACATAAAAAGACAAGGCATGCTCACACATGGGCTTGTAACTCCAGAATTGTGGTGGGCAGAGACAGGAGGATGGCCTCATCCTCTTAACCAAGGTTCAGGTTTAGAAGGAGTCTCCGTTTCAAGTGACTAAGGTTCCCTATGCTCTCCTGGACTATACCACCCAGCTGCTGTGGTCACCCTTGGATGTTACATGACACTTCTGCAGAGGAACGTCTATCATGGAACCTGGTGTCTTTCCCTTCCCGGGTCCTAGCAGGTGTCACATCTACACATGTAAGGAATTGGTAATGTCCAACATCTTCTACCTGATTCCCTGAATTGTAGGCCTTCTCCTGTCTGCCATGATGTCAGGCTTCTGCACAGACCTCAGTATGTGGTCTCCTGCCTCTGACCTCTCCCCACAGAGGCTGGAGCCTCCACTAGCCCTTGCCCCATAGTGGTTGCCAGAGCAGCTGAACCACTCTGTCTGCGGCCTCCTGAGTGGCCTGCCTCTTCACATCTCCTGCCCGGACCACATACTAAGACATACTCAACTCCTGTTCAAACACTGCCAGGTCCCTGCACCACCCAAACTCCCATGCATGCTGGGAAACCTGGCTTGCTCTGCCCAGAGTGTCCAGCTGCTGTCCATTCTAGATGCTGTGGTTTGAACGCAGCCTCCAAAGTTGGAGTATTGGGAGGTTAGTACCTGAATCTGTATGTTGATGATGTCTGGGGGTGGGGCCTTTGTCGGGATAGTTAGGAGCACTTCAGGTCCAGGTAGGGAAATGCCTATGATGGCATCAGTGATCTTCTAAGAAGAGATACACTACTGAGCTAGCATCCTTCCTCAATCCTTTCATGTGACTCCACTCACCATGTTACGGTACAGCAGGTAGGTCCCCATTGGGTACCAATGTTGGATTGAACTTCCTAGACTCTAGAACCACGGGGCAAATAAACATTTTTTCTTTAAATAAATTATCCCACCTCTAACAGAAAGTGAAGCAAGGCGCTGGCAGACTCTTATTCAAGCTTTGAAGCCCTGACTCATTGTCCCTGCAGTCGCTTTTCTGTAGAATCTACGGTGTCGATTCTCCCAGCACCTGGATTCCATTCCCTTCCACTAAAGCATGGATGCTGGGAACTACACATCGCCTCCTCGCAATGCTCTGTCACCAGGACCTTGAGCATCAGAGGGGAAAACACGGGTCAGACTGACATTCGGGCTTGAGTCCTGTCCAAGAGGAGGCTAGAAGCTTGGAGAACGTGAAATGGAGGGACCACGTGCCTTTGCATGTGCCCATATTCTGCCAACTTTGACAGCCTCCGCCGTTGGAGCTTCGTTCCCATCCTAACCCCCCTAGCAAAGGGCAGAGGGAGGCTTACACACCAGATCTTGCCTGGGGAGAGTCAGACATGGAGATGGGAGTGCGAACAAGAAGACCTCTTCCTACCAAAGGTAGAATCCAGTTTTGACCCTCACCAGTTTGGTCCTGTTTGTTGCTGGGTTGCCCTACCCAGGTGAACCTGTTGAACCCCACACAGAGCTCATTTTAGGAATCCATGTTGGACCAGCATAGGTCCAACCATCCTTCTCCTGGCCAAGACAAAGATTACTTTCTCCTCTGGCTTCATCCCTTCTCTGAGGTGCTCAAGTCTCATCCCCACCTCCTGTTCCCACTGTGGCTGTAATTCCAGCCACAGATACCCTCCAGCTTCAGCTGTCGTTCAGTATGTGCTTAAACCTACCCCTTACCACGTGGTTCCAGCGCCATAAGAGAGACTCTGCTCAGCCTTGAGACAACGCACACCCCGGCTTCCAGCTGCACAGCCTCCTGCAGGATATTGAACACACTCACCCAAGGAACCACAGTCCTCGATATACTGCCTCTTTATCCTGGGCTTGGGATCTTCCCACCCTCCAGACTCAGGATCAACTATCACTCCTTTATTTCTAAGAGGAGGGAGACAGGAAAAGATGGACATCCGTCCCAATGGTTCCAACCACAAGGAAATTTCGTGTGCCAGCTCTACCGAGAAATCCAACCTCGGAACCCTTCTGAGACCCTGAGACCCTCGCAAGGAATAGGGCTAGCTGTGGAGACTCTGATCAAGGGTCTCATCCTTTGGTATCTACTGTAGGCTCCCCAGTTCACATGCAGAAGCCTGAACCTCAATGGGTTGGGATGGGTGGGGCTGAGGCAAGATAATTAGACAAACAGGCCAACTGCTGGGTGGCTGAAGTCTGATGCAACCAACCGCAGAGCTGCGACACAAAAAACACCACGAGGCCATTCCAACAGCACATACAAGACCAACTCAGACAAGCTGGAAACAACCCGGCCAATCAGATGAGGCCAACTGTCTTTCGCTCTGTCCTACGACTCACGAGCTTTGCAGAATGCCCTGTTCCCATCATGCATCTGACACCAAGCTACAACAAACAAGTCCATGTGAGGACAGAAGAGGGGAGTAACCCTAGTCTGGAAAAATCCAGACCTGTTCCTGGGACTCCCCGCCTTAACTCCCTTCCTTTAAAAGTTGGCATAAAACAGCTGCTCAAAGTCATGTACAGATCCCCCTCCCTCCCTCCCTCCTTAAATCTGTATTATAAACCTATTTTAGGTCTAGAGAGCATGCTTAGAGATTAAGAACACTTGCTGCCTTTGTAGAGGACACATGGACACATGCTCAGACCCACTAGCTGGCCTCCCAGGCACCTCCTCTCAGGTACATACACTCCCCTTACATGTTGTTTTTAAAAATATATTTTCTTGGTAAACTCCAACTGTGCTTCCTACTAACTTGCCCTGAAATTCTTTTCTGTGAAACAGTCAGGAGTCCCTGTGCCCCGTGAGTTTAGACGTCTCCAGAGAGAATCCCTGCTTCAGCAGCAGCATGGAGAGCTCCAGCTGCCAGTGACAGGGCTTTGGGGAGGCAATTGAATACTAGGGGAGAAACCTCATGAACCAGAATAGTGCTTGCATAAAGAGAACCCCAGCAGGCTTTCCCTCCCACTATATAATAACACAGACGGTCCTATCTCTGAACTCTATTCACCATACTTCAACCAGTGCCTCCATGCCAACTTCCCACTCTCCAAAACTGTGAGGGACGTATGATGAAGTTACCCAGACTTAGGGGATTTCTGTTACAGGAGCTCAAGCTGACTGAGTTACCATCCTTTCAGCTACTCCGAAGTCTTAATAATTCTGAGCCAAACCAGACCCGTATGGCTTCACATGTAGGGTAGCATGGGGCACCGCTGTTTGGAGATAGGAAAAGTACACAATCAAACTCATGGCGTACACCTTTGCCCTTGCCGCAATTAATGAAGGTGAAGGCTGTGAGGGGCTCCTGGACCCCTCTCTGTGTCCCTTCCCAGAGACTTTGTTGAGGAAATGTCAAGGGGAAAGGAAACAGCTCAGAACATCTGTGTCCTCCGGTTTTAACTTCATCTCTGAAATTGCCAAAGAACAGATGGCAGGTGTTTGACAAAAAAAAGTGAATAAAAAGAGAAGTTAAGAAGACACCTGCCCTTCCGAAGCCCGTGGGACAGCATAGCTGGCTGCGCTCTCAATCTTGTAGATATTAAAGGATGGATTCTTAGCCAGGACCTCCAGTGGCTTCCTTCTCACCCCACAGAGGCTCTGACTGCCCCACAGCAAACACACCCAGCCTGGGTGCATGGAGAGCCCTGGGGGAGCTGTGTGAGTCACAGACTTACTAGCATGGAGGGGCTGAAGCTGGCCTTCCACTCGGGGTGTTGATATTCCCCGAAAGCATGAAGGAGGCCCCAAGGGAACTGGAGCAGTGCCTGTTCCCTGGAACACACTACAGGTGAGGCAAATGGTGTCTCTCTGGGAGCCCAGTCCTGGCTTCCCCTGCTGGGAGTCTGTGACTCATCAGCCATCTACCTCGGATGTTGACACTGCAGTTTTGTTCTGTTTATTTTTAATTGACATGAAAGTGTCGTGCCTCATTATGGGCATGGTGTGTTAATGGGACTCACCGTGTGTGTCTGGTTAAGGGGCTGTTCTCAGTCCATCTTGCATACCATGAATCACGGTCTAATCAGAGGAATTAAAATCACCAGCTCCTTGACCATTCCTCATTTCTCAGGGCTGGGAACCTGTGAACTTGTAGTTCTTTATGAGCCGTATAATGTGGTTGGACATGGTAACGCACGTCTGCACTACCAGCACTTAGGGGAGCCGAGGCTGACGGGCCACAAATTTGAGACCATCTTAGGCCGTTCGGCAGGATTCTAATTCAGCAAAGTCAATACATAGACTATAGAGGTTGCTGTAAATTACAGTTTCCTGACTGTGCTATAGAATGTACTAGAACAACAGGGCTGGATCGACAGCCCAGCAGTTAAGATCTTGCTGCTCTTCCAGAGAATTAGGTTCAGCTCCGGCACCCACATGGTAGCTCACCCTTGGCTACAAATCTAGTTCCAGAGGATCTAACACCTTCTTCTGGCCTCTGTGGGCACTGCACACATATGACACATATACATACTGATGAAATATAGACATAAGATAAAAGCAAATATTTTTTAAAAGGAATATTCCTGACTATTTTAGTAACTGTTTTCCACCTGGCTCTCTTCCTCCCCACCTTTCCTAGACTCTAGAAATCTTTTCTTTCCCCATTCTCCCTCCTGCCTCCCTTTCTCCTTTCTGTGCTTGACCCTTTCTTGCTCAGGTTGGCTTTGAGCCCTCGCTGCTCTGGCTCCATCGCCTGAGTGCTGGCCCTGCAGGGAGGAGCTACCTGAAATCAGCCTCCTCAGCTGCCTCTCCTGAGCGACAGAACTTCATCTTCCCCTCCCCAGGTCTGGTTTGTTTCAGTCTCTGGAATGTTGTGTATCCATGTTGTCACGGCGATGAGATTCGCTTTCTATGGTTGCGATAACAGATAACATCCCACTGTATCTGTGAACTGCATTTCCTTTAGCCCTTCCTCCTCATGGGCATCTGACAGGACTCTAGAGTTTGCAACTGTGAATGATGGGAGAGTGCTTGGCCTCCTCAGACACACCCCCACTAATCACTACCTACAGACTGTTGGCTGGGAGCTGAATTTGCCCCCAGGGTTGGGGGGATAACCAGGGATATCCATCAGGGACCCTAAATTAGCTACCTCTCTCATTGCCGAGACCAAATATCGGAAATCAAGTAACTTAAGGGAGGACTGATCTGCTTTGGCTCACTGTCTCACCCATCATATCACGAAGGGTGCTGAGCAGAAGCAGCTCATAACTGTGGCAGTGGGACCGTGCTGACTTCTGGACAGACCAGGAAGCAGGGCTGGTCTGTCAACCTCAAGATCTTCCTATGAATTCACTTACAGAACACACATGAGATGTCTGGAAAGGGGAAAGAGGAACTGTGAATGCCAGGGACAGGACAGGCTAGGGAAAGACATGCCAAGGAGGCTTCCGGAGTGCTCAGAGTAGACCTCACCAAAAGGCGACAGACGGGTGCACAGAGATTTGCATGGCATGGGGGTGAGGGTGGAGAGATGGGATCCCAAGGACATCTGAGAATAGAGATGCCAGGCAGAAGAAAAATCTGTGCAGGGGTGTGGGAAGAAGGGTGAAGGACCTAGGATGTTAGAAATAGGGTGGGTGGGGAGGAACGAACGGTGCCAGGGTCTGAGATGCAGTGGGCTGGATCACACTGGGTCCCTGAGTTCATTGCTTTTCCCATCGCTGTGATGAAATACCCTGACAGACACAACTTAAAGGTTGATTTTTAGCTCTGTCTCCTGAGTACAGACCTTCAGAGTTATGGGGATGGTGGCAGGAACCTGAGGGGTCTGCTCACATTGCATTCACATTTGGGAAGCAACGAATCCTGATGTCTGCTTCTTCCTTTGTGCAGCCCTGAATCCCAGCCTGTGGAACCATCCCACACACACTCAGGATGCATCTTCCCACCCCAGCTGACCTAATCAAGAAATCCCTCGAAGAAATCCCTCCTTAGTATTCTAGAGCCTGTCAGGCTGACAGCATTGACCACCACAGTTCAGTGGATGATAAAAACTCTGTCTTCTAAACTGAAGCAGAGGCTGCTGAGGGTCTGCGTGCTTAGGTGCACAGGGTCTGTGGAAGGCTTCAAAGACTGAAGCACCCATGGTATAGGATCCTGTTTCTAGCAAATCCCAGCAAAGGCAAATCCACAGAGACAGGAAGTAGTTTGGTGGTTGCCTAGGAGATAGATGGATAGGGATGAGAGCTGACAGCTACCATGTGGGTGTTACTTTTTTGGAGTAGTACTGAGGTGACCACAATGACAGTCACAAACTCTGAGAAGACATTGATATTTTGATTAATTGTATACATTGGGTGAATTGATTGGCTGTGAATTATGTCTTGCTAAGGCCATTAGAGACAAAAAGAAATGGATCACTGATTAGGATAGGCAGGGAGGGGAAGGGACAGGTAGGAAGGAGGAGGCAGGGGCTGTTGGAAAGATGATGATGGTGGCTGGGCCCTGTGACAGAGAGGTGAGCGGCTGAGGAGTGGCCAGGCTCTCAGGAGCTTTGATAGACCGATGAGTTTGCTTATTTGTACATTTTATTAAGTGTGTGGAGGCCAGAGGTCAGAGACCAACCTTGAGTGTCATTCCTCAGGTGCCATCTACAGGATCTGTCACCGGTCTAGAATCCACCTCATGTAATAGGCTAACTGATCCCTGAGTACCAGAAATTCCACAGCCCCTGCCTGCTCAGCACTGGGACCAAGTGCACAGCATCTGTCCTGGGGTTCTCACAGGGTTCTGGACTCAAGCTCAACTCCTGAGGCTTGGGTAGCCATATTTCTTACATATTATTCTCAAATGTACTTGTGTTCGGAGAGCCGTTACTGTAGACTTTCATTTCCAGTTGAACTATTTCTCAGAATGACAAGTGGAGGTCCGGGGCTCGTGCCCAGGTGTGTGCCCACACTCCAAAGGTGGGAAGAAGGGAGATGACTGGGGAAACTGAGGTCAAATGAAGAGCACAGGGTAGCAAGTGTAAAGCAGCTCATGGAGGCAGGAGAGGCGGCCTCAGCCGTGAATAACTGGTGAGGACCAGACTGTGGACACATCATCAGTGAAGTCATGAGTGACCTTGAAGAAGACGGGCTTGGGCAGGGTGATGTCTGCAGAAATGCTGCTGAGACTCATGGGACTTGAGGAATGGAGGTGAATGGAGACAGGGACCACTGAGAGTTTTGTCTGTGCCAATCAGAAAGGGAAGTGACGGACGGGCACGAATAAAGATGGCAAGATTTTAGAGGAATGCAAAGAGGGACAGAAAATGAAGTTGGGGGTGCTTGCTGATGGCCACCAGCCACCACTGTGACCAGCACAGGGACTGAGGGGTCCCCTGCAGCAGGTATAGAGCTGGTGGAAGGCTTCAGTTTCACCAGGACGACAACATGGCCCGCAAATGTCATGAAGCCAGAGCACTTGCAAGGATGGACGTCCGCATCAAGATGAGACAGCTGGCCAAGGGATGGGAGACATCAGCAGGGTTAGCAAGACAATGGCTTCCACCTGGAGCAGGTCCTAGCTAGGATGAGGGGGTTCAGAAGGAGAGGTACGTGGCTTCTAGGAAAAGAAAGCCAGAGAGTTATATTGAAAGAGATCACTGGCCATTTTAACATGGCCCCTACAAATTCATGTGTATAAATCATAATTATCCAAATCATATGCTCATGGCATTGGGAGGTGGGCCCTTCATTAGGATTTGAAGAGGTGATGAGGATGGTGCTCCCCATACTGGTAACGGTGGCTTTAAAAGAGGAGGTGCCTCAGCTGGGCACACTCGGCTGTCTCCCGCTGCAACACTGTTGCATTATGTCGCAGCTGCCAGTCCTCACCAGACACTGGTGGGTGCAAACACTATAATCTAGGACTCCCCAGCCTCAGGGAATCTTTACCATCCTTTACAAACTTCCCAGTCCTGTGTATCTTTGTTATAGCAACAGGAAACAAATTAAGACAAAGGATTAAGGAAGTAGCATCAACAAAGAAACAGCCAGTTAGTGGGTCTTTTCTAGAAACCTTGAAAAATGTTGCCATGTACACACTGGTGGGAGATTTGACAGACCCTGATTCCATGTCCTGGTGAGTTCTTGTGGCACACGCCAAGGGGCTTTGGTAAGGGAAGTGTCAGCCTTGATAACTTCGATCCTGCCAAGCAATGCCAGGGCAGTCATTAACAGGGCCTTGGTCACTGCTATGGACACCTGAAAACTGGTCTTACTTGGAGTCTGAGCTCCCCACTACTTCTGGAAGTTTCATCAGTAGGGAAAGAGGAACACAGGGTTCTACTCTCCTAAGCAGAGGACAGTCTTTGACTGGTTGTGGTTTCAGGATGAAAGTCCCCCACGGGCTCTTATTTGAACATCTGGTCCCTAGTGCTGTTTTGGAAGGCTCTCAACGTTTTACATGGTGGGTCCTTGGTGGAGGAAGGGGATCACTGGGGGGAGGACCTTAAGGTTTATAGCCTGACCCTACTTCCTGTCAGCTCTCTGCCTCCTGACTGCATTAGCAATGTGACAGGCTGTCTCATACTCCTGTACCATGCTTTTGCCGCCATAGTGGACTGTATCCTTGAACTGCAAGCCAAAGTAAGTCTTCCCCTTCCTTCCCTTATGCAGCTTCTTGTCAGATATTTGGTCACAGCGATGGAGAAAGTAACTCATTGACCTGGGAGAGTGTCTCCAGTTTAAGGTAGAAGAGGAAACCCAATTGCAGTAGAATGTGATGCAAAGATCTGACATGGCATTGATTGTTCCCTGTCTTCGTTAAGTTCCAACTGCTGTGAGCAAACACCGTGAGCAAAAGCAACTTGAGGAGGAAAGGGTTTATTTCACCTTAGACTTCCAGGTAACAAGCCCATCGCTGAGGGGAATCAGGGCAGGAACTTAAGCAGAGCAGGAACTGAAGCAGAAGCTGTGGAAGAGTGTGTTTTAGTGGCTTGCACGCTCTGCCTTCGGATACAATTCAGGATATGAACCCGTAAAACCAGAGGCCGCATCCCACTGTAGGCCTTGTGATTGTGTCCAAAGGGACAGCATGTGAGGTAGAACTACCACAGGATTTACATGTGACACAGATGAGGGCCTGATGCCTGCTGCCCCAGCCAAACAAATGAGGTAGTATCAGGTCAACCCAGAACCATTCACATGGTCCAGCAAGGCTTGGCGAGCTGGGTTTGTCATTCTGCATCCCTGTGAGTCAGAGTTTTCAGCCTCGGTGTCATCCAAGGAGGGTCAAAAGCAATCAGAGGCTCAAAAAAAAGAGATGTGAAAATCACCGTGTCGAAGGCCACTCTGCAGTTTCCATTTATGAAGGTCCAACAACCACAGTCTCCTTAGAGAAGTTTACTGATTGGGCACAGTTCAAACATTTTCCTTCTGACTTGCACAATCTGACTTTATTTCAGTTTTTGGGAAGCGCTCATTCTTGCAGGAGGAGTGCAGTCAAACGAGATGGCTCTTAGGAAGTGTGATTTTTTTTTTTTTTTTGAGTTCTGAGTGTGTCGATGAGATTCAGAGCACACAGAGATTAACTGCAGATGCTCCTCTGCCCACAATGGAGCCCAACAAACGCCTCTGAAACTGCTCTAGGTCACGAAACTACATATCAAGCCTACCAAACAGCCTGGGGTGCAGGCTCGTTCCCCTCGTGATCATGTGACCGACGAGAACCATGGTTCACTGTTGCCTAATCTGGGAGACAAAATGCAAATTCATCATGGTTTCCTTTTTCTGTTTATGGCATCTGTGTGAGTATATACTAGTTTTCATGTGTCTGCGGATACCAGAGGTGGACGTCTTTGATCGTGTCTCCACTTTACGAACTGAAGGAGGGTCTCTCATTTGGACCCAGCACTGGCTTATGTGACTAATCAAACAGCCAGTTTGCTCCAGGGATTCAGAGCACTGCGGTTCCAGGCAGGCTTCTGTCTGCCCCACTCTTATGTGGGTATCTAGACTATGAACTCAGGTCCTCACACTTATGCCTATGAAGAGCTCTTTACCCACCGAGCCATTTTCTCAGCTACAAAATTATGCAGGGATATTACTTTTTTATGTCATCATAAAAATATCATAAATCAAAACACTGGTAAGGGAGAGACCGTTGGATGTGTAAAAGTGTAAAATTGCACATGTACAAGTGTTTTCAAAGATGATTTCATTTTGTGTGCACGAGTGCTCTGCCTGTACGCATGGTTGTTATGTGCACCACATTTGTGCATGGTGCCTGTGGGGATCGGGAGAGGGTATCCAATTCCCTGGAACTGGAGTTACAGATGGCTGTGAACCGCCATGTGGGTGCTGGGAACTAAACCGAGGTCCTCTGCAAGGATGGTGGTTAGCTCAGTCATCTTTCCACTACATTTATTTTTTAACAGGGAAAAAAATGGGGGTCATTGGGAAGATTTGATTCCCTCTTTTGCTCGCCGAGGGGCCTGATGTGACTTTGATGGGTGTGTACATCACATCTAGTCTGCACTCAGAGGGCTACAGGGAAGGGCCCATAGTTCACTGCTGGTACCCATGTCCCACAGCTAGTACTCATGTCCCTAGAGACAGTGGAGTGAACATGGAGCATAATCAGTGTGTCTGTGTGTGTGTGTGTGTGTGTGTGTGTGTGTGTGTGTGTGTGTGGTGTTTAGTATTAATCAACAGAATCTAGAATCACCTGAGAGATGGGTCTCTGTGCAAACACTTGGGGATTTTATTGACATCATCAATTGAAATGAGAAGACCTCCCCACTGTGGGTGACACCAATCTCTGGCTGGGCTCCTGATCTACAGAAATGAAGGAAGGGAACTGAGCTGAAGCCATTCATTCATCCCTACTCTGCTTACTGGTCATGGACATGACGTGTTGAGCTACTTTTAGGTTCCTGCCTCCATGGCTACCCCATAGCAATAGAGTGTACTCTTGAATTGTGGGCTGGAGTAAGACCTTTCTCCTTTACATTGTTTTTTCCAGGGTGTTTTATCACAGCAGCAGCAACAACAACAACAAAAAATAACTGAGACAATACTCTCCCATGAGATCGGGCTAAAAAACAATAAACAAAACATAATCTTCCTTCTTGGCCCGGAAAGCTCCTACAGGAATCCTGGAGTCATGTATGTGAAGTGACTTATGATGATCTGAGAAGGAGGTCGACACAGAAAAGAGTCATGTCGAGAGAGAAGAAATGTTTTAGCTTCATCCTGCTATTGTAACAAATATTATAACCAAAAGCAATTTAGGGGAGGAAAGAAGACATTTGATTTCCACTTCCAGATCACACCATCCATCACTGAGGAAATTCAAACAGAAACTTGAAGCAGAAAACATGCAGGATGATGGTTGCCGGCTCACTCAAAGACTTATGCTTAACCAGCCTTCTGACACAGCCCAGGATCACCTGCCCAGGGAATGGTGCTGCCCACAGTGGGCTGGTTCCTCCCAAATCATTCACCAATCAAAACAATTCCCCATAGACATGTGCGCAGGCCAATCTGATCTGGGAAATGCCTCAGTGGAGACTCCATCCTCAGATGACTCTAGGCTCTGTCAGGTTGACAGCTAAGGCTAACTAGGATAGGGAAGATGCAGGCCTAGCCCATGACATAGTACGGGCCAGCTACGGTTACCATCTCACCCATGTGCCAGTAAGGTTCTGCCTGTGGTATAACTGGATTCGTGTCCCAATAGCTATACCTCATTAGGCCCTGAGAGACACAGGGTCCCCTGCTTTGCATATTGCCGTGGTCCTAAGAAGAGTTTCCAAGCACTGAGGACCCAAGAGCTCCATTCCTGGAAAAATCAATTAAATTTTGGTAAGAATGACTCAAAAAGAACGTGCGGCTTTTGTACTTGAGCTGGAATTGGTTCTTTCTCTTCTGTTTGTAATTCCCACCAGTTCGCCTTAGAGAAAGTCCCATCTGTTGGAGAAGGATGAACGGGAAGGATGGGAGGAGGGAGGGGAAGAGGATGAAAGGGAGGGATGAGGGTGAGAAGCGGGAAGGGGAAAGGAATGAGGGGACAGATGGGAGGGAGAGATTGGGAAAGTGGGGAAGCAGGGACGAGGGAGCTTACAGAGGAGATTAATGAGAGGGATTGAGGAATCAGAAAGATCAGTAGGAAAGACAAGAGAGAAAAATGTGAGACATAGTTTCTGAAAACTTACTAAACTTGAAGACATCAGTGTACACAGCAAAGAAACTGAAAAAAAAATTACAAATACAATAGATGTAGAGATCCCAAAACATCAAAGAAAAACACTGAAATACATTTTGTAGAACAGCGGGATGGAATGACTTGCCGGGTACAAAGGAACCCATTTCAGCCAATGCTGTCTTTTCATGGGAAATTACAGAAGACAGAAGACCATGAGAGAGTGAATGGCAGTCCACCCAGGAATCCAATGTCAAATAAAACTGTCATTCAAAAGTGAAATAGTTTTCCCAAATGTTAAAAAGAGATAGAAATTATCAATACACTTCTCTTATCAGACATATTAGAAGAAAGTTTAGGGGGCTGGAGAGATGGCTCGGAGGTTGAGAGCACTGGCTGCTCTCCCAGAGGTTTTGAGTTCAATTCCCAGCAGCCACATGGTGGCTCACAACCATCTGTAA
Source organism: Rattus norvegicus (assembly GCF_021556685.1). Classification (NCBI taxonomy): domain Eukaryota; kingdom Metazoa; phylum Chordata; class Mammalia; order Rodentia; family Muridae; genus Rattus; species Rattus norvegicus. The sequence continues at coordinate 40,948,206 of NC_141543.1, read as the reverse complement.
TGGGATCTGATTCCCTCTTCTGGCCTGCAGGTGCACATGCAGATAGAGTGCTTAGACATCAAATAAATAAATAAATAAATAAATAAATAAATAAATAAATAAATAAATAAATCTTCTTTAAGAATAGGCTAAAAGAAAGTTTAGGCCGTAAACAGGTAACACCATATAACAATAATTTGAATATATGTGTGCATCTGATATTAATAATAATTAATGAAATTAATAATTTATAAATATAGCACAAATATAACCCCCCTCTCTCCTCAACTAGCTTTGAAAGTAATTGTCCAAAACATACCTATATAAATGTATCATTGAGTCTGCATCCTATAGCAATACAGTACATTTATTTAGCCATAACAACACAAACATGGGCGAGAGTGATGCTGCCACCCACCAGAGAGTAACTGAAGCCACAGACCTGAAATAAAGTGAGCTGGAAACAGTCAATAGAAAGAAAATCTCGTATCGAACTGTAGGTGCTTGCTCTTCCTTCTCAGATTCTTTAAGTATCAAATTATGTGAAGTGGTGATTATAAAACACATTCTTGGGCAAGCAGTATATACTGGCAGCACTGTGGTCCTGCAGACACCAGTGACCTAACCCCTAGACTCTGTGAATACTACTATTTCATGATGAGCAAAAGTTAAACTTGTCAATCAGCTGACTTTGTGGTGCAGGAGTTTTCTGGATGAGCCAGGAAGGACCAATCCAATCATAAGTGGTCCTAGAGATAAAAGAAGGATACAGAAGAGAGACATGGAGAGGCAGCAGCAGGAGACAGCCTTGGCCTGATGTTGTTGGCTTTGAAGATGGAGAGAGAGCTTTGTGAGCCAAGGAATGCAGATGGCCTCTAGAAACCGAAAAGGCCAAGGACACAGATCCTCTGTGGAGTCCCCAGAAGGGGCAAAGTCCTGCCAACTTGATTCTAGGTCAGCAAGACCCACTTCAGATTTCTGACCTCAAAAGCTGCGTAAATTATATTATACGAGCCACTAACTTTACAGCAACTTGTTACAACAGCAACGGAAAGCTAACACAAGACACAGAGCCATCTCAGAGAGAGGGATGGTGGCCATGCTAGGGAGTACTAACGTCCTTTACCTCCCTGGCATTGAGTTCCTGTGTGTACAGTTTGGATAAGTGAAGGTGTATATGACATTGGAGAGGATGGTGCCAACATGTCAGGATGGGAAATGACAAAGCTCCGCCCTTCCATAAAAGCAGAGAACAAACTGGTAAATCTGTCAGAATCGACTCTTGGGGAATGCCAAAATTTAATCAGAAACGCGCAAAAGCTGAGGGCTGCTGGTGAGTAAGGAAGCTGCTGGCTTTCAGGGAGTGTTCATTCCCGTCTGCCACACCCTACTCTCCAACTCATGAGTTCCAGAACTATGGCAGACCATGTTACCAACACAGTTCATAGTACCAGAGAAAACATTAAAAGCCTTACTCTCAAAGAACTGCGGTCATGGGCTTCTGCAGAGGCTTGATCTGTTTCCCCTGACTAGTAGTTTTCCCAGGGCTGAAGTGAGTTTCCCTGATATTTGTTAGATGAATTTAAAGGGAAATACATTTCAGCCAATTGGGGCAAACTTCGGAAGATAAGGCAAGCAGCGTGATAAACAAATCCAGAAGTTCGGGGAAGAAAACATCGGAGAGCAGGAACTTTGGAAAGTTCACCGTGTGAACAGGGAATTGATGAAGCCACATATGTGTAGAAATAGAAAATGACAAAATGGGGCCTGGAGAGATGATGGCTCAGCAGTTAAGAGACTGCTCTTGTAAAGGACCTAAGTTCAGTTCCCAGCACCCATGTGGTGACTCATAACCCCCTAGAAAACCAGTTCCAGGAGGTCTAGTGCCCTCTTCTGGCCATCATAGGCATTGGGCATACACACTGCACACATATATGCCTACAGGCAAAACACACATACACATAAAATAAAAATAAGTAAATCTTTATATAGGAAATGATTAAAAATCATGAATTAAATAAACCTAAGAATGTCCCATACCATCAGAGAAGAAGAAATACCATCTTCGGGAACACAAGTCATTCTCCAGTATAGACCTTGGTGCCAGGTCACAAAACAAGTTTAAAGCATTGAAGCTGTACAAAGTATCTTTTCCAACCTGGGAGAAATAAAACTACAAACTAACAGAAGGAAAAACTTCACAAATGTGTGGAATTTCAATGAACAGTTTATTCAAACAATTAGGACAAAGAAGAAATTGTAAGATGAATTAGACAGTCTATTGAGACAGCCATGAAAAAACCCCCACTAAGTAACCAAAACTCATGGGGGCAACACAAAGGCAGAGCCCGGAGGGAAGTTTACAGCTGTAAACCATCACGTTTTAAAAAAATAAGGAAGAGCTACATCAAAACACAGCTCCACACTGTAAGAAGCTAGGAGAGTAAACTCTAGCTAGGAGCTAGAGAAAGAAAAAAATGAACAAAAGAGAGAACAATAGAGAAATATTGAAAGTTAGTTCTTTGAGAAAGTCAACGAGATTTACTATAATAAAAGCTTGAATTCCAAAAATGAGAAAAACACTGCAGACAGTATTAGCAACCTCGTAGAGATAAAAGAACTATCAGAGAACACGCTGGACAACCATGTACTGACAAACCATGTAGGACAAAGTCAAGAAGTTTTTAGGAACCAATTAAGATTGACTGAAGGTGAAACAGAAAAATTGAACAAGAGATTGTTGGCTAAGACAACTACGACCAACCTCCTTTGTGAATAGAGTATAAAAAATCCTCAATAACACACTAGCAAAATGGATTCAGCAACACCATGAAGGGATCGAGTGCCACAACCAAGCGGAGTTTATCACTGGAATATAAGAATGATTCGATATACAAAAATTAGTCCACACATTCTACCACACTCATAGAAAAGGACTATATGATCACCTCGATTGACACAGAGAAAGAATTTGAAAACGTTCCACATGATTCATGACTAGAGAGAAACTAGGCATGGCAAGAATTGCCCTAGCATGGCCAAGGGTATTCCAGAACAGTCTGGAACGAGCATCTCACTCAGTGTCGATAACTGAAAGTTTTTACACAGCCATTAAACATGTTGCTGGAAGTTAGAGGCAGGGCAATTAGGCCAGAAAAAGAAATTTAAAAGCATGCAAACTGGAAAGAAACATTTGTAAAACACAAAGTAGAGAATTAGTTGAATATTCTGCAATACAACCCAGCAAGGACTGGCTAAATGTCCCAATTGGCTTTAACTGTCAACATGACACCGCCCAGTCACCTGCAAAGAAAATCCCCACTGAGGAATTTCCCAAATCAGAGTGGCCTATTGATATATCTGTGGGTGGTTATCTTGACTGTTAAGTTTTATGTAGGAGCCCCCCCCCCCACCTCACTGTGGTCGGTTCCATTCCCTAGGTAGGTGGTCCCAGCCTGGAGTGAACCAGCAGGCAACATTCCTCTACAGTTTCTGCTGTAACCTTGACTGCGAGTGAGTTCCTGCCTTGACTTCCCTCAGTGATAAACTGCAGCCTAGAAGTGTAAGCCAAATAAATCCTTACCTCCCTTACATTGTTTTGGTCAGTATGCTTTTGTCACAACAACAGAAGAGAAATTAAAACATTGACTTTTAAAACTATCTTGAGTAATAGAATTTACAGCACAATTTATCTTCATTGAGACTGGCCGTTTGGGTGCAGTGGTCACTGGGAGTTAGCATAAAACATGAGGTGATGAAAAGTATTTGTTAAAGTGTGGCGATTCTGGAAATCCTTTTTTTTTTTATTTTGGGTTGTTTGCCCCCATATTTTCCATGCCATATCAGAAAGATCAAACCATTGATTAAGGATAGATATTTGCTGCTGCAGAGCCAAGCAGGGGTGATGGGCAGGGATGGGAACTTGTTGGTGTTACTGATCTATCATAGCGGTGTGGGACCACAAGGCATTAAAAGGCTTGAGGGGAGTGGCTATCTCAGAGTGGCATTGTGTGGAGGTTGAGAGTTCCTTGGTGGCATGTGCAGAAGCCAAAGCTTGGTTACCCATATGTTTCTTGGATCAGAAAGTCTGATTAAGAGAGGGAATCTTGGGGCATAAATACCAGTCACACTCCTTGTCCTGCTCTGGGGAAGGGGCAATAAGGGGTCTTAGGAAAAGTCTGGCTTGGGGTCTGGGAGCCATAGGCTCCTGCCAATGTTCAGGCCATGGGGCATGCAAAAAGAAAAATACCCGAGGGAGAAGAGGACTCATGGGTGCAGTGTTTCTTTAGGGAACAATGAAATTGTTTTAAAGTTGACCCATTACATAAGTGTCCCCATCTATTGACCAATCAAAAAGATTTGAAACATATTACAGCTTCTCATCAGCGTAGAAACCGTGGACAAAGCAATGTGCTGTCGTTAGAGAGTGTCTGAGGTGTAGCAATGCACCTGGGGCGTGTGCAGATGCCTCCGTATTTTATAGGAGAGACTCATATTTCAGAATTCTCAGGAGTCCTGAGACCAGTGCCCTGAAGCTATCATGAGATGATTATATTCTGAAAAACATAAATTTTGCACCTCAAATGTCAGGATTGCAGCTTAGGTGAAGTCCAGCTCAATAAACCTATCGAGGAGGGAAAAGAAAAGAATGCCCTTCCCTTGATCTTTTATTCCTCAGAGCCATTTTCAGTCAGCCTCCGGCCCCAGGTAATATTTTGTGGGTCACCCGGGTGGCTGCTCTTACTTTAAGCACCAAATAACAAAACACTCACATCTTTTCTGTTGCTTTTCATTGAATAGTTCTTTGGTTTTAAAAAGTATTAACTAACTGTGTGTGTGTGTGTGTGTGTGTGTGTGTGTGTGTGTGTGTGTGTGTGAGAGAGAGAGAGAGAGAGAGAGAGAGAGAGAGAGGTAGAGAGAGAGAGAGAGAGGTAGAGAGAGAGAGAGGTTATGGGTGGAATGGGTGGCTGAGCGCATGTGTACAGCTGTGATATTTTTTGTGAGTTTGTGTGTTTCAGGGCCTGTGTGGACGTCGAATGACAACTCTTTCTTATGTGGGTCCTGGGGATCAAACCCAGTTCCCCAGACTTGTACAGCAAGCACCTTTACCCGCTGAGCCATTTTGTTGGCCCCAAGGTCCTGTTTCTTGCTGCCCAATGTTCCATGGTCCAAGACCCTAGGAGGCCACCAAGTTAGTTGTCTTGTCATCAAGAGGGAGTGTAAGAGCTAAGTGACAAATCTCGCACAACTGCTCCTAGTTGCACCTGCTTGATGAGAGACAAGTGTTACCTTCTTTATGTGAACTGCTTATATTCCCACAGTCCACACACACAGGCCTTCCATATTGCCCTCACTCATGGCTTCTTCCCATACGGTCCTGGCCAGGTGAACTCCTGATATGTCCAGTGTTCCCGCTCACAGTAGGGAGATGGGGGAGACCTCTTGACCATCCTGTTTCTGTAGAGGTGGTGTTTTGTCCATCACCCACCCATCCCTCATAAAGGCTGGGCCAGCATTAGAAGTCAGAAGGCATCAGAGAGGCCCAGGTTCAAATCCCAGTATCTCCACATTCTACATGTGCCAACTCCAAGCCTTTTATATTTACAGATGTGGGTTCCTCTATCTCTTTCAAGCCCTTGGGAGACAATGACTGAAAATTACAACCACATGACACCACAGCTAGGCAGGGTTTAACCTGTTGCATTTCTGGCCAGTAGGAGATCCACTTCAGCACATAGCCAATAGGGGAATGAGTACACAGACCATTCCAGACATCCCTCTGCATCTCCTCAAATGAATAGAGCTGGTAGATTAGGTCTAAGAGACCTCAATTCTCAGACAAAAGTGGAAACTCCACATTCAGAGAGAGAAATGAGTCTCTGCTAATAGGGAATGAGGATCAAGTCTTCCCAGGCATCCCTCTGTGACCTGTGCTCGGCCCCCAGGTGTGGCTCTTCAGCAGGGGCACCACACTCAAGGCATTTTGAAAAACAGTTTTGCCATTTTTCAAAGGGTTAAACACCCTGCCATTTATTTACCTTGTTTTACTTCACATCCTGCCTTCTTTGTTCCATCCATTTTGCCGCACAAGAATACATCGTTATGTGCAATTTATACATATTAATGTTTAATTGTTAGTTTTAATTGTAAGCTTGCTAAAACCTAGAATCATCTGGGAGGAGAATCTCAGTGAGGTAGATATATTGGGTTGCTGTGTGGGCATATGTGTGCGAGGTCATCTTAACTGATGTGGGAAGACCCAGCCCACTGTGAGTGGCACCATTCCCTAGGCAGGTGTATGAGCAGAGAAATCAAGCTGAGCACAAGCAAGCAAGCCCATGAATACCTATGTACTTGTTTCTCTCTGCCATTGGCTGTAGATGTGGTGTAACCGGCTGCTTGAAGTTCCTGCCTTGACTTTCCCAGAATGTTGAACAGTAACCTGGAATTGTATCCTGAAATAAAACCCCCATTCTCACCTAAACTGCTTTTCGTCAGGGTGCTTTATCACAACAACAGAAAAGAAACTACAGCCAATGTTAATCTGAAGTGATTTTTTTTAAAATCTAAAATGAATCATGTCTTAGAGGTTAATCAGGAACATACCCTGGACCCTAGCAACTCTCCTCTCAGGTATATGCCCCAGAATAAAGCAAGAAGATGGTTACACACAAACTTGTCCATAGTGGCCTCTGGGGAGAAGCTGGCTGCTCTATGTCTGTTCTCCCAAAATTCATGCCTCAGCTGAATCCTCATTGTGAATCACCAAGAAGGTAGACATTTAATCTGGCTTGCATGTCTAGAGCGGGCACCTGGGGCGATGATTGGGATTAGATGTCATCAGGGTGGATCCTCAGGTTAGAACCCTGGTGGCTTGTAACAGAGAAGGAAGACAGAGGGGCATGCGTGTGCTCCCTGCCTCTTGCCATGTGTTCCCTGTGCTGCCCCGGGACTCTGCAAGCAAGAAGGGCATTGCCAGATGCAGCCCTTTGACATTGAATAAGAACTGTCAGCCAAAATAAGCCTCTTCCCTTGGCATTTATCCAGTGTGTGCTAGAGACAACAGAAACAGACTTAGACACTAATCAGAGAGGAGATGGCCTAAGGTAGAGACATTATGCACAGAGGAGCGGGGACTGCGAACAGAGGCCTGACCCCATCTGCATCACTGCTGAAAACTGACCTGGGCAAGTTCCACCCAGAGTCTGGTGTTCTGGGTAAGTCACATTTGCCATCGCCGGGGAACCCCCAGGTGAACAGTTCCACCCCATGCTGCTTCAGAAGAGTCCTGAGAGAGGTATGGAGGACGAAGCCAGCCTCCAGACTGTCCCTTATAGGCCACATGATGGTTTTTTAATTCTGAGATTTCTTGGGCCTGGGAGATAGCTCAGTTGTAAAGTGCTTGCTTAGCTACTGCGAGGACTTGAGCTAGATCCCCAGAACGGATACAAAACGCCTCTCGTGGACATGTTTGTAAGTCTCAGCACCAGAGAAGAGACAGGCAGATCCCTGGGCTTGCTGGCCAACCAGTTTAGCTGAATTAGTGAGTCCCAAGCAAGGGCGTGACCCTCTCTCTATAAACAAAGTGGGTGGCTGTTCTCTGGCCTGCACACGTGCATGTGCTCATGCGCACACATACACACAAACTTCTGAAATTTCTTGCACAATGATGTATTTTTCATTTTCTTTCGAAAAGAACCACAAAATATCTGTCAGCACTGACCAGTATCCTCCTACCAATAATGCTAGCCAGAGGGGAGGTTTTTATGGGTTTAAAAAACTTTTACCACCACCACCACCATCATCATCATCACCACCACCATCACCACCATCACCACCATCACCATCACTGTTATCATCATTATTTTATGTGTATATATGTTTTTACCTGCATGCAGTCTGGGCATTACTTGCATGCAATGCCCACAGAGGCCAGAGGAGGGTGATAGATGCCCTAGGACCAGAGTTACAGAATGTTGTGAACTGCCATGTAGGTGCTGGACTTTGAACCCAGGTACCATGGAAGAGCAGTCAGTGATCTTACCCCTTGAGCCATCTTTCCCGCCCTGGGAGAGAACGCCTTCTAGGTCCTTTGCCTTAACCCCCAAGCTCTCGGAAGTCGGAGACCGATCTCTGTTCTTACAGGCTTCTTTCCTCATAAGAATTCCCACCTAAGTTTGGATGTACAGTGTTTTTATAACCGTTGGATTTCCTAGGTATTTTCCAAGCCCCTTTGATGGTGTTCCATTTACCCACAAATTATTTAAGAGCTCTCCTCTAAACTTCCAAATATTGGGGATTCATCCTGGGCAGAGAGGTGGGGGAGAAATCGTATTGATTTCCAATTTCAAGGCACAGTGATCAGGAAGCGAGGACTGTCTCATAATTATTCATTGGAATTTCATGAGATTTGAACCTGGGCAGTAGATTTTCACAACGGTGTATATATGATTTTCACAGTGCTACATATATAATTCTCACAGTGTTCCTTATATGATTTTTACAGTGCTGTATATATATGGTTTTCACAATAGTGTACGTATGCTTGAGAGAAACTGGATCATCAGATGCCCATTAAAACAAGCCTGTTGTATCTGTTATTCAGGAATTCCTCATCTTTGTTGGCTCCTTTCTCTTCTTTTACCCACTTAATCCAACACTAATTAGAGGGGGAGGGGACCCTGACATCTCAAAAGGATAATAGACTTGGCTCCTTTTTTTCTACCTCAGGAAAGTTTACCTCAGACTCGTGGAGGCCGTCTTATCAAATGAATATACTTTTGCAACCACCGCCTCGACTTGGGAGAAACGAACCTTTTCTCATTAAATGTTGACCCGTCTCTCCCTCGCTGCCGTCTCCTGTCTCGAGTCTGTTGTCTGGGATTGATAGAACGACATGGCTGGGCTCTGGCTGCTGGATATTTCTGCCTCGTTCCCGCACCTTCAACCTTCTCTTGCCTTTCTGCTTTGTTCTGTGCCTGGTGATAGCACATTGCTGCTTGATTTGGGTTTCATCTTGTTTATCTAATATAATAAGGCCTCCGTCTTGCGCTGCAGGGCTTCATGCGCACACGTGGACTGGCGACTGGGGAATTTGCATTGGTCTTTCCCATCTTATTCTATGATCTCAGTGTGTCTTAGTTTCTCAGCCCTTCTCACTTGTCTGATAAGAACCCATTGGCCCAAGTATACTCTGTGCTAGCTGTGCTAGCTGCCCCATCCTGGTTGCAGCTCCAGTGACTCATGCACACACATGTACACACATGTACACCCATGTGAACCCAGAATTGTGCACCTGCTCCAGTTCAGCTGATGCAGAGGTCCATGTTGGATGCATTCTCTTTGGGATAAGGACGTGAAGAATGATTTCTGACACTCTGCCCCACATTGATGCTACAGGTCCCAGCTGGAGATGCTCACAGGAAATTAGAGCCCTTGCCAACAAGCCTTCTCTGTGGGAGCTGTAATGGTCATGTCAAGCCAGCACTAATCTTACTCCAGGATCCCTTAGGCAGAAGCATAGCAGGATTGTTTGAGGGCAGAGTCTCCTGTGTTACTGACGGCTTCACAGCCCTGGGTACTCCCATATGTGAGGTGGAACTCCCACTGGAGAGACTTAGGGTCTCGGTAGACTTTATCTTGGTTTTGCTACTGGGATGTTAGTCAGCATGTGTCACATGAGCAAGTTGGGAGAAGGAACCAGAGACCTGGACAGGCGTGTTGCTCTGAGAGACAGCACAGCCAACTGCTGGGCGGAGCTAGGGGTGCAAAGAAGTATGCAAGAGGGAACCCACAGGAGTGGGGTGAGGTTGAACAGGCCTGGGCCTGGAGAAAGAGAACCAATCAGAACGGTCACATGGGTAAACAAAGCTTTCTGGTTGCCGGGGTCTGGGGAATTAGTAGGGAGTGACTATTCAATGGGCAAGAGGCTTCCACTCGAGTGTGAAAATATCCTGGAACTAAAGAGTGATTGGGCAGACACCCTGAAGAAGGCAGTGCTGGGTCATGTTTAAATAGCTTCCATGTCTAACCACAGGCTACATTAATTATATATCGTCAGTAAAAATGGCCCGAGGAAGTAACTTCACTGGCTAAAAGATGGACACCAGGACAACACAATAAATGGTTGAAGAACCCCAAACTCCAAGCCAAAGACTCAGTAGAGATCACAAGGTATGTTGGAACAGAGCACACGTTTCCTCCAATGCTAGGGACCGCTCCTCAGAATGGGCCATTGGGGCCACACAGGGGACTAATGAAGGCTGAGTGCTGCCAGGGTCTTCATCTCTCACAGAAAGCTGGAAAATCCTCTTAAATACTAGCTTTGTTTGCCCTTTTGATTTGTTTTAAATGTCTCTTCCCTGCCCCACTCTGGGATGAGGGTAGGAGTTGGGGGGGAGCTGGATGGGCACAGTTATGGAGGGGGTAATATGGGGTAGGCACACACTTGTTAGAGCATGTATGTAGAAGTCAGAAAACTTGTATTCTCTTCTTCCTCCACAAGGGTCCAGGGATTGAACTCAGTTCACCAGGCTTGGTGGTGAGGGCCTTTACCCTCTGAGCTATCATGCTGGCCCCTCATTGGTTTTTTGTTTGTGTCTTTTGTTTTTTGTGTTTTGGTTTTTTTTTTTTTTAGTCCATGTGAGGAAAACTGAATAAGGTATTCTGTCATCCCGTGGCTGGCAGTTCTCACTGTCTTCTGAGCTCTAGAAAGTTCTAGGTGCACAGATTTTTCTGAGAAGAGTCTCTACCCACACTAGTATTATTTGAATGTGTCTCCTTAAAGAACACAAGATCATCAATGTACTATACTAATAGTTTTGGACATGAGGCCTCTGGAGAACATTATAATTAGATGAGGAGGGCATTAGTGGCCTTGTGAGAGAAGGCAAGGGGTCAAGGTTAGCCTGCTTGCTCGGCACTGCATCACGATGCCCTCTGTCATGATGCTGAGCAGATGCTGGGAACTTGTAGGTTTCTCATTCTCCAGAAGCAAAGTTAAAACAAAAGCTCTACTTATTCTTCATTGTAAATGAACCAGTATTGGGTATGTCATTACAGTAGCAGAAAACAGGCTAAGAAGTAGGCAGGAAGAAGTGGGTAGAGACATTCAAATTTAAACCAAGTGGCAAGACCTTCCAAGTTTGCCTTTGGAGCCAGCACACTGCCTCATCCCCAGACCTGGGAACAGCCACACTGAGCTCTAACTAGCTCGAACTGGCTCGAAAGAGGCTCTGAGGATTTTTTGTAACCAGGAAAAGCTCACACCTGAGGCTTACCCAACCTTTAGCAGCATGCACCATGATTTATTCTCGTTTCTTTCCTGTACTTATCATGGGCAGAGCCCAGATTTTACAGACTTGGTGCCCAGAACAGGAGTAGCACAGGGTATTCCCAAATGCTTGCCAAGGGACTCATGAACAAATTATTGGATGGATGATAGATGGATGGATGGTGGATTACTGAATGGCTAGATAGAGATGGATGATGGATCACTGGATAGATGAGTGACTAAAGGATGGATGGGTGGATGGATGGATGGATGGATGGATGGATGGATAGATGGAAGGATAGGTGGGTGGGTGGATGGATGGATATATGCATGCATGCATGGATGGATAGATGGATAGGTGGGTGGATGGATAGATACATGGATGGATGGATGGATGGATGGATGGATGGATGGATGGATGGATGGGTAGGTGAATGGATGGATGGATGGATAGATTGATGGATGGATGGATGGATGGATGGATGGATGGATGGATGGATGGATCGATGGATGGATAGGTGGTTCGATGGATGGATAGATGGAAGGAGAGGTGGGTTGGTGGGTAGATGGATGGATTCATGCATTTGTGCTGATGGGTATGGATGCTTGAATAGATACATAGGAGGATTGAATAGACATATGTACTCTAACTCCTGGAAAGTGAATTATTCACATTCACAGTCAACTGAATCAGGCAATGAAGTCAAGGATGGATGACATAGCAGGGCCATGTGTTCTCATTCCCTTTTCTAAGCCCTTTTAGGTACTTTTAAAATGATCAAGACTGACCAGAGACCAGCTTGAGAGTGGTGATCTCAAGATAAATGGCCATAGCTTGGCTCAGAAGTAGGTCATCAAAACCTCAAGGGATCACCATACCTAAAGCCATTGGACAAAGGTCCACTTTCCTGAGTCCGTAGCTCCATTGTCACTAGGGCAAACTGCCAGAAGACAGTCCACACTTGGAAATATTGAGAACTACACTTAGCTCAGCCCTGTCCCCAATTTCCCTCTCTTATAACATCTCCTGCTTTCTCTCCTTCCTGTTCCTTCTCTTAAGAGCCAGCCAGGGGCTGGTTCAGAGGCCAGCAAAGCTCAAGGCAATTCCATCTCCCAAGCCCATGGTACTAAGGCTCTCTTTCTCCTTTCAATAGTTAGAAGACAAGAAATTCTGCTCCCTTAGAGCTAAGCCCTGGCCACTGTTGAGTCACATGGGATTCAAGCACTGCTGGACTGTGGCCAGTTCCTACTCCTCTCACTGGACATCTCATGCACGGAAAGATGGTTACTCTACAGGAGCAGGAGTGAGATCAGGCCGCCTTGGTCTGACACAGCCCCCTACAGCCTAACGCCACCAGCTGGTAATCCTCCTGGAGCCTCTTCACATGGACACTTCCAAGCCCAGTAACTGACTGGTCTTCTACCAGATGGTCTGTGGGGGCTGGGGTAGGGGGTCCACCTCCACCCCTTACCATACACACCAGCTCACAAATAGCCCTCCATTCCCCTTTACGTCCCTCTTGCCCTTCTGTGGCTCAGGCTTTGCTCTCCGAAGTATCTTCCCCCAGGAAGACCCTGAAAGTCTCTTTCTGCTCCCTGATTATGTTGGCTCCGGGGTTGATTCAGGCAGGAATACAGGTAGATTTTACCCATGTGGCGGGCTCAGTGGCCAGCATGGCTTACAGCACAGTGAGCTGCCAGTCTCAGGGTGCCCAGTCTTATGGCCTGTCTCTTGAGCTATTGGGTAATAGGGGTGGGTTCTGGAACTTTCTTATGAGGATGTTTTATGAGCCCGAGGCCCTGGCGGAGGTTCAAGGGGAGCAGGATTTATCGAGACAGGTCAGACCTCAGTGTCCTGGAGCTTCAGCTCAGGAGGCTTGTCAGGACAGCATACTCCATACCTGCGTTTCCCACGCAGATGAAGACATAATTGTTTCTGTTCTGTGCACGAGCATGTGCATGCACACACACACACACACACACACACACACACACACACACACACAGAGCAAAAAAAGAAATGGAGGTAGAGATGGAGACAGAATGTGTGTACGATTAGCAAGTCAGAAGTAACCTTTGTCTGGGAGTCTCAGCCTTCATTTCCAACCAGGAAGATGGCCATAGCATACACATGAGGGAGAGAGGGGCTGGGCACATCCCATCTATTAGAGACCAGGAACTGCTTGCTGTCCTGATGCAGCCACAGACATTTCTGGGGACAATGAACACTGGGATTTTAATGTAATCTCCTGGTTTTAAAGTAGACACTTAAAAGTACTGAAGACATTTTATGAGTCAAATAAAATTTGTCGGGGAGGGAAGATGAGGGGAAGGAGGGTATAGGGAGTTAGCCTGTGAGCTGTGGGCAGAGCCTGGCTTCAATCTACCACTTCCCTCCCCAATTTTCCAAAACAGTAAATTGAGGCCAAGCCAGAGCCAGGACTCAAAACAGCCAAGGCCAAGCTGAGCACCCACTGCCCACTGTAGCTCATGGGGCACCCACATATCCTAGGAACACTAGAGCCAGACCCTGCCTTGCATGGAGGGTTTCAGACACGTATTCTCTCAGTGACTCAAAGTGACTCCTTCAGGGCTTGCTGTTTCCAGGATGTGTGAGGAACCCATGTCTTTTCCCAGTCCAAGGAATGGAACAAATCTGAGCTCAGCTTTGGTGATCGAGGCTAAAGCTGGATATAGCTTCCAGATTGCTGCTCAGAACAAAGGCACACGGTTGTGTGACCTTCCCATCAGGCCCTGGGGTGGACGTATGGCAGGATTCTCTTATGACGGCAGTGCACTCTTTCCTCCCCGCACTGAAGGGTCTAAACAGTGTCCTGGCATACGGGTCTAGAATGAGTAGGCAACCAGGGAAGATGGAACTCAGTGCCCTGGGCTCAATTGCCAAGTGCAACAAATCCAGTTCTGTCTTCCCAGCCCCGCACTGCCTGGCTGGAGCAATGGCGTGGCCTCGCGCCGCCCTGGGCAAGGCAGCCTTTCATTTCCACAGGGCTGGGGGCCCATCCAAACCAAACGGCCACCCTCACTCTGGTCCTCCTGTCTCCATCCAAGGTTCTGTCCAGCCTGGATGGAGTGTCCCCCATGCCCTGCCCCTGCCGCTTCTCGCTAATGCTCCACAGATGGGCTTCCTCCACGGCCTCCAAGAAAAACAAGACAACCGCAGATTTCTTTTCACAGAAACGGAACCACTGGAAAGATTTCTCGTGATGATCCCAAAATGAAATAAAAATTCCTGAGGAACAATTTTACTTAGAGACATCACCGGCCACATTCAAGAGGATGAGTCCCTGCCCGTTGCCTGAGCACAGTGGGCTTGGGGGAAGGTCCCCCTACCCCGGCACCACATAACAATTATCCTCATGCAGCGTGGCCTGCCATTGTTTTTATTTATGTATTTTAAATTAGCAACAATATTTGTAAATGAAGTTTTACATAAAACTGTGGTTTCTAGCCTCTCTTGAAACTTCAGGGGCCTTTCTGATGCACCCATGATATCAACCTGCACACCTATGCCCAGCCCACTCCATCCCTGTTCCTCCAGCCCTTATGATGTCTACATATACCTCCTCTGCCCTCTGTGGATGCCTGATCCCCGGCTCTGGAGAAGGAAGACATAAGGGACAAATCTCGTCATTGAGAGATCTGACTTTCCCCAAGCTGTACTTCAGGGCTCAGGTGTCACCTCCCAGATCCACATGTCCCTGCCTATAACCGCTCACGGCCATGAGAAGACGTGGCCACTGGCTCCTGGCTGGGTAGACAGATTCAACAACCATCCTGCCTCTTGCTACTGATCCAAGTCCCCAAGAGCTCATCAACATATACTGAACTCCAGTCAATTCAACTCTCTGAATTCCATTCCTTAAATACAGCTGGAGGCGCATGCTTTTGGCCTGGAAATCGCAGGGGGATTCGAGAGTCTCACCCACCCTAGCTCTTTGACCTCCTAACTCCACCACTTGCCAACTTGTCCCAACCAGCATGGCCACTCTATCCCCGGCTCCAGCCCTGCCACATGAACTGTCAAAAAGCTGCGTATCAAAAGATTGGATGCAGGTCCTGATGGCAGGACCCACAGAGACCCTCGAGTCAAGCCAAAGACAGCCCCCACCCCCACCAACCGGAGTAGCATTTCTGCCAGCTGAGAATCTGCAGACACGTGTCCAGAGAGACTCACACAGAAACCTTGAGAAAACACCCAGCTACACAAAGGCCTGCTCAGGGTTGCATCCCAGCAGAGAGGATTCCTGTAAGTACCACTGTGTCTGGTCTGCAGGGTCTGAGACTGGGGAGAAAGCTGAACTAACTCTCTTTCCTAAGCTTGGGTGATGATTCTGAAGGGAAATGGGAGGCTGCCTAGTGGGCAGTGCTGCCTCTGAATATTGCAGGAGTGGCCCGTCAGGACCCGCAGTGGTCTGGTTAAACCTTGTTCCATGTTGCTAACACACACACACATGCGCACACACACACACACACACACACACACACACACACACACACACACACACACCCCTTCTATAGCTACCATGGTCCAAACCACAGCCTCCTCCTTGGATTGGACTCCTCCTGGTCCACTGCTTCTTCACTCACCCTCCTCCATGGGAACTAGATTGTGCTGACTGTGCTAAACAGAAGCCCTAGCCCAAGACTGAGCCCACAAGGGCCACCAAGATCTACCCTTCAGCACTCTACCCCTGACCTTGACCCTCACCTTGGATTCCCAAACAAGTAAAGTTCAGTCCTACCCAAAACACACTCTCTCTCTCTCTCTCTCTCTCTCTCTCTCTCTCTCTCTCTCTCTCTCTCTCTCTCTCCAACAAGGTTTCTCTGTGTAGCCCTGGCTGTTCTGGAACTCACTTTGCAGACCAGGCTGGCCTCCAACTCAAATCTGCCTCTGCTTCCTGAGGGCTGAGATTAGAGGTGTGCACCACCACTGGGCAAAACCCTCCTATGCTTCCCCCTCTTAGTGACCTGCCATCTACACACGGGATCTCAACACCGGCATGGCACTGCCTGTCATGTTGTATCCTGTAGACCAGTGTTTCTCAACTTTCCTAATGCTGCAGCCCTTTAATACAGTTCAATCCTTCCTGTTGTGGTGACCCCCAACCATAGCAGATTAACATTGCTATTTCATAACTATAATTTTACTATTGTTAGGAATCAAAATTACCTATCTGATATGAAGGATATCTGACCTGTGACTCCTGTGAAAGGGTTATTCAACCTCCAAAGGGGTCACGCCCACAGGCTGAGAACTGCTGCTACAGACAGTAATGGCCTGATTGTTGAATGAATGAATGAATGAATGAATGAACAAGGAATAAAGTTTTCACTGGGATCATCTAAGTTCAAAGACAATGGAGTAGAGATAAGTTTAGCTATGGATGGCAAAGCAACCTTCCCAGCCCCTCCCACGGCTGCTCTGGCCTATCTCTCCAGTTCTACAGTGTCCCAGGGTAGAGGCTGAGATTCTCAACACTGCCAACCCCAGGCATATCTCTGACAAGCCTGTCACATCATTTGAGCTTTCTTGCCTTCAACAGACCTGTGATGTTCATTCCCAATCAAAAGTTAAGACTTAACCCTTAGAAAGCCAGGGCTCTTGGGCTCAGAAGGCGGGGAGCATTTATTGGGACCCCTAATTTTGGCCATTGTGTAGTGCCCAGTTGTAGCTTTAACCTTGGAGTCCAGACTGCAGCTTCAGGAGGCCACAGAACGAAGCTGACGCAGAACTGAGTGATGAGTGGAACCAACTCTACTGCTTACAAAGTACCTTGTGCAAAGAGCAACTGAGCATCCCAAGGCAATGGTAGGAGAGTATTACAGCATTCATGGAACCCTTCTGGTCCGGGGCCTTGTGGGATTGATTGTTGGGCCCTACCTTGGTGTTTCCCTTCCCCCTCGCTGAGCCTTTTAGCCTGCTATAGCAAGAACTTGTTTACACCCTTGGGAGCTGCTCTTAGCCCCTGATTTGGGGCTGGGATTTTCCATGGCACCCTTCCTCTCCACCGAGCCTTCCAGCTTGTTGTTGTTTAAGAAGTTGTTTATGCCCCTGATTGGGCCCAGGACTTTTTACCACACAGACTTTTCCTGTTTTCCTGGCTGGGGATTTTAACCTGCCTTGTTGTTTTCCACGGCTTTTGCCTTGGGTATATAAGGAGATCTCAGTAAAGCCTTGATGGCACTCGCTGAAAATGGGTGACCCGTGTACGTGTTTTCTTTCAATCCCGCAGACCTACGCCCGATATTCACACACTGGCGGCGCAGGCGCCGACAATTGATAGCACATCTGTGAAAACAGCCTGGTCAGGAACGAGGAAATAGGACCAATAAAGTACATGAACGTTCCATATCCATATGGCACCAGTAACACCCCACCTCTGTAGCCAGGAGCTCAGGAGCCACAGAAGTGCAGGCTGCACCCTGGCATCACTGTGATAAAAGCCAGCCTTTTCGGCAAGCCTGCCGATGCCCACAGGGACGACTGCGCTTCAGGAATCAGGACGGTGCAGCCAGACTTTCTAGGCAGCTCCATTCACTCTTTCTTTTCATGGGTATTTAGGCCCCGACTGAGAGCCAGCTACTGTGCGCAATGCCGGGAATTCCCTACAAGCGAGAGAGTCTCCCCACGGCTAATGTGCTCCGTGACCTGGAGACATGTCCTCACTCAGCCTCACTGGGCTTCGGTCTCTGGAGCTCTGAAGTAGAGAAGCAGGCCTGGTGCTAAGAAGCATTTCAGGCATGGCCGGCCTTCAGCTGGGTCTGAGCCGGCTGAATTCTCAGCTGCCCAGGCTCAGAGCTGGCCAAGAGGGCTCTGCACAGGGCTTCAGCAGCCTTGAGGTTACATCTAGATCCATTCCTCCACACTCCACAAAGCAGTTGGATGTCATGGCTCTACAGTCTATGTCGTGATGCTACAACCTATGACCTATGACCTATGACCTGAACAACTGTGGAGCCTCAGTTTCCTATCTGTAGACAAATTCGTAGCACTAACCAATCCCAGGCACTCATTCCAAGAATCCCGAGGTGTGGGGAGCACTTGGGGAAGTGCTCACCAAACAGGAGCACTTGGTTCCCCAAACTCACCAAACGCTGCCATGATACTTCTTCACTTATTGTCTATAGCCCCGAGCCTGGGTTCACTCCCCTGCCTCCAGGACAAGCCTGCAGATAAAATCACAGTCTGATACCACACACCTCACCCCTGAACTGGAGAACTCAGCTCGAGTCAGGAGCATCACCAAGATTTCTGAAGAAAGACAGAACAAGCTCATGGTCAACACGTACTACCAAGACCAGAAACAAAGAACGGCAACCCAGGGAAGAGGCGCCTATCAAACCTGACAGAGTCAGTATCTGAAGGAGATAAGAAGTGGATCCTGATACTCAAGCCTAAGAGAGAAACTGGCAGGGAACTTAACCAGAAGGGGGCATCAGACAGGGAGGAGCATTCATTGTCACCAGCAATCAAAGACTCACAAGCTAAAGCGAGGATTGTCACTGTTGCCTCTGGAAGAGTAGACTACTGAATGTCAAGCCTTGTGCTGCAGAAGACCAGAGGAACTAGGCCTGAGGAATAGGCTGGCCTCTCCTGAGCATGGGCTGGTACCCAGAGCTTAGGATCACAGGTCAGTCACTCAGCAAATGCCTATGGGTTTGATGTTCAGAGCCAGAGCTGGAGACAATCAACCTGGTTCAGCTCACCCCTGTGAGGGGTCAGTCATGGTTCCCTATTCAGAAAGTAGGATCCAAGGCCAGCTGCCAGGATGTCCCCAATTCCAATTTTCAGACGAGGTCACATCATGGGCAAAAGGCCCTTTAGTACCCCCAGGTAACCTTGGGGAGCCTCTAGTCAGCACAGCCCGAGAGTGTGGGATCTGCCTGCAGCCACCCCACCTGCATCCTTCCACAGGTACATCTTCCTTTCACTGGGTGAATTCCACCCCCAAAGTAGCAGGCTGGGCTAGGAAGACATAGCAGAACATCTGTTACCCAATGGAAAAGGGACTGCCAGGGTATCCCAGAGCCTGCAGCATCTGGGGTCCTTGTGGCTTACCCCACAAATCCAGAGCCAAGTGGGGCTTGGTCCGTGGTCCAGGGAAAAGAGCTGCCACGAGCCAGGGTTGCAGGGAACAGTGACTGTGGAATCAGGATGCCATGCCTATTAGAAGCTTTAAATCTACTAGCCAAGACTGTTTCCTTTGCTCAGAACAATCTTCCCAGTGCTGGGCACCCCCATCACCCAGGCCTCAGGTCAACTGTCCACACCCAAGACCAGGAATGCAGCCCTTGCTTCCCTACCTCTCTCCTTTGACCCATTGGACATTTGACCACAGAGGTCTTGTACCCTGTAATCTTCTGCCCACAGCGTCTCCCCTGCCAGACTGTTCCAGGAGAGGAGGACCTTGCCTGGATTTGTCTGCATTTCTAACTCTAGGATGAGGGGGTGGGAGGGGTGAACACACGGTGAGGTGTTGAGAGAATGAATGAATGAGTGAATGAGAATGCACAGGTGGCAGCAAATCCAGGGACTGTCTCTGAGTCTAGGCTCCTGTCTGAGAAGCGTTACTGCTTCTCTTAACCAATTAACTTGGGGAGCAGCATTCTCATTAGGCATTTATTGAGCCCTCCATGGCCCCCATACTTTTCGCCCTCCCCTCACAAGCCCAGCTCCTAGATGAGTTTCTCTCCAGATCTCAGCACAGCTTTTGCAAACTTGACCTGTCCTGCAAGCTCCTGCCTTACCGGGACCTCTTCCAGGTGTGTGCTCTTCTGTCATGAAGTCACTCTGGCAGGATTCCTCCCACCAGCTCGGGACGCATTTTCTGATGCTGTATTTAACCTTTCTATCACTGTGACAAAACGCTTGAGGCAGTAGACTTCATAGAAAGAAAGGTTTATCTTAGCTCACAGTTTCAGGAACTTCTGCCCATAGTCCTTGGGCCTGTGGCTTTTGGCCTGTGATGACGCAGGTCATTACACTAAACGTTTGTGACCCAGATTGTTCACTACATGGTGGCCAAGCAAAAGAAAGGAGGACCAAGAGGCTGGGTCCCAGTGTACTTTCCAAAAAATCCCACAGTCGGTGATCTCATTTTTCCCTACCAGGCCCCACCTCTTAAAGGAGTGTTACATGTACTGAATGTTACATGAGTGCCTCTAGGACCAAGAGCAAGATGAGCTGGGGACTCTGGTGGGGGTATCCTGATGCTAGAGAGTAGCCTGACTTTGCTTAATTTTTGTTTTCTGTTTGTGCGAGCTGGAATGGGTGACCTAATGCTGCAGTCTACAAACCTGGGTCAGTCCTCCCTCAGTGAACTGCATTTGCAAGGGAGTCAAAGTTAACTAGAGCAAGACAGCAGCGTGAGTGAGGACTGGTGAGAGGGGCACTCGAGGTGAGGGGTGGTGACAGCTGAGCAGGAGGCCCAGAGCCAGGACAAGTGTTGCAAGCAGAAGGAACAGTAGGAGCTAGAGCCCTGGAGTTCATGTGATCTCCGAGCTCCAAGACCTAGAATGTGTACAGAAACCAAATGAGGGGCCTGACCCCGTTTCCCCATCTTCATCCTCTCATGGCTCTGAGATGCTCCAGCTTGGGCTCGAGAGAGAGGGTGTGATTAAAAAGAAAAAGAAAAGTGAAGCCCGTGAGGAGGAGGAGGAGGAGGAGGAGGAAGAGGAGGAGGAGGAGGAGGAGGAGGAGGAGGAGGAAGAGGAGGAGGAGGAGGAGGAGGAGGAGGAGGAGGAGGAGGAGGAGGAGGAGGAGGAGGAGGAGGAGGAGAGAACCAGACACCAGCATTTCCACCTAAGTGCATGACCTTTCCCCAGCTCAGAGTTCCTTTGGAGCCAAGTGCATAGCGCTGGTTGGGATTCATTTCAAAGAGAAATGGGTCAAGGAAAATTGGAAATTTTTATAGAAAACACTTCAGGCTTAGGGCTGCCTGAAGTGCTGCTGTCCTGCTGAAAATCTGGGTAGGAACCAGGGCCTGTGGTCAGAGGTCTCAGGCTGCTCCGGATGGGCCGTGCTCAGCTCCAGAGCCCCAGTCCTGTTTGTGAGTTGTGTCTGCCTGAGCTCTTCTGTCTTTGCTCTTAGGGTGGCTGACTTCAGGGCTAGTGTTGGGACCCTCTGGGTCTCCCAAAGGCTATGTCCAGGAACAAGCCACAGATGGCTTGCTGTCTACGCCACTGTAACACACAAAGCCCATGTGTCTTTTACAGTTGTCCACAGGAAACACCAAGTATATGAAAAGAGCCTTGCCCAGTCCTGGGGGGTAGGGGGTGGGAACAGAGGGGGGTCTGGGGAGTCTGTGTCTGTGTGTCTGTGTCTATGTCTGTGTGCCTAACTATCATATAGGGTTTCTTCCTCAATCCATCTCCATTTACTTAAAAGAGAAGGTCTCTGGTAAACTGGAAGCTTGTCAATTCAGCTGTCTGTTTGTAGCTTGCCTCAGAGATTCCTCATCTCCACCTCTGAAACACTTGGTTACAAGCCAGGTAACGGGTCCACTTTGTGTTCTATACGGGTTGCTGGGCTCTGAACGCCATTCCTCACACGTGTGGGGCATACATTCTATCAACCTAGTTATCTCCCTAGCCCTCCAAGATGTGGTCTGGGTAGACCCAAAATATTCTGTCCTCGGCACAAATGCTACCCACAGGCAGACTCGTCCCCGGAGACACCGCGTCTCTTCCAGCACTTGCAATTGCTGTATTGGAGTCCTGCAGGGAGCAGACCTGGCGAGCCAAAGGCCAGCATAACCACCAGACACGGCTAGCCTTATTAATTAAACTCCAGGCACACCTGTGAGGTGAACGCCACTTCATTTCTGAGCTGTGTGCTGTCTGGAAACCAGCGTGGTCACTGTGTACCGCCAGAAAAGCTCTTTGGGGGACATTTGCAACCCAAATCCAGGGCAAATAAGGCAAGGCATCGATTCATCGTGTCTGGAGAAGCGACAGCAAGGGCTGAGGGAACCTGAGGTTCCAAGAGCATGTCCCTGGAATCCTAACACAATAACAAGACGGGGCTCCGGACAAGGATATATGGATGATCTTGACTCACCCCCAACAGCTCAATACTATACCTATTTAGAGATGGGGAAACTGAGTCACAGGGGAGTTGGACACCTTACCCAAGGCCCTATAGTGAACCAGTCACTCAGCCAGGCAGGACCTACCCATGTAAACTCTCCCCAACACCAAATTAGCTCCCACACAGTGCTGTGCCCTTCACTGAACTGCCCCTATGCCTGCAGGGAGCAGCTGTAAAAGCAAGGCAGCTCCTTCAAAAGACGCCAGTCATTTTCAAGAACTGTCTCTTGCATCTGAGTTGGGGCTACAGCCAAGCCAGGACTGACACTGTTACCCTCTGAGTGACATTGGTCTTCTATCCAGGAACCAAATCAGCAATCCGAGACTTCCCCAGGCCACTATCTTCTGGTGGTCCTTAACCCTAAACCAGAACCCACTGAATCATAGAAGGAAGGGAGTGGGGGAGGGGGCGTCCTGAGGCACAGGAATGACTAAATCTAAACTAGAGCCAGAAAAAAAGCAACGAAGCCCACAGGACTGAGAGGACTGTCAGCACCAGTCGGGCGGGGTGCCAGGCATACACTGCTACGGAGCCTGACTCCCACCCCCATCTTATCTCTATTGAGGGATGAGGTGGGGCCTGGGCAGGGCTGTCCCACGCATGGCTACTGCCTTTATAGCCTCAGAAGAACCTACAAGGCAGCATTCCCACACCACAGACCCCCAACCCAGTAGGCCGGCCAAGCCAGGGGGCTGGGCCCCGCCAACTTTGCTGACAGTTCTGGCCCTGGACAACTCAGGGCCTCAGGGAATGTGCAGCCTCGGGCTCTCCCAGAGCCAGCTCCCGCCCACCCTTCCCAGCGTGAGGCCACGTCACCACCCTGGCATCTCCCAAAGTTTTCCCAAGGGCCCAGCCCTCAGGACAGGCACAGGGCTGCCTCTGCCAAGGGTGTGCTCAGCTCTGAAATACGTCTCCCTGCGCCCAGGCCAGCTGCCTCAGGTTTCACAATCAGTTCTTTCCTTGGGTCCCCAGCCTGGCTGCAGGAATGGAGGTGGGGGTGGGGATTGAGAGGGCACTGAGTACCAGCTCCAGAGCTGTAAGATGACCACAGACATAACAGGGTACGGAAAGGGTCACCACACAAAAGAGACGGACCCCAGGGCTCTTGCAAGAAGTTCGAGAAATTCATCCAGACACAAAGAAGGGGCCTGGTATGGATATATGAGCCAAGATCAGATCTCAGTCCTAAATCCAGCTCCACGGGGAGCCCTCCCTTCACCTTCCTCTGCGACCCCAGGGTTCAACACTTAGACATGAATGAGGCTTGGATCATTAGCCTCAGGGTGTCTACAGCTTATTCCCCAGAATCCATCCACAGGATTAGATTGAGCATGTTGGGGTGGGGAGGCTGTCCAGAATTATGCTAGAAGCCCCTAAAAGTCATCACAAATGCCTTCATAATGGAGAGGAAGAGGGAGTCTTGTCTCCAGCAGATGAGGACAAAGTAATGTGGTCACAGAAATCACTGTGATCAGCCACAGGCCAAGGGAGGCTGGCAGCCACCGGGCAGAGGCTGGGCGAGGCTGGCAAAAGCTCTCACAGGCCCATCTTCTAAGTCTGGACCCCCAGGACTCTGGGAGACGACGTGATGCTGTTTTAAGCCACCGAGTTTGTGGTGTTGTTGCAACTGCACACAAGGTGAGAGTGGTGTGAACATCCACCCGCAGGGCCGAATGGCTCTCTCATCTGGTTATCAGCAAGTCTGCACCCCCTCCCCACTGTACCTCCCTTCTGGTCTCTCAAATCTCCTTCCACTCCTATCCATGCTCCTGTGGTGAGTCCTCTACCTTTACCTTGCATCTGTATAGAACTGAGCCTTGGTGATCTGCCCACCCAGGAGTCCCTACAGCTCCCTTCCCTAGAGGTTTATCCGGCCACTCTCTGCTGTATTCCCCCAACACCTCAGGTCTACCCCACCCCCATGGCACCCCTACCTCCAACCTCCAGCACACTGCAGCCTGAGCAGGCTTGCCAACATGCAGGATGCTCGATCAGGTCCCAAGAGACCTTTTTTGGCTGTCCACTGCATCCAGGACATTGTTCAGATCCTAGGTGAGCTGTAACTACTACCCCCACTAAGCCCCTGGGCATCAGCTCTGTCCCACCCCTCACCGACACCCCTACTTCACCCTGCATGGCTCCCTGCAGCCTGGAAAACTCCGACCTGAACTCAAGGAAAGGAAACACGATGAAATCTAGCCAGGAGGGGTTGGCTTCCCTGTGTAGGGGAAGGGCTGGCTGTGGGCCAACAGGTGGGGACTTTTTGGGTCACCCAGCCACGTGGAGGAGCCAGTTGGTGCCTGAGCCTCATCCTCTCTCTGCAGGCCCGCCTTGGCAGCAGCAGGCAAAGCAGCTCCCGTGGTGTGGAGCCACTTCTGCCCGTCAGGGAGGACACCCAAGCCTGACAGCAGCGGGCAGAAGCTTGGCACACACTGCTTCTGAAAGGGAGGTGGCAGCCAAGGTCACTGGCACAGGACTGTCTGACTTCTTTCAGCCCTGGGGCAGTGTGTACAGCTTGGCTTAAGGGCACAGCAGCCCAGAAACAGGTCCCTGGGGAAGGAACTACCTGCCTCATTTCCATTCCAAGGTATAGCCAGGGGTACCCCAGGGAAGCAACCCGATGGGGAAGACTGAAGCTGCTTCAGCCTCTGCATCTCAGAAGCGATGGCCAGTGGGAGGGGCCTGTCTTATTTGGTCCATACTGTGCTTTTTTTTTTTTCCCCGAAATTTGAAGCCACGTTTTAAAACGCCAGAGAGTTCTCATAAAAATTATCTGTATTCTCTTGATGCTAAAACATTCAGCTGCCCCAGATCCATGAGCCTACCTATGAGAGCAAGGGCAAGAGAAGTAAGGGAGGACCAGCACTTCAAATGGGGTCTCTGGTTCCGCCCTATGCCAGAGGCAAGGCGGGGAACATATGCCCCACACTGCCACACACATGCTGCTGACTTTATCTTAACAGAGATGTTTTGCTGTCTGTGTTTATTCAGGAAGTAAAGAAAGGAGACTGGAGGTGAAGCTCAGGGGTGGAATGCTTGCCTGGCGAACAAGAGGACCTGAGTTTAATCCACGGCACTGGGAAAGAGGTGGGAAGGGGATGAGAGCCAGGCTAAGAGTTGAGGTTGTTTGCTGCTGTGTTTTTGAAGGCCTCTGAATTTGCAGCTCTGTCTTAATGCTGGGACACTGTGCAGAAAGCTCTCTGTATGAAAGGGAGGGGTGGCATCTAGACTATGACACTGGGATCTTCACAGATTCCCAAGTGGAGACACAGCCTTCGAAGCCAACAGCAAGGCCAGCTGCTCTGCGTATGTGGCCTCATCTGTCTGGCCTTCCCAGGTGTTGGGTGACATCTGTCTGAGCCTGGACCAAGTTGCTCAGTGTACGGGTGTTCCACTGGAGTGCAGCGCACTGCTTATCCAGATCAGATCTCACCTTCTGCGTGTAGCTAAAAGGTGGTTGCTGAAGAGATGGAGTTCTGGCCCCTGTGACCTGCCCCTGGCGCCTTCCAGGACAGAACAACACTTGGCAGATGTGATTAGATCAAGAGTCTTGACATGGGTGAGGTGTGCCCGGGTCACTCAGAGGAAACTGAAATGGACTGAACCTTCCAAAGGGAGAGGAGATATATACACAGACAGAGGAGAAGTGAATTCTGGCGGCCTCTGAAGTGATGTGCCCTCAAGCCAGGGGCCTGAAGAGACCAGCCAACACATCCCCTCCTCGTATCTCCAGAGGCAGTGTGACAGGGTCCACACCTCCATTTCAGCTCAGTGACAGTGACCTCTGGTCCCCCAAAGTCTGACGTAATGTGTGTCTACCCAGCTAGTGTCCCGCAGCTGTCTCATACTTAAGGGTGAGCTACACGCCAAGATCACCCAGTTCCAAGGGCAGAGCGGTTCTCCTGGCCAGCCAGGGCTTCAGCTGTCGTTCTCACCAGTGCTAGCTCCACAGGCAAGAACCCCAGACAAAGACGACAGCTGGAAGCTGGTCCAAGGATGGACCCGGAACTCGAATTTTTGTTGACAGATGGGTTTCCCCTTCCCTGGAGTCTTGATTTCCACTGCCTTATCAATACTCACTGGGAAGCCTTGAACCCGTATCCCGTGGTTGCCTTGGGGTAGACTCATAGTGTCCTGATTTCTTGCTGGGAGAACATAGACTTACAGCTCAGGACTGGGGCCTAGGGCTTTAAGGCTTTGGCTCATTTGATATCCTCCAATGACCAGACCCCCGTCTACTCTACCCTTCAGCCCAGCTTCCCTGTAGCCTGAGCAGTTAGTTGGCCTTCTCCAGCCCGCATCAATCAGGTTCTGACCAGACGCCCTGCTTTGGTTTCATGCGTCACTCTTTGGCTTCCTGCCTGAAGGTGCGATCTCTCACCTCAGCGTGCAATCCCGCCACTGCCTAGAGCGCCCTCCAGAGACCTAACCAATAGGATCGCCTGATCTTTGACTTGCAGCCTCCAAAAGTGTCAGCTAAGTGAAACCCTTTTCTTTTTGAAGTTACCATGACTCAAGTATTTTATTATGATAACCAAAATGTAATCTGGACTGATGAAGTCCCTGGCGTCTGAGTCTACTGTGTGTTGCTACAACGAAACGCATGAGGTAGGGTCTGAGGTTTATTTGATTCATGACATTCGCTGGCACTGTGCTAGTATTCTTTGTGCAAGTCCCCTTGGTTGAGTCACAACAGTGAAGAGGCAGAAAGACTGTGTGAAAGAGGATGAGGCACGCGTCGTGAGCTCAGTTTATAAAAATCTGCACTTACAAGAATGAATTCAGCCCTGTGAGCCCCGACCAACTCCATGAGTCCCCTGAGAACAGAGAGACTGCACAAGCTAGCCCCACCTCCTAACAGGGGTGCGGGGTGGGGAGTAACCAAACTCCCAGCACGCTTTCAAGACACCCCATAGCCTCTCCTATACAAACACAAGTGAAGCCTTTGTAGTGAGCCCCTAGGGTCCTGGGCCCATTAAGCAATGCTGGCTTGCTACACCCATTCATGGGACACAGATTTTTAAGTCCCGAACTGCCACTCTGTGCCTTTCAGGGCCGAAGCTGACGGAAAGATGAACTGCCTGAGGTCACTCTGGGCCCTTGGCCCAGCTCTGGCCTAAACTGTCTGGACCCCCTCCAGTCAGTGAGTCGACCTTAGCCACGGTCCATTTGGGAATCATCAGACACATTCAGGGAATACAGGGTCTCATCATGCTGACACTAAATAGGAAGCCCCAGAAGGGAGGCTTGGCCCCCAGAGTATAGTCCTGTGATCAGAACTATAGCCCAGGGCTCCCTCTCACAGAGCCTGAGCTCCTCCAGGCTGGGGAGTCTGGGCTTGCAGCCTGAGACTGTTGCCTTGCATTCAGTCTTGGACAGAGGCTCTTCTCCTCCTCTGATGACTGATGGCCAAGCCCCACCCACTCCACCTTCCAGCTCAGCTTCATCCTGACCTGGGCAGTTGGCCGCATCCAGCACCATCTGGGGTCAGTAGTTTCTGGGCTGATTCTGAGTTTGAAATTCCTCTCCTGTGTTCTCAGTTCCAAGTTCTCATTAGGGATGTGTATATGGGATGGAGAGGCAGAGGGACGACTCAACAGAAGATGCCAGAATGCTAAGCTCCGTCCAAAAAACAGAACCAAGCCAGCTAGACCATTGGGGGAAGGGCTCCAGGGCAGGCAGATACACCTAATACGGAATCTGGGATTGAAGACACAGCCAAGGGCACCCAGCCAGCTCCACAGTGCCAGCTCCACCTCGCCCTGCCTGAGCCCAGGGGTAGGGAGAGTAAGGCCAGAACCATCCACACTCCTCCAATAGAGGCCAGTCCTACTGGAAGTAATATCGAGGCCAAAGTGGCAGGCCTTGAGCTCTCTGAGGGAGACTTTTCTAGCCCCTGTCAGTTGTTATAAGGAAACAAGGCAAAAGAATAGGACCAGGAGAGGCCTTTCTCCAGATCTGGGGTATTTCTTGAGCCCTCCAGGGTTACTCTCATACAGAAAGCAAAAGGGTAAAGTGGAGGCTAAGGGGGGGTGCTGAGCAGGTAGCCCCCAGAAGCCGAGCTTGACAGCGAAGGTAGATGGCTATTCATTACCTGGGAAGAAGGGACAGCTCGAAACATTGATTATCTCCAGGGAACGCCGGCGTACCAATGAACAATTCGTTTACTGAGGTACCTGACATGGTGCCTTAAAATTAGAAAGGTGCCTGCCAGGTTGTGCCCAATTGATCTGTCAAACCAGAATGTGAGAGGGAACTAAAATAAATGAGCTGGGGCTGCCTTTGAGTAAGGGACGATTTCAATAAATCACAGCACGCCGAGGGCCTCGCCGGTCGGGGGCATCCGGGCTACTAACTAGATGCCTGCAAATGTGGCTGATCCAACATTCTGGGCCTCCTGCTCATTGCTGTTGCCACCTCTCATGAGTGTCCTCAGCTTGGGGTCCAGGTCCAAGGCTGAGACTAAGCATCCAGCCACCCAGCCGCCTGGCAAAAGCCAGGCTCAAGCAGGGAGGCCTCATCCACATACCGAGGCCCCGGGACCTGCAAGAGCGCTTCAGGGTCTGACCCGGACCTCTGCACCAATCCAGTACCACAAATCTAGAGACCTCTGGCGAAGGTCAGGTTGTCGGTATAAGATTTGTGGGGCCAGGGTTGGGGATTTAGCTCGGCGGTAGAGCGCTTGCCTAGCAAGCGCAAGGCCCTGGGTTCGGTCCCCAGTTCCGAAAAAAAGAAAAAAAAAAAAGATTTGTGGGGCCAGGTGGGCAGTCAGTCACTCAGGCTCCTCCCATATTTCAGGACCCAAAGCACCCCTGCGATTCTAAGTTGAAAAGGATAAGACCCCATGAATGCGCGCGGAAGACATTCAGGTTGTGGGAGCCACTCTGGAGTCTTTTCAAGGTGTGTCCTGGGTTAGGGATGTACAGAAAGAATGCTTGGGGCCCTTTCTACTGAGTGACCAGGGACATTCTGGGATAAAAGCAGGTACCATCAGAGACTGTGGCACTACAAGGGCAGACAGAGGCTGTCGAGAAGTCACATGATGCTTGTCTGTATTGACGCAGCTCTCTACTGTTCCCCAGTATTCACAGAAGGCACATCACTAGACAGCCTTCCCTTCGCTCTGTGAGGACCCTAGACCCATAAGCACTATTGGAGCCTCTACCTCAACAACCCAGCACCCCTATATGCCGTGCATCCAACCAGGCAGGCAGCTGACTCCTTCCTAAGCCAGTAAGGCTTCAGCCTCCAATCAGGCCTGCAGATGGGGACTGAATTTCCCCAGACATTTCCCTGAGAATCAGGAACAGTGTTCCTCACCTAGCCTACCCTTCTGCAGAAGCCTTACCTGTGTCCAGAGCCTGTGGTCCGCCCACAGGAGGGGGCTTGGGAGTGGGCGGTCGGCGATATACCACGTGCACTCGGCCTTGTTCAGCCTCCTGATCCGTCTGACCCTTCTCCAGAGGCTCAATAAAGAACTCCTCCTCCTCCATCCGGATCAGGCCAGCCTGCAGAGGCAAAGTGTAGAAGTTCAGACTTCCCGCGCACAGACAGAGGAGGAAGAGCAGCAAGAGGGCCCTCTGGAACCTCTTAACGTTTGGAAGACACAGGCAGGGGAGTCGTCAACTGCTCAGACTCCACTTGTTAGCCTGAGCGGTAGAAAGGTGCTGAACCGCATCTGGGGAGAGAGACTGTGCTCCCGTCATTCCTACCCCACATCCCCATACTCCTTCCGGAAGTCTTTCTAAAGCCCAAGATGTCAAGACCAGCCTGAAGGAGTTCGGTATAGCTGCAGTATAGACCTAAGAGGGCACAATGATGCATCAGGTACAGGCCACCTCCAGGAACCGAGTTGCTCCAAGACACAAGTCAAAACTATCAGCCAAGAGCTGAATCTGTCCACAGACACGTTTAGTTCAGCCCAGACAATACTTACTTGAGAGAGAGGGGTGGGGGCTCTCAAACCAACTATGTAGCCTAGGTTGGCCTTGAACTTCTAACCCACGGCTTGAGTGCTGAAATTAGAGATGTATGCTACCATGCCCTAGTCTGGGGAGGAAAACCCGAGTCTGTACACATCCTAGGCAAACTGTCTTCCAACTGAGCGACAGCACCCGTGCATGCCACGGCACAAATGTGGGGGGCCGAGGACAATCTCCAGTGCCTCCTCCCATCTGTTTAAACTGGGTCTCTTGGTTGTCTTTCCACTATGGGAGTCAGGCTAGCTGGCCTATGAACTTGTGGGGATTCTCCCGTCGTCCCCTCCCACCTTCCCATAGGATCATAGATGCTCACACTACCACACCCATCTGTTTGGGCATTCTGGAGATTTGAAGTCCAGCTCTCATGCTTTGCACAGGACGTGTTTTCACCCAGTGAGCCACCTCTAAATCTTCAAATGATACTGTACACTGAGCGCTGTAAACCCAACCACTAAAATGACAAGATTTCACCCTTTAAAATGAAATTGCAGGAACAGGAAAGGTGGTTCAGTGGTTAATACTCTTACAGAGTCCCAAAGTTCAGTTCCCAGCACTCACATGGGACTTCTCACAGCATCCAGCAACGGCAGCCCCAGGAGAGCTAGACCAGGCTGACCTCAAACTTACTGATCCTCCTGCCTCTGTCCCCCAAGTGCTGGGATTGAAAGTGTGCACCACCGGTGCCCGGCTAAAGAAACACCTCGCAACCAAAAATATAAAATGTAGAAATTAAAGGAAAGGTAGCTGCAACTATTCTTGGAAAACATAGCTCTGACCAAATCAAAGTATTCATACTCTGGCCACAGACACCTCGGACAGCATACACCTCTGTGGCTGGCCCTCTTCCCTCCCTCTGTTCACCCTTGCCCTAAAGTCAGACTCTAGAGCAAGTGTTGAGTGTCTGAGACTTCCTGCCGGACCCTTCTGTGTGCGTTCAGGTGTATTCTGTGTCTCTCCAGGCTCTCCGGTCCTCACCTGTCCTGAGCCTCACAATGGTCCCAAGGTTGAGTATGAACACAGCTGAGCCACTGAGCCCCAAACTTGCCATACACTAGTGCAGGAGTCCCTGCTCCCACCTCCCTGGGCCGCCTCTTTCACAAGTGGCTCGGAGCCTCCCAGAGATCCTTTCTCTGATGCGGGCACCCAGCTCACCGACCCCACAACCACTCCAGTTCTCACACATTTCTTCCTTGGTCTGTCATCTAGTAGTCAAAAGTCTCACACTGTCTGGCCTCCCCATCACACAATGACGACCCACAGGAGATCTGCACAGCTTCCACTGGTACTTGGATGTAAGAAGCAAGGGAGTCTACACCAATGACATAGCCTCGGGTTCTACAGACAATCAAAAGGGCTGGTGGTTCTGTTGCTCAAACTTAACTGGTGCTGACTGGGGTTCCCTGTCCTGCCCTTGGCATCACCCATCCAGACGTTTAGAAACTACTCACCACCACCCCTGAAATAACCCAAATGACATCTGTCACATCATCCCCCTGACCAAGAAGGACAGAGTAGCTGTCCTCCTTGACCTCGGGGTGCTCTGTGGAGCCTACACTGTCTCCAGCTGAGAGCTTTGCAGACAGAAGAGCAGTTGGCACTCTGGCGGGGCCTGCTAAGCATTTGCCATCAGTGTGAGTCTAGTGTCGGAAGCTAAGCTACAACAATATACCTTCTGTCTTCACCTTGGGAGAGCCTGGGTGTCAGGGGGTAATGCTCACTGGGGAAGAGTCGTTCCATCACAGGCGAGAGCTACTGCGAGTCAGCTATGCAGAGGACAGTATCAAGCCCAGACTTCAGAAACAAGGATAATGTCTAGACAAGACCTGCCCCCACCCTTCCTTTAGCCAGCAAAGTTGGAGAGGAGAGCCATATGTAGGTTAGGAAAACGGCACATGGAGAGGCCTAGAGAGGAGGCCCACCATTGATGGAACGAGCCACCATTTGGGTGTTTGGGAACCCGGGGTAAAGCTCATAGCATCTAATGCATTGTAGGTTTCCCTGGGGCGGGTAGTCAGGAGCCTGAAAGATTCTGGGCAGGGCAGACCTCCACGTGCCTCACAGCTGCTGTGAACAGAATGGGCTGGAAGAATCAAAGGGATATGAAGAGCTGGGTGCAAGCTGCAGGTGCCTGGGCGTCTGGGACCTAGGCCTGGAAAAGGCACATAGATTCCCGGAAAAGGAGGAAGTCAAATTTGGTACAAGACTTGGGAACAGATCTGACTCTACCAGGAGAGAGATGTCAGGGCCGGAAGTACTTCCAGGGCGGCAATTGATTGAAAAAGTCCTCCTACCAACTCTACCCAGGTCCTAACCACGAAGTGGTGTATATGAGGGAAAGGGGACTCTGCGAATGGGACTAAGATGAGGCTCTCCAGCTTGGGAGATTGCCCTGGTGGACTGTGCAGCCCTACCTCAAGCCCACCTTCAGGTAAGAGGAGGCGGAGGAAGACAGAAGCACACAGAAACAGAGATGGAGATGTGACCCAGGAGACGGCCATCGTGTTGCAGTTACAGGGAATGTCAGCAGCCACACGGAACTGGAAGAGGGGAAAGCTCAGAGCCTGGAGCTTAAGCGGGCCATGCTTACTGTAGACTTCAGCCACCAGAACTGAGAGAGAATGGCTTCTGATCCTTGCTAGTCATTTGTTACAACAGCGGCATTAAGACATTCGAGGGCCAAGTGGGTGGCCTGGTGAAGAGGAGTCATTCTGAAAGAGGAGAAGCAGAGGACCCTCAAGGATCCACTGCGTGTGTTCCAGGAGACTTTGGGAGTGGAATGAAGTCCACAGACAGTGGAGGGTAAGGGTTTGGTAGGAACTCTTCAGGCCCCCACACTTATGACTCATCCCTGGGTCCCAGGGCACTACAACCCCTGATGGCAGGATGGAGAAAATGCTTACAGGCTGAGTGAGTTGTTAACCTCCAAGACATTTCCTCTGAGAGACACACGATGGTAAGGACAGAGGGGCAGTCCCTGTCCACTGGTGCATGCCAAGAATGTTTATGACAGCAAGAGTTCCTTCCATGGATGGTTCCCATGTATGTGGTTTAAGAGGAGACAGGCATCTCAAAGCTGTCTTTATTAATAGAAGCCTTTGAATGGGCATGGGAATCGACCCTGTGGGTTAACAGAGGACAAGCTAACCTGGGAGTCTGGCTTACTGGGTTTCTGATGCCCTGAATGGGTAACTTTAAACAGGATGTCAAAACTAGGTCTCTAGGTCCTCCACTGCCAGTGGGGTGGGTCTGTCATCCTTCCCCTACCATAATTATTATGGAAGCATATGAGGACTGGGATAGCCTTAGAACCAGGGCACACATTGTGGGTGAGCCTCAAGCCAAGCATTTCGTCATGTTGCTTGGTCTGCGGTGAGGACACTAAGGCTCAGAGGATGAGGAGGTCTTCCAGGGACACAGAGTCTGGGAATCAGAGCTCAGCTTCCTAGGAGGGATCTCTCATAGGTGGAATCCTAGGGAAGATGAGTCCTACTGAAGCAATGAGAGAGGAATACTAGGGCATCATATCCGCACACAGTAGGCCCTACTTCTGGAAAGATCCTTACGTCCCAGGCTGGGAGACATGTGCGGTGCAGCCCGGGTCCCTGAGGGCCACGCCTGACCTGCTGGGGAGTAACCATGTTTGGGTAATGGCTATCAAGAGACAGCTTGGGGTCCTTCTTCATATCAGACTTTCTCCTTCAACAAGACTCCTCGTGGAAAGTCACAGGGATGACGCGAGGCACGGTGTCCACTTGAATAGGAAGCCAGAGCCCAGTAGTTATCTACAGGAAGGGCCCTAGAATCCTGGGTGACCTGGTTCTGGGCATGTCCCTGGGTTCATTGCGCCTTCAGCAATGGTGCAAGGGAAATGACAACCCACTCAAATGTGGGTGCCACCATGTTTCACACTGGCCTGAGTGAAAGGGAGGAAGAGCTGGGTGCACTCATTGCTCTCTACTCCTTGACTGAGCACACGTGGTGATCCGCTGCCTCAAGCTCCTTCTGCCGTGGCGCCCCTGCTGAGATGGACTGTACCCCCAAACTGTGAGGCAAAATAAACATTTCTTGACTCAAGTTGATCTTGTCAGGTGCTTCGTTAAAGCAAGGAGGCAAGTAACTTTTACGTTAACCACCCCTGAACCTGAAGGCCTGCTACCTCCAAGATGAAGGGTCAAACTAACGTGTGACCAGCCTGAGGTCATCAACTGACCATCCTCCACTGACCTGAATCATGCCACACAAGGGGCTCATCCCAAAGAGAGCAGTGTTCATTAACAGGACGTCAGGGGATCGATGGCTTAGTATGCATCGCAGAGGCAGCTGTCTAAAATCCAGCCGAAGAAAATTGACAAGGGAACAAGCCCCACACTATGAGCTAATTTTGCGTGCCCCCTCCCACAGGACTTTGATTTCCTGCTGCCAGTGGCAAGTGTATCTGTTTTTACATGTAATTTTTATTAATAAAAATCCGTTCCCTCTCCCAGCTCAATAAATATTTAAACGATCTCTCAAGCACGCCAGCCTGGAGAACACTCGGTTGGGAGTCTGCTATGTCCGTGCTCCATGTCAGTCCAGCCTGGTGTCTTGCAGAAGGCCTGGCACCCTGGTCCCAACTCTCATTCGCAAGGTCGTGATTGTTGGGCAAATCCAACCAGGCTTTCTACTCTAGGGCAAAAGAAAGTTTCCAGAGAGGACTCGGTCCCGTGCCTCGATGACACTGCAAGTTCCCAAAGCCCGGCCCTACTTGGAACACCAGGCCAAGTTGCCAGTGTTCAGATCTCAGCAAGTTACACAATGAGACTCGACCTCTTTCCTCTAAGTCCGGCCCCTTTGGTATTTGATGGATGGCGAAGCAGTCGCTGGAAATGAAAAGTCAAAGTTAAAAATGTATCACAATCCAAAGACGATGCTCTGCCACTTTGAACTTGAAAGCGTTTAAAATTCTGACATGTTCAAAGCTGCGGTGTTGTAGGAAGCGCAAGTGGGCATCTTACTCGCATTGTTAAAGCTGGCTGCTCGCCCTGAGCGTCTCCTCGAATGGGAGCCAGAGGCTGCAGACGTCCTATGCATGCACAAATGCAACAGGGTCTGTGGCTTAAACTCGTCATTTCTGCAGCTTCCAGCACAAAGGCTGTCCCGTGTTTATCTGAGGTGTGCTGCCGGCCATCCAGACAGAACAACTGGGATATAGCTGAGTAGATAGGAGTGCTCACTCTGCAGGCATGACGGCCTGAGTTCAAGTCCTGTAAGCCCAGGATTGAGGAAGAGGGAACAGGTGCTCCTGACGGCTCACTTGATGTCCTACTCTAGCTTCCACATGTATGCACAGGACTACGCACTGGGCACACCGACACACTGTGCTTGCCACTGCCCCACACTCCCACAGATACAGATCAGACCTGCCACATCTGGGGCACCTCCTGACAAAGCCTGCTTAATCAGACATGGCTTGCCCTCTCAGAGGCTGGGGTACTAGCAGAACAACCCTGGGGGCTTTATGAAAAAGGGACTTCCCCGGCTAGTCACAAAATTGTGACCGAATTACCTTAGAGAGCAACTTCAAGGGAAGAAAAGACCTATTTTAGCTCACAGTTCTGGATGGTTCAGTGCGTACTGCTTGTCCCTATGTGTTTACCCAGAACCTCACGCTGGCAGGAGTATGAGGCAGAGGAGCATCCTCAACTGGAGGGGGACAGGAAACAAAGAGTAAGGAAGGAGCTGCTAAGGACCAAGTAAAACCTCCAGAGGTGCATTTCCAGGGAGTCCCCAATTAAAATTTCCAGAACCTTCTAAAATAGCACCCCTGGCTGAGGTCCAGTCATGCGGGCTCCTGAGAAATGTTTCCTGTTCAAATCACAACTGGACTGCATCCGATTTGAGCCACTGCCTTGAAGCCAAGTACCAGCCACTCTCCTTCCTGTGGAGTAATTCCTGTTCATGTCTCTGTC
This sequence comes from Rattus norvegicus, assembly GCF_021556685.1. Lineage (NCBI taxonomy): Eukaryota > Metazoa > Chordata > Mammalia > Rodentia > Muridae > Rattus > Rattus norvegicus. The sequence goes on along the minus strand of NC_141543.1, from coordinate 40,911,915 downwards.
TTCCCAGAAAGTGGGGAGCTATGGCAGGACCTGAGCTTCCCAGGGTTGACTGGAATGGAGAGACTCAGACAGGGCTGTCTGAGCTCCACAGAGCCCTGAAGACAGTTGGACACTGTTCCCTCTCTGGACCTAACTCACATCCTCTGGGTCTTTTATGCTTCTATTAACCTATCCTGGCCCAGTCAGTTTCTGGGGCTCAGAGAGAAGCTATAAATTTGCATGTCTCCAGCACTTCATTTGTGCTCATCTGGGTGGCCTCTGGGCTACGCTCAGAGACAGCGGCAGGCAGAGAGAACCGGACATGGAGCCAGGCGACTGGTTTCAGACACCTGTCGTGGATCATGTCTTCCACGGCTTCTGCAAAGTGAGGGGTCAGGCCAGTGACCTCTGAACTCCATGCCTTTACCACTGTCAGCCCAACAGGGCTAAGCCCAGCTCCAGGGAGAATGGAGGGACTGCACAGAAACCAGCAAACTGAGATCCAGAAACATTCCCAGGGCTCCTGCTGCCTGCAAGATGAAGGCTAATTTTATCTCCAGGGCCATGAGGCCTCCCAACAGCACAGCATCCACTCCCTCTGCCCCTGAGAGGATCCCCACACATCTTACACTCGGCCTTCTTTTGTACCTCAGTGCTAGTGGCGCTACCCTCCATTCCCAAGGCACTTGGTATCACTGAAGGGACCTCTGTGAGCCAGACATGGTGACAGAAATTCACATGCCACTGGAATCCTACAGGCGGGCAGAAGGTCTCGTTTTCAGAGGCCTCTCAGGCTCCAAGAAGTTAAACCGCAAATACACACTTCCCCTCAGGGAATAGGCAAGCTGAGACACAGCCCTGCCTCCCCCACCCTGAGGAGAACCAGTATTGAATAGGCAAGGGGGTCATCGAGGTGCAGCCTCGCCTCGGCATCACCATGATCTCCATCTTAGTCAATTTTATTAAATTCCAGCCAAATATACTTATCTGCTAAGACCTCAAGTCTGTGATTGCCACTTGGTATTGAGAGGGGGGAGGGGAGGGAGGAGGGAGATTTTAGTGACTAGGGAGGTGGCTCAGTAGGTACAGGTGCTTGCTATGCCAGCTGGAGGACCTGAGTTGCAGTCCTGACAACTGACATAAAAACCCAGGAACAGCTGTGTTCATCTCTGTGTCCTTGGGGAGGTGGATGAATGGAGTGTGGTAACCACCCTGGGCTCAGTGAGAAACGCAAAGGGATCAAGTAAAGAGCAGAACACCCAAAGACTTTTGTGGCTTCTGTACACACACACACACACACACACACACACACACACACACACACACACAGAGGGGGCCTGGGCACAAGCACATAAGCACACACACACACAGAGGCCTGGGCACCAAGACACACACACACACACACACACACACACACACAGACCTGGGCACAAGCACATAAACACACACAAACACACACAGAAGCCTGGGCACCAGCACACACACACACACACACACACACATACACACACAGAAGCCTGGGCACCAGCACACACACACACACACACAGAGGCCTGGGCACAAGCACATAAACACACACACACACAGAAGCCTGGGCACCAGCATACACACACACACACACACACAGAGAGAAGCCTGGGCACCAGCATACACACACACACACACACACACACACACACAGAAGCCTGGGCACCAGCATACACACACACACACACACACACACACACAGAAGCCTGGGCACCAGCGCACACACACACACACACACACACACAGAGGCCTGGGCACAAGCACATAAACACACACAAACACACACAGAAGCCTGGGCACCAGCACACACACACACACACACACACATACACACACAGAAGCCTGGGCACCAGCACACACACACACACACACACACACACAGAAGCCTGGGCACCAGCGCACACACACA